>NC_051211.1:8926614-9591614 GCF_015220715.1 Pygocentrus nattereri | reverse complement strand
CTCCGTCAGAACTTTGACCAGATATCGGGGGAGGTGGGGGACATTGACTCAGAAT
This sequence comes from Pygocentrus nattereri, assembly GCF_015220715.1. Taxonomy (NCBI): domain Eukaryota; kingdom Metazoa; phylum Chordata; class Actinopteri; order Characiformes; family Serrasalmidae; genus Pygocentrus; species Pygocentrus nattereri. The sequence continues at coordinate 9,591,559 of NC_051211.1, read as the reverse complement.
GGGCCATGTTCCGTTCCTCCATTGCTGAAGCGGCTGACTGTAGCTGTGGCCGTAAGGTAGTTGGTGCCTGTCGGGGCGGTAATCCTCGAACCCGGTGGTGGACACGCCAGGTGAGAGATGCCGTCAAGCTGAAGAAGGAGTCCTACCAGGCATGGTTGGCCTGTGGGACACCAGAGGCAGCTGGCAGGTATCGACAGGCCAAGCGATCTGCGGCTTCAGTTGTTGCCAAGGCAAAAACCCGTGTATGGGAGGAGTTTGGTGAGGCCTTGGAAACTGACTTTAAGTCGGCTCCGAAAAGATTCTGGCAAACCGTCAGGCGACTCAGAAGGGGAAAGCAGTGTGCCACTAGCACTGTATATAGTGGAGATGGTGTGCTGCTGACTTCGACTGAAGACGTCATTGGGCGGTGGAAGGAATACTTTGAGGACCTTCTCAATCCCACCGACACGTTCTCCAGTGAGGAGGCTGAGTCTGGGGACATGGGAATAGGCTTGTCCATTACTGAGGCCGAAGTCGCTAAGGTAATTAAGAAGCTCCTTGGTGGCAAGGCTCCAGGGGTGGATGAGATCCGCCCTGAGTTCCTCAAGGCTCTGGATGTTGTGGGGCTGTCTTGGCTGACACGCCTTTTCAACATTGCGTGGACATCGGGGGCGGTGCCACTGGATTGGCAGACTGGGGTGGTGGTGCCTCTTTTTAAAAAAGGGGACCGGAGGGTGTGTTCCAACTACAGGGGGATCACACTCCTCAGCCTCCCTGGCAAGGTCTATGCAGGGGTACTGGAGAAGAGAGTCCGGCTTATAGTCGAACCTCGGATCCAGGAGGAACAGTGCGGGTTCCGGCCTGGTCGTGGAACACTGGACCAACTCTTCACCCTCTCCAGGATTCTGGAGGGTTCATGGGAGTTTGCCCAACCAGTCCACATGTGCTTTGTGGATCTGGAGAAGGCATTCGACTGTGTTCCCCGGGGTATTCTGTGGGAGGTGCTTCGGGAGTACGGGGTACATGGCTCTTTGCTACGAGCCATTCAGGCCCTGTACAAACAAAGCTGGAGTTTGGTTCGCATAGCCGGCAGTAAGTCAGACTCGTTCCCAGTGAGAGTTGGACTCCGTCAGGGCTGCCCTTTGTCACTGATTCTATTCATAATTTTTATGGATAGAATTTCTAGGCGCAGTCAAGGGATGGAGGGTGTCCGGTTTGGTGACCTCAGGGTCACATCACTGCTGTTTGCAGATGATGTGGTCCTATTGGGGACATCAGGCCGCGAACTTCAGCTTTCGCTGGATCGGTTTGCAGCCGAGTGTGAAGCGGCTGGGATGAGAATCAGTACCTCTAAATCCGAGACCATGGTTCTCAGGCGGAAAAGGGTGGAGAGCCCTCTCTGGGTCGGGGATAGGCTCTTGCCTCAAGTGGAGGAGTTCAAGTATCTCGGGGTCTTGTTCACGAGTGATGGTACAAGGGAGCGGGAGATTGACAGGCGGATTGGTGCTGGGTCAGCAGTGATGCGGGCTCTTTACCGGTCTGTTGTGGTAAAGAAAGAGCTGAGCCATAAGGCAAGGCTCTCGATTTACCGGTCGATCTACGTTCCCACCCTCACCTATGGTCATGAGCTTTGGGTAATGACCGAAAGAATAAGATCGCGAATACAAGCGGCCGAAATGAGTTTCCTCCGCAGGGTGTCTGGACTCTCCCTTAGAGATAGGGTGAGAAGTTCAGTCATCCGGGAGGGACTCGGAGTAGAGCCGCTGCTTCTTCACGTCGAAAGGAGCCAGCTGAGGTGGTTCGGGCATCTGGTTAGGATGCCTCCTGGACGCCTCCCTTGGGAGGTGTCACAGGCGAGTCCACCTGGGAGGAGACCCCGGGGAAGACCCAGGACACGCTGGCGCGACTATATCGCCCAGCTGGCCTGGGAGCGCCTCGGAATCCCCCTTGGAGAGCTGGTGGAAGTGGCTGGGGAAAGGGAGGTCTGGGCTTCATTGCTTAGGATGCTGCCCCCGCGACCCGAACCCCGGACAAGCGGAAGATAATGGATGGATGGATGGATGGATAAAACATAAAAAACAGATCTATTATAAGACATTTTTTGATCTACAGCCTGTTTCGTCAGATTCTGAAGAACCACAGCAGGCCTACATCAAACTCAGAACCTGTTGTTGCCCCTAAACAAGCTTTTCAGGCAACTATGAGGACCGGCAAACTAAACAAACTGGAATTATCCATAAACAACCAGAACACAATTAACACACAAGCAGGGCTGCAAAATGTTTTAGAAATGACGTTCAGGTTAAACAGGCAATAAAAAGCTGATTTGATCTGATCAGTTGACCAGTTTTATCGGTTACTTTATAACATCTGTAGATGATTTCTTTTAAAATCTCCAGAATCCTGAGGACCAATGTTTTTCTGTTATCTTCCTATTCTTGTATAAATAAATAAAGCACATATTTTTGTTTAAAAAATGTAAACAAAACAGTCACCATCAATCTGAAGGATGCTTTCAAAATGCAAAGAACCCTTTAATCATGCAAAGGGTTCTTTGAGTGTTTTTTTATATATAAAACTGTTTTATTTGCTAAAGAACCCTTGAAGAACCATCTTTTTAAGTGTGTAGTACAAGGTGAATTTTGAAGGATGTTTTGAATGTACTGTTGAAGAAACTAGCCCTTTTTCAGTGACTGGCTAAATCACATTTGCTTCCAAAATTTCCTGCTTTGATGAATAAAAACGTGATGTTGTCTATTGTCTTATTGTCAGTTCGCAAATATGTTTGTTTATGTGTGCTTCTACGTTTTTTTGTACTGCTGAATCTTTAGTTGGCAACACAGATGCAATTGGGCGGCCTGAGCAGAAAGTTTGAGGGAAACAGCAAGAGTAACTAAGAGAGGTGGGCCTGACACAGTTTCGCATACAGTTAGTTATGCAAAAACTGAACATAGATTACACGTCTTGTCTCACCATCACAAATAACACCCTGACTTGCATTAAATTTCTTCTCTCTGTTGCTGGAAACAAATCCAATCTTTGCATGGGCAGGAATAGGAGCCAGGGATATTAGTACACTTAACATTTTTTATGTGCTGTTATTTGTGATATCAGCACTTTTTCAAAATATCAGAATTCCTCTGAGCGCCAGTAGTTTCACCTTATCCTATTCATTTTCTACTTGAAAACATACAAAACCAGAAAATGGATATATTAACTATAAGACAATATTTGATCCAGAGCCTGTTTGGTCAGATTCTGAAGACCTACAACAGGCCCACATCAAATTCAGAACCTGTCATTGCCCCTAAGTGAGCTTTGCAATCAGTAGCCATGACAGTAGAACAATTAAACTAACTGGAATTAGTACAAAAGACTAGGACTTTTTTGGCAGAAGGAACTAGCAACAATAAATTATGTTCGATCCAATGTTCAGGGCTTCTTTACTTTACTTTAGTCTTTATTTTGCAGAACAGTTGTATAAAGGCAATGGAACAATTGAGGAAGTGTGTTATGACATCATGACTGATTTGCTTGCAGGGATGAGACGAAGGCATTCTTTTATTTTTAATGTCATTACAAATTGCTTTCCTTAGGATCTCTGTAAGTCAGTTATGCAAAAACTGATCATAGATTACACGTCTTGTCTTACCTTTACATGTAACACCTTGGCTTCCATTAAATTTCTTCTCTCCGTTGCTGGACACAAATCCTTCTTTGCATGTGCAGAAATAGGAGCCAGGGGTATTAGTACAATTAGAGTTGGGGCCACAGAAATCTGTCATCTTTGAACACTCATTGACGTCTGTGAAAAGAACAAGAGCAGAGATTCAGATTCAACTGAACCACCTGGGCAGGCACAGACCACAGTATAGTGGAATTACTGACCTTTGCATCCCTTGCTTTTTTTTTTAATATCTTTTGCAAATTTCAATGCACAGTTACTTTTGTATTTACTTAATATACTTACTTAGTATATATGATATAATTTAAAAAATCGGGTTGTGGCATGTGCAAAAGTTTGGACACCCTACTAAGTCAGTACTTAGTAAAACTCCCTTTTGCCGATGTCACAGCTTACCAATGTTTTTCTGTTATCTTCCTATTCTTGTATAAATAAATAAACTACATATTTTTGTTTAAAAAATGTAAACAAAACAGTCACCATCAATCTGAAGTATGCTTTCAAAATGCAAAGAACCCTTTAATCATGCAAAGGGTTCTTTGAGTGTTTTTTTATATATAAAACTGTTTTATTTGCTAAAGAACCCTTGGAGAACCATCTTTTTAAGTGTGTAGTACAAGGTGAATTTTGAAGTATGTTTTGAATGTACTATTGAAGAAACTAGCCCTTTTTTCAGTGACTGGCTAAATCACATTTGCTTCCAAAATTTCCTGCTTTGATGAATAAAAACGTGATGTTGTCTATTGTCTTATTGTCAGTTCTCAAATATGTTTGTTTATGTGTGCTTCTAAGTTTTTTTGTACTGCTGAATCTTTAGTTGGCAACACAGATGCAATTGGGCGGCCTGAGCAGAAAGTTTGAGGGAGACAGCAAGAGTAACTAAGAGAGGTGGGCCTGACACAGTTTTGCAAACAGTTAGTTATGCAAAAACTGAACATAGATTACACGTCTTGTCTCACCATCACAAATAACACCTTGACTTGCATTAAATTTCTTCTCTCTGTTGCTGGAAACAAATCCAATCTTTGCATGGGCAGGAATAGGAGCCAGGGATATTAGTACACTTAACATTTTTTATGTGCTGTTATTTGTGATATTAGCACTTTTTCAAAATATCAGAATTCCTCTGAGCGCCAGGAGTTTCACCTTATCCTATTCATTTTCTACTTGAAAACATACAAAACCAGAAAATGGATATATTAACTATAAAACAATATTTGATCCAGAGCCTGTTTTGTCAGATTCTGAAGACCTACAACAGGCCCACATCAAATTCAGAACCTGTCATTGCCCCTAAGCGAGCTTTGCAATCAGTAGCCATGACAGTAGAACAATTAAACTAACTGGAATTAGCACAAAAGACTAGGACTTTTTTGGCAGAAGGAACTAGCAACAATAAATTATGTTCGATCCAATGTTCAGGGTTTCTTTACTTTACTTTAGTCTTTATTTTGCAGAACAGTTGTATAAAGGCAATGGAACAATTGAGGAAGTGTGTTATGACATCATGACTGATTTGCTTGCAGGGATGAGACGAAGGCATTCTTTTATTTTTAATGTCATTACAAATTGCTTTCCTTAGGATCTCTGTAAGTCAGTTATGCAAAAACTGATCATAGATTACACGTCTTGTCTTACCTTTACATGTAACACCTTGGCTTCCATTAAATTTCTTCTCTCCGTTGCTGGACACAAATCCTTCTTTGCATGTGCAGAAATAGGAGCCAGGGGTATTAGTACACTTAGAGTTGGGGCCACAGAAATCTGTCATCTTTGAACACTCATTGACGTCTGTGAAAAGATCAAGAGCAGAGATTCAGATTCAACTGAACCACCTGGGCAGGCACAGACCACAGTATAGTGGAATTACTGACCTTTGCATCCCTTGCTTTTTTTTTAATATCTTTTGCAAATTTCAATGCACAGTTACTTTTGTATTTACTTAATAGACTTACTTAGTATATATGATATGATTTAAAAAATGAGGTTGTGGCATGTGCAAAAGTTTGGACACCCTACTAAGTCAGTACTTAGTAAAACTCCCTTTTGCCGATGTCACAGCTTACCAATGTTTTTCTGTTATCTTCCTATTCTTGTATAAATAAATAAAGCACATATTTTTGTTTTAAAAATGTAAACAAAACAGTCACCATCAATCTGAAGGATGCTTTCAAAATGCAAAGAACCCTTTAATCATGCAAAGGGTTCTTTAAGTGTTTTTTAATATATAAAACTGTTTTATTTGCTAAAGAACCCTTGAAGAACCATCTTTTTAAGTGTGTAGTACAAGGTGAATTTTGAAGTATGTTTTGAATGTACTGTTGAAGAAACTAGCCCTTTTTTCAGTGACTGGCTAAATCACATTTGCTTCCAAAATTTCCTGCTTTGATGAATAAAAACGTGATGTTGTCTATTGTCTTATTGTCAGTTCTCAAATATGTTTGTTTATGTGTGCTTCTAAGTTTTTTTGTACTGCTGAATCTTTAGTTGGCAACACAGATGCAATTGGGCGGCCTGAGCAGAAAGTTTGAGGGAAACAGCAAGAGTAACTAAGAGAGGTGGGCCTGACACAGTTTTGCAAACAGTTAGTTATGCAAAAACTGAACATAGATTACACGTCTTGTCTCACCATCACAAATAACACCTTGACTTGCATTAAATTTCTTCTCTCTGTTGCTGGAAACAAATCCAATCTTTGCATGGGCAGGAATAGGAGCCAGGGATATTAGTACACTTAACATTTTTTATGTGCTGTTATTTGTGATATTAGCACTTTTTCAAAATATCAGAATTCCTCTGAGCGCCAGTAGTTTCACCTTATCCTATTCATTTTCTACTTGAAAACATACAAAACCAGAAAATGGATATATTAACTATAAAACAATATTTGATCCAGAGCCTGTTTTGTCAGATTCTGAAGACCTACAACAGGCCCACATCAAATTCAGAACCTGTCATTGCCCCTAAGCGAGCTTTGCAATCAGTAGCCATGACAGTAGAACAATTAAACTAACTGGAATTAGTACAAAAGACTAGGACTTTTTTGGCAGAAGGAACTAGCAACAATAAATTATGTTCGATCCAATGTTCAGGGTTTCTTTACTTTACTTTAGTCTTTATTTTGCAGAACAGTTGTATAAAGGCAATGGAACAATTGAGGAAGTGTGTTATGACATCATGACTGATTTGCTTGCAGGGATGAGACGAAGGCATTCTTTTAATTTTAATGTCATTACAAATTGCTTTCCTTAGGATCTCTGTAAGTCAGTTATGCAAAAACTGATCATAGATTACACGTCTTGTCTTACCAGTACATGTAACACCTTGGCTTCCATTAAATTTCTTCTCTCCGTTGCTGGACACAAATCCTTCTTTGCATGTGCAGAAATAGGAGCCAGGGGTATTAGTACAATTAGAGTTGGGGCCACAGAAATCTGTCATCTTTGAACACTCATTGACGTCTGTGAAAAGAACAAGAGCAGAGATTCAGATTCAACTGAACCACCTGGGCAGGCACAGACCACAGTATAGTGGAATTACTGACCTTTGCATCCCTTGCTTTTTTTTTAATATCTTTTGCAAATTTCAATGCACAGTTACTTTTGTATTTACTTAATAGACTTACTTAGTATATATGATATGATTTAAAAAATGAGGTTGTGGCATGTGCAAAAGTTTGGACACCCTACTAAGTCAGTACTTAGTAAAACTCCCTTTTGCCGATGTCACAGCTTACCAGTGTTTTTCTGTTATCTTCCTATTCTTGTATAAATAAATAAAGCAAATATTTTTGTTTTAAAAATGTAAACAAAACAGTCACCATCAATCTGAAGTATGCTTTCAAAATGCAAAGAACCCTTTAATCATGCAAAGGGTTCTTTAAGTGTTTTTTAATATATAAAACTGTTTTATTTGCTAAAGAACCCTTGAAGAACCATCTTTTTAAGTGTGTAGTACAAGGTGAATTTTGAAGTATGTTTTGAATGTACTGTTGAAGAAACTAGCCCTTTTTTCAGTGACTGGCTAAATCACATTTGCTTCCAAAATTTCCTGCTTTGATGAATAAAAACGTGATGTTGTCTATTGTCTTATTGTCAGTTCTCAAATATGTTTGTTTATGTGTGCTTCTAAGTTTTTTTGTACTGCTGAATATTTAGTTGGCAACACAGATGCAATTGGGCAGCCTGAGCAGAAAGTTTGAGGGAAACAGCAAGAGTAACTAAGAGAGGTGGGCCTGACACAGTTTTGCAAACAGTTAGTTATGCAAAAACTGAACATAGATTACACGTCTTGTCTCACCATCACAAATAACACCTTGACTTGCATTAAATTTCTTCTCTCTGTTGCTGGAAACAAATCCAATCTTTGCATGGGCAGGAATAGGAGCCAGGGATATTAGTACACTTAACATTTTTTATGTGCTGTTATTTGTGATATTAGCACTTTTTCAAAATATCAGAATTCCTCTGAGCGCCAGTAGTTTCACCTTATCCTATTCATTTTCTACTTGAAAACATACAAAACCAGAAAATGGATATATTAACTATAAAACAATATTTGATCCAGAGCCTGTTTTGTCAGATTCTGAAGACCTACAACAGGCCCACATCAAATTCAGAACCTGTCATTGCCCCTAAGTGAGCTTTGCAATCAGTAGCCATGACAGTAGAACAATTAAACTAACTGGAATTAGCACAAAAGACTAGGACTTTTTTGGCAGAAGGAACTAGCAACAATAAATTATGTTTGATCCAATGTTCAGGGTTTCTTTACTTTAGTCTTTATTTTGCAGAACAGTTGTATAAAGGCAATGGAACAATTGAGGAAGTGTGTTATGACATCATGACTGATTTGCTTGCAGGGATGAGACGAAGGCATTCTTTTAATTTTAATGTCATTACAAATTGCTTTCCTTAGGATCTCTGTAAGTCAGTTATGCAAAAACTGATCATAGATTACACGTCTTGTCTTACCAGTACATGTAACACCTTGGCTTGCATAAAATTTCTTCTCTCCGTTGCTGGAAACAAATCCTTCTTTGCATGTGCAGAAATAGGAGCCAGGGGTATTAGTACACTTAGAGTTGGGGCCACAGAAATCTGTCATCTTTGAACACTCATTGACGTCTGTGAAAAGATCAAGAGCAGAGATTCAGATTCAACTGAACCACCTGGGCAGGCACAGACCACAGTATAGTGGAATTACTGACCTTTGCATCCCTTGCTTTTTTTTTAATATCTTTTGCAAATTTCAATGCACAGTTACTTTTGTATTTACTTAATAGACTTACTTAGTATATATGATATGATTTAAAAAATGAGGTTGTGGCATGTGCAAAAGTTTGGACACCCTACTAAGTCAGTACTTAGTAAAACTCCCTTTTGCCGATGTCACAGCTTACCAATGTTTTTCTGTTATCTTCCTATTCTTGTATAAATAAATAAAGCACATATTTTTGTTTTAAAAATGTAAACAAAACAGTCACCATCAATCTGAAGGATGCTTTCAAAATGCAAAGAACCCTTTAATCATGCAAAGGGTTCTTTGAGTGTTTTTTTATATATAAAACTGTTTTATTTGCTAAAGAACCCTTGGAGAACCATCTTTTTAAGTGTGTAGTACAAGGTGAATTTTGAAGTATGTTTTGAATGTACTGTTGAAGAAACTAGCCCTTTTTTCAGTGACTGGCTAAATCACGTTTGCTTCCAAAATTTCCTGCTTTGATGAATAAAAACGTGATGTTGTCTATTGTCTTATTGTCAGTTCTCAAATATGTTTGTTTATGTGTGCTTCTAAGTTTTTTTGTACTGCTGAATCTTTAGTTGGCAACACAGATGCAATTGGGCGGCCTGAGCAGAAAGTTTGAGGGAAACAGCAAGAGTAACTAAGAGAGGTGGGCCTGACACAGTTTTGCAAACAGTTAGTTATGCAAAAACTGAACATAGATTACACGTCTTGTCTCACCATCACAAATAACACCTTGACTTGCATTAAATTTCTTCTCTCTGTTGCTGGAAACAAATCCAATCTTTGCATGGGCAGGAATAGGAGCCAGGGATATTAGTACACTTAACATTTTTTATGTGCTGTTATTTGTGATATCAGCACTTTTTCAAAATATCAGAATTCCTCTGAGCGCCAGTAGTTTCACCTTATCCTATTCATTTTCTACTTGAAAACATACAAAACCAGAAAATGGATATATTAACTATAAGACAATATTTGATCCAGAGCCTGTTTTGTCAGATTCTGAAGACCTACAACAGGCCCACATCAAATTCAGAACCTGTCATTGCCCCTAAGCGAGCTTTGCAATCAGTAGCCATGACAGTAGAACAATTAAACTAACTGGAATTAGTACAAAAGACTAGGACTTTTTTGGCAGAAGGAACTAGCAACAATAAATTATGTTCGATCCAATGTTCAGGGTTTCTTTACTTTACTTTAGTCTTTATTTTGCAGAACAGTTGTATAAAGGCAATGGAACAATTGAGGAAGTGTATTATGACATCATGACTGATTTGCTTGCAGGGATGAGACGAAGGCATTTTTTTATTTTTAATGTCATTACAAATTGCTTTCCTTAGGATTTCTGTAAGTCAGTTATGCAAAAACTGATCATAGATTACACGTCTTGTCTTACCTTTACATGTAACACCTTGGCTTGCATAAAATTTCGTCTCTCCGTTGCTGGACACAAATCCTTCTTTGCATGTGCAGAAATAGGAGCCAGGGGTATTAGTACACTTAGAGTTGGGGCCACAGAAATCTGTCATCTTTGAACACTCATTGACGTCTGTGAAAAGAACAAGAGCAGAGATTCAGATTCAACTGAACCACCTGGGCAGGCACAGACCACAGTATAGTGGAATTACTGACCTTTGCATCCCTTGCTTTCCTCCTGGGTGAAATTAACTTTTCCTGAAGGTTCCTGGTATCCCAGTTCACACTGGCAGTAGTAACTACCATTTGTGTTGTAACAAACTGCGTTGTCACCACAGATTGGGTTTTCAAACTCACACTCATTCTCATCTGTTTTGAAAGATACAGAGTATGAATGAAAAAAGAAATCCTTACATTAGGACTAGGCAATATGATGACATTTATTATTATTGTGATAAATTGTGATGAAAAAATGTGAAAAAGTATGTTTTTATATGTGCTGTTATTTGAGAGAACAGCATTTTTTTCATTATATCGGTATAATTCTGCTGATCACCAACACGATCACTTTATGCTATTAATAATGGCATTAATAATTATTAATAATTAACATAAGTATAAAAAAATCATAAAAAACAGATTATTATTACTATTATAAGACATTTTTTGATCTACAGCCTGTTTCGTCAGATTCTGAAGAACCACAGCAGGCCTACATCAAACTCAGAACCTGTTGTTGCCCCTAAACAAGCTTTTCAGGCAACTATGACGACCGGCACACTAAACAAACTGGAATTATCCATAAACAACCAGAATACAATTAACACACAAGCAGGGCTGCAAAATGCTTTAGAAATGACGTTCAGGTTAAACAGGCAAGTAATAAAAAGCTGATTTGATCTGATCAGTTGACCAGTTTTATCGGTTACTATATAACATCTGTAGATGATTTCTTTAAAAATCTCCAGAATCCTGAGGACTGTGCTAAAAGCAAAAGTGTAGGCACCCCTGACAGAAATACACATGCTGTTGATTTTTGACATGAAAAGAATTAATTACATAATCTGCAGCAAACTATTTTTAATATCTTTTGCAAATTTCAATGCACAATTACTTTTGTATTTACTTAATATACTTACTTAGTATATATGATATGATTAAAAAAATGGGGTTGTGGCATGTGCAAAAGTTCGGACACCCTACTAAGTCAGTACTTAGTAAAACTCCCTTTTGCCGATGTCACAGCTTACCAGTGTTTTTCTGTTATCTTCCTATTCTTGTATAAATAAATAAACTACATTTTTTGTTTAAAAAATGTAAACAAAACAGTCACCATCAATCTGAAGGATGCTTTCAAAATGCAAAGAACCCTTTAATCATACCAAGGGTTCTTTGAGTGTTTTTTTATATATAAAACTGTTTTATTTGCTAAAGAACCCTTGGAGAACCATCTTTTTAAGTGTGTAGTACAAGGTGAATTTTGAAGTATGTTTTGAATGTACTGTTGAAGAAACTAGCCCTTTTTCAGTGACTGGCTAAATCACATTTGCTTCCAAAATTTGCTGATATTTAGTGAAAACTGTTCTTCCATCTCCCCGCGACCCTGAGGAAGAAGCGGCTTAGAAAATGTGTGTGTGTGTTCTTCCATCTACCTATACAGGGTTTCCTGTACTACTGGCTGCCACACAACCACCAAAGTGTAAACAATCCCTGCCCAAAAGTGGCATAGTGTGGCAAAGTGTTCTTTTCATTCAAAAGGACTTTTTTCACTTATCCCTATCCATGAGATTAAACATATAAAAAGTGGCATTGATAATACACTCGGTCACACTTTATTTGGATGGTCCCCTATAGATGCTCTACAGATACCTAAATCACTAACAAACATTCTGGTGATATTCAGTTGATTATCAACAACAGTATGGTTAGTGTTAGGAGTAGGTGAAGGTTTTTCCTTGAGGTTAAGGTTAGACTTAGGTTTAGGGTTAGGAATAGATTTAATAAAATCTTTCACACTACAGCCACAACATTACAGACCTACCCAGAATATTTATAATGCATCATTTTTCATGATATGAAAATGAAATCACATGATTTGTTTTCTTTGATCACTGTCACTGTATTAAGGCCAATCAAAATCTGCCAAGTTCTGCATTATTTTCCTCAATCCCTCCAATCACTGCTTAGCAAATGTTGCTATGCACAACTGCTTCAGTAATCAGCCCCTGTCATGTTATAACTATTGTTGGGTCTCAGAGGTTCTCTGAAGTTTCCGAAGGGTTTTAGGATATTCAGTGTGGAAAAAAGTGATATAAATACCCAGTAAGCAGTGACTAGTTCTCAGTTGACCTCAGAACAGCTGTGGCTTGGCCATCCACTTTACTACCCACTCTGTTTATCTCTGAGACACTGACAACCAGAGCAACTCTGATTATCTCAGTCAGGTGCTCAGAGGAGCCCATGGTTATTAAGTATTAGCACAAGGTCAGATCATTTAGGACACTCTAAAATAGTCACCAGCAATTCCTAATGATAGTTCTTGACCTGTCTAAACAGTCATAATGAGTCAGTTAAAACATAACAGGTTATTTATGCTCTCGGACTTCACAGACTGTGCAGCACATACCAAAATTACAATTTTTTTTTTCCTGTTTAAAAATAAATTACATACATATTAAAATATGCAGAACAGTCAAAGAGCAACAAAATATGCATTCTGGTCAGGAGTTCTCCAACTTTTGCACATAACTGTAAATGAAATGAAAATTAAAATTGAGTAAACAACAAGTATAACACTCTTCAGTTACTACTTGGACCTACTGATAAAGGGATGAAAATAAATAATGTGATGATTGAGTATGTTGCTGACTGGACATTAGATTACTGTCATAATGACCTGTGGTCACAAGTAACAGATAACATGGAGGTTACATTTAAGCACTGTTTTCTATTAGTTGCCCTGTCTGGAGTCTTTTTAAGTGAGCATAATCTTATTCAACTGTAGTACTCAGAATCAGATTCAGTTTGACACCAAAAAACATAATGCAAAAGTGCTTCTGTGCTTTAAATAGACAAATATAAAAGCAAATAGACAAAGAATAGAAATAAAGGTAGCATGACTTACATACCTTTGCATTTTTTATTCGTGCTCACAAATCCCTCAGGACAATTCTGAGGGACTGCTTCAGTAGTTAGGGATAACAGAAGACCTGTGAAGAAAAGATCTTTACTTTTAAATTTGGTTACAAAGTGAAGTATTGTGAAGTATTTGCTAAAGCTTTCATTAGAAAACTGTCTGTGTAAAACTTTTTAGATGTTGATTCCACATTTTACATCTGAACAACATGATTTAATCATTTCATGAAGCAGATGCTTCCCGGACATAAAAGCACAGAGGATAAAAGACTGAACAGCCATGAAACAAACAAAAAACAAACAAAACCCTTTAATGTTTGCTGACAGATCATCAGCTTATCAACAGAAGCACCACTGTGGAAACAACTGCAACCATACAAGGTTAAATCACGTCTGACCACAAAGTTATTGCTTGGTGTCTTGTCCTGCTTTTGTCCATCTTGACCTTATTTAGTCATACTGCTGGTCATTGGATGTCATCTATCTAACACTGGGTTTGTCTGAGTGATTAGATTTTTTCTGAATTGTTTCTGAATTGGGGATTGAGCAGGATCAGATAAAACATAACTGACTCTATCCTCCCTCTCTTTTTTCCTCTCATTGTTCCTAGGCCGAAAACAGAGAGGTCAGGCCAGCTGCTGGCCACCCTGCATCAGGAACTTACTCGCACCTCTTCCTGCAGGTCAGACAGCTGGTAGGGTATTGTGGTGGGTGTGTAAGGAGATGAGAAAAAGGGCAGTGCAACTTTTCATCCCACAGACTGACCACACTGTACAGTCAGCAGAAAGGAGGCTAGGCAACATCATAACTCTTACCAACAGTTTCAGCACGTCGCTACTTTCACTGAGAACAAGCAGACCAGAATGTAGAAATGCTGGACAGTGTTTTATTGCATTACAGTGGTAGAAATTACAGATGCTTCACTTATTGTTCTTAACATGAAGAGCCTTTTCCATGACACACATTTTTGAGCCTTTTTCACTGACACTTCTTTGATTTTACTTGACAATAAAATATTACAACTGTACTGATACACTGCATGCAGTTATATATAATTAAGATTATATGCAGCTTAAAAAGAGAATTTCATCTATTTTCCAAAACGTCTGCATAATTTAGAAAAATGGCTAAGATTAAACTAAATCATTCAAAGTGGTTTGATGTTACTAAGTCAAAGTTGTTTATAGTGGTGATGATAGGAACCGAATGTCAGAAGCAGCAGGAGACATGTTCACTGGTGGTTTTGAACAGTAAATAAATGGCTATGTTTGTGTTGTAGTAATGGCAACCCCTGTTTCCAGTCACCACCACTGTAGAGGAATTTGAGTCTGTAATTTTCTGTACAATGAATCATCTCACATCAAACCATGAATGATGATTCAATCTTGCTTGTACTGTCCATTTCATCACTACACCCTCCTTTTTAGCTTCAGGCTGGCAGTCAGCTGCCTGTGATCAGTCTATAGCTCATTGCTAGAGTTTATGTTGTACTGAATATACCTGTTACATGGTAGGTTACATAATGAAAATAACAATTCAAAAGATTAAACATTTTGGAATCATGTTATATAAATAATTTGTGTGATTTATATACAATAAAAACTTATACAGTGTCAATTTAAATCTGATAAATATGAAATGGTATGTGTAAATGTTTCATTCAGTATTTCATGTCAATATTTTACATTATATTTTTACTTTCAACCTATTTATTTATTTATGTCAGTTATTTGCCTAAAGATTTCATCACCATTTTGCAAATATGAGGCATTCTGGGTTCTGAATGAATTATAGATTCAGCTTCTATGCATTAAAGGCTTGTCCCAGTAATCACAGAATCATCTACAGCCCTGTTCATCATCCTCGACACATCTAACGCTTCTCCATTTTTAATGCTTCCTATTCTGTTTTTATTGGTTTTATGTTCTGCGATGGACTGTACCCTGCCTTCCACCCAGTGATTGCTGGGATAGGCTGCAGCCCCCCCTGCGACCCAGAAGGATAAATGATTTAGAAGATATGTGCGTGTGGATGGTTTCGTATTTAGAATTACAATATTAATTAATGTATTTAATATTTAAATACATTAATAAGCATAACAATAATAATACGGTGGTTATTTAAGCCTCAAGCACTGAATACAATGGACATTTTTTAGTATTTTGTGTGCCTTTATTACAGCTTCCATCCTTTTCCGGAGACTTGCTATACGTCAAAGACATCTGCAGGGATATTTTTCCACACCTCCAAAGTTCAGTCTTAAAAGTTGGTTGCATTTTCTGCTTCTCATAATCCAATCCAAGCAATTCCAAACACAAGCCTGAAAAAAAATCCAACATTAGTGGATTTTTTCAGATCTGAAGCAAGAATGGAGCTTGATCCTCTCTCAAATATGAAAGCTTTAAGTGCTGTTTATCTGATGGGAACAATTTTAGTGGTCTACCAGGTCTTGCACAGTTGTTAGGAGTCTCATTTTCTCTGTATCTTAATCATTTTGAATTTTTGAACAATGCTTCAAAGAAACTATTATTATTATTATTATTATTATTATTATTATTATTATTATTATTATTATTATTATTACATATGCTAATTTTTCACTGAAAGTGTTCTTTTTCAGTACTGCAAATTTAATGCATAACTTTAAACCCTTATGTACATTCAGTCAAATGTAATTACTGTATAAATTAGGTTATGTGCTGTTTCTGATTCTTTCACATTCCAAACTGGTTCATCCAACTTATTAAGCTGTCAGTAGAGAGGCCTGCTCCGGACTTTTTCCTAGCATAACTGCTTCCTGATTTGGCGTCATGGTCCTGCTATCCTGTACTGTGTGGACAGATAAACGCACCTTTGATTTCCTGCAACTCTGTTTCCCCCTCTGCACTACACTCCAGTCTTACAATAACTTCCCACATGCATTCGGTTCTTGCCTCACAATAGATGCCCCCCTTTTCAGTACTGCTGCTTTGCTGAATTTCCCAAAGAAAAACATCATTCCATGAAGTCCAGTGACCCCTAAGGGGATGATGTGTGGGTGTTTGATAAAGAAATTCTGCTGTGGGGCCCAGAGAACAGATGTGCTTTTTTGAGCAAGGAACAGAAAATGCTGGAGGGAGAATGCAGGCTGTGTTCTCTGTGGGTTTATCATGGCAAGTTCATTCAGCTTCCAACTTACAGATTAATTGAGACAAAAAAAAAACATTCCCTGATGCTGCAGTTAAATCAGATTTTCCTGTTCTGTCTGTCATTTCCTCTCAAAGAGTTTCACAGTTTTTTCACAGCTTTGAAGCTGCCTATAAATTTGCAGATGTTGGCAGAAGAACTTATGAGTCCCACACTAAAATGCACAGTGGCTCCAAATAAACATCTGCTTTACAGTTTTAGTTTCAGGATTCTTGCAGTGCAGGCAAGGGGGATTCCATCGATTTTGCACATTTCTGTGTAATTCAGTGGTTGAGATGTAAACATACCCACTACAATACTGCATATCAGATGTTGAAACTGAGACATTTTATTGTTTTTTTTTTTAAATATATGCCCAATTTGAATTTGATGCCAACAACACAAAAAGAAGTTGGGACGTGGGCCACGGTGTTTCATCACCTCTTCTTTTAACAACACTTTGTAAGCATTTGGGAACAGAGGAGACCATTTTAATGGAGTTTTAAATGAGCTCGGGCTCAGAGATAGTGGCAGCATTTCTGGATACTGTTAATATATGACTTCCTCTTTGCATATTAGAGTTTTAATATGCATTTGTGGATGTAGCGACAAACTGTTTTCACAGACAGTGTTTTTCAAAAATGTTTCTGAGCCCATGCAATGATTTCCGCTATAAAACCATGTCTGTTTATAATGCAGAGCCATCTGAGGGTCCAAAGATCATGGCCAGCAAATACTGTTTTTTGGCCTTGTGCCTTATATAGAGATTTCTCCAGATTCTCCAGATTCTTATAATGATATTATGTACCATAGATAATGAAAATCAAAAGTTGTTTGCTATTTTATGTTGAGAAATGTTGTTCTTGAATTGTTGCACTATTTGCTTGTGCAATCTTTCACAGAATGGTGAACCCCTCCTTATCTTAACTTCTGATAGATTCCACCTCTCTGTGATGCTCTTTTTATACCCAAACATGTTACTGACCTATTGCTAATTAACCACCAGGTTTTTTATCGTTACACAACTTTACCAGCATTTTTTTTGCTCCCTTCCCAACTTTTTTGGAACATGTTGTTGCCATCAAATTTAAAACGGGCAAATATTTTTCAGAAAAAAATACAATTTCTCAGTTTAAACACCTGATATGTTGTCTTTGAACTATTGTCAATTACACTCACTGGCCACTTTATTAGGTATTGTTCAATTGCTTGTTAACACAAATAACTAATCAGCCAATCACATGGCCGCAACTCAATGCATTTAAGCATGTAGACTTGCTGAAGTGCAGACCGAGCATCAGAACGGGGAAGAAAGGTGATTTAAGTGACTTTGAACGTGACATGGATGTTGGTGCCAGACGGGCTGGTCTGAGTATTTCAGAAACTGCTGATCTACTGGGATTTTCACACACAACCATCTCTAGGGTTTACAGAGAATGGTCCGAAAAAGAGAAAATATCCAGTGAGCTCCAGTTGTGTTGACAAACATGCCTTGTTGATGAGGTCAGAGGAGAATGGGCAGACTGGTTCGAGATGATAGAAAGGCAACAGTAACTCAAATAACCAACCAAAATCTCTGAGGAATGTTTCCAACATCATGTTGAAAGTCTGCCATGAAGAATTAAGGCAGTTCTGAAGGCAAAAGGGGGTCCAACCTTTTACTAGCAAGGTGTACCTAATAAAGTGGCCAGCAAGTGTATGTACAGGGTTTAAATGATTTGCACATCATTGCATTGCTTTAATTTACATTTTGCACAGCGTCTCAACATTTTTAGAAATGGGGTTCATAGTAGTACATCATAGTAGTAGTAGAACCCTTTTTGGTGCTATATAGAGCCCTTTTCAAAAAGGTGCTATATAGTAACGTCTACATCACATTCTCTGTCAATCTGAAGAACATTCACAATGCAAAGATGGTTCTATATTGAATCATTTTCTTTACTTAAGACCCCTTAAGGAACAAATTACATTTGGAAGGCGACTCACCCAGAAACAGAAGATATGCACACCTCATGGTGAGAAGAAAGAAAACAGATCCTGGATAAAGGCACCAATCACAGCTTATACTCAGCCCCTTTGCTGGAACAGTGTTGTAATCTTCCAGCTGCTGCTTTGCCAATGTTGCAGAGACACTTAATTTAACTGGACCAAACAAAAATGAAAGTAAAGCAGGTGGCCACTCCTTGACCACTCACCCTAACCTTGCAGTGTCTGTCTCAAACTTCGGGCATTGTCTTCAGCTTACTGTCCCGCTGAGGTGAAGTAGCAGAGTGTCACTGTGAGAGCAGTCAGACCCAGCTGAGTCACGCCTCTCTGCTGAAAGGGGGAACTCAGAGAAGAGGGTGACGGTGGGAAGAGGGTGGAGTGAACATTGCAACAGATTCCACAACTAAAAAAATAAAAGTACTGAAAATGACGTGCCATACAGAACGGTTCCATGACAACAAGGTCTTGGCTAGGCCTGTTTACTGAAGCTATCTTTTAATCTGTACAGTAAACCCTTTACTCTCTTTCTGTCTGTGTATCTATTCCTCTTTTAGCCATAGATGTAAGTTTAAAATATCTTGTTTCTCTAAACCTTAAAGGCCCACACTTCAGTTCTTCACCCTTTCACTACCTAACATACATATTAGTTTAAACATGAAGGTACCAGTCAAGAATGTTCTTGAATATGACGACACTGATGGACTATTGATTTGAGATTTAAGAAACTTTAAAAAAGCAATAGGTTTCTAACAGCTGTAACACTTTGCCATGACCCGAACAAGTCATTGTATTCAAAATATGCCAAAACTGCAACAGCAAAATAGGCACTGAATACTTATTCAAAAATAATGAATCACAATTCTAAATTAAAAAATTTATTGTTTTAGAATTTTTTTAACTTCCTATTTGCTTGAACCAGACACCAGGAATCTTTTCTCTTTGTATAACTGCTGGCCCAGAGATTGCTGTTGGGGGAAGGGGGTCAGAACATGCATTATATTGCTGTGTATCCTGGGGACTGTAATGCATCTCAGCATGAAACAAGCTAATAAGAATAGAAATTTTTAATAATTTCGCAGGCCGAATGGGACTGTGTCACAGGCCTGACTTGTGTTTCATACATGGAATATAGAACTTCTTCTTCAGATAGAAGAATATAGTCACTCAGCTATATACATAACATTAGCTAACTTTTTACTAGCCAGGTAAAGTATCATTCCTACCATTTACTTGCTAATTAGCAAGACTAACTTTTACTTTTCTGACTTATAATATATGGTAAAAAATATTTTTGAATCCCAATGATGCATACCAACGATCTTTCCAGCCAAGTGTTGGCAGAAGCTTCAGAAAAACTAATACAACTGCAGCGTATCAAGGGAAGTAAACAAGGGAAAAATAGTTTAAACTATAAATTCACAGTTAGTTCTTATTTTTAAAAGGATGAGCACTCGGACGTACACTGACAAGTAAACTCACCTTGTTAGCAATTTGGTTCTGCATATTTGGCCTACTCCAAAATGAACTTCTTTAGTTTGAAAGAAAATTAACTGAACAAGTTGGAAATCAAACGGAAATCAAATAAGCGAGTTTGAAGAACCTTGTTAAAGTGTAAAGAATCTTTTTCCACTGCAACAGAACCTTCCACATAACATAACAGTCTCTCTATGGAGTGTACCTCTAGGATTTTTTTGGACCTTAATGAACACATATGGATGGCACCATGCTGTCACGCTAGGCCAGTAAGTGTACATTTTGGAGATTGTAAATTCATTTATAGTTGACCCCAAAGCATTACACTTAAAATATGGTAAATAATACAGGGTAATTTCACACATACTCGTTAACGCCTACACACTAACAGAGGAAGTATGACCTTTTTCTTTTGCAATCACACTTTCTTTTTCAGCTTGTCACACTTTGACACGGAACAGAATGTTCTCTTAGACGGCGCTGCTGCATGACTGCTAACAGCTGTCTGAAGCTGTTCTAATTACGGGTGTGGTGTAGAAGACTTTGGTGTGGAATAGCAACCTACTGCTCATATCATACATTGTCTACAGCATAGCCTTGAGCCAAAACAAAGGCTGTCCATAGGTACATGTATAACCTCCATTGAGAGGAGTCATGAGAGACTTTCCTGAGGACAGATTTAATACTGTGGTGCTTTACAGCCACGTCATTCAGAGGTTAAACGCATTTGGACAGTGTGAGGTAGGGGCTTTTGCGTCCCTTTGAGCCCAGATTTAGCCAGAAGAATGAGCGAAAAGTCCCAGGCTACTAAACAATAGGAATATGAAGTCCACACAGGACATGGTGACATAGTGTGGTGTGATATAGTACTATGCTGATTGATAATTGGCTGTTATAGTGACATTGTGAGGCCCAAAAATCATTCCTTTCATGCTGAAACAATGGGCTGACCCTTCATAGACCCCAGTTTTACCAAGGACACATGGTGCATAATGAGTAAATATATTGGCTGAGGATGAAAATGTGAATTCTGGTAGTGATGAATTTGTAATTTGGCTTAACAAACACTTTACACTGTGTGCACAATTATTTGGCAAGTCTTGTTTTTATTAATGACCAACTACAGTGGTCTCAGTTAATCCAAAATGTTAATAAACCTCAAAAATGAATGTTTAAGAAATATAAAGTGAAGTTTTGTTTTTCTTAGGAGAATATCTATATGTGCACATTTATTGGGCATCTATAAAGGTGCAGAATTATTACGCAGCTAAATGAAAAACACATTTTCCCCATCTCACTTTTTTATTTTCATCTGTTCTCAATTCAAGTGAGAATTATAAACAAACAACTCAAAACTTTTCAATGAACATTTCTGAGAAATAAAAAAAAAAATTAGTGACCAATATAGCCACCTTTCTTTTCAATAACAGTGATAAGCCTTCCATTCATGGAGTCTGACAGTTTCTTGATCTGTTGACGATCAACTTTTTGTGCAGCAGCAACCACAGCCTCCCAGACCCTGGAGTTCAGGCTCAGGAGTTCAGAGAGGTGTACTGTTTTCCTTCACTGTAAATCTCCCGTTTAAGAATTGCCCACAAGTTCTCAGTTGGGTTCAGGTCAGGTGAGGAAGGGAGCCACGTCATAAGTTTTTCATCTTTAACACCTTTACTGGCGAGCCATGCAGAGGAGTACTTGGATGCATGTGATGGAGCATCGTCCTGCATAAAAATCATCGTCTTTTTGAATGATGCAGATTCTTCTTGTACCACTGCTTAAAGAAAGTGTCTTCTAAAAACTGGCAGTAGGCTTGGAAGTTCATTTTGAGCCCATCTTCAACACGAAACGGTCCAACCAGCTCATCTTTAATAATACCAGCCCATACCACTACCCCACCTCCACCTTGCTGGCGTCTGACTCGAAGTGGACCTCTGTCCCGTTACTGACCCAGCCACGGGCCCATCCATCTGGTCCGTCAAGAGCCAATCTCATTTAATCAGTCCATAAAACCTCTGAAAAATCTGTCTTCAGATTCTTCTTGGACCAGTCTAGACACTTCAGCTTATGTGTCTTGTTCAGTGGTGCTCGTGTTTCAGCCTTCCTTACCTTGGCCACGTCTCTGAGTGCTGAACATCTTGTACTTCTTGATACTCCAGCTAGGTTGCAGTTCTGGAATATGACAGAACTGGAAGATAATGGGTTCCTGGTAGCTTCCCGCTTGCTTCTTCTCAAATCCTTGGCAGTTATTTTGTGTCTTTTTTTCTCAGCATGTTTCTTGCGACCCTGTTGACTATTTGCAACAAAACGTTTGATGGTTCTGTGATCTCGCCCCAATATCTTAGCAATTTCAAGAGTTCTGCATCCCTCTGAGAGACTTTTGGTCATTTTTAACTTTTCAGAGTCAGTTCAATCTCTTTTTTGGCCCATTTTGCATAAAGAAAAAAGCTGCCTAATAATTAAGCACACCTTGATATAGGGTGTTGACCTCCTTAGGCCACACCCTCCCTCATTACACAGATACACATCACCTGCTATGCTTAAATCCATTAAGCATTCAAGTTTATCCAGCTTGGAGTTAGAAAATATGCCTAAAAATGATAATATGGTCAAAATACTCACTTGCCTAATAATTGTGCACACAGTGTAAAGTTTGCAACAATGAAACTACTCATAGAAAAACAAAAAAATACTTTTTTGTAATTACCACATATTAAAGAGGTAACGTTTCCAGATTTCATGAGAATGACCAGCATCAGCTCTTTCTTCCTGTGCACTTGGGGAATGTTTACAGAAAGGAACATTTAAAGGACATTAGAAAGAGGAAATGTAAATGGATGATGACCGTTAATAACCAGATCTGAAAAGTGTCAAAACCAGTTCTTTGCCAGCATTAAAATGTTTGAGACTGTATTTGAGTAAAAGTGTATTTCATTATTTTTGCTGGCAGTTTGGGCTGTTGTAGCTCCGTGTAAATATTGTATATATGCACTTACTTGATTGTATCTGTATTTTATCATTGCACAGAATATTGTATTTCTTGCAGACTATTCATGTAGTGCTTATTTTATATGGATTTAATTACTTACTTACTGTTCTGTACTGTACTGAATTTAAGGTGGCTGTGAATTTAACATGGCAGCGTATTCAAGGTATCAATTTAAGAATTATGGTAATTTGACTTATGATTACAGTTAAGGTGGACTTAAATTTAAGGTGGCAGTGGAACAAATCACCACCAATTGTTTTTATTTCATTGGCTCTGCTCTTGACTGATTCACTTCCTATCTAACAGATTGCTAGCATCATTCCTCCACTTCCACTGTCACCCAAGGGGTCCCACAAGGTTCTGTACTTGGCCCATTATAAACCATTCATTATTTACATGCCCCCTCTTGGTAAGATTATTTGACATTTTTAACTTTGACTTTCATTGCTATGGATGATTTGTCTTCAGACAGATTCAGCCATTAACCCCCCCTCTTGGCAATTTGGAATCGTACCTCTCAGAAATCAGGAACGGAATGAAACATAACTGGCTAATACTAAAAAGTGATAAGACTGGACTCATTGGTTCTAAATCTGCACTCAATAAAACTAGCCCCCTTGTTCTCTCAATTGATCATGTTGTCCTCTGTGGTCCATAATCTGGGTGTCATCCTTGAGGCCTCACTTAAACTCGACTCTCATGTCAGCTCCCTTGTTAAAACCTTTCTTTCACTTACGCAATATAGCAAAAATCCAGCCATCTCTCTCCCAGCCAGCTGCCGAAACTTTCATTCATGCTTTCATTTCTAAAAATCTAGATTATTGCAATTCTCTTCTTGCAGACATTGACTCCTCATCACTTCGTAAACTCCTTCATTGGCTTCCAATAAACTATAAACAATAACTATTATTATTATTATTATTATTGTTCATTGGATTTAATTAAGTTTGCTTGAAAAAACCAACATAATGTTCTTCACAATCATTGTATTATTATTGTTATTCTATGCTCAACAAGTAGTGTTTCTGGTCCCAGTTTTTGAGAATTTAAAGTAGCGTTGAATTTAAGGTGGCTGTAAATTTAAGATGGCTGTGAATTTAAATTATGATTACAGTTACGGTGGCATTGAATTTAAGGTGGCAGTGGATTTAAGGTAGCAGTTTAAGGTAGCACCTAACATCTCATTACCGACCACCAAACTTTTTCCTTTCTTATTTTTTATTGACACACCAAAAGAAATTCCTTGTAATTAGCGAACAAATATTTTGATTCTGATTAGAGGTCTGTCTTCTAATACTCTTCTTCCTCTCTCATGAAGATAAAATAACTTGATGGCAGAATAGATCTCTCACATGAGGTTATGAAATACAGCAAATTACCCTACGTGCCTACGTGGAAAGTTTGAGGAGTTTGCACCTTGTTTTGTTTGGTTTATCAAGAGAGGTCAGATAATAGGCTTCAATAAACTGTTTTGATCATGTTCTGGGTTCTTTTATAAAAGAATATTGAGAACTTGTCTAAGAACCTTTCCACAAAACCAGCTTTTTCAAAACAAAAGTTAGATAAATGTAGAAACTTAGCCAAATGTAATATATATATATATATATATATATATATATATAAAATTAGGCCAGTGTGACGGTAATGGCACATTTAAGGTGGTTTGCTTTAAAAAATCAATGAAACGTGTCATTTCATTGTCTTTATATAACTCATGAATAGGGTTAAGCAGTGGTTTCTGTCAGGTCACTTTTCAGTGTGCCTCTGCTTCTCTTCTTCTCTCGTCTCTTTGCTTTTCACATTCTGACTTCAGTCTTTATAAAGCGTTTAAATTTAACCAGAAACTACGTCATATCCACTTCCTCCCAGCACAGAAACCACAAAAACCCAGACACTCTAACAAGTTTACCAGTGTCATAGCAACAAATTAATAAAAAAAAAAAAAAACAGGTTTAACCACACTCTTTTATAGATACTTTTTTCCCCTCATCTTTTTAGAATGGTTGCAAAGATTATTAAAATAATAAAAGGTAAATTGTGTGGGTTTTTTTCATTTACACTGTCAAATGAGAATAAGGAAATGTGACAAACAAGCCCAAAGCTTTCACTACATCACACTTCAGAAGTGCTCCTGTTATGTAACAGCACCTCGTTAAACTGCCTAAGCACAGTCATATAGTTGAATACAGAGGTTTGGGTGCTCCCTGGTCAGGTTACGTTTTTTTTATATTTTCTTAGTGAAAGGTCACACATCCACTACAGAGAGCAAACTGCTGCACATTTTAATGTAAAATTTCTGTTTATTACTGCCTAACAAACATAAATTATGGCTTGTGCAAAAATGATGGAACACTTTATCTATTATGTTTGATTTCTTTCCGACATGTTAAATTCAGGAAATAAATAGAAAGTGTACACAAAAATTAGCAGAAAGTTAGTTTCCTAGCTTTCATTAACTTATTTTCACAATCACCTGAATATGTCATTTGACTGGGGGTGTTCAAACTTTTGCACATGAGTATATGCTTGAGATGTGCACACCTATAAAAAGAACTGTTATTTCCCCCAGATTCTCAGACCAACATCAATACCTATGAAGTGTCAAAAGTGTCAATTCAAACATACTCGAAGCTCTTTCACATCAAAGCAACGATGGTCAAGTGCCATGAACATTCATTTATTCATAATTGTCCCCTGTTCTTCTAAAAGCAGCAGATAACTTGTTGACTAGAAACACATAAAAGAAAGAATGCACAGGTATGGTTAAAGGATGGAGGTCTCCATTGCTAATACCCTGTCATCTTGCACTGTTGTCCATTTAATTAGTGAATTATAAGCCTTAATCAGTGGACATACAAACAAGCATAAGGTATTTCCATTCTGGCTTTGTTATCATTTATGCAAAATGCTTGAGTAGCAAGGCACTTCCTGTGAAAATGTGGCTTTGACTCAAAATATAGAACAGTGGTTATTTACACATATCTGTGGTCAAGGCAATATAACAGAAACAGCCTGGTAAGCGATTAAATGATTGTGTACAAATGAATTGTGGCTGTTTTAGCACAAAAAAATCAACATTATAAAGGGACAAAGAAGGAAAAAAGTAAAGTGTCTGAATATGTAAGGCCTTTTAATATTCATTTAATGAGGTTTTTTTAAAGTAAAGGTCATGGAGAAATGTTCATGCAATGTAAAAAGCTGCTAGTGTGTTCAAACTGTGCAAGTGTTAATATATAAATATAACTAATTGTGTTTGTTATACCAATAATGGGCTCTTTCTCACACACACTCACGCTCATACACAGACGCTTGTGCTCAGGAAAGCATGTTGATAGATTTAAAAAGCCTATTGTGTCTTTCTGTCCATGTCAGGGTTTGCCTCATTCTGTTTCCTTAAACGCAATTGCCTGCAACACACAGGCTGATCAGAGAACCACCGAAGGTCATAGTGGTAAACCAACCCACACAAACAAAATCCACTTGCCTCTTTTTATTTTACCAAATGTGTCTGCTATTCCTCTTACTCTCTCCCACACACCACACACACACCACACACACACACACACACACTCTCTCTCTCTCAAAACCCTCAGTAGTTATGTCTTCATTCTACGTCCTCACAATAGCACACTGTTCCTGTTCCCCTGGCGGACGCCTGTTATTTACACAAGGGTCTCTGAACTGTCTGTCCAGCGTTCGTTCACTCTTTACTCACTCCATTTTCACGCTACACAATATGGATCAGGATGTTTCGTTTTTTTTCTCAGAAATAGCAGGGCTACACTAAAAGGCCCATATCTTGCATGTTTTTGTTTTTATTTTTTCTATTGAAGTCCACTTGTCCGTATGTAGTTTTATATATGAAAAGTGATCATGATTTGTTTGTACATGACCATCTTCCAACACCTCTCTTTATTTCTTAGAATTAATCAGGCTGTTCTTGTTACTATGTCTCATGGTAAATAAGCCCTGTTGTTTTTGACTGCCTTATT
The DNA here is from genome assembly GCF_015220715.1 of Pygocentrus nattereri. Classification (NCBI taxonomy): domain Eukaryota; kingdom Metazoa; phylum Chordata; class Actinopteri; order Characiformes; family Serrasalmidae; genus Pygocentrus; species Pygocentrus nattereri. The sequence continues at coordinate 9,564,498 of NC_051211.1, read as the reverse complement.
CTAGAAGCACTCAGGGCTGAAACAATCCATAGAACTTTAATTATAAATGGGCAGGGCTAAACTGCTGTAGGCAGCTGAATAGGTGGATATATGCAAAATAATTCCAATGAATTCAAAACAGGCTGTATGTTTTTCATATATGTGCTGTATGCACTGAATAATGAATAGTGAATCATCCCACTACATGTCACCCCAGGCTGTGAAACCTGCCCAGGCATGGGAAGGCGTGACAATGGGGCTAGTGCGGGAAGGTCTGACAATGGGGCTGGCGCAGGAAAGCTTGAGGCCGAGAGGACATGCGCCACATGAATGCCCAATCATTTCCTTTAATAAAATAAGCATAAGTAACGTAAAGGGTAATTAAGGCAAAAGCATTTTAGTATAAAGTCCAAGTCCATCAAAAGTCCAAAATGTGATTTCAACTTTGAACCAATTTGTTATTATGATAGTATAAACCAAAATAATTTTTTTGCATCAAATTCCCACCATCCCAAATTACATAACAGCACAAGCAAATGAATAAAAAAACACTTCCTCTTTCTTTTTAAAATGAATGCTTGTTTTACAGAGGGCATAGAGGCTGTATATCAATCAGTCTGTTAGTTTGGGTTCACAATGAGTGCATTCAACAAGGCTGTGTGGAATAAGAAGAAAGACATGAAGGGGACAGTTTTCACAAGAAGGTGCTAATTTGGACACAATATACTAAGAGAGAGTGCATGTTGGACATGTGTATTTGTGATGGACAAATACTGAAGAGATGATTGTTAAAGTGATAGTTTAGGGTAAAATATAAATATAATATAATATATAAATATAAATATATAAATATAATATAATATATAAATATATAAATATAACTGATCGGCTAGCTTCGGCTGTTTGGTCATGCAAACCACATTTGGTCGTGTTCGGTCAAGTTGACGTGTAGTATTGTGTGACACACTGGCTTCTATAAACATGGACACCAAACATGCTATATATCAAGGATTCAAGGATTCAAGGATTCAAGGAGATTTTATTGTCATTCGCATCACATGGTACATGAGGTGGAACGAAATTGAGATCTCATGGTCCAGTTTACACCCAAGAGCTGTTATTAAAATAGATAAATAAATAGAAAGTACACAAGAGAGGGAGAGTAGGAAGTTAGCAGCAATATGAAGTCCAGAGTGCAAGTTTGCTATAGCAGCATGATATTGACTTAGAGCAGTGGATAAAGTGTCTAGATAAAGTGTCTCATTGCGGTTTAAAGTGACAGTGCCTGTAACAGTACTTGTTCTTGTAAGTGTCAGTTGGAATTTAGGAGCCTTACAGCTTCTGGTATGAAGCTGTTTCTGAGTCTGGTTGTTTTGCACTTGATGCTCCGCAGCCTCCTGCCTGAGGGGAGCGGGACAAAAAGTGTGCTGGGTGGGTGGGATCCTTCCTGATGCAGGTAGCCCTTTTCCTGCATCTGGAGGTGTAAATGTCTGTGGTGCTTGGGAGGCTGACTCCAGCAATCCTCTGTGCAGCCTTCACCACCCTCTGCAGTGCTTTCCTATCTGCAGCAGAGCAGCTTCCATGCCACACGTTGATGCTGGAGCACACAACGCTCTCCACCACACATCTGTAGAAGGAGGTGAGGACTGCCCTCCCGAGTCCAGCTCGTCTCAGCCTCCTGAGGAAGTAGAGCCGCTGATGTGCCTTCCTGACCAGAGTGGAAGTGTTGTTGCTCCAGGTGAGGTTGCTGCTCAGGTGCACACCCAAGTACCTGTAGCTGTCGACCACTTCCACCTCAGAACCTCCAATGTGCAGAGGGAGGTGGTCATGATAGCCCCTTCTGAAGTCCACAATCATCTCCTTCGTCTTCTTTACGTTGATGCAGAGGTTGTTTTCTCTGCACCAACCCTCCAGGTGTTCCACCTCCTGCCTGTAGTTGGACTCATCTCTGTTTGTGATGCATCCAACCACTGCTCTGTCGTCCGCAAACTTCACAATATGACAGCCTGGATGGATAGGTGAGCAGTCATATGTAAGCAGTGTAAACAGGAGGGGGCTCAACACACAGCCCTGAGGGGAGCCAGTGCTGAGGGTTATGGTGGGGGAGGAGATGTTGTGGATCCTCACAGACTGCGGCCTGTTGGTCAGGAAGTCTAGGACCCAGTTGCACATGGAAGAGCTCAGTCCAAGTGAGGAGAGTTTTGTTATCAGGGTCTGAGGAATCATGGTGTTGAAAGCAGATGTGAAGTCCACAAAGAGCATACGAACATAGGAATCCTTCTGCTCCAGGTGGGTGAGGGCAGTGTGGACCACAGAGGAGATGGCATCCTCTGTGGATCGATTCCTCCTGTACGCATACTGGTGTGGATCCACAGTGACGTTGATGGTGGCTTTGATGTGGGTCTGAACCAGTCTTTCAAAGCACTTTGTTACTATCGGCGTGAGGGCCACTGGCCGGTAGTCATTTAGACCCGTCACTGCAGAGCTCTTGGGGACCGCGATGATGGTGGCAGTCTTCATGCAAGAGGGGACTGCTGCCTGGATGAGGGAGGCGTTAAAGATGTCCGCCAGGACGTCCGAGAGATGGTCGGCGCAGTCTCATAGCACCCTTCCGGGGATGTTGTCCGGGCCGGCAGCTTTCCAGGGGTTGATCCTCCTCAGCGTCCTCCTTACTTCTGCTGGTGTCACGCTGAGGGGCTCCTCTCCTGGTGAGTGTGTGAGTTTGGTGCTGGGGGGGGGTGTCAGGATTCTCAAAGCGGGCGTAGAACTTGTTGAGGGCCTCAGGCAGGGATGGGTCTTTGGAGCTTTGTGCAACGTTGGATTTGTAGTCCGTGATGCACTTGATGCCCCTACACATACTCTGTGGATCCTGGGAGGAAAAGTGTCCCTGGATTTTCAGAGCATATGCTGCTTTTGCCCTCTTGACTCCAACAGTCAGCTCTCTTCTAGCCCTCCTGAGTTCACCTGAGTCCCCAGACCTGAAGGCAGCATCCCTGGCTTTCAGCAGAGAACGCACCTCTGCGTTCAGCCAGGGCTTCTGGTTCGGGTAGCAAGTCACAGTGGGTGAACTGCATTTAGGGTTAGGAAAATTATGTAAACTGTTGTTTTTTTCCTGACATACTATTGCTTTAAAGGGCCCATATCCTTAATTTGTCTTGTATTTTGTTTTTTTCCCATGAGTTCAAATTATAACAGTGTTGTTTTACTCACCAAAACTCGTAATTAATTTTTACAAGACCACTTTACAACCTCTCTTTATGCCTTAGAATAGTGATTCCTAATCTCAATCCTGCTGATCCCACGCTAAACACAGTTTTGTGCTTTGTCTCATCAAGCACACCAGATTAAACTCAGCAACTAACCACCAACCTCCTTATGGGCTGGGTCAGGTGGGTAAAGTAGCGAAATCAAAAAGTTGCATTATTGGGACTCTCTGCTTTACAATTAAAGGAGAATTCTACAGATTTTTCAAAATGAATGCATAATTAAGTTCATATATAAACAAAAAAAAAAAGCTCCATTCAGACTTTACAGTGGTCTTCACAGTGGTAGTGACAGGAAACAGGGGTCACAATGTCTATAACACAAACAGCCATTTAACAAGTTGGCTAAACCCACCCTACATGCTGCATGTCTCATGGCATGCTATCTATCTTACCATTCGGGGCAAACAAAACAATGTCTATTTCATAACTCTCAAAACATAAAAAAACAAAAAGTTGAATTGGAGCATAAACAGTTTCATGAAAGGAGGATAATCGATTATTTCCTTGTTGAGTTTAAATTGACCACTGCTTCTCTGTTATGCAAGGAGAAACTAGCCTTCCTTAAGAAATACAGTCTCAAGTGCCATTCTCTTTGATAGACCTGATTATTTTTACTAAGCAAAACAGAAGGTGATGCAGCGGCTGAGGCAAGCTATGTGGTGATTGAGCTCATCGTGACAGCAGAGAAGTTGTTAACAGAGAATTTGCTCACATTGTCCAGAAATGTGAGTGAGACCATGAATACGGTGATCGAGCGGATCAGTCTGACGGCATTTATAATCAGCTGTGCATCAAAGCACAAAGATTCAGTGCCTGTTCACTGGCACTCGATGAGAGTATAGACTGCCATGTTTCTGGTAGCAAACACTGAGCAATATGTGCTCAAATTGCTTTATGTGTGTTTAGTTAATATTAAGTGTTGAAATGATCTTTTCATACAGCAATTTGCTGTTTCTTTACTATGGCCTCCAGAATACTGCCTGGCCAGTGGCCCCCAGGTAATCTGAGTTTGAGACAAATGTTTCAAAGCAAAACCTCAAAGCTAACATAAAGCAATGTCTTAGGCATAGACAGCAGATTCATAATGTATTCATTTAATACATTTTGATGAGGTAGCTTTTAGCTACATTAATCACTTTAGACATCTGGTTCCTATCACCACACTTGTGAACAGTTCTTGTTAAGACTTGTTAAGTTTCTGTAGAGTGGAGCCTTCTCAGCAACTTCTTTATATAGAAAGTTTAAAAATCAGTGTAATTGCTCTTTAAATAGGATGTTTTTGTTACTGTTCCTTCAAGACATACATGTAAATGACCTCTGTACTGACTGACTATCATGTTTTGTGCCCCATTCAAAAAGAAGTCTGGGCTGAAACTCTCCTTATAACTTTAATATGAATAAACAGGGCTGAATTGCTGTAAGATGAACAGGCTGATGTATGTTAATATGTTGGGTTTTGCATTATTGTGTGATGAATTTGCAGTGTAGTTTCCAAACATGTGCCATACAGACTGGGGAACGAACAGTTATATACACATAGGCATTTTATAAACTACTTATCCTTTCGGATTTGGTGGGGGTGGTGCTGGAGCCTGTCCCAGCTGTAATTGGGCAGAAAGCAGGAAACACTCTGAACAGGTTGGCAGTCCATCGCAGGGCAGACACACAGACATACACAATCGCACACACATTCACACCCAGGGGCAAATTAGCATATCCAACTGGCCTGACTGCATGTCTTTGGACTGTGATAGGAAACCCCACGTAGATAAAGAAAGAACCTCCAAACTCCACACAAAGAACCGAATGCAGGCCCTTCTTGCTGTGAGGTGACAGTGCTACCCACTGCCCACCTGAATGGTAATACATCAAAATCACAATGAAGTTTTCAATTTAAATGGGCTTCCAAGCGTGCAGCACAATCATATAGCCTCTACATTTTTTTCCATATTTCTCATGAAGATGGTGTAACAATTAACTTTAACTGAGACCAGTGATAACATCCCAGTCAAAAGTGGACACAGCTGAATTGAACATGCATTCATGATAATTGCTAAGAAATTTCAATCTAAAGGCTTATGAAGAGCCTTAAAAGCTTGAAAGTTGTTTCTAATATAAATAGTGAAATTGATCCCTATCAATTTTTTATTTCCCAAAAACCTTTTAATTACATTGTTAATAGTGTAACAGTAAGATGTTTCCTTCAGATTTGTTGGAAAATCATCTCAGGTGGCTGCTTGAGAGAATTTCAAACGAAAATATAAAGCTGCATCAAGACAAACTGGCATTAAAAAGAATCTGAAACAGTAGATTTAATTCATTTATTAAGAACATGTGGCTACATTTCAATCTCCTAACTTTATATGTACATAACATTAAACTAACGTCACAGCAGAGTGACAAAATGTAACACATTGTAAAGGGCAGCTGCAGTTCTCAAATACTGTTTTAAAAAAGTGTCAAAGGCTTTCCAGTTCTTGGAGGCTTTGCATCTTACAGTCTGCACTTGCATTGAAGTTGCTGGACAAGTTGGCAGTGGTTTTTAATCCACTCCACTTGTAGATAATCTTCTGGACAGTGGAATAACCGATTTCCAATATTTTAGATATCTTTCACATTTTCATCTGCATTCATACCTTTCTTTCTGAAGGCCTCAGAGAGTTCTTTTGATGCAGGCATGATCATACCACACACTCCAATAACACAGAACAAACCAGACCAGAGGTTTAAAGATTTTTAAAGGATTTTCCACACAGGAAAATTGCATTGCTTTTAATATCAATTATGTAAAAGATGACAAAAAGATGTTCATTCAGAGCATCACTCGTTGAAATATATCACCTTTTTCTACTGACACTGTTCAAATGAAGACTTAATATTTGTATCTCCTAGTATGTTGAAAAAGTTTGAACTTTTCATGGGGGGGGGGAGGGGAGTGGTCTTACTTTTTCACATGACTGTGCAGGCTAAGCATGGAAGATACTATTTAAAAAAGAAAGCTTACTTTCTGCATTATGAAGTTCATGAAGTTATGAAGTTCACTTTCAAAGCAGAAAAACCCTCATGCAGCACAGTCATTTTTATATCCTTTTCAGTGTAGTTGTCTCAGGGAAGAGAAAAGATGAGCATGATAAGCAGTTGCCCCTAGTCCTAGACAAAGCAAGAGCATCAGCCCTAAAACTAAATTGACAGAAATGCCATTTTGAACTCTCAGAGTCCAACCAGAAAATTTGGGCAGCTGTGGTGGACAGTAACTAAGTAAATGTAATTCGTTACAGTACTTAAGTCGTTTTTTTTTCATGTATCTGTACTTTATTTAAGTATTTCCATTCTGGGCGACTTTTTACTTTCACTCCACTACATTTCAAAGTCAAATATCTGACTTTTTACTCCACTACATTATTCAAAATCTGTCATTCCTTTTGGTTTTTGTATGTATAAAAACATAACATGTCAAAACAAAAGAAGCGCAAAGCAAGAACACCAATCAGGGCACTTTGTTCTGAGCTTGTTTTGACCTGTTGGACATACCAACCCAGTGCAAGCAAATCCACACTATATTTAGGTCACTTTAGCAGGTAAAGCGGGACGAGGTTAATGCAAACACTGACTGACAATTACACATCAAAGAATTACTTATCACATATTTCTCTCGACTTTGTGGGTAATAGATCACAATATAGAAATATGTACACATATGCAGTTGTGACTGTTTCTATTTTCAGAATTTATACAAACATTATTTCATTTTATTCATATTAAGTTCATTTTTTTGTTTGCATTTTATAATAAGTTTAATATGTTTATTTTCCATTCTTTTTATAATAGGTTTATGTTTATGAACAGACACCTACAGATGAAATATAGTAATGGAAAACTCATTTGTGAACCTGTGTTTAAAACATGTTTTTGTTAAACTTAAACTTGTGACTAAGTTGCAAATAAATCTTAAACTGAAACTTTGCTCGTTCGCAAAAGGTTATTTTAGAGCCACTCGGTTCTACCTGATGGAAATTGTTTGCCATCAGTGTTTTGTGCTTGGAGTATTTTCACCTAAAATGAGTTCATGAAACAAGTCCATCCATCCATCCATCCATCCATCCATCCATCCATCCATCCATCCATCCATCCATCCATCCATTATCTTCCGCTTCTCTGGGAAGCAGGGCAGCATCCTAAGCAATGAGGCCCAGACCTCCCTTTCCCCAGCCACTTCCACTAGCTCTCCAAGGGGGATTCCGGGGTCTTCCCCGGGGTCTCCTCCCAGGTGGACTTGCCTGTGAATCCTCCCAAGGGAGGCGTCCAGGAGGCATCCTAACTAGATGCCCGAACCACCTCAGCTGACTCCTCTCGATGTGAAGAAGCAGCGGCTCTACTCCTGGATGACCAAACTTCTCACCCTATCTCTAAGGGAGAGTCCAGACACCCTGCGGAGGAAACTCATTTCGGCTGCTTGTATTCGTGATCTTATTCTTTCGGTCATTACCCAAAGCACATGACCATAGGTGAGGGTGGAAACGTAGATCGACCGGTAAATCGAGAGCCTTGCCTTATGGCTCAGCTCTTTCTTTACCACAACAGACCGGTAAACAGCCCGCATCACTGCTGACCCAGCACCAATCCGCCTGTCAATCTCCCGCTCCCTTGTACCATCACTCGTGAACAAGACCCCGAGATACTTGAACTCCTCCACTTGAGGCAAGAGCCTATCCCCAACCCAGAGAGGGCTCTTTTCATGAAGCAAGTCTAGTTACAAAAATGATAACGGGACATTAGAGTCATAATTAATCTTTCAGTACTTTTACTTTCGATACTTAAGTACAATTGAGGAAAAATACTTTTATACTTTTACTCAAGTGAAGATCTAAAGGGAGCACTTCTACTTTTACTTGAGTGATATTTTACTTTGGGTACCTCTACTGTACAGGGTACTCAAGTACATGTTTTGTGTACTCTGTCCACCACTGACCGTAGGTGCTGTATCAAACTCCTATAACTCGAGTCTAAAAGCACTTAAAAATATAACAGCTGAGTTAAGATGTTTATGCTGTTCTGTGTTCGAATGTGAAAGTATTCTTTTGTATTAAAAATGTTTAAGCATTTATAAACTGTGATTATGCTCAAATGCTCCAATATTAACCCATTCATTTTGGACTCTGCCCCATTCATGAGAGGACACTACCACCTCCTGACACGAACAGGTATTGCAGCTTCAGTTATGGAACATATTGTGCAGCTAATTGTTCAGTTCAGATTGGGTTTGTGAAGAGTTCAGGCGGGCAAAACACATGCTCTACCTTTTACTTAGACATGGTTTTCGGCTTTGTTAGAGGCTGGACATTTAGTGTTTACCAACTGTTAGCTAAATTTGTGAATTAGCCAAGGCCTGTCTTAGACTACCAAAAAACTTGTGTGAAATGAAAAACAAAGAGATTGATTTATGAGTTTAATAAGCTATCTGCTAAGCTTTTTCTTCTCAGTTTAAACTCACGTAAGGAAAAAGCTCAATCCTGATACTGGAGATCTACCACTCTGCACACTGATTTCCTGTAGAACATCTTCAGATCCCATTAGGAAACAATCAAAGCCATTTAGAATCAGCTATTGGTAACCTCTGACCTGAAAGTACACTGGTCATCATTTACATTGTGATATCAACCCATTAAAAAAGCCAAAACACATCAGGAATGAACAGAAACACCAAATGGTTTCTATAGGTTTTTCCAACAAGGTTATCTATATAATTTTAGAATACTGTAGATTTTGATGACAGAAAAAAAGTACGATTGTAAGTATAAATTTGGGACTTTCTATATATGCAATTACAAAAAGTGGTTTAATGTATCGAATAGGTGTTTATATCAGGGTTGCACAAATTCACATCTGGAGGGTCCAGCACAGTTTCCCTATTTAAGCGCATCTACTAAGCCTGGCAATTGAATCAGGTGTGTTTTAGCAGGACCAGAGCTGTGGACCCCAGGTGGACCCCATGGAGACCTGTTTCCTCTGAACAGTAAAAGACCCAGTGTTGCCAACTCTTCAGTAAGGAAACTCGCTAGAAGACGCTAAATGACGCCATCGCCTAATTTGCATAATATATGTTTTTGAAGCTGTAAAGGAAAAACGATGTGGGAGAGAAAAAAAACCCGAGATATGTTAGAACTACAAATGAACTCAGAACAAATGAACAACTTCTGTTGCCTTTGAAATAGGCAGTCACTTCTCAAAACACGCTCATGACTTTAATGCTGTGTAAAAATCATGTTTACGTAAATTACATAAATCAGTTTTTTGCTGTGTTGTTAAATGTTAGCATAAGAGTAGCAGTTAGCAGGAACTGCTGTTCTACGTTCAACCCTCCTCCTTTATCCGGGCTTGGGACGGCAAAGTGGCCTTAAAAGAGACACTTTTGCAGAGTTACTTAGTTTTTTTTTCTTTTTTTTTAGGTTTTTTTATTTATTTCTTTTTATTTTCTTTTTTTTTAAGTTTTCTTAAGTTTTCTTTAGTTTCAATCCTATTATTCACAAACTGTTCTGGCTCACTGAAAGAGTAGGTCATCTTCATTTTGGTCTTCTATGGCAGGTTCAGCTGAGGGAGCCGACTTATATGAATAAGCAGCTGATGTGCCAAAAAGCTGCAAAACATCATCAGGCAGCTTGTGCTCATAGCAAGCCTCACCAGACAACCTGAGACCATCTCGGATATACAGGATTGAGTTAAGGGTCTTCAAGGACATCCGATTTCTATGTACATCCCGCTCTGTAAATACGGGGCAGGGTCAGTCAGCGGCGGCGCATGCGCAGTGTGGACGTGGAGCGGTGTGGGTCTGCTCTGACTGTGAGACTGCACTGTGAGTGCTGTGGGACGGGGACAGTAACTGAAGAGCATGAGGGTTCATCTCAGAGTCTCCAAAAGTCTCCAATAACACCACAAAAAGTCGCTAGATTTGTCGCTAGTCGCTTTTTAAAAAATAAAGTCGCTAGAGGCTCTGAAAAGTCGCTAAATCTAGCGACAAAGTCACTAAGTTGGCAACACTGAAAAGACCTCATGTCATCAAACATCAGCCTACTGATTAAATAAGTTTTTGAATATTGATCAATTTCATTTTTACTAGGGTTTTCGAAAAATCACCTCTATCACCTCTATCGTTAAACAGAAATGTTCAGAACCCGAAACGTTTTCTCCTGTGAACATTAAAGAGGTCCTTAAACACTTGAAATATCCATCCATCCATCATCTTCCGCTTCTCCAGGGTTCGGGTCGTGGGGGCAGCATCCTGAGCAATGAGGCCCAGACCTCCCTTTCCCCAGCCACTTCCACTAGCTCCCTGGGAGAGATTTAGTCACGATATAGTCACGCCAGCGTGTCCTGGGTCTTCCCCGGGGTCTCCTCCCCGGTGGACTTGCCTGTGACACCTCCCAAGGGAGGCATCCAGGAGGCATGCTAACAAGATGCCCGAACCACCTCAACTGGCTCCTCTCGACGTGGAGAAGCAGCGGCTCTACTTTGAGTCCCTCCCAGATGACCGAACTTCTCACCCTATCTCTAAGGGAGAGTCCAGACACCCTGCGGAGGAAACTCATTTCGGCTGCTTGTATTCGCGATCTCGTTCTTTCGGTCATTACCCAAAGCTCATGACCATAGGTGAGGGTGGGAACGTAGATCGACCGGTAAATCGAGAGCCTTGCCTTATGGCTCAGCTCTTTCTTTACCACAACAGACCGGTAAACAGCCCGCATCACTGCTGACCCAGCACCAATCTGCCTGTCAATCTCCCGCTCCCTTGTACCATCACTCGTGAACAAGACCCCGAGATCTCCTCATCCCGGCCGCTTCACACTCGGCTGCAAACCGATCCAGTGAAAGCTGAAGTTCACGGCCTGATGTCCCCAATAGGACCACATCATCTGCAAACAGCAGCGATGTGACCCTGAGGTCACCAAACCGGACACCCTCCATCCCCTGACTGCGCCTAGAAATTCTATCCATAAAAATTGTGAATAGAATCAGTGACAAAGGGCAGCCCTGATGGAGTCCAACTCTCACTGGGAACAAGTCTGACTTACTGCCGGCTATGCGAACCAAACTCCTGCTTTGTTTGTACAGGGCCTGAATGGCTCGTAGCAAAGAGCCATGTACCCCGTACTCCCGAAGCTCCTCCCACAGAATACCCCGGGGAACACAGTCGAATGCCATCTCCAAATCCACAAAGCACATGTGGACTGGTTGGGCAAACTCCCATGAACCCTCCAGAATCCTGGAGAGGGTGAAGAGTTGGTCCAGTGTTCCACGACCAGGGCGGAACCCGCACTGCTCCTCCTGAATCCGAGGTTCGACTATAAGCCAGACTCTCTTCTCCAGTACCCCTGCATAGACCTTACCAGGGAGGCTGAGGAGTGTGATTCCCCTGTAGTTGGAACACACCATCCGGTCCCCCTTTTTAAAAAGAGGCACCACCACCCCAGTCTGCCAATCCAGTGGCACCACCCCCGATGTCCACGCAATGTTGAAAAGGCATGTCAGCCAAGACAGCCCCACAACATCCAGAGCCTTGAGGAACGGATCTTATCCACCCCTGGAGCCCTGCCGCCAAGGAGCTTTTTAACTACCTTAGCGACTTCGGCCTCAGTAATGGACAAGCCTATTCCCGTGTCCCCAGACTCTGCCTCCTCACTGGAGAACGTGCTGGTGGGATTGAGAAGTCCTCAAAGTATTCCTTCCACCGCCCAATGACGTCTTCAGTCGAAGTCAGCAGCACACCATCTCCACTATATACAGTGCTAGTGGCACGCTGCTTTCCCCTTCTGAGTTGCCTTATGGTTTGCCAGAATCTTTTCGGAGCCGACTTAAAGTCACTTTCCAAGGCCTCACCGAACTCTTCCCACACTCAGGTTTTTGCTTTGGCAGCAACTGAAGCCGCAGATCGCTTGGCCTGTCGATACCTGCCAACTGCCTCTGATGTCCTACAGGCCAACTATGTCCGGTAGGACTCCTTCTTCAGCTTGACGGCATCTCTCACCTGGGGTGTCCACCACCGGGTTCGAGGATTACCGCCCCGACAGGCACCAACTACCTTGCGACCACAGCTACAGTCAGCTGCTTCAACAATGGAGGAGCGGAACATGGCCCATTCTGAGTCAATGTCCCTCACCTCCCCCGATATCTGGTCAAAGTTCTGACGGAGGTGTGAGTTGAAGATCAATCTGACAGGTTCTTCTGCCAGACGTTCCCAGCAAACCCTCACTATACGTTTGGGTTTGCCTGGTCTGACCGGCATCTTCCCCCACCACCTGATCCAACTCACCACCAGGTGGTGATCAGTTGACAGCTCAGCTCCTCTCTTTACCCGAGTGTCCAATACACATGGCCGCAAGTCCGCTGACACGACTACAAAGTCAATCATTGAACTGCGGCCTAGGGTGTCCTGGTGCCATGTGCACTTATGGACATCCTTGTGTTCAAACATGGTGTTCGTTATGGACAAACTGTGGTTTGCACAGAAGTCCAAAAACTGAACACCACTCGGGTTCAGATCAGAGAGGCCATTCCTCCCAATCACACCCCTCCAGGTCTTACTGTCGTTGCCCACGTGAGCGTTGAAGTCCCCCAGTAGGACAATCGAGTCTCCAGTAGGAGCACTTTCAAGCACCCCTCCCAAGGACTCTATGAAGGCTGGGTATTCTGAACTGCTGTTCAGTGCATAAGCACAGACAACAGTCAGGACCTGTTCCCCAACCCGAAGGCGTAGGGAAGCTACCCTCTCGTCCACCGGGGAAAACCCCAACATACAGGTGCCGAGTCGAGGGGCTATGAGAAAGCCCACACCTGCCCGCTGCCTCTCACCATGGGCAACTCCAGAAAAGAAAAAAGTCCAGCCCCTCTCAAGGAGATTGGACCTAGAGCCCAAGCTGTGTGTTGAGGTGAGCCCGACTATATCTAGCCGGTATCTCTCAACCTCGCGCACCAACTCAGGCTCCTTCTCCGCCAGTGAGGTAACGTTCCAAGTTCCAAAAGCCAGTTTCAGCAACTGAGGATCAGAACGCCAAGGCCCACGCCTTCGGACACTGCCCGATCCACAATGCACCGCACCCTTACTACTGCCCCTCCCATCGGTGGTGGGTCGATGGGAGGGGGGACTCATGTAGCTCCTTCGGGCTGGGCCCGGCCGGGCACCATGAGTGAATGCCCGGCCACCAGACGCTCGCTGGCGAGCCCCTCCCCCAGGCCTGGCTCCAGGGTGGGGCCTCGGTAACCCTGTTCCGGGCAGGGTACACAAGTCCTGCTTTCTTGTTTTCATAGGGGTGATTATGGATCACACTTTGTCTGGCCTGTCACCTAGGACCAGTTTGCCATGGGAGACCCTACTAGGAGCTTTTGCTCCAGACAACATAGCTCCTAGGATCATTCAAGCACACAAACCTCTCTACCACAATAAGGTGGTGATCCATGGAGAGGCACTTGAAATATGAATATTGCAAATATGTAAGCCAAAACAACTGCACACTGAATTCAGCTATCACCCCTGATGAACTGATTATTTTAATGGTAACATTTTTCTAAAGACATTTTCTCAGTTAATGTTACTCCATTCAGCGGAAACAGAGGAATTTCCTCATACCATGCCTTTCGATCCTCAATGAAGCTGAACTCACTTCTTTTTCGTTCCACCTTAAGTGGTGTAGCAGTCACGTTCTGAACTGCTACGCCATTTAAGGTGGAACAGGGAAATTTGAACAAGCAGCTGGCGAAACCAAGCTGACTTCAGCTTCGTTGAGGATTGAAAGGCATGATATGAGGAGATTTCTCTATATCTGCTTAACAGAGTAACATTAACTTATTTTTGCTGATACACAGAACTGGCAGGTCAGTATTTCGTCTCGCTGGTTAATGTATGTGATAGCTAGTCTTAGCTGCTGGGGGACATTCAAACAAGAAGCTGCCGAAAAAAGAAGCTTCGTAATTTTAGCAATATGAGCATAACGAGGACTACAGGCGGATGCATGACTACAGGGGCCTATTACGCCGTCGCCATTGTGACGTCATCGTCGCTGTGACGTCACAGACACTCATCGCGTCTCCCCTATATAAAGACGTCACAGCCGTGGCTGTTCATTATTTACGTTTTGCGCGGACGTTGAGAAGCAGCAGTGCAACGCTTTGTGTGAAAAAAGAGAGAAAAAGAATGGAGGAAGGAAAAAGAAAGCTTAGTGAAGGTGTGAATGGTGAGCACCCCTCGACTAATTTAATATGAATGTACTGCATGGAAAAAGAACGTGGCTAACGACGAAGGAAAGAATGTAGTTTCAGCTAGTTAGCTGCTAATTCATATTAGTTATAATTTGGGGTGCGGGAAAAATAGATTCTTAGATGCATCGCGATGCGGACGTAAACAAAAAAAAGTTTTTAAAAAATCTATTTTCTATATTTTAATTTATAACGTAATGTTGACGGAACGCAAAGGGTGGAACTTGGAAGTGGGTCCGTGCAGCGCCCAGACAGTCTGTGGTGGCACATAACAAAAACAGAAGTGGATGAGTGAGAAATCCGACCGGCTCCTCTGCACTAAAGCCAGGTTCGCTCAGGAGTCACAACACAAACGTTCAGAAGAGCCATTTTGTCCTTTCAACAAAAGTCAGACCACCCTGGCAGCCACAACACTGAAAGCCCAGTATGTCTCAGTGTGTGTTGATGTCCTGCTATAGGCTAAAAATATGAACGAAAACACGACTCACTTTACTCCGCTTTAAAGCTTTAGTTATAGCCACTTTCCTACCCTTTCCTTTTTCTCACAAGTAGAGCAGCTTATTGTAAAATGTCTCATCGTTTTACTGTTTAACGAGGCTGAAGTCGCTTCTCATTCTCCAGCTTCTTGTTCGATTGTTTCCTTTTCTGTTAAGGTGGAACGGGAAAATTCGATAGAGAAGCGACTTCATCTTCACAGCTGTAGTGTTTGACAGTCTCTGGCTGCAGATTTAACGTACCAGGAAACCAACAGCGCTGCTTATAAATGCGAATATGTCCGTTCGTCTTCAAGTGCTCGCACGTCCCGTCTCAAAGATATTTTACTGACACAGTGACGCCTGATTCTCTACAACGAGACCAAAGCCCAAGTTATAAAATCTCTAAAGAAAACGGGCAGGATGGCTGTAACCTGCTGCATGGACATCCACCGCCTCTGGATCTTATTTCACCTTAACAGCGCATCTTATCGCAGATGAGTGGCAGCAGCGTCTCATGTGCTCCAAACATGCGCTGTGAATGAGCGCCTTCCAGTTCACTTACCACATCACTTCCATTTGGTTTATCAGTAAAAGATATTGGAAGTAAATTCACTGTGGACTATTATAAATACTTTGCTTAAAAAGTACCAAGTCGTCACACAGTGAGAAAAAAAAGATCCTGTATAATATACGATAATCGTTTTATAATCGCACCGCAGTCCTCTGAATCGTAATCGGATCGTGAGATGCCAAGAGATTCCCTCCCCTATTTATAATGTGGGAAAAATAATACAACAAAATATCGTGATGTAGCAGTAAGATAAAGAAATAATTA
The DNA here is from genome assembly GCF_015220715.1 of Pygocentrus nattereri. NCBI lineage: Eukaryota > Metazoa > Chordata > Actinopteri > Characiformes > Serrasalmidae > Pygocentrus > Pygocentrus nattereri. The sequence continues at coordinate 9,548,698 of NC_051211.1, read as the reverse complement.
GCAATAGAATAGAGCAGTCTAATTCTGCATTTAAAAGAGCTTCAGGAGGTTTGCTTTTCATTAATATGAATGTATCCTACATTCCCGTGTTTCGTTCAAACATTTAGGCTTAATGGTGCTTATTCATCAAAATTTATCTTTTTAAAATTTCACCAGCAGTTTTCTTACTGGTCAAGTTATTTTAGCTGAATGTTCAAACTCATGTGTAGTAAGAGTGAATGTAGATTTGACCACCAGCTATCAGTAATAACACTGAGCACAATAGAAATGAATGAGGATAGAACTAAATTGTTCTTGCACTAATGGATGCATTATTTCTGTGCACTCTCATATAAACAAATGCTGTGATTATTAACAGTAATGTTTGAAGACATATTGAGCTGTGCTTTTGTTTTGTACTGCTGATACAGTAAACAAATTTACTAAATTTGCATAAAGGATACTATGCCATTCATTCAGAGTGCCTAATGTAATGCTTTATTGCAGGAATGGAGATCAAAGTGGATGGTGTAAGTGATCATCTGCTGGAGGAGGAGAGAAAGTTCTTCAAGAAAGCCACTCAAAGGATAGAGAAGGCATGGAAGAATGTTGGGATGCAGAAAGCAGCACTCGAGGCACAAAAAGAGGCCTTTGAGAAAGAAAAGGAGAAAAATGCCCTGATTCAGTTCTACACAGAGAGACTGGCTGACAAAGAACTCAGTAGGCTGAAAAAGAACATGGACAGACAGGAGGAAGAGAGAAGAATGGCATTAGATCTGGAATGGAGGAATATTATGGAAGAGAAAAGAAAGATTGAGGAGATGAGGAATGCCATTAAAAAAGAGAAAAGGGCAGCTAAGAAAGAGATGAGGATGCAGAGGAAGAGAGCTGAGCAAGAGGAGGATGAAAGAAAACAGAATGCCATGACTAAAGATGATATTCTGGCCATAGTGAGGGAGGAGATACTCCGTCAGAAAGAGGAAGAGGAGAGAAAGAGAGAGGAAAGCAAGGCTGCAAAGCTGAAAAAGAAGACGATGGAGCAAGTAACAGCAGAGATGGAGAGAAAACTGGCCACAACAGTGGAAGAGAGTGAGAGGGTGGAGAAAAAGAGGAGAAAGAAGAGGAGGAGCGTGGAGACTGAGAAGGACCAGAGCGTGATGCATGGAGAGAGGGAATCTGAAATGGTGCAGAGAGAAGCTGAAAGGCTGGAACAATACAGCCTGAATGATAATGTCCTACAGCAGATCACTAAGAGACTCAGGAAGGTCTGTTCCAGGATCTGTTCAAGGATATGGTCAAGGATCTGCTCTTCAGAACTGTTTTCCAGGCTCCGCTCTTGCTCTGAAGAGATTTATACAAGGATCTGCTCTTCAGAGGGGTTTTCCAGGCTCTGCTCCTGCTCTACAGAGATCTGTTCAAGGATCCGCTCTTCAGAAATCTTTTCCAGGCTCAGCTGTTGCTCTGAAGAGATCATTTCAAGGATCTGCTCTTAGAGATGTTTTCAAGGCTTCTCTCTTTCTTTGAAGAGATCTTTTCAAGGATCTACTCTTGTTCCTCAGATATGTTTTCAAGGATGTGCTCCTGCTCTGTAGGGTCTTTTCAATGATAAGCAAGTAACATGTGTAACAAGTGTTACTACGTAAACTTTTCAATCACTACATTCAGACTGTCTAATGTAATGTAGTACTTTGTTGCAGAACTCAGAGTTTGAGAGACACACAGATGAAGAAAGAGCAGAGGAGCAGAGAGCACCCCGAGGACAATGAGCGAACAAGAAAGCCACACACACACACACACACATACATGCAAATGCACTTTTACCTTTAATAAACATTTAAAAAATATGTTTTATTATTATCTTTAAAATCTGTTATTTTAGTTAAAGTTTATATGAATGATTTACCTTTTTTCATTTTCATTTAAACTTATTCTAAGACAAAACCTTAAAGTGGCTTAATGTATTAAAACAACAACCTAGGAAAACCAAACCTCTCTCAACTACCGTTTATCATATATAATATCTACTGCTGAAAGGATGAACCTGTGATGCACAAAAAAAGCTAATATTTTTCTTTTAAAGTTTTTTTCTTCCCAGTTAAAACCAGTTATGAGGACAAAGTTCAGTCCTGGTACTGGAGATCTCCCACTCTGCTGAGTTTAACTCATAGCTCCAGGTAATGAAGGCCTACAGGGACTTCTGAATGTAAGAGCCAGGTAGACTTCTAAAGCGGTAGATTTTCGGTACCAGGATTGGGCTGCATTCATCTGCAATCACCACGTATGTGAATATGCAATAGATATACTTTAATTTTTACTCAAATTTTACTTAATATGTCTATTTTTCTATTTCTGCCTAATTTATGTCTATTTATATTACTATTTTATTTCTGCATAGTATATGTAAGTTTTTGTGCACTGTCATATTATTGGGATAAGATGAAACACTCAATATGATAAAAAAAGAAACTATTAAATTGGTATGAAGTAGGAGTTCAGCCTTCCCTATGAAGGACTAAAAATGACATCAGTATAAATAAATAAAGGAACAAAAGTAATTTTATATATACATTTATAAATCTTTGGTCATGGTAAAACTGCATGCTTAAATAAATGTCTACTCATTTCTATATTTTCATACATACTTTTATCTGAGCTATTTCTGTATTTCTCAATTTTACATCTATAATTATACATTTCTACATTATTTATTAATGTATTTCGGTACCCATATGTTAATAAGCTAGGCGGTCCTAACCTCATTCCCTACTCCTTTGGCCTACAGTGGTGGCTTTCTGGTACACTGGAGTGTTACCTTGACTGCCCTTAGCTAGCTAGACAAGCCACTTTACAAAGTTTTTGGTATTTATTAATTTTGTGCAGTCCTGTGTTGCTGATGGTGTTTTTTTATGAGCTACAGATTTAAGATCATTAGCGAATGATTTTGAGAACCACGGCCCAAATGACTACCTTCTATTTCATCTGGAAAGATTACTGGATGGTTTAGTTCAGCTCAGTGCTGATATGGATGTGAACCCTCACCTAACTGTGTTATATTGTCTTCAATATTATTACACGTGAACATGTTAATATAACTGTATAGCTCAATCAAATATTCTAAACTGTGTTTGTGGACACTTTCACAGTGCTCAAAGCAAGTCAATTTGCATAGTTATTGATCACACATACAGTGTATATTAAAGTATTCCAAAGTCAAAACCTCCTAGTTTTTGGTTTTATTGTGCAAAAGCATACGAAATTCCTGTGCTGTATACCTAAATGTGCCAGAATCTAACTGTTGCGCTGTTTAAGGTGGAACAGAAAATTTGTTAGTACCAGAATCTATCTACTGCAAATGTAATTTGAAATATCGGCCTCAAAAAAAATGGTATCAATGCCCATCATCCGTTTATGGCCGACAGAGGGGCTTGAGGATTTGGCTGCTTAGCTACATGCAAGATAAAATTTTTATTCAAATGGCTGAACCTTTCTTCTGAAAGCCTGTTTTACCCCAACTCTGCCATGGCTGATGATGACATTTTTTTGCAGGTCGTCTTCTTTGGATACACCTGTATCAAGCTTAAAAGTAATGACAAAGGAGTAGTAATTATAGATATACGTAGTATCTCCCCAATTGTTGTGTGTCTTCATCAATTGCTGCCAGGTAAAAAAGTTTTTTGCAATGTTTGTGCATCAGGCACTTTGCCGAACACAGCTGTAAAAATGTACAAAAAAAGAAGTGACCCTGGTCATTTACAATGTAGGAGATCTGAATAGAAGCATTTCCTGTTGAGAATGCCCTCCTCTCACTATTGACCTCTGGATGTCTAGACACCCATCAGTTGTGCCAATGATGTCCCGAATGCTGCAGAGACATATAAACCTAGTGAGTCTCATTACATTCAGTTAGCCATTTAATCTGCACTTTTGCCAGGGCAACATTATAAGTCTGTACTAGCTCAGAAGAAACTGGCCTCATGTAACATTCCAAGATGTTTGCCTTTACACTGACAACAAGGTGTTGATGGGTCAAAGGGAGTGGTGCTTTACTCAAGTTCTCAACTTCTCTTTCCTCTGCTAATCAAGGGCCTTAACACTTGGACACAGGTGGAGTGGTCATGACATGAACAGTACAACGCACGGTAATGCTTTAATTCTTCCTCTGTCCTGTCTCAAGTGGTTTGAGATGTGTTAACTCCAGGTACGTCTGCATTTTTGATAACTCCATGGAGAATTGTGGCAAAGTTGATTAACTTGAATGGCTAAATGCCTAACATTCTGCTTCCCCTTGTAACCAGGAGGAAACGTCTTATATGAGTGGTACCGGAATAGTGTGCATAACTACTAATATGCTCAGAAAGGAGTTTGACAAGTAGATGTTGGACATGATGAACAGGAAAGCTCAGCTTTGCCCTGATCTTGGCCTGGCCCAAGGGCCTGTAAGATTGTGAAAAATGTCTAAAAGGAGTTTTGCCAGTTTATTGGATGAAACCACTGGACAGAACAATTTTATGATAATGAAGGAAAAATATAAAAAATAGAAATCAAGACAAAAAGCATGCTAAATATGAAAAATTTAACAAAGGTTAAAGAGAATAAATGAAATTGGCTTGAGACCATTAAAGCGCCTATCTCTCCAGTAAAATTGAGTGTGCACTCTGCTGCGCTCCTTCTCCCCTATAGGCCAAAACAATGAGTTCATCCTTATCCCTCAAGTCTCAACTATCCATTATCAAGGCTTACAAAGAACAAGCGACAAAATTAACTGCACACTCCAAGCTTTACTCCCTTTAGAAAACATATATACACATAAGAATACATTGTAATACATACAGATGAACCCAAGACTGTCCACCCATGATGGGGAGCACATGAACTTCATATTACCTAAAACTAAAGATGAAATGTGGTCAACTGAGGTGAAAGGTGTACCTGTGTATGTGAGTATGTCTGCGTGTGGTATGTATGTGTGTGATGTGCAGACTTCGTGGAGCCTAACTTGTACGTGACATTCCCCTGTTCACTTGATAGAGCGACCATGGCCATCTGCTTTGACCTAGATTGGTTCGGCCAGAGACACTGTAAAGATAAACTCAAGGCACAGAAAACATCTAATCTAACTAATAATTTTTATTAATAACTGGCACACTAAGATTCATGCATATATGAACTTTAATAACACTCCTGTAATGATTATATTTCTGATTCTTTAATACCATTAAATAGCATATAGTTGGAAGGGCAAGATCCCCAGATCTCTTACAGACTCAAAGAACTTCTGCAGCTGAAGCATATGATATTTATAATGCTCAGACTCTGACTGGGGTAACAAATTATTTAATTGTTGCTAAATGCAACACTGCAAATTAATGTGCAATAAAAGAAATTTGTGAAAAAGCACTCTGTCAGACTCAATCAAGACATACAATCTAAGAAATATTCATTCTGGACAGCTGATCTGCGTTGAAGATCATTGGAGTACCAGGTTCACCCTGCACTTTCCTTTGACTATGCCAACCCAAGCATGGGGCTCAGGCTACACCTATTCATGCTGAAGTTATAAAGAGTGTCCTATTGGATGATTTAGGACAGCAAATCAGACCCACGGTCATTTACATATGCCATTCTTAAAAGCACAGTTTTTAATTGTTAGTTAACAGTTTAATGGTAAGGGATAAAAAGAAGTTGAATGATAAAGTAAATTGAATTTTGACTGTTTTGGTACATGAACCCACACCAGTGTCAAGTGGGAAAAATAATATGTAAGAAAAATTCGGGATATAAGCCTTTTAATGCACTTCCCTGCACAATCCCTGTATGGAAAAGAAATGTATATAGATTGATATTTATATGTGAAATATGTTGTTTCATTCCAGAATTTCTTCCCAATACCAAAGTATATTAAAGTAACAAAAAAAAATCTTTTAGCCATTTTCATACATTTTCAAATGTATTTGCTAAATATGTTTAAATGTCCCCGCGACCCTGAGGGAGAAGCGGCTTAGAAAATGGAGGGTTGGATGTTTAAATGTATGTATTTTCCATATGGGATGAGTCCTCCTCAGCACCTAGTGTTGCACCAAATACTTCCAATGTTAGTAGCATTGAAAGGCGCAGCTTCCTTTGCTAAAATGTCTTGCTTATTACACAAGAAAACCTGCCACTTTGGGCCCAACTTGCAACCCGTCCTTTTTAAGACTGGATATTAAGAGCACCATACACACACCCAGCGTACTCTAACCTGTTTCTTGCAGCACCTAACAAATTTTCAGTCAATGAAATGATAAACAAAATCATGTCAATCAATTAGATATGAAGAGAAGCTAAAGCTGTAATAAGCTGTAAAAAGATTATGGAAACAGCCTTGTGACTGCAAGGTCACCAGTTGAATTCCCTGAGCTGACAGGATGTGACTTAAGTGCCCTTGAGCAAGGCACCTGACCCCCAACTGCCCCAGGCGCCGTGGATTGGGCTGTCCACTGCTCTTACCAAGTGTGCTCATTGCCTCTTCGTGTGTGTGTGTGTGTGTGTTCACTAGTGTGTATGTGAGTGTTTCAATGCACAGATGGGTTAAATACAGAGGTGGAATTTTCCGTTGGGGGATTAATAAAGGGTAACATCTCTTTTTTTTCCTCTTTTTCTGCTTCTTATTATTATTAAACAGGGGATGAATGGGGGGAGGGACAAATTGGGGTACAGAGTAAATAAACAGAATTTGCTTTTATTGCTTTATATTATAATGCTGTTTACAAACAAAATAAACAGTGAATTACAGAAAAAAAAGAAAAGAAATCCTACCATTTTAATATGGTCTGCTTTAACTATCTTCTCGTCTTTGGTCGTACAGAAATAGGAGACAATAATATCATGACTCTTAGAATTACAGGTCTCTGTAGGCTTGATGACTGTAAAAAGAACAAGAGTAGAGATTCAGATTCAGCCTTTGTGCCACTGTATTGTAGCACACTGTGTTTTTGCCACAGGTTGGGTTTTCACACGCATTCATTCATGTTTTAAAAGATATAGAGCACATGTAAAACTCCTTGCAGGATGAAAATATTTATCATTATTGTGATAAATTATGTCATGTTATACAACAGTTCTAAAAAAAAAGCTGATTGGTTGAGGAACATTTTACATGTGCTGGGATTACAACACTTTTTCCCACAATATCTCTAATTTCAATAAGTACCAATAGGATGGCTTGTATGACTTATTTTCTGCTTATATAAATACAAAAACAGAAAATGGATACATGAACTAACTTCTATAAAATGATATTTGGCCTGCAGCCTGTTTGGCCAGATTCTGCAGACCTAGAGCAGGCCAACATTAAACTCAGAGCCTGATGTTGCCCCCTGGTGGGCAGCTGTGATGGCAGAAGCAAATAAACAAACTGGAATGAGCCAATTCCGCAAAAAAGATGATGCTTTTAAAATAATACATTGATATTAATCTGGCAAATACAGACTGATTAAGGTGAACCTGACATAATTAAAGTGATATCTATAACAAAAAAAGGCTACTAAAAAGGCAGAAGAAATTGCCAGTATTATAGCATCTTTAATACAATGTGAAGGCCTTCTTTGCTTTACATTTTTCTTATTTTGTAGAACTGTTGTATGAAAACAGTAGAACAGAAATGTGTAATATTAAATTGGATAGCAAGCATTGTTAGTATGAAGTATTATAGAACGAAGTGGGGAAAAAAGTGGTTAATTTGATTAGTTTATGATTATGCAGTGGCAGCGGCAGCATCTGAGGGTGAGGACTGCACAGCGTTGTACAGCAAAAAGCTCAGTTGTTCTCAGTTGTGAATTATTTCTCTCAAAAAATACCCAGAATATTGGGTACTGTAGTGAAACTATGACACTGCAAATACAGTTGTATCCAAAATTGTGTGCACCCCTGGCCAAATGACATATTTCATTGATTTTTGAAGTGAAAAGAAGTAAACACATTCTCTGAAGCAAACTATTTAAAAATTATTTTGCACAGTTGCTTATTTTATATGCATTAAACAAAAAAAATAAAATAAAATAGTGTATGTATAACACAGTATTTGTGTCATGTGCAAAAGTTTGGACACCCTACTTAGTCAGTACTTAGTAAAACCCCCTTTAGCAGATGTCATAGCTTGCCGAGCCTTTCTTTCAACTTTCTATTCTTGTTTCAGGAGTTTTCACTCTCTTTTTGCAGATTACTTATAGTTCTGCAACATTGTTGGGTGGTCTCAACATCTTCGGTTATGTTCAAGTCAGGGGGCTGTCAGGGTCATTTCAAAAGCTGCTCTTCTTGGGTCGTTCATGGTTGATTATGAGGTATGTTGTTCTTTAGTATGTAATATTGAATGCTTTGTTGGAGAAGCTTCTTTTTAGCTTCAGTCTCTTGACTGACTGTCACATTTGTGTTCTGAATCCTGATGGGTGATTCTGTTTCTTTGTTCTTATTTGAAAATAAAATATTGTAATTGTACGCATACACTAATAAATGCCTCCAAAGTTCAGTCTCAGGAGTTGGTTACATTTTAGGTTTTCAGGTCTGAAGCAAGAGTAACACTGCTCATAAATAAAATAAAAACCGTGAATTACAAAAAAAGGAAAACACAATGTTTTAAAGTCCAGTGGCCAAAGGATTTAACTAGTTTGATGGATGAAAACATAATTTCCAAAATCCTGTTTTAAATTGGCCCATTGCCATATGTTCAGTTCTCAAATATTTAAGTCTGTGTGTGTGTTCTTCTAAATTCCTCTTTGTGTTGTTGAATATTTTAGTCTTCAAGTTTCAAAGTTTTATTGGTCATATACATAGTCATACATGGTACAGCTAGCAGTGAAATGCTTGTATAACTGCCTACTCACAAGAAGGAAATAATAAGCAAAACAGGTAATAATACATAAAAGCAATGAGGTAATAAACAGCAGTCAAATAAAAGAACAATATTGTACAGAATAGAACAGATGCAGTCAAATGGCCTAAGCAGAAAGTTTGACAGACATAGCAACAGTAACTAAGATGGGTGGGGCCTGTCAGAGTTTTGCAAACAGTCAATTATGCAAAAACTTGTCTTACCATCACATGTAACACCTGGGCTTGCATTTAATTTCTTCTCTCCGTTGCCGAGAATAAATCCATCATTGCATGTGCAGAAATAGGAGCCAGGGGTATTATAACACTCAGAATTGGGGCTGCAGATTTCTGTGATCTCTACACACTCATTAATGTCTGTGAAAAGAACAAGAGCAGAGATTCACATTCAGCCTTTTCTACTGAAGCGTTTGGGCAAGAACAGGTTACTGTGGAATTAATTACCTCTGCATTCATCGTTGCTCAGTGTGAAATGAACTTTTCCTGAAGTTTCCCGGTATCCTGTTCCACACTGGCAGTAGTAGCTACCAACTATGTTGTAACAAACTGTGTTTTTACCACAGATTGCCTCTTCAAGCTCACACTCATTCTCATCTGTTTTAAAAGATACAGAGCACAAAAAACATCTTTGCATTGTGGTGGGGAATATGATGTAATATATACTGTTACCCGAGACCCTGAGGGAGAAGCAGCTTAGAAAATGTGTGTGTGTGTGTGTGTGTGTGTGTGTGTGTGTGTGTGTGTGTGTGTGTGTATATATATATATATATATATATATATATATATATATATATATATATATCCATATGTGTATATATGTGTATATGTATATGTGTGTATATATATATATATATATATATATATATATATATATATATATATATATATATATATATACGACAGTTACTTCCAGTGATAAAGCTGGTTTGTTGAAAGTGTCATTTATGACTTCTTTCGGCTGCTCCCTTTAGGGGTCGCCACAGCGGATCATGATTTCCTGTAGCAGACGCTTCCCAGACACAGAAGCACAGAGGATAAAATATTGAACAGCCATTAAACAGACAAAAACAAGAACATTTAATGTTAACTGACAGATCATCAGCTTATCAGCAGAAGCATTATTGTGAAACATCTGCATCCACACAAATTTCTGAATTGTTTCTGAATTGAGCAGGATCAGATAAAAATAACTAACTATCTTCACCCTCTTTTTTTTCTCTTACCTTGCCACAGACTGACCACTTTGTACAGTCAGCTGGAAGGAGGCTAGGCAACATCACAACTCTTACCAACAGAGTTTCAGCACGTCGCTACTTTCACTGAGAACAAACAGACCAGAATGGAGAAATGCTGGACAGTGTTTTATTGGATTACAGTGGTAGAAATTACAGATGCGTCCCTTAATGTCCTTAACATGAAGAGCCTTTTCCATGACATGCATATTTGAGGTTTTTTTCACTGACACTTTTTTGCTTTTACTTGAAAATAAAAAAAAATACAATTGTACACTAATAAGTGCATAAAGTTATGTATTATTACGGTTTCTAGGGAGTTTGAGGAAGAATTAAACTTACATTTCAAAATTTCTGAATAATTGAGTGGTTAAGATGTAAACAAAGTCATTTTCTGATGTTATCAAGTCAAAGTGTTCACAGTGGTGGTGATAGGAACCAGATGTTGGAAGCAGGTAATGCCTCTAAAATTAGCATGAAATGGTTCTAAAATGGTTGTTTTATGCTAATTTTGAGAAGGCTTTGGTCTGAAAGATATGTCATTTTAAATCCACTGTAATTTTCTGTAATGTTCTTTACAATGAACCATCTCACATCAAACCACTCTGAACGATTGTCCTTCGAAACCAATCCTGCATGTATTGTCCAATTCATCATCACATCCTCCTTTTTTGCTGTAGACTGACACTCAACTGCCTGTGGTCAATCTGTACTTCATTACTGGACTTTTTGTTATACTGAACAGACCTGCTGCATGACAGGTTATATTAACTATGTGTTTTTGCATACAATAATAACTTGTACAATGTAGATTTAAATCTGATAAATTATACAACAAATGGTGTTTCTAGATGTTTTCTTCAACGTTTTAAGGATTTCAACAGAAATATCAGTATTTCAATATTTAGTATTTGCTGTGTCTACCCTTTAGCTTTATTGCAGTTGCCATTCAGTCGTGGGCTGGAGGTTAGGGAACCAGCCCTGTGACTGGAAGGTTGCTCTTTTGATCTCAGCTGACAGTCCATGACTGAAGTACCCTTGAGCAAGGCACCTAACCCCCAATTGCTTCCCGAGCACCGTGTATAGGGCTGCCCACCGCTCCTAATTCTGAATTCAATTCATTCTTTTCAAGAGATTTGCTTGCAGTTTCTCAAAGAAAACTGCAGGAATATTTTTTCACACCTCCAAAGTTCAGTTTTACAAAGGTGGTTGTGTTGTTTCCTATTACGATCCAAGGAATCCCAAACGCAATCCCAAAAAATCAGATCCGAAGCAAGCGTGGAGCTTAATTTTCTCCTCTATCTCAAAGATGATAGCTTTAAGTATTGTTTATGTGATGGTGACAGTGTCAGGTTTATTTACCCCTTAATCAAGTAAATATTCAGAAGTTTTGAAAAAAACGCAACCCAAGCTGTTCTTAAAAGTCTCCTCACCTCTTCTAAGCCGCTTCTCCTTCTGGGTTGCGGGGGGTGCTGGAGCCTATCCCAGCGGTCATCGGATGGAAGGCAGGATACACACTGGACAAGTTGCCAGACCATCACAGGGCAGACAGACATATTCACACCTAGGGGCAATTTAACATGTCCAATTGGCCTGACCGCTTGCCTTTGGGTTGTGGAGGGAAATCCACGCAGACACGGGGAGAACATGCAAACTCCACACAGAAAGGACGCTGGTCACCTGGCCAGGAAATGGAACCCTGGCCCTACTTGCTGTGAGGCGACAGCGCTACCCACCGCACCACTGTGCCGCCCCTCTTCTGAAAACCTTTAACTGAAAACTCTGAATTGCTGCTACAGCAGGCACGCGAATGGAACTAGGTGCGTTATACTAACAGCGTTATACTAACTACTTCCCAGCATTAGTGGCATTAACTTCTACTACATACACACAAATTACATTTGGAAGGCGACTCGCCCAGAAACAGAAAATACGCACGTCTCATGGTGAGAAGAAAGAAAACAGATGCTGGATAAAGGCACCGACCACAGCTTATGCTCAGCTCAAGATTACGTCCATAAGATTAATTCAACAGAAGAGGTCTCTACTGGAGGTTAACTTCACCCCTTTTGCTGGAAAAGTCTTGGTATCTTCCAGCTGCTGCTTTGCCCATGTAGTAGAAACTCTGAATTTAACTGGACCAAATAAAAATGAAAGGTGGCCACTCCTTGACCTCTCACCCTGACCTAGCAGTCAGGCCCGTTGCAATGGGGCAAGCAAACCAAGCAATTGCTTGGGGCCCCGTGCTGGCCTGGGGCCCCCAGACAACGACAGGCTAAGAACAGCGACAAACTGTGTGAGCGCCCCCTTAAATTCTGTGACGGTCCATGAGCATGACACTGTAATCAGAATCCCCCTCAGGGGGGCCCCTCCCACCAGTTGCTGACAGCAGGCAGCCAGCCAGGTTTGAGATAGAGAATTTGAAGCTTCAGCATCATGAAGCGAAGAGGAACAAACGAAAAAACAGGACAGCGGTAAGTGGATTTGTACGCTGGATAAATTAGTCCTACGTGTACAAATGGTGTAATTTAGCAGCAGGTAGGCTGGCAACAAAATATACGGGTAATGTTTATGTTAACTAGCCGGCTACGTGGCTGGCTAGTAATGTGCGGACAGCCAGCGGGAGTTCGTTCCACCATCTGGGTAGTAATGCTAGTAATGAATTACAACAGTTCGAGCAGCAGCTTCGAACAGGTGATAATATGGCTACACACTTCTTCTTCTTTCGGCCGCTCCATTTAGGGGTCGCCACAGCGGATCATCTGCCTCCATCTTGCCCCATCCATTGCCTCCTCTACTTTCACACCAACCATCTCCATGTCCACCTTCACTACATCCATAAACCTTCTCTGAGGTCTACCTCTTCTCCTTCTACCCAGCAGCTCCATCTCCAACATTCTTTGCCCAATATATCCACTATTCCTCCTCAACACATGTCCAAACCGAACAGAAAAGAAACTAAAGGAATTGCAAAGTAGGTACTATGAAGCATGCAAAGCATCATGCTCTTTGCGAAAAATCAGCTTTTTTATTGTTATTATTCATTTTTAAAATAATTTCTGGAAATTAGGAATGGGCGATACCACTAATTTTCCATTTGGTCTGATACCAAGTAATACCAAGGCTAATATCCTGATACTGATACTTCAAAAGTATGTGATTATTGACAATGACAAATAGTACTTGTGAACAAACCCTGAAGTTTAATATAATAAACTTTCAGAAATCAGTCTTTGCTTCTTTTTTTAAAAACATAATTTATAATTCAATTCAGTGCTTAATAAAGTTCAAATTATATGTTGATCATGTTAGTTTAACTAGTATTGTACTTGTCAACTGAAAATTCAGCAAGAAGAGCTAATACTTTTTCAGTACATAGCAGACCTATTAAGGTGAATACTACATTGACCCTTGTACTTGGATGCTGCCTGCCTCTCTCAAAAGCTTTAGTTAGGCAGCTCTGCTTCACTCTGGCTCCAGCAGGGGTCTCTTTCTGTGTTACCTCACTCTAATGGTCTCTACTGTAGCTTGTCATGTTGCACTGTGTGGCTTATTTTCATGTATTTAGAAAAGTTTATGGTATTGCTACAGTATTTCACTGTCTCTCGACATTCATCATATTTGACCTCGGTGCTGTTTATTGGAGTGAAATAACTCCAAACCGCTTCTTTTTCTGTCATTACAGACTTACTACAAGCCACCTCAAACTGTACCACGAGCCCTCCGAGCTTCGAGTACAGCTCGGCTTGACCAGCCATCCTTAAGGCGCGTGGAAGACAAGCGTTGAGAATTTTCTCTGTACTGGCACCCAGATGGTAGAACGAACTCCAGCTGGCTGTCCGCACAGCAGAGTCTCTTGCTGTCTTCAAACGCAGACTGAAGACACATCTCTTTATACAGCACTTAAATTAGCATTGAATTAATATAATATATAAGTGCAGCACAATATATTTTATTGTATAGCACTAAGTATTATAGTTTACTGTATTGTATTGCATTGTACGGCACAGAGTTCTGTGTTCAACTCTGTACCTTTTCTCTGGGTATCTACAGTGACTCTGTGTTTCTAGGAGTATCTGAGCTCAGGACTGTCTTTTTCTCTAACCTATTCGTAACTAGCAAAGATACTTTCTCTAGAGAGACAAAGCACTTCTTTTAAGTCACTCTGGATAAGAGCGTCTGCTAAATGCTTTAAATGTAAATAAGTTGAGTGATACTTTTTTGATCCCACAACCGGGGAAATTCCACCTCCACATTTAACCCATCTGTGAAGTGAAACACCACAAACACACTAGTGAACACACACACTAGGGGGCAGTAAGCACACTTGCCCGGAGCGGTGGGCAGCACTATCCACGGCGCCCAGGGAGCAGTTGGGGGTTAGGTGTCTTGCTCAAGGACACCTCAGTCATGGATGTCGGCCCTGGGGATCGAACCGGCAACCTTCCGGTCACAGGGCCAGATCCCTAACCTCCAGCCCACGACTGCCCCAAATGAGTCTTAGAGCGAATTTATGACTGACTGCCTGCACTACTTTTTTCAGTGTGCCTGTGTGTGTGGGAGCAGAGGAAGAGGGTGGAAAGAAAAGTAGTTCTTGTACAAAATTTTTTAAAGCAGCACTTTGTTTGGCTTTTTATCTTCATTGAGCGATATTACACACATCCATCCTATTAAATAAATAAACAAATGACATCAATATTTCTGAGCCAGAATCGTAACCACCAAAATTGGAAGTATCGATATGTAGGTATCAATCTGCCCAGCCCTATTAGAAATATGGACAAGGTTCAAATGCCAGATTTAAAAGTCACTTCTAATGTCCCTGTAATGTTTACTGACACAATATGCCTTCTTATAGCAAGCTCTGTCGTCAGTTAAGTAACAGTGAGAACCAGATGAGAATGGTCATTACGTTATTTTGCCACAGATGAGGTTTGGTTTCTCCAGTATCTGTAGATGGTACTGGATTTTCAGAGGTGGGATAATTCCTTCTGTGTAGCTCCAGCAAAAACAGATTTAATTGAATAATTTCTACCACCTCCCTAAAGCCGCTGCTATTTCTGCCAGTAGAGCTGGAATATTACGCCGTTGCCATCATGTCCACCATGGCTCAGGACAACACCGCAACAGAACTATCCACCACTCTGATGGCACTAACATACCCTCATTCTGGACCACATCTCGCCCAATGGTTCTCTCTGTGCATCGAAGCGCTAACCTGCATAACTTGCGCCGTTTCTCTCCCACTTCTCCTGGTACCACTTTTGGGTTGCTGAACGTTCCCTGTCCAACAAATCATCTGTGCTGCAGGAGCTTATACTGAACAATTGTATTGACATACTTTTCCTAACTGAAACCTGGCAACAAGCCATTGATTTCTATGCTCTATATCAGGCAACCCCACCTAATTCCAAATATATCTGCAAATATATTCTTCTGGAAGAGGAGGTGGTCTAGCTGTGATAGTAAAGTCAACATCACAGAAATTAGGATTACATCTGCCACTTCTTTTGAGTATATATTGCTCTTAAATTACCTGGCTCTGTTATTGCACTGTTATTTTACCGTCCCCCAAAACCTAATGTTTCGTTCCTTGCCGAATTATTTGAGTTAGTCACACTTGCCTGTTAAATTTCTCCCCGCCTGCTGCTAGTTGGTGATTTAAATATCCATGTAAACTCTCAGGACTGTAAATCTGCTAAGGACTTTATTGCAATTCTTGACTGCTTCCATGTTGCACAGCATGTAGATTTTCCCACCCATTCATGCTCTTTCTAATTCACTCTCCATATTCAAATCTAACTTGAAATTTTATCTTTTCGCACTTGCCTATAACCTCTGTCATACCTTCAATGTCTGACCCTGCATTTCTTATGTAAACTGCTCTGCCTCACCATACTAATAACCTGCCCTCAGTCTGTTATGCCCCGTCACTTGACCTCCCATATACTGCCTTGTCTTTTTGTATGTATTACTGTGCTCTTGTTGTTTGTGTTAAGTGTGTACTATGTACTTTGAAATGTAAGCATCTTTGGGTCGTTGATAAAGCGTTAAATAAAAATAAAGAATTATTATTATTACTATTAAATTTAGTGCAAAACAATGCAAACAGCACACTGATAAATTGAGGCATTACTTGTCTGTTCTTGTGTGTTGACATTGCTTAACCTGTTGAGAAAAGATTGTGTATTATATTCTGTAAAACATATAATCCACTGCTGGGTCAAGCAGGCCATGCAAGAACAGTCAAACTGAAAACAAACCTTGTGCTGTTCCACTACATAAGAGGTATTATCTACTAGCATAAACTGGCCAAGCTGAGTTTTTTTTCCAGCAGTTGTGTTTTTCCCTCCAACAAGGTCACATATTTTTGTTAAATATACATGTGGTGTGCTAAAACTGTGTTTACAAGTTGTCACATGTGATTACACATTTTTTCAAAAAAAACATTCACACGTGAAGTTTCATGAGACTTTTCTGTTAAGGACTTCATTTTGTGCGTGAGTACTGTAAAGCTCTAAATGTAAATGTAAGTAGTAAAAAGCATGTTTTTGTCTCTTTGAAATGTAATTGAGTAAAAGTGTTCACTTTCAATAACGCTCAAACAAATATCTGCACACTAACTTAGCTTTGTGCAGTAATGTGCAGAAATGTTCACCTTTTGTTCTTTAAACCCAAACTGAGTAATAATGCAAAGACAGAAGTCTAAAACCATCACATCTTTAAAATATCGCATCTGAATGGCAACAACAAAACCCCAAGAGATCCCAATAATGATACAAAACATTTTCTTTGTTTACTTCATTTATTTAGTCATTTGTATATCACTGCTGTAAGAACAAAAACTTCCATTTTTCAGCTTTTGACATATGCTGAAAATGTTTGTTGCTCTTCACCTTGTTTGTAGATTACATGAAGAAAAGACCCTAACGATTCCATTGACTTACATTAAAAATAAAGTATTTTTCTTTCTCCAGTAAACTTGTCATTTTTGAGATACACAACGACATATTCAACACTGTAAACAATGACATCTTTGGAAGTCAAAACATCTTATGTCTAGACAGTATACACTCACCTGCCACTTTATTATGTACACCTGTTCAATTGCTTGTTAACACAAATAGCTAATCAGCCAATCACATGGCTGGAACTCAACTGCATTTAGGCATGTAGAGGTGGTTAAGACAACTTGCTGAAGTGCAGACGGAGCATCAGAACGGGGAAGAAAGGGGATTTAGGTGACTTTGAACGTGGCATGGTTGTTGGTGCCAGGCGGGCTGGTCTGAGTATTTCAGAAACTGTTGATCTACTGGGATTTTCATGTGCAACCATCTCTAGGGTTTACAGAGAACGGTCCGAAAAAGAGAAAATATCCAGTGAGCTCCAGTTGTGTGGACGAAATGCCTTGTTGATGTGAGAGTTCAGAGGAGAATGGGCAGACTGGTTCCAGATGATAGAAAGGCAACAGTAACTCAAATAACCAACCAAAATATCTGAGGACACCTTGTTGAAAGTATGCCACAAAGAATTAAGGCAGTTCTGAGGGCAAAATGGGGTCCAACCTTTTACTAGCAAGATGTACCTAATAAAGTGGCTGGAGAGTCTATGTATATATACACACACACATTCTAAGTTGCTTCTTTCTCATTCACAGGGGGAGCTGGAGCCTTTCCCAGCAGTCATCGG
Organism: Pygocentrus nattereri; assembly: GCF_015220715.1. Classification (NCBI taxonomy): domain Eukaryota; kingdom Metazoa; phylum Chordata; class Actinopteri; order Characiformes; family Serrasalmidae; genus Pygocentrus; species Pygocentrus nattereri. The sequence goes on along the minus strand of NC_051211.1, from coordinate 9,530,933 downwards.
GCGGAATGCAGGATACACCCTGGACAGGTCATCAGTCCATCATAGGGCAGACAGACAGACACACACATTCATTCATTCATACATTCATGCCTAGGGGCAATTTAACATGTCCAATTGGCTTGACTGCAGGACTGTGGGAGGAAACCGAAGTTAGACAGTATATTTAATATTTCTAACTATCAGATTGTTAAAAGAATATTATAAGATTATTTAACCTAATTATATACATTTTTAAGTGGTTTTAATTTTATTTTGTGAAACTGACTTGTTTCTTCTGGCAAATAATTTTACTTTAAAAAATAATTCCGATCATTATGCTTATTATAAAAGAATGCGTGAAACAAGCAAAAAGTTTTTCATAACTCTTTGAACTACCTGGGCTTCTACATGAACAGCTCCTAAAATATGACCTCATTTTCAAATAACTTTCATATCATAATAATAAACAAAGAGCTTTTTAACACAAACCAATACTAAAACACTAAACAGCTTCTGTCACTCCTAACTGAAAATTCTACATTCTTAGCAAAAGGGTTCTATATAGTACCCTTTATAGTATATAAATATATATATGGTATATATAGTATATATACCATACTATATAGTAGGGTTCTTTAGCTTGTAACAATAGTGGAACCCTTTTTGGTGCTATATAGAACCCTTTTCAAAAAGGTTCTGTATAGAACCATCTACAGCAGATTCTCCATCAACCTGAAAAACATTTTAATCATGCAAATGAATGTTCATGGTTCTTAATAGTCCCTGGACCCTGGAAAGATGTTCCCATCTACCCCAGTCATAAACCCTGATTTAGTGCACGAGTCTGGCTCAGATTACAGGTTTCCTTCATGACTTTTAAATCTGGCAGTGCTGACGCTTTTAAAATAGCGAGGCATGTCCACAAAAGCATAAAATATACCAAAACACAGTACAGACAAAAATTGGAGATGCATTATACCACAAACAATCCCAGACAAATGTGGAACGTTCCACATGAAGCAATAGTGAATGAGAGCGCTAACATTTTAGTGACTGAAGTAAGCAGTAAATTAGAAAAAACTGATTGCCTTTAATACCATCACTTCAAAAAATTCTAAGGCATACATTTCAGTGCTTGAATGGTAAGGTGTGAAGAAAAAAAAAAGAAGGTGGATGGATTTTGAAGTCCATCATAACATATTTGTGCTGTCAAAGTACCATTTATTAAGGTTTGTAGAAGTCTGGAAGTTCTTTCTGTTACGAATGTAATGGCATGCACGGCATGCATGCTCTCTGGGAAAATCAACATGTTTTATTTCGTATTTTTCTCGCCATTGAAAAAACGTCTTGTACTGGTCCTCATTTTTGTCCAGTGAATGTAGATAATCAGCCAGGTCTTTATGGGTTTTAAAATCCTCCACATGGATAAATGAATTGCTGGGTATTATCCGTTCATAGATGAATCTGGGAGGTCCGAGAACCACCGGGACAGAACCCTTTGAGAGAGGATTGAAGAGCTTTTCCGTTATATAGTCTTTGTATTTCGTGTTCTCAAATGACAAATAGAACTTACATGTTGTGAGCACATTATTGTATCCTTCTTGGTCCAGTGAATGAAATTTGTGTCCATACATTTTAATGTCGATGTGCTTTTTTAGTTCGTTGTAATATTTCACCCTGTCATACTGCTCGTTCCAGTTGCTGACGATCCAACAGACCAGTTTATCCTTCTTCTTTAAAACATCAGGGAATATTTCATCTTTAGTATCTTCGGTTTTTAGAATCATTTGCTCGTGAATTGAAATGTCTGCATCCTGTCTGAAGTTCATAGTTACATTGAATAGGTTTTCCAGGCCTGGTATTCTGTGGGTGTTTCTGGGGGACTCAAAATGCATCCACACCCATTTCTGGAAATATGGACGAGGTTCAGAGGGCAGATTTGACATGTCACTGCTAATGTCACGGTGATGTATAAGGACACCATGCGCCTTCTTATACAGAGCTCTGTCGTCAGTTAAGTAACAGCCTTCTATTTGAAATTTAGAGCTGCAAGAGTTCAGGTCAAAATGTTTACCAAATGGCCAAAACCAGATGAGAATGATCGTATCATGTTCGGGTTTTGCAGGTTTTGCAGACACTGTGGATGGTTTTGGATTTTCAGGGATGGATTCATATTTCTTTCTATATTGCAAAATGTTTCCTGCTAAAGATAAAATAAAGAGTACAGTAATGCATCTACACATCTGTGATCCTGTCTTCTGTGCTGACATTCTTTAACCTGTTGAGAAAATATTGAGGATAAACATTATATTTTGCAAAATCAATTCTAAAATATACTAAGATTCAATGACGGCCAATGAGGTTATAAGATATGAAGCATGAGGCTGATACTGCTCGTTAAAGGAAGCTATACAGTACAGCAAAAGTCAGAGAACAACCTTCATTTATTTAATTCCCAGTAAAAACAACAAATCAGTTGTTAATTTTCAATGAAAATATAGTATCAGTTTTTTCAGTATTTATTGTGGCCATCCTTTGCCTTTATTATGGCTTCCATTCTTTTCAGGAGACTTGCTTTCAGTTTCTCAAAGAAATCTGCAGGAATATTTTTCCACACATGCAAAGTCATGTCTTAGAAGTTGGTTGCATTTTCTGCTTCTTATGATTTAAGCAATCCTAAACACATTAAATGGTGTTGTGGTCTGGACTCTGGGGTGGTCAGTCCATTGTTCTGAGAACACCAGCAGCTTCATTGTTTGGGGTAACGGACAGAAACACCTGTGGATTTTTTTGATTTTCATCTCAAAGATGAAAATTTTAAGTTTGTGATCGCGATAATTTTAGTGGTCTACCAGATCTACCCTCCTAATTATTGAGTTTAGTTCCAGTGAAGGGTAATGTTAATTCTACATTTTATGAAGATATTTTAATGAATGAAATGCTTGCAACTGTGTGGCAAAATTTGAAAGGCCCTTTCCTGTTCCTTTCCTGTTGACTATGCACAAAGCAAGCACTGTAAAGACACGGTTTGACCAGTTTTGTGTGGAGGAACTCCAGTGACCTGCACAGAGCCCTGACCTCAACTCCACTGAAAACCTTTGGGATGAAATGAAATGTCGATTACGCCAGACCTTCTTACCAAACATCAATGACTGACCTTGCCTGAAAGGGCACACTCCATAATCTTGTAAATAGCCTCCCTAGAAGGGGCTGTTATAGTTAACACATTAATGCCCATGATTCTGGAATGGGATGTCCAACAAGTTTATACTGGTGTGACAGTCAGGTGTACTTTTGGCCATATATACTGACCAGACACTTCATTGAGTATACCTCCTTGCATCCACCCCCAATATCCATTTTACCATTCTCTCCAAAAAGTTCTACAATACAGACTGTAGTCTGTCTGTTTATCTGCATACATTGTTAGCCCCCGTTCACCTTGTTCCTCAATGTTCAGGACCCCTTCAGGACCCCCACAGAGCAGGTATTATTGGGGTGGTGGGTCATTCTCAGCACTGCAGTGGCAATTACATACTGGCCTGAGTGGATCACACACAGCAGTGCTGGTGGAGTTTTTAAACTCCTCAGTGTCACTGCTGGACTGAGAATAGGCCATCACCCAAAAATATCCAGCCGACAGCTTCCTGTGATTGTAATCATGCTTTGGTACATAAGCAGCAGGAAAGGCCTAGTCCTTTAGGAGCAAAAACAGAACAAATGTCATTGGTTCCCACCTAATGCACGGGAAAATGATTAACATGTTTGAAAACAACCGTTCCTCAAAGAAAGATAGAAAGTGATCTGGGAACACTATACAAAGCATAACATCATTAAAAAGAGTCATGAAATCTGGAGGAAGCCTAAGTGATAAATCGTTTGAGGTGTAATTCTGTCCCATTCTTCCTGCAAATAAGTTTTAAGGTGTGCAACAGTACGGGGTCTTCATTGTCGCATTTTGCGATTTAAAAACTTTCTTTGAGGAACACTGATGCATCTGAGCTCTCCAATCCCTCAGACAGCACTGCATAAGGAACCATCATTCATGTATAAGCAATATAACCACATGGGCTCAAGACCACTTGGGCAAACCTTTATCAAGTGCTACAATATGTAGATACATCCACAAATGCCAGTTAAAAGGAAAGCCTCATGTCAACTGAATCCAGAAGCACCATCCATTGCTCTGGGCTTGGGGGCATGTGGGACGGACCATCACGCTGTAGAAACATGGTACTGCGTTCAGACGAATCAGTGTGTTTTTTGGAAGAAATGGATGCCGTGTGCTCCGGACCAAAGATGAAAAGGTCCATCAAGACTGTTACCAGCAACAAGTCCAAAAGTATAGGTATAAGGTATAGGGCCGTGTCAGTGCCTTTGGCAAAGGTAGCTTACACTTCTGTGACGGCACCATTATTGCTGAAATGTACATCGAGATTTTGAAGCAACATGTGCGGCCTTCAAGATGACGTAGTTTTCAGAGAGGCCCATGCAGATTTAAACAAGACGGTGCAAAACCACATTCTGCACACATTACAAAGGTATCGCTGCAGAAGATGGTCCTGAACTGTCTCTGATAGAGAATGTGTGAAGCATTTTAAAAGTCAAAATGTGTCAACGAAGACCCCACCGTGTTGCAAACCTTAAAACTTGCTTGCAGGAAGAATGGGTTATGTCTTCATTCCCTGCTTACTTTAAGTGCTGTGAAAAGAAGTGACAACAACACAAAGCGTCGATTTCCTGTCGCAGCTTCTTTTTTTTTTAATATGTTGCAAGAATTAAAATTTTTTTTATTTTGAAAATGATGTGCAGCTGTACTGTTTTCAATGCAATACAGATCAAAACTAATTTACAAACCAACTGTTTTTATTTCAACGTAACCAGCTTTTCCTGAATTGGGGTTGTATAACATCAGAAGTGTGTGCATAAAAAATTATATTATATATATATATACAAATATAAAATTAAACATGTCCAGAAGATTTGGTACGTTAAACACTGCATTCAGCACAAAAAAAGGTTTACTTATAACAATATACCAAATATACTGGTTGAATCCTATAGGCTATCAAACGGATGCATATCATTTTAGTTCCATACTGAGATATAACAGCACACACAGATACTGGCCTTTTCAGTTTTTTGCAATTTCTATGAATAATTTAATTGTTTTAAACCCCTAGGTTCATGCTCGTCATCTCAGAGCCCGTTCACAAGTTCTCTGGCTACACAGGAAATGTGCTGGGCAATATACAGAGGAACAAACATCCACAGCAAACTCTTACCGTAAGAAGTTGGTCGAATCAGCCCAGACCGAGTGGCGGAGGTCGTAGCTCTGCAGGCGGGTTTTCTTCTCAATTTAGTAGCTCCTTAACAAACTATGAAACATGAAGGGTGGCTGTGTGATTAACGACGTTGTCTCAGCGGTTTAAGACCACGACATGAGTCTGAAACGGAACTGAGCCGCAGACCGTACTGCGCTGGGTCTGTTATGAAGCAGGAAGCAGCTTCACTTCAACATGAAACGAAACTTCTGGAAAGTCTGTCGACCGTTGCTGACTGTTTTGCGTAACAGCAAACACTGCTTTCCTCACAACGGCGCTTCTCTATTAGCGATAACAGCGGTCACCCTGCTGTCCAAAACACCGCCGCTCTGGACACCAGCAGGACCAGCATGCGCTGTGTTTGAACTGAATGCTGGACCAACTAAACCAACATCAAACCAACACCAGACTCGCATAAACCTGCTTAGACCAGCGCAGAGTTCATGTCTCTGTTTGTTTTAGTCAGCCTGAGTCTTTATTTAACCTCGGAGTACACTGAGACAGTTCACCGTGAGGCTGAGCCTGTAGATAAATAAGGGATTAAAGAATACGAGTAGTGAAAAAAAATTGTGATAAAAACTTATATACTTGTGATAAAAAGCAAAAAAAAAAATAAGAGACAAACAAAATAAAAACGTTAATAATGAAATAAAAGTATAAGTTAAACAATAAGCAATTATTACAGATTATTGTGTGATATAAAAAGTCAATATAAAACAATAATAATAAAAAGTCAATATAAAACATACCATAATCATATAAAAAGTTAATTAGAACAAAAACAGTTGCTTCAACAGTTGCAGGTGTTTGGTTTTAGCTGTTTTTATTTTTTACTTACATAAAACATCTTAAGTATTTATTCCGCACTAAATACTAAAGGGATCAATTTAAACCTGTAAAAGTGTCAAAGTTAAAGTGCTGAAACGTGTTCTGAGATTTTACACAGCTTATTAAAAACTAGGTTGAAACTTAAAGCCAGCATTCACCTTATAAGTTGCCTGGCCACTTCCTATCCCCCTCGTTACATCAAAAACAGGACTACTAATCAGCAGAGGGCGCCCACGAGTGAGTCCTCAATGAATGGGAGTGAATGGAGCTCAACGGATAAAAACGAAAATAGTTTCTAATCACTAACCAGAACGTCTCTTTAATTTTGGAAAGTAGAAGAATGTATTTCATAAAACCCCCCCAAAAAAATCCCACCTATATATTTCCTTTTTTTCTACAGCAAACAGGTTTTGGGCAGCAGGAGGCGGGCTTTACTGCCAGAGCGTGATGATTGAAGGGCGAGTGAAGCAGTTCATTGGCTGTTCTCGCTCACTGACGTCATGAAAATACAGGAGGCGCTGTTTTAAACTCCTATAGCTCGAGTGTAAAAGCTCTTAAAAATATAACAGCGGTGTTAAAATATTTTATGATATTCTGTGTTCATGTATTATTTTACATTAAAAATGTCTAAGCATTTATAAACTATGATTTTACTCAAATGCTCCATAACAACCCATTCATTTCGGACTCACTCGGGAGCGCCATCCAGTGTTTGATAAAACCGGAAGACATTGCGGAGTGGTAATTCTCTCTACAAGTTCCCTGTTTGGGGTCTTTTGATCATTTCCGCCCCCTGTCCCTTATTATTTATAACGGCTGTCCACCGAGTCAGCTGCAAGAAATTATGTGGTATGAAGTTAACACAAATGAAATAACGTTAGTTTAACCAGTCATAGTTAATCATAGGACCTGCCTTCCGCCCAATGACCGCAGGTATATGCTCCAGCCCACCACCCGTGACTCAAAGGGATAAGCGGCTTAGATAGTGTGTGTGTGTGTGTGTAAGTGTGTAATCATAAAATCATAGTCATCTCCAGACCATGCGCATAAGCAGAGACTTTTATTTTGACAGGATGCGTCGCCGTGGTGACTGAGGAGGCAGTGGAAAATGTATCTGTAGCTCGCTAACTAGCTAATTTAGGAAGGATAGCTAACGCTGGTGATTGTCTTTATATATCTTAAACATTTTTATGCGTTTTTATTCATTATTAGAAAACCGCGAGCTTGATAGTAGCAGCTATGTGCTTATTACTGGGTGCGACCGGAGTTGGAAAGACGCTGCTGCTGAAACGGCTACAGAATATCCTTTATCAGGCTAACTCGGCTAACTGTGTTGTGTTGGTAGCTGACTAGTTTCACTTTTAATCAAGAGCAAACTAGTTACACACAAGACGGTTCATAGAACCAATGCTTCTATGCATGGTGAGATGGTTCTTCAAATTGATGGAGGGTGTGTTGTACGTAACCTATTGTTCTATACAGCACCAAAAAGGATGGTTGTTACCAGCTTGATATTGTAACAATAGCAGAACCCCTTTTGGTGCTATATAGAGCCATTTTCAAAAAGGTTCTGTATAGAACTATATTCAACACATTCTCCATCAACCTGAAGAACCATTTAAGTTAAGCATGACATGGTTCTATATGGAACTCTGGTTCTAAAGATAATCCCTAAAGAACTTTCATTCAACCTTTGTAACGTTTTCTGCATGGCTAGCTTGCGTCATTAGCTGCGTGACGTCACGTTAAAAGGGAACCTCCACCGATTTTAACCAAAAATCTAAATAATTAAATGGTTGAGACGTAAACAAAGTCATCTGTTGTGGTTTGGTGTGAAATGCTCTTTTCTAGAAAGACTTGTTGAGTCAGAATTGTTTACAGTGTTGGTGATGGGAACCAGACATCTGACTAGTTTAATGCCTCTGAAAGCTCATTCACAGAAAGTCATTGCCTGAAGTGGTTAGATAGGCTGGCTGGTGTCTGACACAGTGTTTTATGGGACATTTGTGGTATACCTTTAGGCTTAAAATGTATTTTAATCAATGTATTTAAGTCCATTTATGGCAGAGGGGTACATGCAGAGCTTTATGTCGTAAAATAATCCCCAAAGAAAACATATTTGTTCAGATATATGACTATTTTACATTAATTAACATTACATACAAAACTCAGAAGACACATGAAGGTTCACTGGTGATATGGGATAGTAAATAGAGTGGCGTATGTTTGTGTTGCGGTGACCCCCTGGTTCCAATCAGCACAACAGTTTTAAAAAAAAACTGAATTTCTCTACATTTAACCGTTTCACATCAAACCAGTCCGACTGACTGTTTATATTACAAGGATTGAATTATTTAGACATTTTGAAAATTCCCCTTTAACTAAACTTTCAACATCCTAACATGGTTTCTTTAGCTGGAAATACAGCTGTGCCAGCGGGATGGGGCAGATTTGGGTGAACCACCAGTTACACTGCCCACGGTAAGCTAATGTTGTCTGTTTAGCCCAGATGGCACATAGTTAGCTAACGAACTGAACAGGGTGAGACTTGTAAATTCAGGTGAAGTAGGACACCTTGTGGCAAACATCAGAATAGTCTGTCAAAACTATTCACCCTACACAAAATGCATGGTTGATTCCCATTTATAAGAATTTTCTGCCTCTTCCAACAGGTTGGCACAAACCTCACAGACCTGACGCTGAGGAAAAGAAGGGTGACCGTCAGAGAGTTAGGAGGCTGCATGGGCCCCATCTGGCCGAGCTATTTCATAGACTGTACCTCTGTTATTGTAAGTGTTGAGAAAACCTGATATTAATACACAAGCATGAAATTAATGTGCTGTTTAATCAAAGTCAAGTCTTCTTGACTAACCATTAGTGGCTGGGCTATATGAAAAACTATGTAGGTGATCACACAGAATGGGAATATTAATATCTTTACAGCAGATTCAACATTAAGAATGTCAGTATATAATTTATTAACCTGGACAGTAAAAAAATGTATTTTTAGGTGCTGAGCATTTATCATTACCGTTTCCTTTTGATACCACTTTAAAAACATCATGGAGAAGAATCCTTGAGTTTCATACATTCCAAATGTCTTTTGTAGAAATATAGTTCTGCTGTGTTCTTGTCTTCAGTTTATGGTGGACTCTGCCAACATCACACAGGTATCCTCGTCCTGTATCCAGCTGCTGTCCGTTCTCGCTGCTGAGCCACTTCAGACTGCCTCTGTGCTTGTGCTGTTTAACAAAAGGTCAGACTCCCAAGACACTGTCTATGGCTTGTGCTTTTGAAGTAAAACCAGTGAGAATTCTTAATTAAACTAGTCTGTCATAAAAGTACAGCACTGGTGAGATGAATTTCTGTGTTATATGTCTAATTGCAAACTTTTTCTCTTTCTAGGGACCTTCCATGCACTATGTCTCTTGGTGAAATGAAATCCCTTTTCAGGATGGATGATATTATTGCTTCTGCTCCTCAGTCAATTACAACTTTGGAGCTTAGTGCTCGCTCTGGCGAGGGCCTTCAGGAAGTGCTTACCTGGCTGGACTCAACACAACCTGACTGACCTGGGGCCTGTCTCACAAATCATGTTCAACTCAAACAGGGTTCCTGACAAAGTTTTAGATTCCCAAAACCTAAGAAATGCAATCGCATTTAACTCATTTCCTGACGGGGTTATCAACTTTGTCTGCTAGTTCACGTTGATGTACTCAAGCTATGATAAATCCTTTTGCGCATGCATATGAAAACGTGATGAGGAACAGCCAGTCATGTGAAACAGTGGGAGGGTCAAGCGGCGTATCTCTCAGAGAAGGAAAAAGAATTATAAATATGTAGAAAGTAAAAGTATTTTTAACAGTAAAATGCAATCATGTTGCCACTGCTGCTGTTTTAGTGCTTACTGGAGTAATAGCTGCTTTACATTATTGATAACTAAGTTTCTATATCTACACTTTTCACATGATTGACACCACAGACACAGATAAAACAAAAAGGACCCGAAAAGAACCAAAAGGTCCATCTCTGCCTGAAGGCTGGCCCTGATTGGGCAGATGTTCAGTCCAGCTGGTCAAAGAGCTGTTTATGATCTGAAATCTAACTGAACCTGCTCCTAAGCAGGTTGGTGATGTAACAAAAGAAAAAAAAATCCACCATCATGAGACAGAATATCCAGGGTTAGATTGAACTAAACCTGAAGTTGGCTAGTTAAACCATGAATCCTGAGACAGGCCCCTGAACCCAACAAGTATGGAAAAACAAATAAATACTGTCAGACACTACTTCATACGTCCTACAAACATCTGGGAGAAGGATGAGACATGGGATATGATTGTAAGCTCACATCATATCTTGACTTTTGTTTCTCTTGAAAGAAATGCAATGATCAGTTTCCATTATTATGTCCATGCAATGTGATATGAGGAGAATGAGGTGATCAATTTCTGACGTATCAAGAATTCGAATAATGCAACACATGATCCAAGACTTATGTTGTGTTGTTAGTCCAGAACAATGTGCAATGAGAAAAGCAGTTGATTTTTCCAAATGTTTGAAGCATTGTAGCTTCTGAAAGGTATTTTGAGATTTAGGAAGCAACTGATAAAGCACAACACATGAAGAAAAATAAATATACACCATGTCAAAACAAGCAACTGATCAAAGCTGCATTTTCCATCCCTATATTTGATGAGAAATGTTTCATATGTAACACAATCTCCCATTTGTACATGGCTAGCATGTTGCTATTATTCAGTCCAAATTCCACAGTAAATCCATTCCCTTATTGAAGTATGTTAATTTAGCAGCCAATTTCAGTGCTCATTTAAATATATATAAAAAAAATAAACAGAGATGCTGTTCCCAAGTAATTGGCCAAGTAAGTGGTGCTTTTGCATCTGAACCACCGGTCAGAGACTGAATGACGGACTGTTTCATTAACTGGATGAGTTTGTTGGCTAGCTTCCATGCTATTCAACTAGACATCGGGCATAAGTGTGTAACAGGAGTGTGGGGCAGGAAGTCCTCAGGCATTTTAGGCTAATGGAGCAACACTAAAGCAGCTCTAGAAAGCAAACAGCAGGTTTTTGACCTAGGCTTAATAATGTACTTAGTGTACTGTAAATTAGTATGTTAATGGTCATTACAGCTCTTCCTAAAAAGCAAACTGTGAGGATCGGAATGAACGTAGGATTAGATCATGAATTCATAACTTGTGTCATTAGCTTGTGAATTATTACAAAAGCTGGATGCTCCTGTATTGCTGAATCTTATGTCAAGGAAGATAAGCAGCAGTAGCAAAATGCAAAACCAGAAGGCTATCAAAAGAGTTAAGCCAATATAAAACAGTAGTGTCTTTAAATGGGGAATTCCAGTTTTCAACCAAGGCTGTGGTTTGTCACTTAATTGCAGGCATTATTACTCAGGCCAGCAAGCTTACATTTGGGCTAAGTTTCAGCGCTGCTCACAATGGCCCTCAAAGGAATGGGTTCTGACTGTTGTCTTGCTGTCCGAGTGTGGATGCCGACGCCAAGGGTAGCAGTGGTTGCGGCAGGTTTCCAGGCATGTCCATGGGTCTCTGGGCAGGCTGGGTGAGGGAGCTGGGTAAAGAGGAAGGCTGGTTGCTGGCAGGCAAGGGCAGAGAGGCACTGTATGGCAGGGAGGTGGGAGCAGGGGATGTGGAGCTGGGACGCATCTGATTAAGTGTGAGCCGGGGTGGTTCGCTTTGGAATGGATTGGTGGTTGAGGGAGCACTCATACCTAAAGGGAAAGAGAAAGAAGGAGATTATATCCAAAGTGTTTTACTTTATATAAAAAAAAAAAAACACTACCACCCAATTTAGTCACTGGAAATTCCTAGCTAGTCCTGTCCCATTCACAGAGAAGCTAATCTCAACAGGTGGAGGGCTAGCACACCTCTCCTCTGAGACACGTGGAGCTACCCACTTTTTGTTTTTCTGCTCATACAATGTCACTGGCTAGATCAAAGTGCCTGGAGAAGAACACTTCCCAATTCTGATGTGTGAGCTATACAGCTAACAGATTGTTTAGTATTGTATTGAACGATAGAAGGAAACAAACAACTCCTTGTCCAGAGCATGTCCAGTTGTACTCTATTCAGTACATGGCTGGGGCACTGGTTGAATTCAAAATATTTTTCATCCAAGCAAACTTTACGCAGTTACACCATTCGGAAGCCCCGAGTTATAATTTTTAACTGCATGTTTTAACAGGCTACTTGGTCTCACCTGCTAAAAATGGGTTTAAGTTCTTAGGAGCAGGATTCGAGGGGATCAAAGAGTCGAAGTTGACAAGTGAGGCAGCAGCAGGGCCCAGGAAGGCTTGTGGAGTACGACAGGTTCGAGGTGCTGGTTCTGCTAGACTTTCTCCCAAGCGCGACATATCAAACAACTCTGGACTCTCCTCACTACGGCCATTAACGTCCAATTGACCTCCATCCATGGCCTCATCAAAAAGATCTCCATCTTACAATAAAGACAAATAATCTTTATTATTATCCAATATAAAAAAAGTCAGTGAAATTTTGATTAAGCAGAAAGTAATTACATCAGGTTAAATAACTAATTCTGATTACCCGAAGGACTGCCAGGGCGCGGAGACGAGCTTTTAACAGTGGTAGCAGCACATTTATTGTCTGCTGTAGGGGGAGAGAAGGGATCCACTCCTGTGGCGGCTAAAAGAAGCCACACAATGGCATGAGTAAAACATAAGCAACATCTCATTTTATACAAGGTTGTTAGTAAAACAGCATGTTTGTACCAGCTGGAGCAGGTGAAAGCCATGATTGATTTTGGGGAACAGGACTGGTGACATTCTGTGGAGTTTCCCATGGGTCAGGAGGGCGCTGCTGATGGTCCCATGGCTGATGGTGAGCACTGGATCCCATAGGGGCCATCCAAGGGCTACCAATACTGCGACTCGAGGAGCTAGGTTCTATGTGAAAATATGATTTGTTAAAAAACAAATGCACGGATAAAGTAAATTTATGGTTTATGGGAGTTAAAAGTTAAGCAAGGTGGAAACGATGCATTGTAAAAAGAATGTAGAAGACCTTACCCATAGAATCCCACAGGTCAGACCTCAGTGGGCCTGCAGCCTGGACCTGGGCACCAGCTCCAGACATATCCCATGGGTTGGCACCAGGGGGCACCTCAGAGGCTGGAGCAAAAATATCCACCAGATCCAACATGGCAGACTGCCAGGGGAGGGGAGAAAGTAGCACTTTCAGACAAGAGATTTTTATAGGTCATCCTTCACCACTCTTCACTCTTAAACCCTGCATTCCAGAGACTGCAGTGCCAAAAATGAGATATAGAGCTGTTACTAAAAGTACTTAGCAGAGATAGGGACTTTCATCCTTTCCAACCTTATGTGCATGACTTTGCCTGCAGTGTAATTCTCCTGCAGCTCTCAGTGGTATCAGGTTTGATATGGCTTCAAGTAACAAGCCTTTCATTCCAAAACACCTTTTCACTGAAGTTGTCAAATAGTCTAGCTAAAATGTTACAGATCACATTCCTATACAACCAAATAAACCTCCAACTGGATAAGCTATTATGCTAGCTAGGATACTTGCTACACAAACCAAAGACTACCCCAATGTTTTAAATTGTTCTGTCCTGTACTGAGGTTTTTCTGTAAGCTATGGTAAGCCTGGCAAAGTTTATAAGGGTTTAATTATGTACAATACACTGCCTGCAGCTAACAACGATACTAAGCTTATATTGACTATAGTCAATATAAAAAGACTCTACCTGGACTCACACCCCAGTGACCCGAGTCTCCATTCAGACTTGCAGCTTAAAGACCTGAGAATTAATTCACCTGAATTGACTTCAGAACCTCTCTGCTACTTAATATTACAAATAAAATGTGTTATTTATTATATAATATTAGTAGTCATTTGCACTGGCATGAACACTTTCAAAGAAGTGGGGAATTAGATCTAAGCAGGGACAGAGGGGCAACTTGATCTTTACATTCGCTTTTCATTATTTCGTTATCTGCAAATAAGGAAATGTTAGGTTTGTCTTCTTGCCCACTGACAGTCACACTAGAGATGTTTATACTACATCTGTTACAATCAGCTATACGTTTTATTGCTAATAACAGCATAACAGTTGTGATGGGGACATCACAACTTTCTTATGGGACCTCTTGGATGTTAAAGCATTTGTGCTAATGACATTAGAACACAAGAATCTCCATCAGTTTTTCTGTTGAACAACAAGAAGATTACCAAGTCCTTGTATATTATTATCTAGTAAGAAATGCAGCAATAAGTTTTAAGGTTGGATTCAATATGCACATCTTCTAAATGCATTGCTTTAGTCTTCAGACATTTAGGTTATTCAGTGTATGCTGATTGTCTTGCCAATATTGAAATGTAATTTCTCAAATAAATAAGCAGTGGTGACACTTCAATAAACTGTCCTAGGAAGTTTAGATACCCTTGCGTCTAAAAACTCTGGGCTAGGATCAGTCATCAGTACAAAGCCCATATAGCATCAATTTGCAACATAACCACACACATTAGTGAGTTCTTTTTAAACAGTCATGGCAAATGTTTAACAGCTCTTTTTTCATACCCCTCCTCCTTTGGCTTCCATTTCTCGTTTACTCTCCTCGAGAGCCTTCTGGAGCAGCGACTCATCTCCCTGGCGACTTCGCTGCTCCTAGCAACCGAACAGACAATGACACAGGGGACATGTCAAGATCGAAGAAATGATCATGAACATAGTCACTGTGACACATTTGACCAACTCTGACCAATTATGCATGCTCTTCCTATCAAACACCAACAGCAGCAGGTGCTGTACAATGTAAAGGCATCTCTTAGAACATTGTGATTCTATTGGTCAAAGTTGTAAAGAAAGCTCAATTGAGATGAGCATAATTCAGAGAGTGCCTCCACTGTACAAAGCCTGTGAAAAGGATAAGGAAACAGGACAGGAACTGAGTTTCAGTTAAAACATAAGAGGCCACCTGTTAGCAAAAGAAAAAAAGTCTGTGGAGAGGGGGTAGAAGGGAATTAGCTAGTTTGAGAGTGTCAGAGAATAGTAGTCTTCCTAGGCACTGCCTGAGAGCAGAGTGGATATTTATATATGGACATGACAAGGACATGGAAAATACAGTACCAGTCTAAAGTACAGACACACTTGATCGAATATGATTCTCTTAACCTCAAAGACCTTTTGGACTAAAGGATTATTCCTAAATGCTAGCAATAGAACCAAACCACACAGAGTCTATCAATAGGTTCTTACATTACTGGAATACAGCTACTATGACTGAGGGAGCTCCAGGTTCAGCAGAAGGTTAAGTTCAGAAGACCATTCATTTCACAATTATACTGTCAGATTGTAATTACACATGCACACCACAGATTCAGACTGGATTATAATCACAGCTCACACACTTTTAAATTACAGTACCTCCCCAAGTCAAACTAATCAAACCCGAACAGGACTTGGACGATGTATTATTAAGTATTAAACGATTATTTAATGCCTAAATTAATTTAAAAAGTGTATATTTATTTTGAAGTGCCACTCACTTCAAGTGAACACTAAACAGTGTTCAGTTTATGTATTGCTGTATGTGCATCTTTATCAATTCCAGCTGCTTGAGAAAATGCCTAGAGTATGTAATTCTGCATGAAGTAAATGGGGTACTTTGAATAATCTTTAAAAAAAAAACAATTTAAATAATAATAAAAAAAAAAAAAAATATATATATATATATATATATATATATATATATATATATATATTCATGGTACTCATCCCATCCACTAGCTTGGTCTACACCACTGCACAATGCTACCAAGCTGGGAGGCTGAATGCTAGCACATGCTTCCTCTACCTTTTTTTTTCTTCAAAAAGCCCAACACACTTGCAGGAGAAAGTGAACTTCTAACTCTGTTATGTCAGCCAACAAACTCCCTTGCATTTGCTAGCATCACAGGGAGTGATGGGGAGGAGAGGGCCAATTACAATCACTTGGACCCGGGGCCTTAGACGGCTGTGAGTATCTGAGAATCGAATTTGCAAGCTTTTGACAATAGAGCCATCTCTTAAACGAAAGCCAAATAGAATATGTATAAGACAGAAGCTGTATAAGAAAGAGACAGAGGGTAGGGGTGCCTTACCTGCTGATGTTCCTCCTTGCTGAGGCTCAGAGCAATTTGCAGCTGCGTCTCCTCGTCCATGTCCAAGGCAACAGCAGGAGGAGGAACCACTTTCTTTAAAAGAGTCAGAACAGGAGGAAAAAAAAATATTAGATTGGGACACGACTGGTACACTTTTGGCATGCATGGTGGCGAGTAGTTTTTTCTTCCTCTTAGACAAAAAGATCCAGGCAAAAAGACAAGTGTCGCTTTGCCATACAGGGTTCATACCCATTTCACCACAACAGGGAGGCATCTCTTCCCATTGGTCTGAGACAGAGATGCAATACAAGCTGGTTAGTGAAACCAATAGCCTGGATCTGTTAGGAAAAAGAAAGGATGCATGCTCTTCTACTGGTAAGAAGATAAAAGGCAAAAGATGGAGGAAAGGCAAGCAGGGAGTACATGCGAAGTTAATCGCAAACATGAGACACTGAAACTATGAGGCATTGAGATGATGGACAAAGGTCAGAGATGGATGGTACAGCAGGTTGTTCCAGGCAGTGCAATACCTTTTGAGCCTCCTCCTTGCTGAGGCTCATTGCAATCTGCAGCTGGGTCTGTTCATCAATATCCACAGGAGGAGGTTGCTAGAGAAGATGGGGCATGGGGTTAGGGGTGCCCAACTACAGTCCTTACATTAGTAAGGTAAAATCATGTTAATTTGATTGGCACTTTAAATGTTCATTCAGACATTCATACAACTAAGCCTGCTTTTAGATGCAAAGCACCTCATGGATCTACTTGCCTGTAGCAAGCTGAAGATTCTCCACAAGCGATTATTATCCACTATTAAAGCTCAAATAGATTTTGCTGATGGCATGGTGTTCCCTTAATAATACACATTCAGGTAAATTTCTGAACAGTTACAGAAATAGAAAGAAATAAAACATCTAAAAAAATAAGCTTAAATATACTACTACTCTGACTACTGGACTAACACATATGCATAACTTTAATCTGTTCTGATTGTGTGTTGAAAAGTGAGAGTTAAAGTTCAGCAAGATCTTTTACTCCCTCTACGTTGATATGGTTCACTGATCTGATGAATGAGCACTGGATCAATGCTTCAGTACAGTACCAGGCTCCCCACAGTGGGATCTGACAGCCCAGCAACATCAATTCAAGTGCACAGGGGATGATAATGCTCTCTCCCCACATTTGTGAACAATGAGTGTCAGATAATGACTGCAATTTGTGAACTGAGCTCATGTGAAAGCTCTGTGCTTCAGCGCTTTAGCCAATGAAGATAATATATTTTTACATCTACAATTGCTGATATCGATACATCAGACTGCATACAAGATACAGAAGACACTGCATTAAAAAGTGATCTGATTTTTGTCTACAATACATGAACTTATAATAAACACACTATAAACAATAGGGAAAACAATAAGGCTTAAAGGCTAATATGGTGCCAATACTGCAATATTGCCCATCATAAATATTATAGTAACATTTTGTGATGGCTCACTAAGAAATGATAAAGTGTTCATAACCCTTTATATATAAGCCACAACAAAGAACAAAATGAGAAACGTATCTAACTCACAGGCACTCAAAGCAGCTGATAAGAGCACACCCTAAAATGCATGACATTAAAAGTTGATGCAAATTTGCTGATTCAGACAGCTGACAAACTAAGGATTTGGATAGTGACCTGTCCACTGTAACTACACAGAAAACATAACACAACAATGATAAAACTATCAAACTCTTACAAACAAAAACTTCACCCTTATGTGAAACATCATCATTATAAATAAGTTACTGCACAACGTACTGATTAACTGAGACTACTGCTGTCCCATCTTTCACAAGCACATGTAATATCAATGCTGCAGAAGGCTGTATTATGCAAACGAGCCCTCTAACATATCTGTGATTTTTACTGTGTGCTGTGATCATCCTGACCAATCACTATTCCAGATGAGCTTTGAGTCAACTTGAATGCTTATAGTCAGACTGAATTTCTTTTTCTTCTGTGGTGTGATGTATTTCCAAGGTTCTCTGAGGTATCACAGTGGGGGTGATGCAAGGAGGTGAAACATTATTATTATCATTATTATTATTATTATTATTATTATTATTATTATTATTATTGGTTAAAGAAGAATTCCACTGATTCTTCAAAATGTCTGTATAATTAAATTGTTAAGATGGAACTGGCTTGATGCAAAATGCTCTGTTCCATGTAAACTTACCACAGTCAGAACTGTTTATAGTGGTGGTGATAGGAACCAGACATCTAAACAGTTTAATGCTTCTAAAAACACCCTCGCAGAGACGCATTACATGAAATGGTTAAAGATACACATTCTGATGTCTGAAAACATTAAATTATGAATTTATTAAGTTCAGAGAGGTACAAACAGGACATTGTGAGTCAAAATAGCACCCTATTCAACTCATGTAATACACTAAAGTTAATTATTTTGGTCAAAATAGTCCAGGCTCACCTGTACTGATAACTGAATAATGAGTTTTTTTTATCTATTGCACAAACCATCACAATTTGTTGCAATATAATCACTGTAATCTTTTCTATATCATGCAGCCCTCCCTAGTGCCATCCCATCGTTCACAGGCAGATCCTGCAGTAGATCGCAAGTGTATGATCCTCACCTTCTCGCTCTCTTCTCGGCTCATGGCCAGCGCCAGCTGCAGCTGCAGCTCCTCTTCCCCGCTGGTATGAGGACGAGCCTGCTCCAGTTCAGGGGCCAGATGAGGGGAGGAAGAGGAGGCTATGAGGAAGATGAAGAAGAGAGAAAGCAAAAAAACTCAATTCAACCATATATTTTTTCATTAACTGAAAAAAGCCAGTGGAGGCCAGTATGCCAGTGTGAGTCTGGCACTGCCTCTGCATATTAAGTTCATAGTAGCAGCCGAATCCCTGCGGTTCCAAGCCCAGGCTGGGATTGCTTCCCTGTGCCTCTTTGACTCTGTAGTAAGAACAATGGGGTGTCTGTGTGGGTCAGTTTAGGGTGGGGGGTATGGGGTTGTTGGTTGTTCTTCCTTGTGCAGGCTTGAGCACACACAGGTCCATGTTTGGTCTGGCAGTGGACCCGTCTGGATGCCAGGCCAGGGGAAGCTAGAGGGCCAGAAATTAGGCCTGTGCTGATTTTTACCACTGCAATGCTTCCTAAAACCCTGTAAATGGCCTGGGTATCACTTCAGAAAAGAACAGGGGACGCCATTTCACCTGCCCATCACCATCTGCACAGTGAATCTCAGCTTAAAGGGGAGTTCCACAAAAGTAAACAAAGACATTCAAAGTGGCTTGATGTAAAATGCTCTATTCAAGAGAAATTTACAGGGTCAGAATTGTTCAAAAATTCCCAGAGAAAGTTTTGGCCTAAAGTCTATTTTAAATCATTTATATTCATGGTGGAGAGATACATGCAAGGTACTCTGCAGCAAAGTAGTCCCTAAAGAAAACGTATTTTTTCACATTTACCGCTATATACCGCTATCATCAAAATTACATATAAAAACTCTGAAGATGCAAGGAGGTTCACTGATGGTTTAGGATAGTAAAATAAAAATGACTATATTTGACATGGGAACCCCTGAATCACCACCACTTTTGGTTTCTCTACAATGAACTATTTCACATCAAACCACTCTGAATGACTGGTTACATCTCAATCACTGAATTATCCGGAATGTTCTGAAAAAAATCTAAGAAAATGATAGTAGATCAACCAGGACACAATTAGTGTATGATATTGGCTTCTTTGGTTCTACTCTAAAACTGCAAGGCTAATGTAGCTAACAAGTAGTGGAAGCTTATGACTAACAATTAACATCATGCAAGGCCTAAATACCTGGATTCCTTGAGAAAGCTGAAAAACATTGAGGGTGATGTTATGCCTAAAATTAACCTTCAGAATGCTTCATATTTAAAAACATAGTGATCACACACACACACACACACACACACACACACACACACACACACACACACACACACACACACACACGATTGCTGGAATAGGCTCCAGCACCTCCTGTGACCCAGAAAGATAAGCAATTTCAGAAAAGGTGTGTGTGTGTATAAACTGTGATATATACTTGCTACTGAAAAGACAATAAAAACAACTGCACACAGAAAAGAAACCATACAAGTTTCCTCAGTGATCGTTTGCACAGAGGAGGCACTTGCATGTGCCATAAATTAACTGTATTAATTAGTGGTTATAACTGTAAATCAGAGTGCAAATGACATTTTTAAAAGGTACGTTCACTTTAACAGAACTACGACATTTACAGCCGCTTTCGGACCACAAGTCTTAACACCCAGGAAAGCCTACAGACCCACCGAGTAGAAAAGGAAAGTGACTGCTTTAAAAACATGCCAGGCATTCTGCACTGAGGAGCTAGAAACTGCAGTACTTTCCCACAGCTACATGGAAGCAGGCCAACAGAGTACTCAAAACTAAATATTCTCAGTAAGGCACTTTCTGATTTAGGAGTTTCTGCACACAATTACAGCAATCTCTGCATCCCAGCCATGCAACTTCCTCAGAATGCCGTGATATTTCTGGGTAACATCAGAATAAATGGTTACCAATTGAAAGTCAAATCACTTTGCTCCAAGTCAAAGTTTAACCACGTATTCCTTTGCCTAAGGTGTGGAAAAAGTATTTGGAAGAGTTTATATGTGCTCTATTCCGTCCTTGAAAGCAGTTCTTTATAACCGAGTTATTCCCAGTTTTATAGTCAACATACACTGTTAAACGTAATAATAACAACAACAACAACAACAACAATTTTCTTTGGTTTACTAGTTACTAATACAAATCTAGGAACATTTACTATTTCTTGCCTAATCCTTAGTCACTTAGATAAATCTTGAGATTTATTTGAATACATGATACAGACTGAAGAGCCTTTTGCTCAAAAAGCTTACCTGCATTCTTAGTGGTTTGTTGGTTTCTGATAACTGTTATTTTTCTAATTTATTCAACTAATTCTCTTTGCAAAAGGAGCCCCCAGAAATGAGTAAATGGACTTGAAAACAGAGTACTACCAGCTCAACAGACACCATTTAAAACGATTAGGCTGTTTCAGGTACCCTCACTTTCTGCGGAAGTGTGAATTACTGAAAATGACAAAGTATCTCAGATACTAAGGTATTTAAACTTGAGCCTGTTAAGTAACTTCACATAAGTTTTTTCCGAGGCAGTGAGTTTGCATCAATGTTTTAAGTACAGTCAGCTAATTAAAGTTTATAGTGTATATGTCACAAAACATGGTCACAAATCTGGAAAATCCAGTGTGGCTCCAAACATATTGAGAACATCATTGGCCGCCTGGTCTGTCGGCCAGCTCCATAAAATACGTGAGGAAAGAAACTGAGCAGAAAAACCCAAAGGAGCAGAACAGCTACTCTAATGGGCTAATCATAGTGACATATACAC
This sequence comes from Pygocentrus nattereri, assembly GCF_015220715.1. Classification (NCBI taxonomy): domain Eukaryota; kingdom Metazoa; phylum Chordata; class Actinopteri; order Characiformes; family Serrasalmidae; genus Pygocentrus; species Pygocentrus nattereri. The sequence goes on along the minus strand of NC_051211.1, from coordinate 9,509,184 downwards.
GTTCTATACTTCTGGCTTTCTGTTGAATTGCCGGAAAAATCAAACACACATGCTGCTATTACTATGGGGGAAAAAAAAAAAAAAAACCACAACACTGATAAGTTTGGACACATCAACAAACATAGCTCAAAATATCTAATGCCATCAAAAAAAGCACACAGCCATATCCTGTAAGATGTAGGATGTAAGAAAATTATGTGCTATTGTCAGCATCTTCATCAGCAAAATGTTGATTTTGCATTTGAGACCTAAACATCGAGCTGGACCTTCTTTTCGAGCCTGTGCAAGTGACGTTAATACTTAAAAACGTGGACGTGGTCTGAAAAACTTGCGAAATCCGACTTGAAACCCCTGTCTTTAAGTTATTATATCAGGCTTTACAGGGTGACTTGCAGCAGCATATTTTAAGTGTGTTTTTTTACTCAGTACTGCTAGTTCTTTTAATTAAAAAAACTCTTACTGCAGCTTTAAGTCCCTTTCAATGTTGGGTCTTCGTACTTGTCAGAACAATCTGTAGATTAAACAATCACTAATAGAATGGATAGTGAAAGCCATAACTCAAAGCTTTATCTTCTGGTTGGATTAAAGTGAAAAGGGGAATATGAGAAGAACGCAGGTGCACATTATATCATGTTTTGCCAAAACAACAGCTGAAACTCACACGGATCATGTGAAGAGGAGGACAGAATGAAATGATTCACATTAAAGTTGATCTTAAGTACAGTGCATTAACTGTTAGAAATGAACAGCAACATTAGCCAAGGTCACCTTGGTACTTCCATCCCAATCAGATCAATCATTAATAAAGCAGCCTTGTAATGGCCTGCAGTATTTTCAATTGCAATTTCCCATAATATTAAATATCAAACAGACTGTGTTAGCTTTTAAACAAGATCATTTGTCTTTTAAAACAGGAATGTGTAATTGCATACTAGAAGCCCTCCAATGCACCATTTTGACACATCAACATGTCTGTAGAACCTTGCTAACATTGAATAAACCATCAATGAACATGCAAACTAGATGTTGGTAAATGGTGGCTACCAGATTTGGGGAGGATAATCATCATCATCATCATCATCATCATCATCGTTGTCGTTGACCACTTAATCCTGTTATCATAAGCTACAATAAATGATTGAATTTGATTCCTTTAATTATCAACGGCTGCTTTTGTCAAGCAACTGTACTAAAGTGATGTTCAAGTCAGAAATCCTGTTTTTGTAGTAAAGGTGGGCAATATCACGGCATGTATTGCTGTTGAAACAAATTTTGCCACAATATGCTTTTCTGAATATACCAAACTGACCAACTGAATGTTTCATGAAAAAGATCACAATTATAAAATGTTTGATTGGATACTGATATTATATTCATGGTTTTTGGTATTATACTTTAAATGTGGCACAAATAATGGTCATCTGTCTGTTCCAACTTATCAAACCTCAGACAAACCAAATATCATATATGGAGAAGTATTTTGATAACATTGTTGCCATATCACCCAACTCCACTGTGTGGTTTCCATTTCTGTAGGGCATACTGTCTATAAAATCTATTTTTAAAAAGAGCAGACAAACAGGCTATGCATAGTTTTTCTCCATGCTGGCACATAACTGTACATCACACAGTGTCAGAAACCACATAAGCCAATCAATGTGGTTTGCGAGAGTTGGGAAGTGATCATTTCTGCACTGCTTATTTGTTTAAGCTTCCATTTTTTTGTAAAGTACATCAGCTTCACAGCTCTGGTACAAAACTAAAAGAACAGCAAACACGTCCATGCTGAAAGGCTTGATTTGCTGCAAGTGGAAAACTATATAAACAAGAATTTTGGTGGAATAAAAATCTTTAACCCAAACTGCGTAGTAGCAGGAATTGTGCTGCCCATCCCTGTTTAAAGCAAAACAAACCTTCACTTCCTGCTTGCAAAGAAAACAGACCTAGTGGCATGCATATGTGATTACTCATGAGGCCCAGGCCTTTTCAAAGCATCACTGTCCTTTCAGGAGTGGAAAAAGGCATCGATCTGAAAGTGCTCATTCAAATACATTGATCTGGATTGGAAGTATTGATTTCAAAGGATTAAAAATATATTCAAGACGTGGTCAAAACAGAATCCAACATCAGCTTGCTGTACTTGTCTATATCCCAGTACTACGTAAATAGTTTCTCCAGTCCAGGGATGTTCAAAGTGTGGCCTGCAGGCCAAAGTTGGCCCATGCAGATGTTTGATTTGTCCCACCAGAAAGCTATCTTGATGTAAATAACGTGACACAGGTAAGTGCACCTGTGCGGTATCTGAAAGCTGCTGCTACACCTGTACCACGTTATATGCTGTGCTAAGAAGCCAGTTGCCTCTTACTTTCAATGTAGCACTTTATTTGATTGAGTTATTTAAAACAGGAAACTGATTTAAAACTGGAAAACGTTTAGAGTCTAGGGTCAGTAAAGCACAGGCAAGTGAATGTGTATGCAGTGTTGCAGGCTAGTTCTATGACCCAAAGTGGCCTATTATTATTATTTTGACTTACAAAAAAAATAAACTTGGAACCTTTTGTGATACTTATTTTCCATTCATTTTATCTCCTGCTTAATGTGCATTGGAATACTGAATTTTCTGCACGTAGCTTCACGGGAGCATGACTTAATCGATTTCCTTACTGCATATAAATGTGATTGCTCGCCACTCAACTCAGCTGCATAAAGTGGTATGACGTGCCTGTTTTATGTGGACTCTTGTCACATCACAGCACATTATGCTTCATGTAAATTAACAAAACAATAAATAAATGATGAAAAAGGTTTACACATTGCACAATGTTATGTGTACGCTCCTTAAAGTTTCAGCACTTTGACTCAACACACCTTCCCGCATCCCCGTATTGGCCACTCAATTAGAAAATACTGGACACCCAAAGTAAGGTGTGATGTGAAATTTCAGATGCACTGAACTGTTTCCTAGAGAATCATCATCACAACAAACTGTCAAAGATTTTGCTACTTACAGTTATAGGATGATGGTGAGCCTCGAGAGCGGACGTACTCCTCTCTTTGCAGGGAGGTCATTGGCGACTGACTGGTACGATGTCCTGGGTAGGGTGGTGGTAATGAGCCATAGGCCATGACACTGCTGGCCCCGGCCATGCGCTCACGGGTTTTTTGAGCCTGGCTCCTTTCTTGCCTGAGCTTCTCCTCGTCTCTCAGCAGAGACACCAGCTGCTTGGCCTTCTCCCGCACATTCGCACCCTGGTCCTGCCCATCACGGTCGATGTATTGGAAATCGCGGAGGGTCTGGATAGCATAGACATTCTCCCGACACTGCTGGGCCACGCGCTCTGACCCCGTCTTGATCAGATAGTCCAGTAGGGTCAGCGCTTTGTAGACGTGGCGCCAGTTTTTGCCATGGTCATTTAGGCGCTTCCACACCATGCCCATGACCTCAGTGAAGGCTACCACGTTGAAGGTCAAGTCCGCGATCTCCATCATGAGTGAGCTTGGAGGACCCCAGGGGTCATTGGAGGTCGCCTCCCGCACTTTGATCTCCGCCTCCGTGTAGTTGTTCACAATGTTCTTCATGGAGCGGCGTAGGGATGAAGTCGTCATGGTGATGAATTTGTTTTGGTGGTAGCAGAAATGCGGCTAATTCTTCGCTCTCCTCTTTGAAAGAGAAGAGCTTTAACAGTTTTTATTACTGAGGGGTGGTGAGATGATTACACTTAGGCTTGGACAGTTCTCCAAAGTCAGCAACATTTAGCAGAGCCCACAGCACTGTGAACCTGGCTCAAAAAGAAAGAGTAAAGAATCAACAAAATATCAGAACTAATACCAACAACGCTCTCTGTGCAGCCAACTGCCGTGACCATTAAAGAGGAATTTCTTTTTTATTGTTGTTATTTCTGCATAATTAAAACATTAAAATATAACAACAGTCATTCAGAGTGGCTTGACGTGAAACGCTCCATTCTAAAGAAACAATTGTTCACAGAGGTGGTGACAGAAACTAGACATGCTTCAGAAAGCTCTGGTAATGAATAGACAGAAATGGTAAATGGCAAAAAAATACATCACATAATGCCATAAACATTGTTTTGAGATCCACTCATGGTAGACAGGTAAATGCATGGTGTTCTAAGGCAATATAGTACCTAAAGAATTTTTTTCCAGATTGTTCACTCTTTTACCATTATTAAAAATACAAATAAAACTCAGAAGGCATGTTTAGATTCACTGGTTGTTTTGGATAGCAATTAAAACTACAATGCATATAATATATGCACTGCAGACAGTGTGACCTGGGAGGTTTCTCTACAAAGCACTTTACATCAAACCACTGTGAATGACTGTTTACATCTCAATGATTGAACTAGTCAAATTTTTCAAAACTAGTGGACTTCCCCTTAGACAGTTCTTACTCTTTCTGAAAATATCAGCTTTCAAAGCATACAGACTAACGTCTTTGGTGAAGAATTCTTGAACACAACCAGATTCAGAACAACAAACCTGAAACCTTAGAGCCTTTTGAAACCTGTGGTTTAAAAATAAAATAAAACAAAGCAAGAACCTGAAAAGATATGCTGCTTTTTGCACAGCATGAAATGTGTATTTGGGCATTATCAAATATTTCCCACACGTGAAGAAAGGAGGATTTTGGATGTTTTACTGACAGAATAAGCTTGGCCTTGATTAGAAAAAAAACAGCAACTGTCAAAGTAATTAAATATTAAATCTCATCTAAACAATGACTTTAATGTTAACTGCAGTAAGGGGGAAAACTGCTTCCTAAAATATGCAAAACATAAGTGTTTCACGTAACAAATCCAGTACTGCTCAAAAGTTTGGAATAAATGTTTCCAACAATATGACATTAATTAGGCTGCAGATAAGTGTACATAAATGAGGTAGCAGGGTTAAAGCTCACTTTAAAACCGTTATACATTACAATATACATGGCAGGCTAACATTTGTCTCCTGGTGTTCGTTTCTGAATATGGTATGCCCACAAATTTCCAATGTATTTTCAAGTGTAAAGAGAAGCAGATCCAATTATTCATACAGCAGTGTGATATAGCACTGTGTGGAAGAGACGAGCTGGCTTGTGCCAGAGGAGCAGTGTCTAGCTCTAGTCTTGTGACAGTACTTGTAACAGTAGGTTACAATGGTGCTGTACCCATGAAACCAAGATAATAACTCATGCACATCCTGGGTGGGCATTTCATCTTTTATCTTTTATTTCATCAGCGAGAAAACCAGCAAAACCTCACACTTCGGAACATTAGCAGATACAAGCATTCACCTTCCTACAGCATTCTTCAATCCCTCACAGTCTAAAGTAGATCTATTCAGACTTTCTTATAGACTGTGTGACAGTTCAGACTGTTTTAAGTGTTGGTCTAAGGAACTACGAACCATATTCTTATACATTTTTACAGATTTACAGCAGCATCCAAAAGTCAGAGACGCTTCTATTTTGCATCCTCGTTTTTTTCCCCATTTTAAATGGTTTCATCACCATAAAAGCCTAGCCTGAAAAAAATCTAAACAATGAAAAATACAGAATATAAAGAATAATAATATTTTAAAAAATACAATAAAATTACATTTGACAACTGGAGATCAAATTTAGGAATAGATAACTTGAATAGATGGTTTCAATACATCAAAAACAAAATATATTAATATGGCAAGTGATTCCAAACTTTTGAATGATCATGTATATTACACAAGCAGCCACATTACCTGCATGTAATCTGCATATATCTAAGGAACTATGAACCCTAATCTTATACATTTTTACAGATTTACAGCAGGATCCAAAAGTCAGAGACGCTTCTATTTTACATCCTCATTTTTTTCCCCATTTTAAATTGTTTTATCACCATAACAACTGAGTGAAAAGCAGAAAATTTGAAACACTTACATGAATCTCAGAATTTTGCTGTAATGACAGCAAATGCTCTCATGCTGATTTTTTTTAAAAGCCTCAGACAAGCAGATCAAATCCTCCTGAGAGTCATCAGAATACGATCCTCAGTAGAAAAAATAAGACTTAAAAAAAACTGATCATTTTGCACAAAGACCTTAATAATCTCACAGTTTTACTTAAATGTGAACAGTGACCTAGAAACGGTGCAACATCTTGAATACTTCTTTTTCATTTCACTTATCGTAACTTTTCCCTTTTTTTTTTACATTTTCCACAATTCTAAACTGCGCTGTTGTTTATTTCCAGGTTTTTATGAAACAAAATCCCAGATTTTCAATGTGGTCTCAGAGTTCTGGACCCCATTGTATATGCAAATCAGCTTGGGTGTTACCCCCTTTTTGGGCCTTTTACATATATATGAAAAGTATGGTCAGTTTGTGACTGCACCAAATTGTGCTACTGTATAAAGTTTTGTAAAGTTTATTTTACAGATGGGAAAAAAAATCAGATTTTGGCATTTTGTGAATTGACTCAATCATTCAACAGAGAATCTCCACGCATCCAAAAATGGATTATGTTTATAAACTTTAGTGTATTCACTTTATTCTAAAAATTATTTCTATGAAATGGAACTACCCCAGCCACCACACATGTCTGATCACGACATGCACAAATGATGACTCTAGTAGTTTCAAAAGGTCTACTGCCCAGCCTGGAAAAAAAAAACTAAACAATGAAAAATACAGAATATAAAGAATAATAATATTTAAAAATTATAATAAAATTACGTTTTACAACTGGAGATCAAATTTAGGAATAGATAACTTGAATAGATGGTTTCAATACATCAATAACAAAATATATTAATATGGCAAGTGATTCCAAACTTTTGAACAATCATGTATATTATACAAGCAGCCACATTACCTGCATGTAATCTGCATATATCTGAAGGGTGAAGAATTACTGCTAGACTGGCTTAACCCGTTTATTTTTAATACGTTTATTTACTTTAAACACTTATAGGCTTTCAGGAAGAAAAGTGGCTGAGAAAGTGAGGTTTCCTATTTCATGTCTGCAGATTTTGGTTCCAGAGGCAGAGGCACCAAGAACTGAACCGGCCTGACATAATGTCTCAATGTCCAATTATAAATGTACAAGCAAATCCTTTTCTAAAAGAAGTGGTTTTAAAGGTGGCAGGTTTATATGTATATATTTGTATATATATTTGCTGCTGACTCCCTCATTAATAAATTAACCCCAGTTCTGTCTGTCTACAATCAAAGCACAGAGGAAATAGCCGCGGCAAAACGAGATACTGACAAATAGATTTTAGTTTGACTCTAAAATATTTATCTAAATTGAACCCAAAACAGTTAGCAGACTTTGAATGTGTAGCGTAGTTTTAAAGTGCTGGCCTAATGGAATCAATGTGCTTGAGACTGGCTGAGCTTTATTGGCAGATCATAACCGTAGCGTTAGACGATGGAATGAAGGCAAAATCTATTTGTCTTTTGATCGATAAGAGAGCACTCCCTCTGCTGCACCCTCGGTAAGAATGGCGCCGCAGTTACTGATATTGCATAACGCAGGTGGCATTCATACCGTTCTGCAGCCGGCTCTCTGATCTCGTGCAGTCAGACAAAAACTGTAATGGCACAGTAATGGACAGTCTGTGCTTCTGTTATGTTAGTTTGATTACATCCAGCTGTAGAGCAGCCAAGGTGTCAGACAGTGAATGTGCTAACATAGATGTACACAATGTAATCTAAATTTCCTGCTGACCACTGCAGGACAGGCAAAAAATGTGCAGGTGTTAAAAAGTGGCAGTGAAGTTACACCAAACGATAGAGCTTCCTGAGTATTGTTTACTTTGACCCACAGCCTTTGTTTAGTTATAAAAGAAATCGTTTTTTGCCAGACACAACTCACAATCTTCAAATACTAGAGAGATTATATATTTTTTATTGTTTTAGAATGGACAAAGACTTCTTTTAATGGGGCTGGCAACGTCTAGACATCTCAGGATTCGATTTCGCTCTCATTTGGGGTGAAATGATTCAACACATCTTGATTTCTTTCCCCTGTGTTCTAGTGTTCTGGCGTTGGATTATTAGCTAAACAAAGTAGAGCACATCACTTCATAAGCTTTTTACTTATTTGCTTTATAATGATTTACACTTCCTTTAGGACTAATGAGGCTTTCAATTAGGGGTGAGCAATATGGTGATATTTTATTGTTGTGATAAAGTCACAAGTTGCTTTTCTGTGCATGTGGTTGACATCATCAGTACGTTAACACCACTAACTAATTGTTCAATTTGATTTAGTACAGTTTTAAAACACTGAATAAAAATGAGTATTATTTATCAGTTATAGGTCTATTCTTACTGATAACCATGTGGCACTAAAAGTTCCATTTTGTCTGTTCCAATTTATTAAATCTCAGAGAAAAAAAAATATTCTGATCCATAATGTGTATTGCTAGAATGTGGGCAAGAACTGTGATATGTTATTTTTGCCATATAACCCAAGTTTAAATGTTATGTCATCACCAACCCAATCATACTGCACATACTGTACACGACTGGTCTGAACACTCGTTGTGTCGGTTCTGGCTTAAACGTGGATAAAAGAAGCTTGTAATATTCAGGTAATATATTTTTAATCTGTATGCTTTTTTTTTAGGTGAAGGATATATTTACTATATTTAGTATAGCCTAGAGTTTCAGACTTTTTATTTCATAATAAATGAGACCAATTTGTGACCACAAACTAGTGCCAAGCCAACCTGTGACAACGCATCTCCTCTAAAGTCTCTAAAGACACGTTAGTTTATTTTACTGTATAAGCACAGAGCATTATGCAAATCCATTTACATAATGGATTTTGTAAATTGCGATTCTCTTCTGGAAAATTCTGAATCAATCTATGAATCAATTCTTTTTTCCCCACTGTTATTATTTTACAATCATACTTAGAGACAAAGCTACAGGTCAAAGTGAGCAAATATAGCTTAGCTCATTTTACTTAGGAAATGGATCCTGTATCCCACTGCAAAGTCATGACCTCATTGTCATACCATCTTCCGCTTCCACTGTGGCCGCCTGGGCAGCAATCAATAACTCAAGTATGCTCAGCGTCCACTAACTGTGGCGTATTTTCCAGTTACATTGAGCTACAGAGCAAGAACTAGATTAGACAAACACTACAGATTCAAAAACACTGTTATCCTCAAAAAGCCTTACTTTAAACATCCTTCAAAGGCCTTATTTACTGAAACGTTGATATTATACAGTACTTTTGCTTGAGTTTTTTATATGTCCATCTAAGTTGGGAGTCAGAGCCTTTCCTGAGAATGACATAGCCCAAAAGAATGTACCTACAGCGATAGCCAATTTCATTCATGAGAACTGGAGCACTTTGAAGGCACAGTGTCGCTCTTAAGCACAAGACTTCTACAAATTCATAAAAACAACATTCACATCTACAGACCACAGATTTAATACAGTTGTAATCAATGTAACAGTGATGGATAGCACAGTTAGGCTTCTTTTTGTAATGACCTGTCAAGAAGCTCTTAGGCCTTCACTAAAAGAAATAAACAAGGTGGTCATTGTGTAAAAAAAAAAAAAAAAATCTGAGAAAGGAAAACTGAAAGCACTTAAGCTGGACAACGGTCTCCCTGACCTGGTCGACGTCAGGAAATAACACTTCAGAGAAATCCCCTTTTTTCCCCAATGAGTACAAGTTTAGATTGTTCAGAGAAGGGACCGGATTTGATGGCACCAGCGCCAACCTATTCCCACAACCACAAAAGAGGAATTCAGAATTTCCATAATTTAATGGTTAAGATGTAATCAAAGTCAATCAGAGTGGTTTGATGTGAAATGGTTCACTGTAGGAAAACTCTCTTTACAGTGGTGCTGATAGGAACCAGGGGTCACAATGTCCACAACACAAATAAAGACTTTATCTACTATCCAAAACGACCAGTGAACCAGCATGCGCCTTCTGGGTTGTCGTGTGTATCGTTGGAGGTAAATCTGAAAGAAATGTATTCTTTGGGGGGCTATATTCCCTTGTATGCACCTCTCTGTCAAACATGTAAATTTTAGGCCAAAAGATTCTCTCAAAACTAACGGACAACGTCCCAGGCATCAGGCAATGTGCTCATAACCATTTTAATGTAATAATCTGCTTTGAGGTAGCTAGAGCTTTTAGATGCACTAAATCCTCAGACGTCTGGTTCCCATCACCCCCACTGTGAACAAATCTGCCTCGGCAAGTTTCTCTAGAACGGGGTGTTTCACACCAAACCTCTCTGCATGACTTTGTGCACACATTAACGATTTGCTTCTGCAGAAATTTTTAAAAAGTACTGGAATTCCCCTTTAAGGGATTTTTCACTGGGACAAGTAATCGTTTTGGTTCCCTAGACTTGACTATAGCCTACTTTTTCTGCCATGTCAGAAAAAGTCTCAGCTGTCCCAAGTTAGTGACGACTCTTGACCAAACCCTGAAACTCTGAAATCTTCTCACTCTGACCGGCGTGACCAGCAGAAAAGCTTTAGCTGCCTTCACACACGAACCCAAAGCTAACATTGTAACATTGCGTCAACTGGAGCTGGAGCTCCACACACACACACACACACACACACACACACACACAGCCCGCCGTGACTCAGCTAACTGCAACAATGTGTGTTTTTCACCATTATGAGAACAAAAATCGCTGCTCCACGTAGTTTTAGATCTCTTACCTCTCCTGTCCTTTCATTGCGGTCCCAACTTTGGCTCTGTAACTGTGCTCTCTGTCCACATCTCCACTGCTGCTCCTGCCTCGACAGTCCCGCCTCACAGAAAGTGGTTTTATGTGATGGTTTTTAATTCTGAGTCGTTAATATGCGCTGCGCCTTTTGGGAGAAGTTATTAGCTGAGGCGCCAAGCTTGCTGATAAGCTAAGCTAACTAACCCCCCTGTAAAAGCAGCGTAAAGTGAAGAGGAGTGGAGGGGGGAGGGGACGGGGCTGTTCAGCCCGGCTTAACCCCTCACAGCCCGGAGTGAGTGAACTACACTGATAACCGTCAAAGCAGGGGTGCACTTCCCCTGCTACAGGGGGCAATTCAGAAAGCAAATTTATCTGTAAACTGCTTAATGTAAGCCAAAAGTGAGAGGCATTTACTTTTTCTTTACGTCATCTTTCCTCTTACTGGAGACATTTCCCCACATCCCAAGGTAATATATGCTCATATATATATTTTTTTTTTCAAAATATGTGTCTAGTTTGTAACATATGTCCATACATTTTTAATATTTTGGTATATTTTTCCACATGAGACACTTTTGAATAACTGAAAAATTCTTGTTTGGTTAAGAATAAACAGTAAATTTGAATTCGGTGTTTGAACCTGAATATTGTGACACTGAATATCATTTTGAATGAAGAGATTTGTTTGTCTGGTTTTGATTGACTTGGCTAAAACAAGTATGTAAACGCTGTTGTGCTTGAGAATGTGGGAGGGTGACAAACTGGTAGATCAAGCAAAAGTATGTAACAGTTTCTGGAAAGACCAGCTCTTCCCTAACTGCACACTATGACAAGCGTTTTTGACAGTGTACATAGGAAATTCTACCAGCAGCACTGACAGCTTTTTTTCTTCAAAATGAGTATTTCTTGTGATCCACTGAGGTTTCCCGGGTGGATGTTAATTCTCGTGTTAACTCTCCAGCCTTTCCTCAGTAAAGTCGTTGGACATTGAGTGATATGTACAGTCGTATGCAAAGCTTTAAACATCACTGGTCAAATCACATGTTTTTTTGATTTTCTAAATGAAAATAAGTTCAAATGAAATATGTGATGTAGTGCACAATTTAAATTTAATTATTTACTGAGCTTAACATATCAGAGAAAAATAATACAAAAGGTGGCATAATATCTGCACAGGCCACGTGTGCCAAAGTGTGTTCTCCATAGAGGATGTGTACTTATTTGCTTAGAAAACCAACGAAACATGTCAATTGACCAGGGGTGCCAAAATTTTGCATACAACTTCATATCTGTTTCAATGGACTTGATAAGTTGATAGAGTTTATGGTCTATCAGGGCCTTAAATGACATACAAAGTACACATACGTTCAAAGACATGCATTTCAACCTTTATTTCCAACCTGGGCTGAATAAAGTCCGGGCGAACACACGGATGGTGTTCCTGTGGAACACTCTGTGGTCTATTTGGATCTTTAGGCTGATTAATGGCTTGTTCAAGATTCCTCTGATTGTCTCCATCCATCTTGTGGCTGGCTGTCCTCTTCTTCACTTCCCTTTCAAAAACCTTTCATGCTTCTCAATCTTCTTTCTAATGCATTCATAATAAGATCCATCTTATCTGATCTTTTGGTTCAGCCTTTAAACAACCAGGGCCTGTTTTCATAAAGCGTGTCACATAAGTAGTGCTGATCCAGGAGCTGTTCCTGTCAGTAAGATCATCTAAAAGCAGGACATGAACCTGATCCTAAATCAGCTCCAGTTTTAAGAGGCTTTATGTGTTAGGGTCCTGTTTAATGACGCAGATTAAAAGCATTCAGCAGGCGGGGCTTCTTATCTCTGATGTAAAATCATATGTGTACTAAGATGATGATTCAGAAGTGTTTTTCCTGCAGTGCTGGGTGTGTCGCCTCGGCTCGAGTTGACAGCTCTTATTGGTTTTATAGGGCGTTCTCAGCATTCTGGTGGGAGCATGCATTTTTAATGCCCATGACGTCATTTCGTTTTTTCCCCCTCTTCCCCCAGATTCCTGCACTGGGCAGCAGCTGGTTAACATTCTTTTGTGTGCATGTTTTATGCAGGCCCTCTCTCTATCTGTGTCCATTCCTCCCTCCCTCCCTCTCTCTCTTTCTTCATTCCTCCCTCCCTTCCTCTCTCTCTCTCTCTCTCTCGCTCTCCCTCCCTCCCTCTCTCTCTCTCTCTCTTCCCCGCCCCTCTTCTTTATTTTTCCTGAAAACAGACTCCTGACCAAATTCTTTGTTTTCCAACAAAGGCTGGGTGATGTCACTGGAGCGGGCATGCAGACAGAATTGGGAGGTGGGGAGGGGCAAAGTGGGGGTGGGGTTGGGGTGGGAACTGCACCGTGGTGACGTCACAGCATGAGAGTTACCCTCAGTGAACTGGAAACTTGTGAAAACTGTTTCTCGCAGCTGTTCAGACCTAATTATGGAAGTTATACAATACTTGTCATCAGGCTACACCTTTTTCAAAGCTGACATAAAAACAAAATCCTTAAAATAGTGCATTAACAGAACTATGTACACATAAAAGTACTGGAATGCTTATTAAAAGTGGTCTGTGGTATGGACATGAATCAGTGGGTGAGGTGAGTTTTAGCTGAGCTCAGCACGGGCCGACTGAACTCTCTTTGCTTTGCTGCCCCCGTGTGGCTTCAAGCAGTAATTTCGGCTACCAACATTGCTGTATTAAAGGGAGGGTTCCAATTTCCGAAATTTTTGGACAATACAGTCGCTAAGATGTAAACAAAGTCATTCAATGTGGTTTGATTTGAAATGGCTCATTGTGGGTAAACGTACAGACTCCTATACCTTTACAGTGGTGGTGATAGGAATTACAGATTACAACGTCTACAACACAAATAAAGCCATTTTATTTACTGTCCAAAATGACCAGTAAGCCTACATATGTCCTCTGAATGTGGTAATAAATCTGAAAAATACTTGTTCTTTGGTGACTGTTCTGCTTGTTTTGTCCTGCCTTTATTTCTAAGCTGTAAATAGGTTTCATAAAATACATTTTAGACCAAAATATTCCCTCAAAACTATCAAAAAACAATGTATCAGTGTATTTATAACCATTTCATATAGTAACTCTCTGTGAATCAGCTTTTAGTATTATCAAACTTTTCCCCTATCACCACGATTGTGAACAAGTCTGCCTCGGCAGGTTTCTCTAGAACAGAGCATTTCACATCAAACCACTGTAAGAATTTTGTTTAAGTATTAATGATTTAATTGTTTTGAAATTTGAAAATTCCCCTTTAATAGTTGTATAATAATGCTGTGTTAATCATGCTGTACCCACAATAATGTATTAATAATGTGGTTTTGTGAGGCTGGCTTGCTAAATGTCTGGGTAAAGATTGTCTAAAGTGAATTACTGACACACTGTTTGAGTGTCAGCACTTCTCTCTCTTAAAAAATGTTTATGAGGAGGATCATGTCACCATTTGTTCAACATGAACAGTCATTCACAGGCATGATTCAACACAACCAATGCACTTTATGAGCTGAGAAGCTGAAATACAACACAACACAGACCTATAAGTGGGGAGTATCCAGTTGTATTTACTCAGTTCAATGGGATTAAGTACAGTATGGCTGTTTCCTCAAAGTCAAAGAGCATTTTCATTTGGGAAGCAAAAGCATCCTGAGATAACAGCAATTATGGAAATGAGGGAAATCAGCACCATGGACAGCAGAGAGCAAAACACTCCAGTTCAGGTAGCATGATGTTCTGTTTCCATGTAAGCGCTTAAGGTTGATGCACAAATTAATCAAATGATAAATGACACCAACAAAGTCATTCTCTCAATGCCTTGGTTTATCAGTAGAGCAGAAGAGTCCACTTTTGGTAGAACCTGCACAATAAGTGGGTGCCCACAGCAGCAGATCAGCACACAAATAAATGCAAACAGGCTGCAAATCACAGCATCATACAATACTGTGCAAATATACAAAGCAGACCACATTTACTCATTTAATTTGCAATTGAAACCGCAATTAAATGTAAGTTATTCATTTTTCAGCATCAGAAAAATGTCAGTATTTAGTGTGTCCACGCTCTGGCTTTACTTTTATTACTGCAAATATACTGCAGGGATATTTTTCACCTTTCAAAGTCTATTCTTGGAAGTTGGTTGCATTTTCTGCTTCTCACAATACAAGTAATCCCAAACACTCTCCATGATGTTGATGTCTGGACTCTGGGGTGGTCAGTCCACTGTTCTGAGAACACCAGCAGCTTCTTTGTTTAATTTGCATTTTTCTTCAAAAAAAGAGAAAAATGATGGGGAGCCGTTTTGGTGGTCTACCACAGCTTGTTTTTTCACTTATTTTCCTTTGACTTTATGCTTCCATATGCCTTGAACTATATCCTTCCATGGACTCTTACATCCAGTCTCCTCAGAAATATCTCCACAAAACAGAATAACTTATGATACATTTCTAATATAAATAACATTGCATATTCTGTAATTACATAATGTGCTGACGTTCAAATGCAAACGTGCATTTTTTATCACCAGTTACTCAATTGTTTTAGTTTTAACTTGGGATGCCCTTATCATAAATTTTTGTGGCTGATTTAAATTTCTTTACAGCCAAAATGGACGATGAACAAATTTTTCTTTTTCTGTCTTTTTTTAAGCAATAATGGATAAACCCAACACGATTTATGTATTTTTTATCAAACCCTCACACTTTGCAAACAAATGGAACACATTCATTGTCATGATTGGCTCCTCCCAGGCCGGTCCATGTGCTTTTTGTTTACATTTTTATCTTACATGTGCATTTGTTTTGATCCCAGTCTGGTCCCTTGTTTGGTTACTCCACCCCTGATTGTTCCCACCTGTGTTTCCACCCGTGTCTTGTGATCTCTAGTTAGCCCTCATGTATTGAAGCCCTGTGTTTTCCCCTGTGTGTTGGCAGGTCTTTCTGTAACGCTGGGGAGCAAGGAGGCGGACACGTGTACTGAGATAAGGGACTTCTATCGTGGGCAAATCCAAAATCAGGGTCATAACTGTCCATGGTCAGAGAGCCAACATGGAGAGAATGACAGTCGGACATATTGAAAGTAAACTGGTCAAACAAACAACAGGGCTGGAAGATCAAACAACATAACACATCACACTTCAAACATGAAACATATCAAACAAAGACCTGCCAACACACAGCGGAAAACACAGGGCTTAAATACATGAGGGCTAACTAGGGATCACAAGACACAGGTGGAAACACAGGTGGGAACAATCAGGGGCAGAGTAACCAAACAAGGGGCCAGACTGGGATCAAAACAGAAAGCACATGGACTAGACCAAAACAAATGCACATGGAAGATCAAAAGGTAAACAAAAAGCACATGGACCGGACTGGGAGGGGCCAATCGTGACATTCATATAGAGGCTGTGGAGGTTGAGGAGATGACTGGCTAGCAAAAGGGGTGCTATGAAAGTGGTGCATTGGATGAATGATACACTATAAACAGTCAATACACAATGTAAATATAACAGACCTGCTGAAAGTACTTAAACAAGTCTTCCAATTTCAAACACAAAATAACATTTTGGACCCCCACGAGTAGATGAACCTGATGACTGAGAGCACGTTGAAAGACTATTCAAAGAGAACTCACGTCAAGTTTGGTGAAGGACGTGTCTTCTAAGGATGTGAGTGAATTATCTAATATGGTCGTCATATCTTCATCAGTATAATGTTGATTTTTGCATTTGAGATCTAAACATCGAGCCAGATTTTCTTTTTGAGACTGTGTGTGTGATGTTAATACGTAAAGACGTATGGCATGGTCGGAATACTCCCACCAAATCTGACCCAATGTCTCTGACTTTTAGATTTTACAGTGCAGCTTTAAGGGTGAAAATCAGCCTGGCCAATTCTAATGGTGCACCCCTAGTTTTATTAAAAGGTGGTTTTGTTAACCGCTTATGTGTACTCTTTTAAGTAGAGAAACTGTTTTTCTAAGCCTTTGAGCTGAAATATATCTTTACTGTGATGAAACAAGAATGAAAAGAGGAGAGAATTGCAGTAACCTATCTGCTTATCAACATACGAAACGGCTTGTTCAATCTTTGTTCATTCGAGATGTGCACCTACCACTCGGTACCAGATGGAACATTTTATCCTCTTTTGAAATTCTGTCCACCACAACAAAGAAACCATCTGTCACAGAAGAAGGAGGATGTGCACTTGGAAAAAACGTCTCTTTCACGTGCATTCCATTGCAAGAATCAGTTCCAAAAGACAGAAGAAATATGCTTCGTACTTTCCCAGTTCCTGAAACTTGCATTATTGAGCAATTTATGTTCTCTTCCTCTCTGACTGGCTGAGCTCAGTCATCTCTTTCTCTGTCCATGTGTCCTGCCTGCAGTTGCAGCAGAGGCCGCAGGTTTCTTGAAGAACATCTCCAGCCTCAGCAGCAGCATAGGTAAAATACTGTCCAGTAAAGCTAAACCTTCCCAGGAACAACGTAGCCCCCTGCCGGAAAAAGTGGGCAAGAGTGTTAGACAGGTACAGATGGTTTACCACCACTGTATAACAGACAGTTCTTCAATCTGTGACCTAGTACTCATAAATTAATTTTTACATGATAATTTCTGATCATTATCCATCATAATTGCACAGATCGATTTATATATATATATATATATATATATATATATATATATATATATATATATATATATATATATATATATATATATATATGTGTGTGTGTGTGTGTGTGTGTGTGTGTGTGTGTGTGTGTGTGTGTGTGTGTGTGTGTATATATATATATATATATGACCCCTGCTCTAATTGGCTGCAGCACTCCTTATAACTTCAGTATGAACAGGCAGACCTGACCTGCTTCGGGCTGAATAGGCACATATATGAAAATGCTTTGGTTTAGGCAACGTCACAAAAATAATGTATTCATGTAAATGGATTGTTTTTACTGCTTAGTTCTACATGTATTGATTGTATGGGCTGGGGAGTGAATGATATATTTTGGATTTTTTTTTTGGAACGGATTTAACAATGTGTCCATACTACATCAAAAAAAAAAACATGTAAATTCTTTTTTTCAATTATTTGGGCCTTTTAATGAGTAGTAGCAGTGCAGTCTGCAGGGTATTTCATTTTCACAAATTATTCAGTCACATGTTGCTAAGCAAAAATCATGATATTAAAACTTCAATAGATAAAAAAATTGCTGATAAACTCTAACAATTCAGCTATTCTGTGCTCTCACAGACCTGTTATAGATGCCCAGCTAGTTACAGTTATTTATATTGCTGTTGTCATAAGAAAACCTTGTATGTCCTTTTCAACAATGTCAAATATGGAGATGGAGTTTTGTTCCCACAACAACATGCTGAATGAGGTACAGTTATATGCAAAAGGTGAACACCCCCAGACACATGATCTGTTTTGTTGATTTTCTAAATGTTCCTCTACAAGGAAACATTGTAAATATGTATTTGTTTCTGAAAATGGCAGGCACAATTTGTATTTACTATGTTATGCCTTTAACAGTAATTGTGCATTAAAATATACAGAGGTGTGTTCTCTGTAGAGGATGTCTAAATTTATTTATTTATTTATATTAAAAACAGCAAAACATGTCATTTGACCAGAGGAACCAAAACCTTTGCAGAAGACTGTATGCTGAAGCATGCTGAACCTTAAACTGAGGACTTCTGTAGTCTTGCAGGACAAGAAGACGACTGTAAGAATATTAAATGTGATACTGAAGTTTTAGTCACCCATCATCGAGAATCAGATGACCCCTCTGTTGCAGTTGCTGAAAATCTTCTGATACTCCGAAAACTTGGTGCAAATTTGCCTCTGGACTGAATTCTGCCCAGTGCTGTGCCACCAAAGAAACAAACAAATGCAGGGTCAGATCCCACAGAGATAACATTCATCACTACTTAATTCAGAAAATATCCTCCATAAACAAAAAATTTTATCATCAGTTACATCTGTTGTAAACCATTGATACATCTGTTACAGGGGGCTTTCCAGTGGCTGTTGGATATAATGACACAATGCAAGCTTCAACCCTCCGCTTCCAAGTATTCTACTCGCAAATGTTCAATCGCTGGAGAACAAAATAGACGAGCTAAGCACAAGGATCAGGTTTCAGCGTGACATTGAGAGCTGCTGTGTTTTAGCGCTCACAGAGATGTGGTTCTCCACAGTAATACCAAACAATGCCATCACAACGACCGGCTTCACCAACTACCGCCAGGACAGAACTCTGGACTCTGGTAAGGGCAGATGTGGAGGGGTATGTGTTATGGTGAATTCTCGATGGGGAACAGATGTAGCGGTTCTTGCCAGTCACTGCTCTCCAGACATTAAACTCCTAACAGTCAAATGTAAACCCTTTTTTGCCCGGGGACTTTAGCTCAGTCATCCTCACTACAGTTAGGAGTTACAGGCAGATAAGTCATGTGCATTGGAAGTTTTATACTGGACCATTAATGGCCTTGAGAACATTCAACCTCAGGCTACTTTTACTATGGCTGGGGATTTTGACAGGGCAAACTTGAAGAAGGTTCTGCCCAAAAACTACCAACACATAAAATTTCCCACCCATGAAGAACAGACTCCTGACCACTGTCACACCACAATCAAGGACAGTTTCAAACCCCTCCCCCACCCTCCCTTCGGCAAAGTTGATCACACCTCTATTCTTCTCCTGCCCGCAAGCAAACAAAGACTTAAACAGGCAAAACCAGTTCTCAGATCAGTCTGTAGTAGGAGGCCATCTTCACACTTCAGGACTGCTTTAAATGAGGACTGGAAGATGTTCTGTGATGAGGCTGGCACAGACATCAATGAACACACTCCATCACAAGCTACATCAATAAATGCACTGAAGACAATGTACCAAAAATCAATGTCAGATCATTTCCCAATCAGAAACCCTGGATCAATGCTGAGGTTCGAGCCAAACTAAGAGCTTGGGCTGCTGCCTACAACTCTGGTGACCCGGCCAGCTAGGCAGAAGAAGGCCAGAAGGCTAGAAGAAGGCTAGAAGGCCAGATATGACCTTCAGAGGACCATCAGGCTGGCCAAAAGGAGCTACAGGGACATGGAATCCAACTATCTTGGCTCTGATCTCAGACAAAATAACTTGGAATAAAATCTTGTTACAACAGTTTTCATTAAGATTAAGTTAAGATTAAGAGATACTTTTTTGATCCCACAACAGGGAAAATTCCACCTCCGCATTTAACCCATCCGCGAAGTGAAACACCACATACACACCAGTGAACACACACACTAGGGCGCAGTGAGCACACACTTGCCCGGAGCGGTGGGCAGCCCTATCCACGGCACCCGGGGAGCAGTTAGGGGGTTAGGTGTCTTGCTCAAGGACACCTCAGTCATGGACTGTCGGCCCTGGGGATCGAACCGGCAACCTTCCGGTCACAGGGCCAGATCCCTAACCTCCAGCCCACGACTACCCCAAATGCAATTAAAGTTAAGAATGATTTCCTTCAATCAACGAAACATGCAATTTAACCAGGTGTGCTCAATTTTGCATAGGACTATGTCCAAAATTAATAAGACACATGCTCACCCAATGTTTCCCCTGAAAAAGGGGTATTAATTGGAAGTTTGTTCCTCCAGCAACAGCCTCTTATTCTGGGAAGGCTTTTCACTAGATTTTAGAAAATTGCTGTAAGGATTTGATATCATTGTGCCACAAGAACATTAGTGAGGTCAGGTACTAATATTGGATGATTAGTTCTTCGTCACTCCAACTGCATGGAGCTCCATCACTCCAGAGGACATAATTCCACTGTTCCACAGCCCAATGCTGGGGCCCTTTAAACCCCTCAAGCCGACACTTGGGGCTGGGCATGGTAACCTTAGCCTCATGTCTGGCTGCTCCAGAGCATCACATTCTATTGACAATGCTTTTCTATGGAGATAATCCAAGCTGTGTGTGTGCAATTGAACTCCTGTGCATCTTTAAGTAGAAAGACATGCTGCTGAATGGTCGAAACAGTGCAATACCTGGTGAGAGATTCCTTCATTCATTCGTAGTCCCATGACCAAAACTTCTTCCAACCTACAAACGCAAAAAGCCACACCAGCTTTACTCATCAACATCCGTATCAGTTGCTGTCCATCTTTTGTCACTCTGTGTATGTTTGTCATCAGTGCATGATCCTCACAGCTCAAGATGGCTCAGTTGTATCTGCCTGCGTGTTGCATGCCCGTGCTGCTGGACTTCTCTTATCCAAACATCTGGCTCTAATGTCTGAGTGCGTGCTTCCCTCAGAACCCCCTGTAGTGAATGAGGAACAAAGCGGCCATGTGCTCCTGAGAGACAAAAGAGAATATCAATATACATTTGTATGCAAAAGCTTGGCTGTCCATGGTCAAATTAGATATTCTGTTGAATTTTTAAATGAAAGTTTACACATCCTCTACTGAGATCACAGTTCTGCGCATTATATCACATAATTACTGTTTATTTGACGAAATTACATATTGGAGACAAAAACAATAAAATGTGGAGTGTGCAAAAATTATGGCATGCTTTATTTTTTTCCCTTATGTTAAACTGTACATTAAAAATCCATATTTACTCTATTCATTTTTCATATTTGTGTTTTTGCAGAGGATGCATTCAATAAAAAAAAAAACAGTGAAGCATGTAATTTGATCAGGGACATTTAAGGTTTTAGATATGACGGTAAATCTTATTATGATCTGACAGACGAGTGTGAATATGCAAATGTGGCAAACTTACCAGGTCCAACACCAATGTACTGCTGTGCTTTCCAGTAGCCAATGTTATGTGTGCTAACAGCATTCTAGAAAAAAGAACACACAACAAAAGCCCAAATGTTTCACACAAAATATAGTGGTATGACAAAACTGAAACATTCCACATCACAGTGCAACACAGACGTGTCTCAACAAAGGGCAGGGCTACACACTATGGACAAAAATTCAATACGTTTTCAGATATTACATTGACGATATGAGAAGTGATGAACCTAATTGTAAGTACATTTTTTGTGTATTGTAAGTCTGTTAGTAACAGTTCTTCTTTTCTTCTTTTCACACACATTCAAATGTAAGCAAATTTGTGAAATTAACCATGTTAAATCCTTTACATAAAAAGGTCATTTTTTTGCTGTTTTGTTGTTTGTTTGATCTCTTCCACTGAAGCTCAATTTCAGATCACTCTTTCTGACCTACTCATTGGAGGCTTTTGCACAAACCTGTGGAGTCTAATATCAAATTTAGTCATAAAAAAAGGAATGAATGTTTTAATTAACGAAATTTTTCATGAAAATTGTTATACAATTGTTATGCTAACCATTACTGCTCAAGATGGCTGTGTATCTGAAACATTTCACACATTTTACACATGTAACTGTAAAAGTGAGAATAATTATTACAACTGAAGCATTTCATCCTCCGCACATGTAACTAATAATTTGAGCCGTTCTGTCACAATGATGTTTCTCATATCATTATAAAAAAATCTATATTTTACAGTCTGGACCTAACTAGGGCCATTATGATATGATTTTTTTCTCCAACATGGGGATTGCTAGACAATATGAAGTGGGAAATTAACAGTTAGATGTTTTGCTATAAAACCATTTGTAACATTTGTTATATCATGTCAGACTGAATATAAAAGTATATGTTTATCAGAGGTCCTAATAAAAACACTGATCTATCATTTGTTGATTTTTGCAATGTGGTTTTACACTCTTTGAGTACCGCATGTGGTTATGAGTGATTAGAGAGGTTAATTAGTGTTAAAGAGAGGTTGTAAAATGACCATGTAATACAAAATATAATAAAATAAATAAAAATAAAATAAATAACATACAAAAATATGTAGGGAATGGGTCCTTCAAATTATTTTGTCTTCTAAGAAACTACTTTCTTTTGTTTCTTTCAGCCATGTTTTTCACTAGACACTGCATTCTTGCTTTGGCAACTGGACTTTGACCAAAATATAAAAGAAAAATTAATGCTTGCACTTTTATGCACCTAAATATATTATATTGTGGCACAAAAATCACGAGACATTTTTGTTATGCCCCTGTTAGTCTCTTCCAAAAACCTACATTCCTGGCGAAGTTGGACACCTCGTACTGGAGAAAGCCCGCCTTCTTGAGAATATTTCTAGCCGTTTTGTACATTGTGGCGGTAACGTCATCACCAGGCACATGCACTTCACCCAACTGGACTTGTTTGAAGAGATGAGTGCCCCTCTCCAGGGTCAGCTGGTACAGTGACACATGGTCATCACAGACAGACAGCACCTCCTCCAGCTCACTCTGCCATGAATCTTCACTTTGGTCTGGAAGCCCAAACATAACATCTACTGACACACGTCCAGGGCACAGTGTCCTGGCCTCTGAGAGCGTCTGGAGAGCTTCTTGTGGACTGTGATCTCTCCCCAGTACCCTCAGACTGCTGTCATTCAGAGACTATGGAAGCAGAGTGAAGTTGAAATTAACACATGACTAAAATGTTGTTAAAGTAGAATCCACTGATTTGTTCAAATTTCTGTGTAATTAAGTTGTTAAGATGTTATCAAAGTCATTCAGTCATTCAGTAGTCTGATGCGAAATGCTCTTCTCTAGAGAAACTTACAGAATCAGAAATGTTTACAGTGGTGTTGATAGGAACCAAGAGTTAAACGCCTCTAAAAGCTCCCTCATAAAAGGTGTTACATGCAATGATTATGAATATGCTGTCTGGTGCCTAAAACAAGGTTTTGGTCAAAATTTTTACCTTTCTGGTCACTAATCAATCTTTCAGATCATGACATGTTTTGACATGCAGTGTATATGTGGTGGTTAAAAAAGTAAAAACACTTTCACTTTGCAAATCACCTGCATTCCAATAGAAAATCGATTGACTCCAGCTGCTACAAAGTCTCTGAGTCTGGCTTTCCCAGCAGGTGTGGGGTTTACCTCCAAGGTGACCTCAGCATTTGCAGAAAACTGTGCATGTTTCGAGACAGTCTCCAGTACAGCAGCGATGGTAGAGGGTTGGGCCAGGCTGGGTGTCCCACCACCGAAAAACACAGAGGTAATGCTAGTAGAAAAACAGACAATGTTTATTAACACAGGAACAGCCAGAGTTCTGTAATATTAGGTTAGTTATTTCAGTGGTTACTCTGAATACAGTACTGGATAAAGGAGAGACACCCTTCATTTAACTAGGTTCCAGTCAAAACAGTAGTTAATTACAAGTTATTCATTTTTCAGAAGACATTTCTGAGGGGATTAGATACAAAACAATTTAAGGAAGGGAATATTCAAAGGAAAACAAGTGGAAAAAAAGAGTTTTCAATGAGAGTTCAAACAACTTAAAAGGCGTAGGAAAAATGGGACCCTAGATGACCAAAACTGTCACCACTAGAAAAACAGTACTTAAAGCCTTCATTCTTAAGAAACAGTAGAAATGTGAAAAGCAGAAAACGCAACCAACTCACTGTGTCTGAAAAATATCCAGTATTTCTCTGAAAAACTGTAAGCCTCTTGACAAGAATGGAAGCTGGTTTGTTCATATATATATATATATATATATATATATATATATATATATATATATATATATATATATATATATATATAAACCCCTGCTTTTTTTTCCTCAGGTGCTTGAAAAAAATTACTTAACGGCCATTTTGACTGGAAATGGGATAGGTAGGTAGGTGGGTGGATGGATGGATGGATGGATGGATGGATGGATGGATGGATGGATGGATAGATAGATAGATAGATAGATAGATAGATAGATAGATAGATAGATAGATAGATAGATAGATAGATAGATAGATACTTTATTGATCCCAAAGGAAAATTAAAAATATTTCTATAAGTGAGAGGTGGTCCAATTTCCAATTTTGGTCAAGATTCCTCAGCACATACTATTATGTCCAGTA
This sequence comes from Pygocentrus nattereri, assembly GCF_015220715.1. Classification (NCBI taxonomy): domain Eukaryota; kingdom Metazoa; phylum Chordata; class Actinopteri; order Characiformes; family Serrasalmidae; genus Pygocentrus; species Pygocentrus nattereri. Next base: position 9,484,519 of record NC_051211.1, on the reverse strand, counting down.
AAACCTCAAAGTGGACTTCATGCTAAAGATACTGCATAATGCATTTTCTGTTAAGGCATTTTGCCCAAAGTAGTACTGCAATAACTGCTTTTCTCATGATAACAGGTGTCAGTCTCCCCAGTAAACAAAAGTCAGCACGAACACCTACCAGGAAACCTGGCTGATGTGCAGCAGCGTCTGAGTTTCCCTCTGCAGGCTCTGTGTCATAAGCACATGGTCCACTGAGCGAGGGATGTACTTGTTGAAGTTGCAGTAGGAGCATCGCTTTAGGCAGTAGGGCCACTTTTCATAGAGAGAGAGGGGGGGGGGGGGTTATCAAACAAATTACAGCTCTCATATTAATGTACACAATACAGAACAAAGCAGGATGCCAGGCTTAATTTGATGTCTGTACAGCTATTAGTTATTAGTCTGAGTATCTACAGTTCACAGTAAAGCTTGCAGTGCTTCACTTTCATACTTGATGTGATAGCTACAATAGCAGGTAGAGCTGTCGCAATTTTGTAGAAAATTGTAGAAATTTTAGCTGATGATTAATTATCGTATAATACTTGCAATTAAGAGTTTAATTGTCTTTCGTTGTTCATTGTTTGCAACAGAAGTGGCCAAATCGGCCGATTATCCACCTTCTTGTAGCTATGATTACTTAGTAGTTAACACTGGTTACTAAGCACTGCCCTCTAAACATGTTAGAGCACCAACCATGATGTCTTGATGAATGTACTGCTTTGTTTCACTTAAGTTTATTTGCCTCAACCCAGTGACCCCAAATCACATTTTTGTTTGTTGCAGAATAATATGACTGTGAAATATAACGACTGTGAATAATGAATGACACTATCGTGGTAATATCGGAAACCGCGGTAAAAACGGCGATATTAGCTACATTTTTATATTGTCACATGCCTAGAGAGTTAAACAAGAACAAGACTTCGTCTAGTACACCGAATATATTTGTTTTTCAGCAGATGTTTTTAAACATTTTTAACATTTGGCGTTCCCTTGGGTTTGTATAAATTAACTGGCTTTTTTAAAACCACTGGAGAGAGAGGGGGGGGCAGAGGGGGGGACAGAGGGGGGGTGGGACAGAGAGAGAGAAAGAGAGAGAGAGAGGGGGGGGGGGACAGAGGGGGGTTTGACAGAGAGAGAGAGAGAGAGAGAAAGAGAGAGGGGGGGCAGAGGGGGGTGGGACAGAGAGAGATAGAGGGGGGGTGAGAGAGAGAGAGAGAGAGGGGGGTGAGAGAGAGAGAGAGGGGGGTGGGACAGAGAAAGAGAGAGAGGGGGGAGGGGGGGACGGGGGGGGGGCAGAGAGAGAGAGAAAGAGAGAGGGGGCAGAGGGGGGTGGGACAGAGAGAGAGAGAAAGAGAGAGGGGGCAGAGGGGGGTGGGACAGAGAGAGGGGGGGGGGTGAGAGAGAGAGAGAGAGAGAGAGAGAGGGGGGGGGTGAGAGAGGGGGGGGGTGAGAGAGAGGGGGGGTGGGACAGAGAGAAAGAGAGAGAGAGAGGGTGGGAAAGAGAGAGAGAGAGAGAGAAAGAGAGAGGGGGGCAGAGGGGGGCAGAGGGGGGGTGGGACAGAGACAGAGACAGAGACAGAGACAGAGAGAGAGAGAGAGAGAGAGAGAGAGAGAGAGAGAGAGAGAGAGAGATGCGCTTAACCAACGCAGGCATAATAAAAGTCCCTGTAGCTGCCCTCCACACTCTGACCATTATAAAGGATACTCACATGCACGTACAGCGAAGCTTCATGTGTGTAAGTTCTGCGGGAAACACCAGCCTCGGTGACAGGACACTTCAAAACATATCGCTGAAAAACACCTCGCCACGGCATTTCTTCACATGTTGAACGTGGGCTAACTCGGTGTAAACAGTAAACCAGATTTAGGTCTGGTTAAAGACGAGAACAAAGACTTGCTTTGACTTCAGGTGCTAAACGTACAGCACCGATAAAGAGGGGATGCTTTGCTGCACGGCGCTATTTCGCTGTGACACTTCCCGTCACCAAAGCAGAAAGCACGCCTGTGTCCACACGGGGTCGCTGTTGAGCGCACGAGGCGTGAGGATCAGCCAATTTCTGACGTCAGAGTGGTTTTGTTAAATAACTAAAGGTAGAATTACATAAGAGCATAAAAAGTAAAACATGCGTTCATTTATTTCAGATTTCATGTTCCAGATTTATTTTTGTTTTTTCGAGTTTCTTTTGCTGCCTCTCGTTTATGTATATATAGATTCACCTGTTTTTATTTACTGATTTATCTGATTGCTTATTTACTTGTTTATTTATGTAGTATTTTAGCAGAATCTATTTTTTTACCCTTTAAGCTTGTCATACAAAAAACTAAGCTATAAATCCTGGGCTGAGATTTGAGCCCCTTTCTTCTGAGCCGCTGTTATTACAACTGATCTGCTGTAGTTTGTTTTGTTTGGGTTCTATTTTAGTCTGCGCTGTCGAGCTGACATGGCTTCCCAAATTTTGTAATCAGTCTTACCTCCCAGCACCATGAGCGGGACTATTGATTAATTCATCCTAATTCAGACGTCAGCCTGTCTGCTGTAATCTATTCTGTTATAGAGCCAACTGGTCCTGAATAACAATCAGCCTCTGGACTAACTGTTAACCATGTAATTGCAAGAAACCCTAGAAGTCGAACTGGGTGGATCTAATTTGAAGAGGGTTATAACGTATTAACGTTTAAAGTCAAGACAGATAAATCATCACAGGGTCTCAGAGGACAGGAGTAACTAGTAGCATTTACAAGTGTGTTTGTTACATTACATCAAGTATTTTTGTGAGGAAAGTAATTAGTTAAATTTGCTCGAGCTTTAGCATATTACTTTACACCAAAACAAGAGCCAACAAACTTCACAGATGCTAAATGTACCAAGAGGTTGCCCTGCAGTTCTATAGGGAACTGTTATTAAACAGGTACTTATTGTTAACCACCAAGGCCATAAAGGTCACAATTAAAGTGATTTTGTTATGTGAATGTCTGTGGGTGGGGAAGTAGATACGAAAGGGGTGCATGTGTGAATGAGAACTCACCACAAATTCAATGAGCCCTTGCCCAGAAGGCATTTTCCATCCAGTATTAAAGCTCATGCAGTATCAGTAGGGAGGGAAGACCGAAGCCGGATATGCATTGAGACAAAGCCCGTTTCAGATTTATCTGAAGTTCCTTTGCACTGTGAGAACCTGAAGGTGCTTTGATTGAACAACCTTGATAATTAGCATAGACTGAGGTTGCTAACAGGTTGAATCCCTCTGAGGGAGAATTCATGATGCGAGGCTTGGCTAGGAGGGAAGGTAAGTTCCTGTTGTATGTGTCCTGTTGCAAAATAACTGTTGTTTACTGTAGCAAAAAGATATATATATATATATATATATATATATATATATATATATATATATATATATATATATATAATAAAAATGTAAGTTTCATATTAGTTTCATGGTTTGGCTACAGTAAACAATAATTATTTTGAAATGCATGTATATATATATATATATATATATATATATATATATTAGTTTATGAATAACTTGTACTTAATGGCTGTTGGTCTCTTACCTTTGCATAACGCTGTAAATGCCTTCAATGGGTTCATTTATTGAAGGATGTACTAATGATCAGTTTTATTACTGCATATTATTTAAAACAGCAAACTTTCTGCACGAAGATCTAATAACCACGTCCTTGTCTCCCTCAGTGATTGCTCAGACGGAACTGAGGATAGTGGTCATTGGTAGCAGTGGCCCATCTCAGTTCCTCCTCACTAACTACATTCTTGGAAGAGAGGAGTTCACTAAGGATGTGTGCAGCATTGCTGGATGCAGAAAGAATGTGGGTGAACTTGCTGGGAGGCAGGTCGCTGTGGTTAATGCACCAAACCTCTATGACGAAGAACTGTCCAAGAGCAAGATGAGAGAGGAGCTGAGAAGAACAAAGTGTTTATCGTCTCCTGGTCCTCATGCCATCCTTATTGCATTTGACTTGGAGAAGATCTCACCAAATGACATTCAGACTCCCAAACTGGTGATGAAGTACTTTGGAGAAAGTGTCCTGAACTATGCTATGGTTCTCCTGGCATACGATGGACACCTTGGGGGCGCTGCATTGAATGATCGGATCATGAAAACTGATTGGCACCTGCGGGAGCTCATTGAGCAGTGCAACTGCTGCTATCACATTTTTAGCAAGAACTGGAGGAACCGCAGTAAAGACAGGGAGCTTCTACAGAAGTTAGAGAGGATGATAGGAGCCATGGGGGGCCGCTGTTACACCAGCTCGGCCTACCGCAAGGCAGAGGAGAGTGTGAGAAAAGAGGAGAAGAAGCTGATGAAGAAGAGAGCTCCAGAGACAGAGAGGGCATGGAGGGAGCTGGAGAAGCAGTACCAAGGGGAGGAACTACGTTGGCAGATGGATGCTTACAATTCCAGTGTGGGAGCTGAGATCAGGGCCAAAGCTGAGCTGGACAACAGCTGGCTCAGGACTTCGCTGGCCATGGGGTTTGTGCTGGGGTTTGCAGCAGGGGCTACTATGGGAATGGTTGTGGGGTCAGTGGAGGGACTGGCTGGCATGGCAGTTGGCGGAACTGTTGGAGGTGCTGTGGGTGGGGCAGCAGGGAGTGCTGTCCAATCAGCCATTGAGCATCTGGATGAAAGAGTGGGACCCCATGCCAACAACTTCAACTCAGCTTTTATGAACAGGTTCTTCCGAACACCACGGGTCTGAGTTAGTGAGAGAGTACTGTGTTCTTCATATTGAAGTAGAGTCAAAGGTTCATGTCACTGTGTCAGAAATCCTACTGTCATGCATGTATTCATGAACGCTGGTGGATATTTGATTATTCAGTTATGACATTTATGTTATCGTATTCAGAGCAATTTACAATTTAATCATATTACGGATATAATGTAGCATTAGGAGTATCGCCCAAGGACTCTTGCTGGTGTAATGTGGTAGATTTGCCCAGGTTTGAGAATAAACTCCAGTCTGCGTTGATCGCAGCAGTGTTATCCACTAGGCTATACCAACCGCTATATAAGTGTTCTATTCATTCAATCCATAAATAAAAGTACACTGAAGTAATGTATTGCTGTGCTATTGTTTATTAGATACAGTAAACAAAAAAACTAAATAAAGAAATAGAAAATAAGCTGTTGGCACTGTGAGGTGATAGTAATGCCTCAAAAAAGAATGCATATGCCAGTTTCACCTGACTGTCAAAAGTTATAGTCTAACTGATAGTCAAACTTATATTGTTACACAAGATGTTTGCAAAATCCTGGTTAAAACAATAAGAAGTTGCAGTGCACAATATTTATTTAACACATATTGAGTGTTATTAATTTCAACTGATTTTTAATTTGTATGCATGTGAAACATTATGCTATTAGGACAGATCAAGTTTAGCTTTCAAAACACCTGAAGCAAAGTATAAAGTTCACTAACCGGCAGTTTTTTTACTGTTGTCTGCTTGATAGCTTGCTACGCCTCAACATGTCCACATTTGTTTTGGGACACCACATGATTAAAAGACATTTAGTGCCACTTTTGCACTCAGAAATATGAATGTAGCTCTAGTTTTGAAAGCTTTCTCATGTATCTCAATACACACTGAGTCTAAAGCTTACAGACTTGGGGGCTAAGTACATTTTTGAGTTGCTTTTTCTTTTTTTAGGTGTTGTGGATGTGTTACTCAACAGGCTGACTGCTCAAAGCTTCGAACTGAAGCTTTATTTTCTTTACTTTTCTAACTTCATCGGCAGTACTGCATGACGGGTACATTTTTTTTTTACTTCCATGTTTCTTCTGTTTGTCCTCAGAGTGGAAAAAACCACATCGGCTTTGATGTGAAGAATCCTATGCATTGAATATTATATTGAGTATTACAGCTTGGCTTCAATTTGGACACATTTGTCAAAACCCAGTCAAAACATGAGAAGAAACCCATCTCAGAGAAGATGCTAATTTCTGAAGCATCAACATGCTGATTTTCTCACTAACAGCCCACTTATCAAGCTGCCTTTCGTTTTCAGTCAGAGGCTTGTTTATCCAGAAGGCCTTGAGCCGAGGTGTGTCCTAACCGGTAGGAGAGTTTGTTTAGCCACGTCTAGACACCACTGAGAAAAAGCACTTCCTGACTGGCCCATTTTCACCCTTTGCTTCAAGAATTTAACGCTTCTGTTTACATTCTTGTGAAAATTTCGTAATGAATGGACCAATAGAAATGCTCCAAAATTACATAGATTAAAATCTCTTTCCATTAACATATATTAAATGTGAAGAATGTTTTTGCCCTATTCTTTAACGTTACCAATTTAAAGATACTTTTTTCTTTGGACAGAGCCTGTATGTTTTTCTATGGCTCCACTCACCACACCAACAACCGAAATGCACTGGTTTAGTATGTTTTGTCATTTGCATAAGAAAACATCTCCACAGCATTTCTCTTTTTCCTAATAATAGGAGAGCTGCTAATGTGGTGGCAGAAGTGCTCAAATCTAACCAAAGTCAGCTGTTCCTCAAATCAGCCTAGTGATCATGTGCAGCTTGGTCTCAGTTCAGTGTCACTTTTTTTTCGTTTGGGGCCTCTGCTTAAAAAAAAAAAAGAACGACGCTCCCTCCGCCAGGGGGCAGTAACCACGCGTGCAGGGGTTGGCGAACGCTTTAGTTCACTTTCGATTTCGCGGGCTGAATCTCGAATGGCTCTGTACTCCCTACATAGTGCACTACGTCGGGCTTTAAAAGAATCGCTTCTGCACACAAGCAGCGCCAATATGCCTAACAAATGGCCACATGGAATCCAGCCAAGTGTACTCAGTGCCCTAATGGGCCCACGGTGCGCTGTGTAGGTGCAGACTGTAAGATTCCCTCTGAATACCTGGAGCGTTTGTTTTTCTCATGTAAACATTCTCAAAGTTTTTGGATGGAAATTAGAAACTGGATTAATCTCAAACTTTACATTCCTTCTTTTTGATGTTGATGCCATTTTATTTCATGTGGTAAACTTAAGTTGAGATTTCTCTGATGCCATAAATTGTACTTTTAGCAAAATAGCACATTCACTGTAGTAAGTGGAGGGGAAATAAGCCCTCCTTCCTCTGCTGTATGAACGAATTTAAATCATATTTTTCTTCATTAAATAGATTAAATAACTGGAAAAATGCTAGAATCATCTCACACCTCTAGGAAGGCTCTGTCTGCTCCTCTGTACTCTGTATTTTTTTTTTTTTTTTTTTGTAATCATATTTTACGCCCCCTATCTAGTAACTTGTAGTTATGACATTCTCGACGAGAGTTTGTATCTTGGTATATTGTTCTGTATCAAAAAGTTCTAATAAAAAAATAAATAAATAAAATGATTCCCCAACTCACGTAGTGCACTAAATTGAGTGAATAAGGAAGTAGGGCGCCATTTGGGATTCAGCCACACATTCGCTTGGCTCAACATTTGCCTTCGGACTGTTTTTTTACTTTCATTTTTAAATTATCCTACATTTATTCTGTTTTTGCTTTAATCTTGTAAACGCAATGCTACTCAGCCTTCTGTGCTCTGGTGTATACGGCTAAAGACGGCTGAAGTGTTTTAGCAGCGCGGCTGGGCTGACTGGGCGCTTAGCCCAGCACAGGTAGGCTATGTTTTCTCTATCAGAGCTCTGCCTGACTCTGTTGTTAGTAAAAGAAATCGGCCATATTGGTAGCAAATCCAGTCGCAAACAGGCTGCACGGTGTTTGTATCATGACAGCTGAGTAGTTTACTGAAGGCTTGTTAAAAGCGGTTCTTCCTGACGAGGTGATCTGTAGTGAGTGATCTCCGCAGGCTTGGGATGTTGATGGTTCGCTAACTATATTTTTGTGATCAGTAGCTTTTATTTTTTATCTGCATCAAACCGCAAACATTACAGAACTAGGTACGTTGTCAGGGCCTGTAATAAGGGAGGGATAATAATAATAATAATAATAATAATAATAATAATAATAATATACAAGAATGATGAAATACAGCTTTGAAGTGTGACGTTTTTGAAACTCGCGTCTTGCTTGATTTAGAGAGTCTGCTATAGTCCCCTATAGATTATATGGGCGATGCTCGATTTAGAGTGGGAGTTCTGGTGGATATATTAAAAAAATCTATAAAAATCTTAATTAGTCAATTAACATCTATTATCATATGCACTCACCAGCAACTTTATTAGGTACACCTTGATAGTAAAAGGCTGGACCCCCTTTCACCTTCAGAACTGCCTTAATTCTGGCAGACTTTCAACAAGGTGTTGGAAACATTCCTCAGAGATTTTGGTTGGTTATTTGAGTTCCTGTTGCCTTTCTATCATCTCAAACCAGTCTGCCCATTGTCCTCTGACCTCTCACATCAACAAGGCATTTTCGTCCACACAACTAAACTAAATCCTAGACCCTCTGGTTAAAATAATAATAATATTAATTATAATAATAATAATAATAAACATAACAGTAAATTATTACCGCATTACAAATTTTTATTAAGATCAGTGGAGTCAGTATAACCATTGCATAATAAAATTGAATATTACATAAGCCAATGGTGATGTGACATTTAATATTTAAAGTTTTAAATGTTCAAATGTAATGTAAACATGCTTCTCATTAAGGGGGAATTCCAAAAAGTCTGTGTAATTCAATCATGAAATGTAAACCAAGTAATTTAGAGTAGTTTGATGTGAAATGATATTTACTATCCAGAATGGTAAACTTACATAATTTTTATTTGTAATGTTGATAATAGTAAAATAGAAGTAAATCTGAAAAAAAAATTGGGCACTATTTTGTCATACAGCTCCCTGCATGTACATCCAGAACACATAAAACAACATCTCAGACATCAGGCGGCTGTAATCATTTCCTGGGCAGTAGCTTTGAGAGGTATTAAACTCTTCAGACGTCTGGTTCCTGTCAACACTGTGAGGAATTCTGTGACTCCACTGTGAACATTATTATGCCAAACCACCCTGAACGACTTTGTTTACATCTTTACAATTTTACGATGCAGATTTAAAAAAAAAACGTGTGTAATTCATTACCACAGGTGCCTACACAGCTTCTTTGCCAGCTGGAAGGACATGATATTGGAGTGACCATACTTTAAAAAAAATAAAGATGGCATCAAGCAAAGGTAGGTAATATTTTGACTCAACATGATTAAACATATTCAACATTGCTTTAATTGAATGAAATTAAATATTCCCCCAGGCCAAGACCCCACTATTAAACAGCGGAGGCATAGCATAGACATTCCTCCTACTTGTGAGTTGACAAACTGTCATAATTTGTCCAATTGAGATTGGTTCATTTTAGGTACTGGTAACTGATGACTGTACATCTCTCTAAAACTCTTTTCCAGTGTGTATTGGTGGCACTTCTCTGAGAATAGTGATATTCGGCAGCTCTGGTTCTCATCAGTTCTCTCTCACTGAGTCGATTCTGCATAGAGCTGTCTTTGATGGTGCTGATCTAAATGCTACGCTAACTACGAAAACATCAGGACACGTCCTGGAGAGAAATGTGACACTGGTCAACACCCCAAATCTGAACAATCACAGCTTTGCACAAGAAACGCTTAAAAAGGAGTTCAAGAAGTCCATCTGTTTCTCCTGCCCTGGGCCACATGCTGTCCTCTTCATTTTAAATCCCGTAGATGTGCCACCAGATCCCTATGGTGTTTTCAGGCCGGTGGTACAATACTTTGGAGAAAGTATCCTGAACCACGCCATGGTTGTTCTGTATAATGAGGGGGAGCTGGAGGACAGTGAGACTAAGATTGAGGAATTGAAGGAGCTTATCCAGAAGTGTGGTCAAAGGTGCTTCATCTTCAGTGGAGAGAAGAATAATGAAGAGGACAGCATGACAGGACAACTCTTTCAAAAGATTGACCAGATGGTTTTAGTGCATAACATCTATTCTAACCCAGAATTCGAAGATGCAGATAAGAGAATTAATAAAGAGGAAAAATTCCTTGAGAAGGAGAGAGAGAAGGAAGTCAAGAAAATGCTTGAGGCTCTCAAGAGAAACCATTCAGGAGAAGATTATGACAGAAAAGTGAAACTCTATCAAGAAAAGATGCGTTTAGAGAACAGGGAGCGGGCAGAGATGCTGATAGCAGACAGGCTTGGCTTTACTCTTAGACTGGTTGATTATGCAGCAGCCATAGGAAAAGGGGCATTTGTAGGTGCAGTGTTGGGCACAGTGATGGGGCCTCAGGGTATGGCTGTAGGAGCAACAGTTGGCGCAGCTCTTGGCGGAGTACTTGGAGGAGCTGCTGGAGCAGCATGGAACTACTTTACTGGTGTTTTCACAGATGTCCGTTGAGATTTCACGTAAAGGGCACTTCAAAATAAGTGTTTTTCAGCTGATGGGCCAAGAGTGCGGTCATTTAATTTTCTTTATTTCATTCTGTAGTGATGCACTTGAAAGCTGTGCTGAAAGATTATTTTGTTAAAATTTAAAGATGTAGCCTTACTGAATCCAGAGAAAACACTAAAATATGGTGGCTCCTGGAATCAACCTATAAAGCCTGAAATAATAATATAAAAGTCAGAGGTGTGGGATTCGATTTGGTGGAGGTTTTTTCAGGCCATGTCATACGTCTTTACATATTAACGTCACATTCATGCTGATGAAGATACTGTATGATTACAGTAGTAGAGTAACACATAATTCTTCCTATTCATCAAGTCCTGAGGGAGTCCTTTTTAAATGCACTTTAATGTACTCACAAACATCAGATTCACCGTGTTGGGAAAGGGGTCTGAAGCACAGTTTGTTCAAATATATTATGCTCGGATGTGTCACGTGACCTAGGAGCGATATGGCTGTGTAGAGATCTGCTCCGCTCTATCCTTATCTACTTTAGTGTGCCTTTTTTCTTTTTTTTTTTCGTTTTAACTGGGTCCGTGAGCAAGGGTAATATGTCAGACACTCAGAATGACAAAGATTTCCAGATTTTTGGCTCTACTCGCTCTCAAAAATCGAAAAAAAAAAGAAAGCCTGCCAGCCGAGCGAGTCCGGTGAAGAAGCTACCATGCAGTCCAACATGGCTAATATACTGGCGGAGGTCAAATCAATCGGCTCCCGCCTAGATGGTATCGAAACTCGACTCGATGGGATAGCTGGTTCTATCTCTAGCCTAGAAGCTTCACTTTCAAGTCTGTCTGGTAGAGTTGCAAGGGCTGAGAGTCGCCTGGACGAGGTCGAGCAGTGTGTTTCTACTAGCGAGGACACTGCTAACTCGCTAACGGCACACATCGCTGCTATCGACCTAGAAAACCGCGGCCGCCGCAAGAACGTGAGAATTGTTGGTTTAACGGAGCAGGTGGAAGGCAATGTCCCTTTGGCTAAGTTTCTACAGGACATGCTACCCACTTGGTTGGATTTACCGACACATACAGGGCCGTTAGAAATCGAAAGAGCCCACAGAGTTCTCGCCCCTTCAAGAGGCTCCTGAGCCGCTCAGAGCAGTTCACCTAGAACCATCCTCGTGAGAAAACACTTAAACATCCCATCTGATGTATCTTTATGGTCCCCATTAGCCCTTAATCCTGATCTTCCTCCACAGATTAGAAACATTGGCTCCTTGTGTTGGAGATCAAGAGGAATAATAAACTTCTCACAGCTAGTCACAAAAGACATATTTAAACAATTTGAAGGAATAAAAAACATTTTGAAATACCGAATAAAGAGTTTTAGAAATTTTTACAATTAAGACATTTCTTCGAGTCTCTGAAAAAAGAGGGTAAAATACGAATGGAGCTTACAGGCTTAGAGGAACTGTTACTGTCTTCTAACAGCCTCAAAGGCAAGATTTCAGCCTTTTATAGACTGTTGTCAAGTACGAGCGTCTCATCCTATAACGCATTGAGGTCCTTATGGGAGCGTGACCTTACCGTATCTTTTAGTGATGATGAATGGTGTCGGGTATGTAAGCAAACATTTCCTAAATGCACTTCTGTAGCTCAACATGAGCAAAATTTCAAATTCATCCATCGTTTTTACTTAACACCTGTTCGTCTACATAGGATGTTTCCCAGCTTGTCCAATCTATGTTTTAAATGTAAAAGTGAAGTTGGCTCGGTCATGCATATGTTTTGGAACTGTGATAGAGTTCTTAGCTATTGGAAGGAAGTTTACTCTGTCATACAGAAGGTGTTCGAACTAGATTTTGAATTGTCACCTTGTATCTACCTGTTGAACTTATACCCTAATAGGTTGAACACTGATATTGTTTATGCATTGAACACACTTCTGTACTTGGCTAAAAAATGCATTCTATTGCTGTGGTCTAAATCTGAGATACCTTCAGTCAGGATGTGGTTTACACAGATAACTAAGTTTTTACCTTTGGAGAAACTAACATTTGATCTGCACCATAACTCAGGAAAATTTTGGAAGATATGGTCTCCTTTGTACGTATATTTGGAAATCTAAGCATACTCAATCCATGACTTATTTACTTGCCTCTAACGTTCCCTTGTTTGTAATTCTATATGCCCTGCTCAGTTGCTTTATATGTCATAAACTGCATGGAGTGTGGCGTGATATGTATTATTTATTTTTTTATTGTTATTTACTTTTATTTATTTATTTTTCTTCTTATTCTATTTTATACATGCATCCCTGGAAAATTCCAATAAAAAGATAATAAATTTAAAATATATATATAATATATATATTATGCTCAAATTTGCACACCAAAGGTTTGCTCTATAAAACATGCAAAATAGGTAACTACGGGTAAGCAGAAAAATCTAAAAATGGATTGGGGAAAGTATTGCAGGCATCAGACAAGTCTAGCAAAGATATACTGTGTATTTATTCCATTAAACAGAGTACAGAAATCTGGACACAAACCAAGCAAACATTTCAGCTTCTTGCTGTAATCAGTGCTAATGAAACAATTCTCTCAACCTACTCCTTTTGAAGACCCCCAAAAAAATTGACCACACCTGTGTAGGTTCTGCTAGGGCCCCGCCATTTCTGGTCATGGAGGGCCAGTGTCCAGCACAGTTTGATAATTTATCTGCTCCAACACACCTGAGTACAGCCATCTGTTAATTGCCAGATTTAGTGGGTGTGTTTGAGCGGGGAAACCTCCAAACTGTGCTGGACACCAGCCCTCTAGGACCAGAGTTGTACAACAGCTAGATGACAGTCAGTTTCAAAGATAAAAAAAAAACATATAAACAAACATAGCCTCTGTTTTATAAAAACAAGATTAACATCCTCATTCATACCAGTAGAGAACATAAATAAAAGTTCACAAATCCTGAAAGTATCTGCGTTTAATGTAGAGAGCTACTATAAAATGTTAACACTCACCAGTGTTAGCTTGAGGCTAACGTAACAGACAAATTTCTATTATCGGGCTAGCAGAATTAGCATTTTATTGAAATTAGCCTGAAAACATGACTCAACCAGATTAACCTGGATATCATATCTAAAAGTGATAGAGATTTTCACTATGTTTTTAAAGTTGAACCATTCTTGGACATTGGAATGGCCTATCCTGGACATCCATTTGGAATGTAGGACGTTATAGTTTAATATTTTTTACATCATGTGAGTATGATGAGTTCTGAAATTTCCATTTCCATTTCTTAATGAGAAACTAAATGTACATAACAATAAAAACAGAACACATTATAAATTAATATAAACTTTTATCTGTTGTAATAAATGAAAAAAAACATGCATTTGATTTTTGTCCTTCTTTTTCATATGGAGTTGTCTAATCTTGCTACGTTTTATGACGTTTTTAACCACGTCAGACTGTGTCTGGCCCCTCCCGTCTCTCAGAACACACCTGTTCATTTGATGGTTTAGCTCATTGTTAAGGGAATTGTCGTAAGAGAACCAGAGTGGGATACATTATCCATCACATGCCCAAATACCCAGGTAAGACTGAACCAGGACACCATTTCTCTAACAATAAGACTACTGTATTACTTTTAATACATCGGTGTAAAACATTACTCTTACCACTTCAAGTAATCTGCATTGAAATCTGAATCATTATTGAATATCCACAGTTTGTTTGACAGCTAATATGATGTTAATCTAAAATGTTGTTATATTTGTTTTATTTTGTAATGAGCGAGGATTATTTAACCAAAACCTAAATGAGCAGCGCATGAAGTCTTTGTGTTCTTGGAATTCAAGAAATTTCATGCTTGGTAGTTAAAGGGTGAGCTGTTTTCCCCACAACGTCAGTCTGATGGAGTTTCAGGTAAAACCAGTTCTTTTGCATGCCTCCAGCTTATGATTACACTGGAGGATCTTTTGCTAAGTTTTCATTCTGTTGAGTAAAACTGATAGGATTATATTAAAATATGAATTTTTATAAAGATTGCACCCTGTATGTAAATTGTTTGGTGTAATCTTGTGATTTGGTACAGATAATGTCATAAGTGACTAATAATTATATTGTCAAGTAATGCTTTTACTTGCTACACATGTAAAGGAAATGACTTCACAGTTAGTCTGTTTTGTAATAGGGCCATTAGGTTTCACAATAAGTTGAGCAACTTTCAGAATGGACCGTGGATAAACATTGCCACACACCAGGTTGCTGCTTTTGTCCGTATTGATGTCATTATCAGAGGTGGGTAGAGTAGCCTAAACACAGACTGAAATAAAAGTATTGTTTAAATATGAAATAGTCACTCAAGTACAAAGTAAACTAGCCTACACTGTTAGAAATTAAGGTTCTGTGCAGATACGTTTTTCATTCATAAAATTTCATTGGTACAAACAATGTAAATGTACCCTCAAAGGTACAACAGTGGTTTTAAGGTCCAACTGTGAACCTTAAGTAACTTTTTCCCAGGTGAAAAGTTCATATTTGTTCCTTTTCATAACCAAATGTTTTAAAACAGAACGTTAAAATAAAAATCCTGGAGATGGGACAGTGTTTATGGAGTCAGTATAACTTAGAAAATATCATTTCAATGATTTATGGTACATTTATGTTCCTTGACTAAAGGTACTGAGATGTACCCTTGAGGGTCCCACCCCAGTAACAAGAGTGGTACAGCCCAAGTGACAGTTTCTTTTTTTCTGAGAGTTTGTCTTTTTTCTTAACTTTTTTGAACAGGATCAATTTAAGACTAGGAACATTGTGAAATGTGCAAAAAACATCTTAAAATGTTTAAGAACATTGTTCTGCAATGAATGATTTGAATGATTTTATGTACTTCCCTCTCTATGGTGCTCAACATTATCAGGGCATCTGGAGAAATCTCAGATGGCACTGCATTAAAAATCGACATGCTTCTCTGATTGACATCACCACATGGCCTGGGGTCTTGTCAACAAACACTGTTCATTACTGCTTTCAAAAATGCAAGTTAAGCCACATATCAACAATGCCCAGAAAGGCTCATCTGAAATGGACTGATGCCCAGTGGAAACCTTTACTGTTGTCTGATGAGTCAACTTTTCAGTGAAATAATAGAAGTTGCGTCCTCCAGGCCAAAGAAGAAACAAAAAGGCATAAAGTTCAAAAGCCAGGGTCTGTCATGGCATGGGGCATATAAATGCACATGGCATAGGTAACATCTGTGAAGGCACCATTAGCACTGAAAGAGACACGCATTTTGGAGTGGCACATGCTGCCTTTTAGATGATGTATTTTACAGGAATGCTTATTTCAACATGGCAATAGCGTGCCCTATTCTGCATGATAGAATATCACAGCATGACTATGTAATCAGAGAGTGCAGGTACTAGAGTGGCCTGTCTGCAGTCCAGACCTCCCACTGAAAACACAAAGTGTAAAATATGACAACAAAGGCCATGCATGGTTGTGCAGCTGAAGACTTATAAAACAAAAGAATGGCAAAAAGATCTGTTTTCAAAACTGGATCAGTTTGCGTCTTCTGTCTCTAAGCACTTAAGTGCTGTTAAAAGGAAAGGTGATGAATGCAGAGGTAAACATGCCCCTGTTCCAATATTTTGGAACATATTGCAGACATCAAATTTAGAATGAGCATGAATTTACAAATAACAATTAAATTCATAATGTAAAATATTTTAATGCAAGTCAAACATAATTTAATAATTGTTGCTTTTTGTTTTATTAGCATTTCACTGTGCCAATTTTTTATTTTGGAAGGTTTGTAGTTTCTTGTAGTTTCTCTAGCCCTAACCCTAATCCTTACAAATATACACTATGGAACAAAACTTTGGGAACACTATTTTGAATTAAATAAGACCAGTTTTGTTGGAGATGTATGTGTACAATAGTTCTAAAATTATGTCAGTATTACAAACTATGTATAGGAGGCTGTGAAAATTAAGAATTTTTCCAAGGTGAATGATAGTAAATTGACCAGTCTGGCTCATATTGGAAAAGTAGCAACCACATCTCATTGATCAAATATTCATACAAATTTTACGTACTATAAATACATAATTACTGTTGACTTAATAACATTGAAACATTTTTTAACATGTTATAATTTATTGTTGTTAACAAGATATTTTAAATTGCGTGTAAACCATTGGTTTACGTTATAGTGTTTAAAATTTAAATCTACACTGAATAAGTTATTGAATAAGATTTATTATAAGTGATTCCATACTTTTGACAGACCGTGCATTGGTACAAGTATTACCACTTTAACATTAATTTGTAACTTTACCATGGTAAAGTACTGTGCACCAGCAGGTAATATTAACCAATAATAACATGTTCGTCAGCCCAATGTCCCTCTACTGCCACCAATCATCGCAAGAAAATGCTCTGCTAGATCAGAGACCCCCCATTACAGTCTTTCACCCTGTCATGCTACAGCAGGAAAATGTGCTATGATTTCTGATTCATGTTGACCTTAAGTACATAGAACTGAGTAAATAGAGCCAGGTTCTACCTTCCTCTGCTTCTGATAGCATCAGCTTTCTGTTTAACTGAAACTCTGCTTGATGAACATGTTAAGAGTCTGTTAGGGCCTTTCAACATCCAAACAAAGCTGGTAAAGCTAACTTAATTGTGGGAAATGGACAATGTGAAAATTTTACTGTACATGTTGTTCAAGGGAATGGCTTCTACCTTTGGCCTCATGTCTGAGAAGCACTTCCTCTGCTCCCTCTGTGAGGACATCTTCAGCAAGCCAGTCACCACGCCTTGTGGCCACAGCTTCTGCAAGGTGTGTCTGCGCAAGTACTGGAGCCGCGCTGGCCTAGACAAGTGTCCTCTCTGTGGGAAGTCCTTCGTCTCCAAGCCTCACCTTAGTGTGAACCGCATACTGGCGGATGTCACTGAGCAGTACAGGAAGTCACGCTCAGGCATCAAAGCCAGGGCACACAGTTTGGATGGATTGCTAAATGAACCTGTAAGTAGCTGTTTAGTGAAGGCCATCTAAAGTCTCTGGTGAACACAGCTTAACTACAGCCTGGCCAGTAGTTTAGCTTAGCTGATTAGCTTTTTTTGTATTGGAGCTACAAGGCTAATGTAGATGTGCAAAACCTGCAAGAAGTGTCCCGCAGTCATGTTGTTGTCATTCCGTCAGCATGATGTGTAAGAGCAACCAATGTTGGCTATGACTTCCAAATCAAGATATTAGGAAAAAGTCAGTTTGATCAGAAGTGTTGATCTTGTTACCTTGTAACTAACTACACACTGCTGAAGCTAAAAGCATTCAAATTGCTAGAGTCTTGTATCTTGTCTATAGAAAAGTCAGTGATATTCTGTCTCTATAAATGTGTTGTATGTAATTACATGATGAACAATTATACACATTCTCAAACTAACAAGGTGTTCAGAATTTGGGGCTGGATCACTTTTGAAGACTGTTGTTTATTTATTGGTTTGTCCATACGGCCTTGGCTATGTGGGGAAAGTGAAACGATAATTAAAAATGGTACTTGTGAGCACTGATGTACACAGATCTGCAAATAATTCTGTTATTCGGTTGAATTAAACTGTGCTATGTTACACCCATGAGAAGACTGAGTAAAATAATATGGCTGTGACTTAAAGTTTTGTGCAAAAGTTGGGTACCCTGGCCATGTTACATATTTTGTTGATTTTTTTTAATCAAACTATTTAAAAGAACGTTTTTCTGAAAATTTTAATTCACAGTTACTTTATATTTGATTAACTTAAAAAATAAGAAAAAAAACAGAGGACGCTGCTATAGGAATACAAGAAGATGACCAAAAACATGCTCAACTGTAACCTGTTTAACTACAAACTCTACATTTTCCCCTGCATTAGTTTGTACCCCACTCACAGACTACAATTCATGTGTAAAATTTACATCATGTATTTGCAGGTGCAGAAGACTGACGTTGACAAAAAACGCATGATTGAGGAGAGAATTCAGAAGGTGGAGAAACTCAAGCAGTCCCTGAAGTTCCTAAAGGTAAGTCTTCTTTCTGAGCAATCCATGTTCTTGACTTATTACCACTGTGATAAATCTAAAAAGCTAATATAAATGAATGCATGGCATTTCCTGTGTCAGAGTTCATGTCTAAGGGAGGTTCAGGAGAGTCGGAAGGTTTTCTCTGCCCTCCTGAGCTCTGTAGAGTCGGCCCATAAGGCAGTGGTGGCAGCAGTGGAGGAGAAACAGAGAGAGGCAGAGACACGAGTGGACAGATTGGTGAGGGAGCTGGAGAAGGAGATCCTCGAGCTGAAAGGTGGACAGACTAAATCGGACTTTCTGCAAGATGACAAGACTCAACTTACAAAGGTGATCTTTAGCACTCTTTATTTACTTATCAGTCGTAAGATTAATAACACTGATGTAATGATTTATAAGCTATAAGCTTCCATTGTGCTCGTAACATTAATGCAAAACTGAAAAAGCAGACTTTGGACACCAGACGTGTCTTCACTGATCCACTACACTTTTGCTTAAAGGAAAACTTAATGTTTTGGCTGAATCATCATTTTTTTCAAAATTTTTGCAGTATTCAATTGTTGATGTATACAAAGTCATTCAGAGTGGTTTGATGTGAAATGATTCATTGTAGAGAAATTTACCAACTCAGTTAGGTATACAGCAGTGGTGATAGGAATCAGTGGCCACAATGTATACAGTATTAAGTTTTTACTGTATAAAAAGACCAGTGAACATACACACGTCTTCTACGTTTTTAAATATGATGTTGATGAAGCCAAAATAAAGGTAATTGTACAGCAAAGGCATCAGGCAACATCATGCCAACAACTTCATGTAAAAAGTAAAGTAGTAGTAATGTAATGTAAAGTGGCTTTCAAAGACATTAAACTCTTCAGGCATCTGGTTCCCATCATCACCACTGTGAACAATTCTAACTCAGTAAGTGTCTCTGGAATAGATGCAATTATGCAGATATTTTGAAAAATCAGTTGAAATCCCTTTGAGTGACTAAGTAATGTTACCCCTTGCAGTTCATTGTGTAGTCCATCTGACAGCAGATGGCACCATAGATCTGGTCCAGTAAGCACAACAGCAGCACAAAGCCACTTTTTGTCTAGTGAACATAAATTTGTATTTGTCCCAAACACTCTGTCTCATCTTGTTTTCCTCAATGCCAACCAAGCCTTTCATTTTTAATTGTCAAATAATTTTGTTCCTTATTTGCAGAGTTTTAATCATTTGCCCACAGAGATGAAGGATTGGTCAAAGATCAGCCTAGAGACAGACCCTTGCTTGGGCTACACTAGGAAAGCTGTGATGGACCTCTTTAATGCTGTCATGGTAGAGGCTAACAAGCTCTCTAAAGCAGGTCTGTATGTGCACTATAAATAGATTTTATCAGCCATTTAGGTGGCATACTTTGCCTTTTTCCAGTCTTCTGACACATCCATTCACTATCAGGAAAATGATCTGAATGTACTTCATGTCATTTTACAGAACTGAAGATGTTACAGAAGTATTCAGGTAGGTTATGTGTCACTTAGACACCTGGAATTGTAGTGCTTTTTACACATTACTTTGGCAGTTAAAAATAATTGCTCAATTTTTTTGATCAATCATAGACAGTGCTAATGGATATTTTGTAGTGTATCCTCTGGCCTCATACTGCATTATTTTCGGAATAATTTAAATTAACTGCCTCTCACACATTCTTCACGGCTATCCACACCGTATTCATAATGCCTTACAAAGGGACTCCCAGGGTCAGAGAAAGTCTATTGATTTCTAGGAACAATTTTTAGTTCATTTTTATTGAATAAAATCATCATGCTTGTTTGTTTAAAGCTGCACTATGTAAGATATTTCATTAAATTTGAAAGCAGTTAGGGGTTAGGGGCCTTGCTCAAGGAGACCTCAGTCATGTACTGTTGGCGCTGGGGATCAAACCAGTGGCCTTCCGGTCACAGTTCCCTAACCTCGAGCCCATGACTGCCCCCAAATGGGGGCTTCTTCTTCGGACAAAACCTACTGGACAAATTATAAAAGAGCAAATCTAAAATTATGGAATGTCATTTAGAAGCTTGAAATGTCCGTAGGTAGTAGTGTTTAACACTAATGTTATAAATCCCATAGGGGTAATAGCAGAAATTAGGATAATAGCAGTTATTTTTCTGTTTTTCAATCTTGTTTAGACATATATGGCCCAAACTGAAAGCCTAGTTCTAAAAGTCATGGTCCTCCTTTAATCTTCACCTTTTCCTCAAACCACTCCCTCATATGATTAGTTGTATAGCACCTCGAATTGTCTTTTTACATTTCCATTTTTTTATGGTTTTCTGTCTGTAACTTATTAAACTGTATGAATTTAAGTCACTGAACAATTAGAAATTAAGGGGTAGACATGCTTACTTGCCTCTTGCAGTGGTGCATTAGTAGTCTACAGGGCAGGGGTGTTCTTTCTTATGTTCAAAGGGCCGGTGTGGCTGCAGGTTTTCACTCAAAAGAAGCTGGAGCACACCTGATTCTATTTGTTTAATCAGTTGATTTCAGGCTTGAAATTGCTGATCAGGGGATCTGCTTTGTTGGAATGAAAACCTGCAACCACACCAGCCCTTTGTGGAAAATATTGGACACCCCTGCTATACAGCAATGTTCCCAGAGTAAAGACTAGGATAATGTATCATATAGGTAGATGGTTGAAGTGCTTTTGTGGTTGGTACATGAAGCTGACCTGTTTGAATGATTTTTACATGTTAGCTTACACAAAGGGGAACAAGTTTTACTGCTATGTGATTGTTATATCATGTCTGTGTGTCTTAGCTTCTACATGAGTAGCTATGCTATTAGTCAGTATGGGGGGATTCTCAATCTTTGTATGGCATACTTGTGAAATGGTTGCTGGGTATTGTAGTGAGAGAACATTGATGGATGAAAAAAAAGGGATACAAAATCATATATTCTGTCAAATGAGGCAGAGGGATGCAATGCTGCGCTATAGAATATTACATAACATGATGTATTAAATTCTAGTTTCATACCTGAAACTGAAACTTTTAGTGAACAGCAGTAGATTCCTTCAGACAGATCAAAAACAACTGCTGAACATCAATGTAAGACATGCATCTGAGCAATTCTTTTTCACTGCCAGTGTAATGCATTTGACCCTTGTGTTCTGTGGTCTGATTGCTTGCTCTTTCTCTTTGTTGCAGCGGAAATCACACTGAATCCCCGCACCGCTCATGCCCACCTAGCCGTCTCTGATGACAGGAAGGAGGTCCGGCACACCAACAAGCAGCAGGAGGTCCCAGAGAACCCTAAGAGATTTGATCGTGTCACCAACGTCCTGGCCAAGGAAGCCTTCAGTTTTGGCAGGCAGTACTGGGAGGTGGAAGTGGGAGACAAGACGGACTGGGACTTAGGCGTGGCCAAGCAGTCCGTCAACAGGAAGGGGAAGTTCACGGTCAGTCCTGCCAATGGTTTCTGGATAGTCAGTCTGAGGAACGGAAATCAATATACTGCCAACACGTTACCGCCCACCTGCCTGGCCCTCACATTCAAGCCCAGAAAAGTGGGTGTTTACCTGGATTATGAGGAGGGTCATGTGTCCTTCTTCTGTTTGGACTCTGGGGCCCACATCCACACTTTCACAGATACGTTCACTGAAAAACTCCATCCAATATTCAGCCCCGGCCGGCCGCACGGAGCCAAGAACAGTGCCCCATTAATTATCACCACCAGCTGCTGCAGCATCTAAACAAATATGCCACTTTTAAATGCCTAACTGTATGTCCTCACAGAATGACACTTGAAACCGTAAAGCACTTTCACTCACAGAGCTGTTTATCTGAACCAAACCTGGCTGAAATTCAATATTTGGTTAAATACAGTTTTATTATGTCTGCTATAATATTTTTGTTTGCAGATTGTTGTAATTCTTTTCTACTATATGTTGATACAGGTTTATTATTGTGTTGTACAATATTGTTTGAAAATCAAAGAGTACCCTTCATTTATTTCATTTCCAGTTGAAATGACCGTTAAGTACAAGTTGTTTATTTTTCAGTGTAAGGAAAAAAACAGAAAACATAAATCTAACATAAAATTCTACAGTCAGTGTTCTTAAAAAAAGATAATAAATAATAAGAAATAAAATGTACACAATGTTTTAATCACCTTTAAAAGCTCCAGAAGAGTAAACTCCCCACTGCCAACTTATAAAAACCCATTTTTAGCATTTAGTGTGTCCACACTTTGTCTTTATTACAGCTTCCATTCTTTTCAGGAGATTTGCTTTCAATTTTTTGAAAGAAATCTGCAGGCATACATTTCCACACCTTTTTTTTGGCTGTTTATTAGATGAGGATGGTTTTGGTGGTCTATCAGGTCTGGCACCGTTCTTAGGAGTTCTATTTTCTTTATATCGTTTAAACATTTTTTCAAATTCAGCTTTGTAAAATCCGTTTTTCGTTTGAATTTCTCTTTTCTTATGTAAGTGGATATCTTGTATATAATCTCTTTAAAAGAAATACCTCCTGAAAAATAGATAGCTTGTACTTAATGGCTATTTGGACTGGAATGAATAAAGGATAGACTCTTTATACAGTACTCTATACTCTCAGAAATAAAGGTACGAAGCTGTCCCTGGGGCAGTTCCCCTCTTGTCGCTGTGGTGGGACCCTCAGGGGTACATATCAGTACCTTTAATCAGGGAAAATTATTGTACCATTGAATGCATTGAATTTATATTTTCTAAGTTGTATTGACTCCACACACCCCATCTCATCTCCAGACTTTTTATTTTATTGTTCTGTTTAAAAACAATTATGTTATGAAAAGGTGCAAATACATACTTTTTGACTGGAAAAAAAACATATTTAAAGTACACAGTTGGACCTTAAAACCACTGTTGTACCTTTGAGGGAACATTTACATTGTTTGTACCTTAATGAATATGTTTTATGTATTATGTTATATGTTATATTATTTGTACATGCAAATGCAATTGCTACAAATAGCTAAATAAACAGATATTAAGTTGTAATAGAGCTATGCTAATCTTGTTTTTTTGGTATTCTAATGCAATGGCTAATGTTATGGTAAATCATGGTAATTCTTAATGGTCAACAAGCACAAACTGCAGTTTGTTTGAGTTGAAGCATTCACAGAACATTGAATCTCTTCACTGATTGTTACTGAAAATGTAGACAAAGTGGAGAAAAAGGGGGAGATGAAATGAAAGAGATTTTGTCGAGGAGTAAGAAGGCGAGAGATGAAAAAGAGGACAGAGGAGATTGATGGGGGGGTGGGGGGGGTTGAGTCCAGGAGCGCAAAGGCGACGGAACAGCGGGTCATTGTGCTGGTCCACCAGGCACTGGGAGACACACACTCGGACACATTAATGCATTCACACAGCACCGTGAAACGCGCACACACAAGCGCGTGCTTCTGCCCACTGCCATACAGACCAGAGCTGGCACCATAGTGCTGGCAGCCCATCTCTCCGCTCTTCTGCTTAACTGTCCTTGGCCCAGTTGGTACTGTCATCCTGAGCTTCTCTGTGGATCACATTGAACCAGCACTACCAGCAACTTTACAGCATCCAACACCAGTGCAGTGCCTTGACCTGCAGTGTTCAACCTGCA
Source organism: Pygocentrus nattereri (assembly GCF_015220715.1). Taxonomy (NCBI): domain Eukaryota; kingdom Metazoa; phylum Chordata; class Actinopteri; order Characiformes; family Serrasalmidae; genus Pygocentrus; species Pygocentrus nattereri. Next base: position 9,460,500 of record NC_051211.1, on the reverse strand, counting down.
GAGAACTTGGAGAAGAACAATTTTCCAGGTAACACCCACTTTTTGTTATTGAATTAAGTGTTAAAAGTGAAATAATTAATCATTAGTAAGCAGTAAAAATGGTAAACATAAGGATTTCCTTAGATGAACCCTAAAGAACCTTTCCGTTGCGTTGTTTGAATTAACTTTTTAAAGATCTTCCATCTGAAAGGTTCTTTAGGGAACCAAAAGTGGCGCTTCTATAGCATCAACCTTTTAGGCACCTATTTTAACCATTACCCGTATGATGTACCATTATAAATGTATGTTTATTTATTTAGCTGACTGTTTTATCCAAATTGAAGGTATAGTCAGTAAGTGTACTTAATGGCAATTGGACCTATGACCATATGGTCGCTAGCACATCTGAGATGAGATGAAGGAAATGATTTAGAGTGTCTCCTAATGTTCACATGTCCAGTTTTTCTACTGCTAATATCACCATCCTATTACAACGTATTGTAAAGTTTTAATGCATATGTCAATGGCTTGAGGAGTGGCTCTTGTGAAACATCAGGGGGCTCATTGCTGGACATTGAGAAAAGGCACAAACAGATGCTAGTCTGCTTGGCCCACTCTGTGCAGCACCCATGAAAGCTCCTTGTGTTCACGGGCTCCTCATGTTTTTCTGAGATAATCCACTCGCCCCGCCAGGCGTAGCTCGACACCCACAACAGCGTGAAAAGGATTCATTCTCTCACATGCCTACTGGAATCCAGCATTGCTCACTGCTCACACCAGAATAAATATTTATGATGGGTCAAGTCAATTAAGTGTGCCAGATTAACTAGATTTACCGGATTATTCATTTTATTATTATTATTATTATTATTCCTAGAATTTATATTTAGATTACCACAGTGTACTATGACTAGATTCACACAGATGGTTTCATGGTCATTAAAGTCATCTACATCACTGAAACATGTTTGAACTTCATTTTTGATTTTCTTTCGTAGGTCCAGTTGAATCACGCTTCATCCATTGGTGAGGGCATAGTGGAGGAAAGGCCTGAGGATTCCTGCTAATGTTGAAGGACTTGCTAAGTTTGTCAGTTGTTGGTTCCTCTCCAAACAGTTTTTCAGACTTTGCGAAGCGGCCATTGCTTGACGAATAACAAATCAGCTAGCAAATAGCAGTGCAGGTGCCTAAGACAAAAAGTCACCATGGCAACAACGGGTATGCAGCTCCTAGGCTTGATCCTGTCCATCATTGGCTGGGTGGCCGGCTTCCTGGTGTGCGCCCTGCCCATGTGGCGCGTCACCGCCTTCATTGGCAACAACATTGTGACAGCGCAGATCACATGGGAGGGGCTATGGATGAACTGCATTGTCCAGAGCACAGGAGAAATCCAATGTAAAGTCTATGACAGCCTGCTGGCCTTGCCCAGTGATATGCAGGCCGCCCGAGGCCTTACGGTGCTCTCGCTTCTCCTCTGCACCCTAGCGCTAACCCTGGGGATCCTGGGTGTCAAGTGCACTAAGTGCGTGGGTCATCAGAGCCCGAAGGCGCGGCTGGCACGTGTGTCTGGCATCATTTTCGCAGTTGCGGGTTTCCTCTACCTCATCCCCGTGTGCTGGACGGCCCACTCCATCATCAGGGATTTCTATGACCCCTATGTGGCTGCTCCACACAAGCGTGAGCTGGGCCCCGCTCTCTACCTGGGCTGGGGAGGCTCAGCCCTGCTGCTGATTGGTGGATCTCTGCTTTATGCCGGCTCAAGCCCCCCAGGGATACCCTCTTCGCCCACCTTCAGCAGCGGAGAAAGCAGCCCCCGTAGGGCTGGAGGACCCACGCAGGTCAAAGGTTATGTTTAACAGCCCATCAAGCCAACAGAAATCCCCTCTGCTAGTTTTCCCCATTGTTATAGATTCGGGTTAATTTTAACAGATTTTTTTACTATACAGTGTTACTGTCTGATGGAAGAGAAATGTGAATTTACTTTGTTTTGCCTTCCTTTGCGTCCTCATGTAACCCTGTCTCTATATTCTTTGTTCATGTATTAAACAATAAAGATGTCAGCTCTCCTACAAAGCCTGTTCTAAATGTTGTGTAAAAAATGTTTAGTTTTTTTTTTTCATTTGAAAACACCAACTACCCTTTATATTTGTGAAGATTTTATGATGAATAGCCCAACAGGCTCCTGAAGGTGTGTCATTTTTGTACTGTTGAAACCCCAGATCCAAGCCATTTTTTCTGTGTGGGGTGTTTTTGTCCCTGTGTTAAACTGAAATGTTCCAAACCCATTACATTTTGTCCTACGTACATTTTTACTCTGAATCTTTGCTAGAAAAAACACCTTAAACGAGCATAGCTGGTCACGAGCAGAACCAGCATAACATGTCAAAAACTTTTCTCCAAATTGTCAACTTTATAGGAGAAGGAAAAAGCCTTCTTAACTTGAATTGGAAGCTAATGGAAAAAAGATTTTATCCAAGCAATTTCTGAGCCCTGTCCTTTTATCATAACATTTTAACACAATGAAAAGACCAGTTGGTTTTTTTTTTTTTTTTTTTTTACAAATTATGTCAAATAAATAAGAAGAAAAATGGTGATTCAAGGCTTTGTCCCAAAAGCAACGATGTATTTTTTTTGGATGCTGGTATGCTGACCATGCTACATGATCTGCTAAACCAGCACCAGACCAGCACTAGATCAGCACAGACCAGCTAAGACCAGCGCGGAATGTGTACTGGTCTGTGCTGGTCTTTTCAGCAGAAAAGACTGGATCTTCGAATTACAAGCTCACTAAGAAGTTGAAACTACTAGCTTGCAAGTAGCCTGTATGTAGCATTATTTGATTTGGACTGCTAAAGTGACTGATCCAGTGACACAAACTAACATAGGACACCTTTCACCCCCCTCAGTGGCACTAGTTTCTTTGAGTTACAGAGTCATATACAGTCCAAATATGAATAAAGCTGCAAACAGGCTGTAGAACATCTTTCTTTACCTCAAGGCAAGATGGCACCATTCATTTTTTGAGTAGCAGATGATTTCCGAGGTCTATAACTATAAAGGGTACAGAATTACTTGGAAAAAAGTTGTATTATGATAGTAAGTATTAAAAATAATATTTTTCCTTCTCACAAACGCACTAAAAATATTTGACATAAGTTACTTCATATTCACGTCCATTTGACTTCTGAGGCAAGAAATTTCATTGTCTTCCTTACACTTTAAATCTGTGATGGGCGTCACAACAACAACAGCAACAGCAACAACAACAACGACAACAACAACAACAAACCTGGTATGTTGCAAAGTGTTGAACCTTTCTAACCAAATCTCGAGCATCTAAGGCACATGGTCAGTACACTAATTTTAGTGTGTTTACTTGTTTGCTTGTACTTAAAAAAAACATTTTACCTTGAAATTTAGATATTACAGAAATAAATAATGATAAAGCATTGAAGCCACCAGGCAACTAAGTACATCAAAGCACATGAAAATTAACATTCCATATGCTACAGATGCAGCAGATACAGACTAGACTGAAAAATGTGGAGCCTCTATGCTATTTAAACAGAACGGCTGTCTTTATAGTGGCATAATCTCAAATGCAGTATCCACCCATCTCAGCAGAGTATGTGGTACAAATATTACAATAGAGAGCCACACTGTATACCACAAAAGCTAAGCTTTGCATATTCAGTACATTCAGTACAAAGTGGACTACAGAACATAGCGTCTCCTTGTGTATTAGTGTGTATGCATATCTGTGCATTTGCAACAGAAAGACTGACAACTTACTATTCAAAGCTTGAAATTATAATAAGCTGCATTAGTTGTAAGAAGCACAGAGTTGAACCTGTAGCTGATGAGAGCATGCTTGGCTCATGCCATTTCTCTACGTGACTGTATCTAACTGTAGAGATGGGCGCTGCTACTATACAACAGCAAAACAATTCCATTGTATGGAGCACAACAGGCACAGGACTAACAATAGCCCACAGTGTTTCGTGTGCCTGCTAGTGAGTCATGTGTGACCTAATGGTACTAGTGGAAGATTTGTGGGGGATTTACAAGCGTAGGAGACATAAAGAAACCTCCATAGTTCAGGGTGACACCAGGCCAGGATTGCCATCAGAATGAGTGCTGTAGGAGTTAGTATTAAAGCACTGTTTGGTAGGAGTCAGTCAATGTAGCAATGAATAGTTATATGTTATATGTAAGTGTCCTGTCTTTCTGGAATAAAATTAGAGTTCAATATATTATTTGATGTGTTATGCAGTATTCTGTTTCGCAGCATCGCATCCATTTGCCTCATCAGGTTAAGACTGATTGTCAGATTGATTTTATATAATTCTCATGCTTTCGTTCATCAGTGTTCTCTCTACAATACCCAGCATGCACTATCAAAATACATAATACAACCAGTTGCTATGCTTAAACAGCTGCAATAAGATATTCTGCTTCCTAGCAGTAACATTCGTTATCTTTCTTCCTTCTGCATTCACTGGCTAATAAAAAATAAAGCAGTCTGCCCCAAAGAGCCACCCTAAAGAGCTCTTATAGTTTTTCAAGAGTTTTTAAACCTTCAAGTTACATCATCAAAACGGGGGTTTCCTTGTCTTCAAAACAGAAATCTGACTCTAAGTAATATTGTAGCAACATTTATATTTTTCCATTTTGACTGAAGTGTCAAAATAACATATTATTCAGATAATTATGTAATTCAGGCTGTTGGCTATGTTTCATCACACGAGACTGTAAGATATGAATAAGTATTTTTTTATTTTTAAAGATATGTTTCACATTGTCTATACATTATAGGGTAAAATAGAATTGGTTTAATGTAAACATTATTATTATTATTATTATTATTATTATTAATCACCACATAGCAGTGTAATTAGCAAAATATTAATGTGGACTTTTATCTAGTTATTTCTAAATAACCCGGATGCGCACCCATCAGCTCTGAAAATAAAGGGTTTGGCTGTTAGTGTTTAGTCATCAAGTCTCACATCAGAAAACAGAAATTTAAGCCATGGGGAAAGGCGGTGGCACTTTTGAACGACTGCTGGGTAGGTTTAAGGCTTGCTTTGTTAATAAGCGGTGTCGAGGGAATTGGACAGCGCGTTATTTTGTGTTAAACAGTTTCGATTAAGACGGTCCTGTTAGCCCTTTAGCGCCAGGGGCTGTTGCTGTAGTCCGCTCAGCTTGGGGAGCTAAGCTAACAGACGCTAAGCTAGCACCCAGCGATAGCAACCGACTTATTGTTCGTCTTTATCGTTAATGTCTGTCATCGGCGTGGATGGCACTGTTTCTATACATTATTTAAGTGGATGACACTGTTAACGTTAAATAATTACCGCCTGACATCAAGTGTTTAAGAATATAAACAGCTAAACGCTGAAGCTTTACCAGTGAATAGATAACCTAAGGCTACATCTGTGAACCCGAATGTGAAATTTGTGCTTTGGTATCTACCACTGAATAACGGAATTAGCGCCATAGGTTTAAACAATATTTTATTTGATCAAATAACGTTAACAAATTCGCATTTTGAGAAGGAAGCCTTTGGCTCCTTAGCCAGACGTGTTCCCAGCGGAGAGAGAGCTACTTCGGTTCCTTTTATTGGAAGACATGGTTTTGGTTCCTCTGTTCAGAGAAATGCTAGCTAATAGCGATGAATTCATAGTGAAACGATAATACTTTGGCATTGTTGAAGAATTAACATGCAAATGCGAATGCATTTAACACGGCAGCCATCTAAATGGGCTGTTAGCTACTACTGAAACGAGGAAACGAAGGAAGTTGCTGTTGAAATCATGATGATTAAAGTCAGTGTTATTTAATAGGAGAACCAGAGGATCTGGGCTAAGCTAACGACAGAATGCAGAAAACAGTAATGACGAATTAACCGTCGGTATTTTTGGTTCATATGAGTTTGAGTCGTGACCAACAAATAGGGTGAGTTCTTAAAGGGGTATTAGACCGATTTTTAAAAAATCCTCATAATTTAGTCATGAGACGTAAACAAAGTGATTCAGAGTAAAGTGATGTAAAATGATTAATTGTAGAGGAACTTGCCGATTTCGTTAGTGTTGACGATAGGAACCAGCTTTCTCTTTGTCTACTATACAAAAATGCCATTTTATGTGCTATCTAACGCGACCGGTGCACGTGTCTTGATTTTTATGTGATGTTGATTATGGTCAAATAGTGGTAAATCTAGAAAAAAAATTATTTGGGGATTACTTTGCCTCACAATGCTGCACATGTACATCCTAATCTTTTTATTATGCATACGTTTTGAAAAATGTGTGGTCTTCCCCAGTGACTTTCTCCATTATTGTGGTAATATTTATCCCAAATCAGCTGCTGTTGCTAGACTTACCAAAGCCAATGGAATAGTTGGCAGTTTATTAGGCAGACCTGTCTCACATCTACATTCTTTGGCCTTTAAAACGAGTTTGGCTGGGCTTTAATTCAGTACTCTGTTGTGAACTTGTTGCAGATTCAATTCATCCCAAAGGTAACCAGTAGGTGAGATCCACGGTTGAGAGAAATCAGAGTAACTTAGCAGTTTAGCAACATTAGTCATGGAGACATCAAGTTTATCAACAGTTCAGGCCAGTAGTAGCTGTATGGTGGTGTGGGGAATGTTTTTCTGGCACACATTGGGGGACAGCTTCCCCAGTTCCAGTCTTGGCAACCCCAATGCTCTGGACATCATAGTATTTTCCTTAATGTCCAGGCCTGAGCCCAGCCCATGAGTATCTTGGTTATTAATGAGTTGAATCAGGTGTGCTCGAAGAGACAAAGCAAAATAATGTGCATAGTGTGGGGTCAACAGGACTGGGACTCGGAACCCCTGCATTACAGACAAACAAAAAATCTTTGTTGACCAAGTTTGTTTCTCCATGGACACCTTCAGTGTTAAATAGAGCCCTGCAGGTGACTTGCCTTCTTAATAAAAATATTGCGTGGTAGGACTCTATATAATACTGAAAGTGTCTAAGAAGGAATGAACATGGTCTGCAGAGGTGTTCAGACACACCATGACCTTCAGACATTCTACAGTGAGTAGCGGACTCCCTAATGCAGGGGTTCCCACTTTCAGTATTGGAAAGAGCCCAACTGGTCACATACCTTTTTAATAAATATAAGGCGTGGCTCAGATTTACTAGGACATGTAAGTAGGATTCCAATGCGTGGCAGGTGTGGGAACAAGGTTAAGTCATGGCCATGGCTTTGTAAGGCATGAGAGTGACATAATTATCTGATTCCCATGCCATGCTAAGATATCAGCCATGACTGAACAGCCTTAAAGGACTTACTACACAGCAGCAACCTTAGGTGGTGGCTCATAGTCAAACCCATCATTAAAACACAGAAACAAAGGAAGAGGATTTAGTGATCTGCTTTGTTGAAATTCATACATGACATTAGCTTCAAATGAGAACCAGTGGAGCTAGGCTAACCTAATGTCTGAGTGCAGACAAAATTACTGCTAAGTTAAGCAGCATTTGTTTTGTTTTTTTGTTCATATCGTTTATTTGAGCCATGACCAACAAATGGCATCAGTTCTAAACTTCCTCCATTATTTCTGTAATATTTAACCCTAATCAGCTGCTAACCCTAATCAGCTGCTATCTTGCTTAGACTGACCAAGGCCAGTTGGATATCATGGCTAAACTATTTCATTCCTACACTAACCAAATTTTGCACGTGCATTAGGATCTTGTTTCCATGCCTTAGTAAGTTGTGACAATGCAATATTTATATTTAGAGATGTCACTGTTGGGGCTCCATAGCATGAAACAGAAATATGACAATAACATTCATTGCTCCAGTGGCCTACACAGTCTCTGGACCTTGACTTTGTTGAATATTTGTGGGAACCTTAGAAACGGGCTTTTCTCAGCAAGACTTTGCAGGCATCCAATTTCTGGCAACTGCTAAACACAATCTGTTCCACATGATACACAATTTCAGTACATTGCATCCAATATCTTGTAGAATCAGCAGATTTGTTCTGTTCTGAAGGCCAAACGAGGTGACACATGCTACTAAATACATGTGTGTAATAAACTGAAAACTTGGTGTATGTCACACTGTCCCATATTACCTTATTGCCCATAATCCACCCTGTACCACATGTAACTGAAGGTCTGTTGCAAAGATTTTTGGTTAGGGGCAAGTAATATAACAAGACATAACAGTTGTTGTGATAAAATGTCACAGTAGGCTTTTCTGAGTATGTTGAGTTTATGCAGTACTGTAATAATGACCAACTGCATGTGTCATTAGAAAGAGAGCATAATTAGCCTTGTTTCATTAGATTTAGTGCAGTGTTGCAGTCTAGTTTAGGAACTTGAATTGTATTCATGAATTATAATAGTATTTTTTTTAATGTGGGAATATTGGAACATTTTTGTTCAGCTTATCAAATTTCAGCAAAATGGAATATCATGATGTCTGTTGTGCATCATCAAATTGTCTTGTATCATGATGTGAAGTTAAGATTAGATGAAATGATCCGGGATCCTGGTTGGTGAATTTAAGCATAAAAAGTGGTCATTTATTTCATTATACTTGTTTAGACATGGTCATCTTTGCCTTATTCTGCTCTGGTTGTTAGAAAGTAGGATCCTATGGGGTTAACTAGGTTGTTATTGTATTAAATGTCCTGGTTAGTGAATTTAAACATAAAAAGTTGATCATTTATTTGATTATACTTGTTTAGACATGGTCATCTTTGCTTCTTTCTGCTCTGGTTGTTAGAGAGTAGGATACTATAGGGGGAAACTAGGTCACTTGTATTGTATTAAATATTGAGGAATAAGTTTAGTGGATTAACTAAAGCAGTCCATTACATTTTATTGAACTGATTAAGTAAAGCTTTTGTGTGTTTTATAATTACAAGATTTTGTACCTTTAGTTCCATTTCCTGCTGTTTACTGTATGAAGAGGCTTATGGATTTATGAAGAGCTTTTGTCCTTGTGAATTTGCATTATACAGCTTCCTGGAACACATGCAGTATGTAAAAGTGTTTGGTATAAAGAGTCACTCTTGCTGAGCCAGTTGCTTAAACAAGAAAGCCTATGAGTAGACGTTCTTAAAGCTTTATAAGTGCTATCTGAGTACTCTGATCAATATGTAATGCAGTAGTTCTTGTTAATAGAAGTGCTGTAAGAGTATACAGTGCTGTGAAAAAATATTTGCCCCTTCCCAGCTTCTTATATTTTTGCTGCTTTTAGTATTAGACAAACATAACCCAAGGATATACAAAATGCTGTTTTTAGGAAAAATGCTGGTAGGCCCTACCTGGCCCTATATGAAAAAGCTGTGAAAAAAATAATCAACCAGTTAACTAGATTAAGTTGTCTATTGGGTTCAGTTTCACTAGCCACACCCAGGCATGTTTACAGGCATTCTGGAAAGAGTTACAAAGCCATTACTAAGGCTGTGGGACTCCAGCAAACCACAGTGAGGGCCATTATTCACAAATGTAGAAAGTTTAGCACAGTGGCGAACCTTCCCAGGAGAGGCCAGCCTACCGAAATTTCACCAAAAGGGCATCAATGACTCATACAGGAGGTCACAAAAGAACCCAGGTAAACATCTAAAGAACTGCAGGCCCCACTAGCCTCAGTTAAGGTCAGTTTACATGATTCCACAATAAGAAAGATGCTGGGAAAAAAATCTGAGAGTTGCAAGGTGCAAACCACTGCTGACCAAAAAAAAAGAGAAAAAAACAGAAAAGCTCATCTCGCATTTACCAAAATGCATCGGAATGTCTCCAAGACTTGTGTGATAATATTCTGTGAACTGATGAGTCAAAAGTGGAACTCTTCAGAAGCCTTGAGTTCTTATATCCAGCGTAAAGCTAACACCACATTCCATCATAAGAACATCATACCAGCAGTCAAACATGGTGTTGGTAACATGATGGTCTGGGGCTGCTGTGCTTGTGCTGGAGCTGGATAACTTTTTGTGTTTGATGAAACCGTGAATTTTACTCTCTTTTAGAGAATCTTAAAGGAGAATGTCTGCCTGTCAGTTTGTGACCTAAAGCTCAAGTGCAGTTGAGTTATGTCGCAGGGCAATGATCTGAACCACACAAGCAAGTCCACCTCTGAATGGCTTTGGAAAGGACAAGTCAAAGTCCTGACTTGAATCTCATTGGGATGCTGTGGCAAGACATTAAAAGTGCAGTTATTAGATTTAGGGGGCAGTTACTTCAGATAGATGATGGGGGTTTTGAATTCATTTTTATCTTGAATAAATTGAATGATCATTTAAAGGCTGCATTTGGTGTTTACTCTTGTTGTCTGTCATATTTTAAAATCAGTTTGATCTGAAACATTTAAATGTAACAAAATAGCAAAAATGGAAGAAATTGCTATTGACAGGATTTAAACCATAGTGCTGTGATGATATTGGGACACAAGTGACATGGGCAAATTTAAGTATATATTGAAGTATAAAATAATTTAAATATAAAATTGGCTTATATTATTGGTTATCTGAAATTTTCAGCCCCCTAAAATAAAAATTGGTATAGGCCACAAAATTTTCACATTGGTTAGGCCCTAAAAATGATAGTCCCTCAGGTTCTATGTGTGACTAGAAGCCCAGGATATTTTCACAGTTTTTTGTAATTAATGGCACAAATTATTTTATCCTGTTTATTTACAGACAAAGCTACTAGTCAGTTGCTTCTGGAGACAGACTGGGAATCCATTTTGCAGATTTGTGATCTCATTCGGCAAGGCGACACACAGTAAGTTTCCTATAGACACGTTTTCACAAAGTGTCAAGACGAGGAAGATATAGATTAATTCTAAGATCACTAATATGTTGTGCTTGCTTTTACCTCCAGGGCTAAATATGCAATTGGTGCGATTAAGAAGAAACTTAATGACAAAAACCCACATGTGGCCCTTTATGCTCTTGAGGTAAGGACTGTACTGTTTATGTCCAGAATAACCACGGTATAGAACATGGATTTGGACTTTGCTTCTTTAGTCAATGCTGACAATGTGTTCTGTTGTATCTATGTCACTGGTCAGCTACTGGTCTAAGAATGTGATTAAATGCTTTTGTGGTTGTTGTTTATAAGTCTAAGACTTTTACACTTCAACAGGTGCTTGAGTCAGTGGTAAAGAACTGTGGCCAGACGGTTCATGATGAAGTGGCTAGTAAAACGACCATGGAGGAGCTGAAGGATCTCCTTAAGGTGGCATTTTCTTCTGACTCCATATAAACTCTTCTACCTCCTGCCCCTTTCCCCCCCCCATTTGATCCACTGGTATACAAGGTCATTCCTTAGTCTATTCAGGAGACATTATCTGCTGGCTCGCCTTGCTTTATGATCCCGTTCTTCTTTCTAAGTGGGTCATCCTAATGACTCATACTCCCTTCTGCTTCCTGGTTGTGTCATCACATCACATGTCCTTTCAGTTCTGGGGAGTTCCAGCAAGTGTCAAAATCAGAAAAACAGAAAGGTGCTGTAGTGCTTAGCTTTTGTAGCTTTTCAGAAACGGTTGAAGAAACATCCTGTAAAAAGAAGGTAATTTTATAGCAGTGGCTTCTGGTTTTTACTTAAGACAGATAGGAACCTGTTGAATATTTAATTGTTTTTTTTTTTTTATGTTTAAATGTCATTCTTCTGCCAAGTTGATCATTGCTGGTTTCAGTTTTACCTGCTCCTGAACATTTCAGTGCTGTTAAGAAGTTTGAATTTGGTTTGATTTGATGCCACTATGCCAAGTGAATATCGCTCTGCTGCACTCAGAAGCAAACGGAGCCGAATGTCAGGAACAAAATCCTGTATCTGATCCAAGCCTGGGCCCATGCCTTCCGCAACGAGCCAAAGTACAAAGTGGTCCAAGACACCTACCAGATCATGAAGGTGGAAGGTAAATAACACCATCATTCCTTTTACATTCAACAAATTGAAATCCTGAAGTCTTGGAGCTGCAGTGCTTGTTTCCTTGGCATATCTGATTGAAGTCACTCCATCTGTACTCCATCAGGTCATGTTTTCCCTGAGTTTAAGGAGAGTGATGCCATGTTTGCTGCAGAGAGGGTGAGTAATCCTCCTTAAGTTAGCATAGCAGTTTTATGATGGAAAGGTATGTTTTGTGTGATTGTTGTTGTATCTCCACTTTAGGCCCCTGATTGGGTGGATGCTGAAGAGTGCCACAGATGCAGAGTTCAGTTTGGAGTGATGACTCGAAAGGTAAGCACCACAGGCCTTTATTACATTAAGACATTCATCTAAGCGATGCTTGCCAAGCCAAGATCGTCCCTTCTGTTTTTATCTATTTTGCTTCAAGAGCTCTTCACAATCAGGAACTGTCAGGAAAATCTTGGTTAGTACTGCTTTAAGTACAAAGATTGGGCACTTTTTTCATACCATTTAGCATGATAGTGTAGCTCTTCACTGATTGTACTTTTATGCCACATTTGTGGCATCTCATCCTGTTATTTCTAAATTGAAGTTAGTTCAGTCCACTGACCTGTCACCAAATAAGTGAATGCAGTGCACAACAAAGTGAAAATTAAACCTGTTCTGTGGCATTCGGATCTGTAGCCAACTAGCTAGCAGGCTACAGATCAAAACAATGCTGCACATAACCGCGCAGGTTCAGTTCTGATTAACTGACACAAGGTTAGACAATAGGTTTGCCTACCTCTGTAAAATTGACAGGTGTTGAATTAACAGAAAGCTGCAATTGAACCTATCCTGTGATGTTTGGACCTGTAGCCTGGTAGCTAATGTTAGCATTACAGAAGTGCAAAACACCTTAGTACAGACGCAGTTGTAGGTAATCAGTGCTCATATCTAAGAGCATCAAGCGACTCCTGTTGAAGTGAAATCGAACATGTTCTGTGGTGTGTGTGTGTGTGTGTGTGTGGATGTTAACTGCTGAGCCACTGTCATGTGTAGGTCTTTTAGATAATCTCTGGCCCTGATTTTACATACCAGTTAAAAGAAACCTTAACTGGCACATTACGGCTGTGACTCTGTAGAGGAAGAGGCTTTTGGGTCAATAGAATCTGTGAAGCGTACTTCATTTTTAGAAAGAAATGCACGTTGGACATGAATCAACTAAACTAGTTTGCTAACAGCTAGCTCTGGTGTCCTATCGGTGAGCTCCTGTACCACTAATCACTAATTTTACTATGCGGATGGGTGGTATGGTTATTTGGACTCTTGCTAGATAGACATGGAACAGAAATTTGACACCATCATGATTTTGAAATACTGTCATCATTTTTAGATGTTGCAGCACCCTGATATTGCTCAACCCTGATAGTCTGATGTCTTGCTGTGTGTCATGCTCTTTTTTTTTTTATTCATGTATTCTCCATTTACCCCAGCACCACTGCAGGGCATGTGGACAGATCTTCTGTGGCAAGTGCTCTTCCAAGTATTCCACTATTCCCAAGTTCGGCATCGAGAAGGAAGTGCGAGTGTGTGAACCCTGCTTTGAGCTGCTCAACAAGTAAGTTGAAGAGAACAGTAAATTGTCAAACACAACTGGGTTATTGTTTTCCATTTCTAGTTGTTGACCGAAGGATGTAGCTGTAAGACCCCTTAAGAGTGTTGATGAATCAGCCTCTCTTTTTGGTACATGCTAGTGGTATACATTTCTTACCTCACAACAGTTTGATTTTTAGGGAAATTTCAGTTCATGTTGAAATTTCAACATGATTTGATTATTTTGGTACGATTTTTGGAGTTATTTTTGAAAATATTTAAAATGTATTTAATATTTAAAATATTTTAATTTACACAAATGTAACTGGAGGAGCTGTTTATATGCTAAGTAAATACAGAAAAAACAATACACACTTTTGGTTAGAAGGTGGGTTATGTTTGAAAATGGACAAAGAATTAGATGCTATTTGGATATTTGATAAATGCAACATTACAAAATCGATAGTAGTTCAATTTGATCTTTCAGATCAACAAATCATCATGCACTGATGCATTTTTACAACTGTTAGACATAATTTTTCCCTTTACTGTTGTTTTATTTATTTATTTTCTTTAACCTGTTCTGATCTGTTGAAACCTCAGCCAATTCAGAGCTGTGCAAATCCAGTTTTCCTGCAGGGTTTAACATTTTGCCTGGCTAGATATAACTCATTGACTAATCATGAATTGTGAGTTGAGTCCAGACCGCTCACAAGAAGCAGGACTGGATTTGCTCCCATCTGACTTATTTTTATGCTGTCTAGTTCATGTGTTCTTTGTTGTCCCTGAGGATGAACGTGTTCAAAGATTTTGCTGTTCTGAGATTTACCAGCCTGTGTGTGTCTCCTGATCCCCTTTCCTCACCAGCCACCCCTCCCTCTCTCCCCCTCCTAGGAAAGCTGAAGGGAAGAGCAGCAGCGGTGGGCAAGCCGAGCTACCCCCTGAGTACCTGACCAGCCCTCTGGCTCAGCAGTCTCAGGTAATACATGTTTTGTTCTTTTTGTTTTTTTGGCTTGGCTCATGAGCATTATAATAATTAACCAATGCTGCCATTGATGGTACTAGTCCTGTTGACTATTAAAGATAACATGCTTGCATGATTAAGTTAACAATGCTGATCTTGTTAGCACTGTCAGTGTTTCCTAGTGCAAGTCTTTCAAACTACTCGTAGTAGTGCAGGCTGAAACCCAGCTACTCGTGCACAGTGGGCCTCATTCACCAACCCTTTTTAAGAAGAAATATCTTCTTAAAACCCACTTATGGTTTTTATGAAGATTCTGACATTCACCAATGTTTTCTTATTTGAGATTTGTTCTTAGGTTAGAACTTTGACACACCACTTCATTAGGTACATCTGTTTGTTTCTACACTCGTTGACCATTTTTATCAGCTGAATTTGTCATATAGGTGCACTTTGTAGGTCTACATTTACACACTGTAGTCCATTTCTGTGCATACTTTGTTAGCCCCCTTTCACCCTGTTCTTCAGTGATCAGAACCCCCAGAGGACAACCACAGAGCAGGTATTATTTGGTTGGTGGATCATTCTCAGTTTTTAAACACTACTCACTCACTGTCCACTCTATTAAACACTCCTAACTTGATGGTCCACTTTGTAGATGTAAAGTCTAGGTCATCTGTTGCAGTTTGTGGCGGTCATTGTCTAGTTTTCCATCAGTGGTCATAGGAGGCTGCACACAGGATGTTGTTGGCTGGATATTTTTGGTTGGTAAACTATTTTCAGTTGAGCAGTGGCACTGGGGTGTTTAAAAACTCCAGTAGCACTCGTGTGTCTGATCCACTCAGACCAGCACAACACACATTAACACACCACCACCACGTAAGTGTCACTGCAGTGCTGAGACTGATCCACCGCCAAAATAATACTTAGTCTGTGGTGGTCCTAACCATTGGAAAAACAGAGTTAACGGGGGTTAACAAAGTATGCAGAGGAACAGATGGCCTACTGTATTTAAATGTAGAACTGCAAAGTGCTCCTACAAGGTAAGTAGAGTTGATACAATAGACAATGAGTGCAGAAACAAGAAGGTGTCATTGCATGTGCCAACCAAACACTGTTGCTCTCACTGGACATAGATGATGAAAATTGGAAACTATTAGTCCTGTAGAAAACACATTTTCATGCTCAGATTTCTGTGAACCCTGCATGCTTATAATGATGTTACTGAAAGAGTGAAGGCAATCAGTATGTTCTGATGAAGCTTATTTTGTCCACTCATATAACTATAGCTATAACAAGGCTGTTAGTTTTAAATGGGGGAAAAATTGAGAAAAAAGCCCAGTTCATTGTAATTGACTGGGTTTAATTATTTAAATCATTTGACAACCATAGAAAATACTATACGTTTGAAGCTCAGGAGTTCTTTCTTGATTCAGTAGACTCCCATGCCTTACACTCTTTCCTCAACCTGCCAGGTAATGTTAAATGCTGCACATGGTCTATTGAGTCATACTTTTCCTTCACCACTTTGGGCCATCAGGAGTAACCTGTGCCTGTTTTTTGTTTTATTTTAATACAGTGGGACTTTCCCCAGTCAGTGAAACCATGCCCAAGTGGTCATGAACTCTGGAGCATTGCAGTTTAGTGCTTTTTCCCTGCTCTTACTTACATGTGTTTGTGTACACTGATCATCACACTCATGTAAACTTGTTGGACATCCCATTCCAAAACCATGTGCATTAAAATGAAGTTGACCACCCCCCCCCCACCCCTTTGTATCTATACAGCCTCAACTTTTTTTAAACAAGATTTTAGAATTATGGGACCTTGTGTCCATTCCTTCAGAAGAGCATTTGTGAGGTCAGACACTGTGACGTTGGGTGTGAAGGCCTGGCTTGCAGTTGACATTCCAGTTCAGACCATAGGTGTTCAGTGGGGTTGAGGTCAGGGCTCTGTGCAGATCACTGGAGTTCATCCACACCGACTCGTCAAACTATGTTTTTATGGTCCTCACTGTGTGCATTGCAGCACAGTCATGATATGAATTGGTATGGCTGAAATACCTAAGATCATTAATTAGGAGAGGTGCCCACTTGCTTTTGGCCATAAAGTGTACCAGCTAAATCTTGTAATAACTGATGGGTTGCATAATTTCGAGCAGGAAAATCGACAAACTGTGCAGGACTCCGGCCCAGCATGATAAAAATTGATAACCCCTGGTTTAGTGTGTGGTAGATGTTTGCTCTCCCTCTCCTTTTGTACTGTTCTGTTGTGCCTCTGCTGAGCTCTTCTGCTTCCCCAGATGCCTCCCAAGAGGGACGAAGCAGCCCTGCAGGAGGAAGAGGAGCTGCAGCTGGCCATTGCTCTGTCTCAGAGTGAAGCTGAGGAGAAGGAGAGGATGGTGAGAGAAACACACATTTGCACAGTTATTCTTTCTAAAATCAAAACAGTGTACAGTTATAGAATGAGATCAGGTGGCTGAAGACACTAATTCTCCTTTCTATACGCAGCGGCAGAAGAATTCTTACTCTGTGTACCCCAAAGCTGATCCCACCCCAGTGACCTCCTCTGCCCCACCTGTTAGCACCCTCTACTCCTCCCCTGTGGTAAGGCACTGAACAGAAGTTTACGTACTTTATTAACAGCATAGTAAAATGTAAAATTGAGCACTGTGTTATACATGTGCAATTAGAGAGGGTATTTAGTGCTTAGTTTGAACTAATACCTTTGCATAATGGTCTCTTTCTAGAATTCATCTGCTCCCTCAGCAGAAGATGTTGATCCTGAGGTAAAACATATCTTCTCATTCATTCATTATCTATCCAGCATTACTGATTGTGTTGTGATTTTCTTTTAAACTGTCTCTTCTTTCCAGCTGGCCCGCTACCTGAACAGGACTTACTGGGAGAAGAAGCAAGAGGAGGTGCGCAAGAGTCCCACCCCCTCTGCTCCAGCTCCAGTGCCATTGGCTGAGCCTCTGCCGATCAGCCAGCCAGTGGAAAGCCATGCACCAGTCCAGCCTATCAACATAGTGGAGGTACAGCAACTGACCTGTTTCCAAAAACGTTCACTTGGGAAATACTGTCTTCTGGTTCCAAATAATTTTTCCATGTTGACTTTCATTTTAGTCAATTCCTAATATATAATTAAAAAATGAACCAAATGGAACACAGTATGTGCTTATTTTTCACTAAACCCAGTCACACTTGCATTTGCTTGCAAATTTATGCTAGCAAAATCACATTAATTTTAATTAAGTAGATGTAAAGTGAAATTGCGCATTCACAGTCTTGTGGGGCGAATAAGCATTAAACATCCAAAGCGGATCAAATACTGATTTAACCAGTGCAAAAATCTTTAAGCGTTCCTTCTCCACTGGCAAGGAAAGAGATGCACAGTCAGGAGACTGTTTTATTGTCTTTACTTTCGTGGTTTTTCTGTTTGTGTTACGTTGGCCTGCTCGCTGTCTGTAATGGTAACTTCTTGATTCACCGCAGCTCCACTGCAAAGCTCAACTTCTGCCAACCATGCCACTATAATGGGGTCTTTTTAATCATCTTGAGAGTATGATCTGAATGAAACTCTGGTTTGTTTCTCCAGCAGCAGTACCAGAATGGAGAATCGGAGGAGAATCACGAGCAGTTCCTCAAAGCTCTGCAGAATGCAGTCACTACCTTCCTGAACCGCATGAAGAGCAACCACATGCGTGGGCGCAGCATCACCAACGACAGTGCCGTGCTCTCTCTCTTCCAGTCCATCAACAACATGCACCCGCAGCTGCTAGACATCCTCAACCAGCTTGACGAGAAGAGACGTGAGTCAGGGCTGTCACGCCTCATACTTCTAGGCTTTTTTCTGCTCATGTATGTGTGAGGCAACAATAATGGGTGGATGTGTTGTGCATTTGAACTACAGCTACGGAACAGCATGACTCTAGCATTTGTCTGAGACGATGTATGTGCAGCCAAGCACACAATGAATGACTATAATGATGAAATCATGTCATGTTTTTTTTCTGTAGTATAAGAAAATGAACTGCTGTAAAATGAACAGAAAAAGGCTAAATAAAGCTGGACTTTCCAAATGATAATGCCTGTTAAGTTACAATGTAGTGACCATGACAGCTGTCATTTGGCCATAAGATAAACAAAAACAAAACTTTAAGCTTAATAGCATAATTAATAAAAGATTAATAGCATAATTATCTGCTTTCTAAAATTGTTTTTTGCACTTTAGTTTTACTTTTGACCTAGGTTTGACCTTGCTGATTCTAAATCGTAATGTAATAAAAGTAAGGGTCAATAAAAATGTAGGGGGGAAATCTAAAGGAGTGGACAGTGCTAGCCAGTATCTGCTAAAAATGAGAAATCTGAACATGAAATTTGAACCTGATCCTTGCTGAGAGATATTTTGAAAATTTTTGAACCCGAGCCTGATGTGAACAGTCCGATCCAGTTGGTTATGGACCTTCTATGTTACTCATCCATCAAATCATGATGAATTTAATCCTCTTTCCCATGTAGTGTACTACGAGGGGCTGCAGGATAAACTGGCACAGGTGCGGGATGCTCGGGCTGCTCTGAATGCTCTCAGGGATGAGCACCGCGAGAAACTCAGACGGGCTGCCGAGGAGGCCGAGAGACAGCGGCAGATCCAGCTAGCCCAGAAACTGGAGATCATGAGGCAGAAGAAACAGGTAATGTCTGCACAATTCAGATGTGTGAGTGGTGGGATTTGGGGATATTGGCAATCTGTGAAATCCATGCCTGGATGGAAGTGCATTGGTTTAACTGTTGCTTGTTGTGTTGCAGGAGTACCTGGAGATGCAGAGGCAGCTGGCTATTCAGCGTCTGCAGGAGCAGGAGAAAGAACGGCAGTTGCGTTTGGAGCAACAGAAACACACCATTCAGATGCGTGCTCAAATGCCTGCCTTTTCCCTGCCTTATGCCCAGGTCAGCGATACCAAGTGAAGGCAAACATTACAAATATTTGCAATGTTAATGTGTCTATAAATCATGTTCCATGTTACTGGAGCACCCAAATCATTTCCCTTTGGGGATCATTTAAGTTCTGTCAGTCTAGCTGGGTAGGTGTGTATATGCTTGCCTATTTCAATACTTTTTTTAACATGTCTTTAGTAACTTCTCTCAGATATGCATCACTATGCTACATAAGTAGCCATTCCATGCAAACTTTGCAAAATTTTTGAGAACTTTGAGCATGATATACATAATATTTGTGAATAGTTGTTTTGTCTCGCTATAAACTTAGATGCAGAGCTGTGGTGTATCCCTGCCATTTTGGTTGTTGCATGTAGACTTTAGCATGCTAAACAGCAAACTGTTGGAAGTTGTATCAGCAGTCATGTAACAGATGGAGTAGTTCATAACCTAAAGCCCAGGAAATTGAATGTTATGGTTCTGAAATATTAATCATTTAAAATAGTTACTGCCCACAGCGTTCCTTCTGGCACATATGCCAACAATAGTAACAAGTGCATTTGACTTTATCTGGTATGTTTGATGGTCTTCATTATATTGTATGTGTTTTGGGTGGTACAGATGCAGTCACTGCCACCTAACGTGGCAGGAGGGGTAGTGTATCCACCCGCTGGGCCGCCCAGTTACCCCGGCACATTCAGCCCTGCTGGCTCAGTAGAGGGTTCTCCTATGCATGGTGTATACATGAACCAGCCTGGACAGACTGGAGCAGGCCCCTACCAGGCCATGCCTGTTTCTGCTACAGGTGAGATGGAGAAAACAAAAGGGACTTTTTAAGCGTTGTGTAATTTAAGATATTGTTTAATATGTTGTTCTCCAAGACATGTAGTTAGTTAATTGAGAAGGATTTTATTATGAAAGATTTTTTTTTTTTAATCAGTGCAAGGGCTCAACTCTCCTTGTGACCCCTATAATTTTGTTTTCAAAGGTTCCACAACTTTGACATGTTCATGATAATTATAGACAAAACTAATTGTTTACATTTTGAGAAATTTTAAATTGAGTCTTTGTTCCCTTTTTTGTAGATCCAAATATGGTGAACGCCTACATGTACCAAACTGCAGGGACCGGTGGACAACCTGCTGCACCTGGTCAGGCGCCCCCTACCACCAATCCTGCCTACACTAACTATCAGCCCACCCCAACACAGGGCTACCAGGTAAGCAAGGAGCAGTGGGCAGGTTTAATGCTGTAGGCAAGACCCAGATCAAGACTCTCCACAGATCTGTTTTGAACAAGATTAGTGTCTTACTACTTCTTGGAAATGTTCATAAAATGATAATTTTCCTCTCGAATTTCAATTGTAATATCCTAAAACTAGTTTTAAGCAGTCTAGCCTAGATCTTGACTACTTTCCAGATTCAGGTGTGGGAATGCTATGATGTGGACAACCATCCTTTTAATGTTCCTCTGCATCTTCTTGTAGAACGTGGTGTCTCAAGCCCAGAGTATGCCCCCGATGTCCCAGGCTGCCCCCACCAATGGCATGGCTTACATGGGCTACCAGCCATACAACATGCAGGTCTGTGTTCTCAGACAAGAACAATGATTTATTTTTTTAAGGCCACATTTACAAAGACATTTTGGTGTCCATCAAAAGTGCACCTCTTGCTGTTGATTTTGAGAGCAAAGCATTGGACAAGATACCAGTGCATGGCAATTCTTGCAAATTATGCTACGTTGTTGGTTTGAAAACAGTCTATAAAAATATATTATGTGTAGAGGCATAATTTTGACCAATTACTCCAACATTTTCGTCTTGGTTTGCATTTAGACAGCAGCTTATTGTGGTGCAAATGTTCTCTTTTTCCTAGAGCATGATGTCGGCGCTTCCAGGACAGGACCCCAACATGCCTCCTCAGCAGCAGTACATGCCTGGTCAGCAGCCCATGTATCAGCAGGTCAGTCCACTTTACAAAATACAATTTGACTTTTAGTGGGCAGCATATGTTGTGCCTGAGATATGAACGTTTCAGTCATGGATATAAAATAGGAGTTCTAAAGGAAAGGACAGATCTTTTTGCAGTTAGCTTAACAAGGACACTGCACTAAGGAGGACAAACTGTGGATCAGCTGGTACTGATACATGAATGACTGACTATTTTCCACATTCAAGCAGCATGTGGTTGGAGACATGAGTGAATGTGATGCACTTATGAGACTAAAGACTTGAGAAATATGACCGCGCTGAAGTAAGCTTCTTATTCGAATTTGCTGCTCCACCTTAAATGGTCTGGTGGTTACATTCATGCACCCATACAAGTGCCAGAATGTATGCTGATCCATTTAATTGGAACAAAAATTCAAATGAAAAGCTTGTAAATAAGAACTCCAGCTTTCTAAAATTAAGATATGAAAAAGCACCACTTTGCTTGGCCTGTGGGGTTAGTGTTACAAATATTGACATGTTTCCTTGGTTTGTTTTATTTTTAGATTTACGTGGGTTGATTTATAAATGGTTTTTATTAAAAAGTGAAGGAACACCCCAGAATGACATGCCTAACATAGATGCAATTCTGTTACTGGATACTTTGTTGTTAACTTGTTTTTATGTCTGTGTAGATGCCACCCCCTGGTGGTCCCCAGCAGCAGGCGCAACAGCAGCCCCAGCAAGCCCCTCCTGGCAGTGCAGAGGCTCAGCTAATCTCTTTTGACTGATGGTCCACCTTATGACATTCTCCCACCCCACCCCCAGGTCCAGTACACTACAGACAGCCCCTGCACTTTTCCCTTCAGATCCTGGGCTTTTTTTTCCCCACACAGTTGGGATACTTGCAAGATTTCTGCAACAGTCTGCTGGTTGTCAGAAATTTTGTAAGGGTCTTTTGCTGCCATGCACTCCCCTCTGTCCCCATTGCGTTATGAAGGAGAGAAAGTCCTGGTAGGGACCACCCCCCTCAATTCTGCCAACTTTTAGCCTCTCTGTGTCTTGGTCTTTTGAAATGTATTTAGTGTTTCCTTATGAAACAAAACTGAGGCTCAGCTAGTCATTCATATTATAGAATTAAACAACGCAAATACAATATGAATCAAAACGTTAAATAAGACGTTACCATCTTTTTGTCTCATATTTTTCTAAAGTTGATCTGCATGTGTTTGTTTTCAGAGGTGGGAATGAGTGGATGTACAGCAACTCTTCCCCCAGCAAAGCATTATGTGCTGATTTAGTGAAAATGTTTTTATTATTTTCAGTCTTTAGAATGGCTTTAGCAAAGAGAGGCTGAGAGGGAAGAAGCACTGGGATTAATATTTATGATGCCGTTAAGAGCAAGACACTGATCCCACTGTATCTGTATTGTATCTATGTTATATACATATTCTTGTATTCAATAGGAGTTACATGGCCATGAACTACACAAGATCAGCCGTCTTACTCTGAAAATTGTGACAAATATGTAACCGACCTCTTTCAGTTTTAAAAAATGATACACACTCTCAAATCCGATGACATTCCAGAGCAATGTTCCCTATGGCAAAATGTTTATAGCAGGGTTTCAAATTAACTGGAGTACCCTGCATTTAGGACTGTTGTTAAGGAATTCTGGCTAATAATTGCTGCAATTGTTGGCATGGATTTCAGCTTTTGTAGATTAAATTAGATGGGACAGCGGCTTAATGGCCATTTTGCGTTTAGTGCTGATTTGTACAAAAGAAACTGGCTCATGTTTCCAAGTGCTGCGTGCGTGTAGGTAGATTTCCTTGGACTCACTGGGTATCTCAACTGTTGGTCTTTACTGTAAGGTTATCAGTTAATCAGCTAACGTCTGACTGAAGGACTGAAATGGAAATTGGAATGCAAGATCAGTACCTGATGGGGGAAAAATGCTTGTGAATTTTGTGTTTTTTGTATAGTGAAAGATGTGAACGAGAATTGGGATGCAGATAATGAATGGCGTGGATGTTGCTTTAAGAATGGACTGGTACTGCATGTTTGTTACCTACACAAACCAGTGACTTCTGTAACCCTTTAATGCCATCTGTGGACAACTTTCCATCATACAGATCTGTCTGACTCTCAAAAGAAAAGAATTTTAAGATTATATTTAATAAATATCTCATTCTTTTATTGTGCACATTTGACGATGCTTCATTTATTGTGTTGGGGGTGGGGCGGATGGGGGGGGGGGTGCAAAATAAATCATGTGCACCAGAACAAACATGTTTTAGCACAGCCTTATGGGGGGAAATGTTGACACTGAACTGTAGCTGTTACCTTAAGTAAAAACATTTTGAGTGTATTGATTTATTGGAAGTCCATCTGTGCGGTTTTGAATCCTAATTAACCATCTGGAAGGGTCTTGATGTGTCACACCTTTCGAAAGACCAGGCATTTGTTACTTTCTTCCATCTCGATCTTTTAGAGAGATACAAAAGTAGTGCATGTTCATTGTATTAGCACACATTTAATGGTCTTGTGTTTTACATTTGAACTGCTACGCACCATTCTCTCTAGACGTAACCCATTTCCGAATGCAAGCTGTCTTAGCACGTCGATGTCTGGAAGGCCCCACTCTGGATTCCTGGCGAAGAATTAGTTTAAAACACTTTACTTAGTTTCAATGAAATGCCCATCTCTATGATTTAAGCACAGACACTACAGATTAAAGTGAAGACTCCCATCTCTCGTAACCTCTGGTCTAATGTTTCATTGCAGATTGGTGTGATCATTCCATTGATAGCATAAGGCTAAAATATGATTTCAAACATAACATAGTAATTATACATTAGTTAAGCAGCAGCTTTGACAGTTACAGAAAAGACAAGAACAGTCATTCATCAGTGTTTGATTGGAGCTATGTCCACATACAGTACTGTGCAAGGCCTCTTCATTTATGTAATTTCCAGTCAAAATGGTAAGTACAATTCATTCATTTCTTTACATAATATTTTGGAGGTGATTACATATAAAATTTTCCAACACTGAAATTTAAAAAACATTAAAGATTATAAAGAAAATGGGACTCAACAACCACCAAAACTGTTGCTGTCAAAAAAAAAACAGTACTTAAAGTTTTCATCTTTGAGAGATGAAAGTCAAACTTCATTCTTGCTTCAGATCAGAAAAAATACAGGTGTTTTCTCTCTCTGTCCTACTGTGAGAAAGCAACACTGTGGGTCTGAAAGGATGTGTAGCCATCAACATGTCCTTACTGAGAGATGAAAATAGACAAGAGAAGAATAAGAAAATGTGCAAATCAAAAAAGCTGCGGATGTTCTCTGAACAATGGACTGTCCAGATCTCAACATCATTTAATGTATATGGGATTACTTGGACTGTGGGAGGCAAATAATGCAACCAACTTCTAAGACTGAACTTTAGAGATGTGAAATAAATATCCCTATATTATAGCTAGTTCTCTGCAGACCTGTAAAGCAGGTCGCCTGAAAAAATGAAAGCTGTAATAAAGGCAAAGGGTTCTCGAGGCCTTTGTATAATATTCTTCTAAAACGTTTTCTGTTTTTTCCTGCTCCTGAAACGTGAAAAACTTAAGATTTCACTGAAAATTAATAAAATAACCCATGGTCTTTGACTTTTGCACAGTATCGTATGATTTTGTACTTCTTATGAAAACACCAAACACTATGGATCCAAGTACAAGATCCTTAAGTCCTTAATAGCTTCTGTCTGTTGTACGCACACACACCAACCTCTTCTGTATTGTATTACTCACCCCGTAAGTTATTAAGATGCCGTTCTGCTTTAGAATCTGTCCAGATCCTTTAAAGACACCCTGTGGGCACAATAAAAGCCATTTTAATGAAACTAATACAGATATCCACATAATCAAAGTGTGTGGTAGTTGTACCTCTGCGGTATTGAAGCTGCTGTATTGAAGCAGGTTGATGGCTATGATGACATCACAGGAGCTTTGTGGGAGTCCTGCCCATTTCTCCCAGGGTTCCCTGGCATCCAGAAACACTGGCTGCAGCACTGACTGCACCTTGGTGGCATCAATATAAGCCTGGATACTGCAGCACAGATAGATCATATACTAAAACCTGGTGTATTAGCCTTGGTGTAAAGACTTCTGCTGGTATTCTGGACACAAACAACTTGATGCGATACGAAGCAAAAGTATTTTCCTTGGCTGAAAAACCTGTGTCAGTATGGTTGACAATCTGCATTTGGCTGTAAAGAAAATATTGTGTAAATTTAATGTTAGGCTGAACCATCACTTTAATTTTAGGATCATTGTTACCTAAATAAGGGATGAATATCAAATGACACCCTATTTCTTACATGGTGCACTATTTGAATTATGGAATTTTGGCTTTTTCACCCAAATAGTGCACTATCTGTCAACTATGACATTGTGTGTATGTGGCTGAATCCTAAATGTCTTATCTATTAGAAATATTATGCATTTTGGGTGCAGGAGCCATTATTTTAAGAGCCATGTTGTGCATTACATAAGGAGTAGGGAGTCATTACAGATTCAGCCTAAATGATCAGAACAATAGAGAACATTGCAGTGGCTCTTGTCATATCTGTGCAATTATGCTCAGATTAAAATGGCATTCTGGTCTAAAACAAGCACTTAATGTGTTATTGGTCTTTTTGTGTTATTTGTCATGACATTACATGCTTGTCCTGTCTGTCCTGTTTTTGTCTCTCATTACAATGCATGATACAAATACACCACACAACAACTGAAAATCCTCCCACTGTGATAAAGAAATCCTGACTGCTAGCATAGCTACCGATCTAGAGGCTAATAAATACACAAATGGCATTTCAGCATTCTAGCAGTAACATTAGCCAGGAGAAAGAAAACACATTTCCAGCAATCTGCCCTCAAGGATTCACCCCAAAGCCCTTGTAGTTTTTAAAAAGCTCCTCCCACCGTCAAGATACATCATAAGAAGAGGGTTTCCAAGTCTTTAGAACAGAAAATCGCTCTGTAGAGACTACTATTGCACACCACAGGTGGCGAGTAGTAATGTTTACAACAGATGGTAGTGATACTAACATTTTTTATTTTAGTCAGAGTGCCCCTTTAAGGGTAGACCAACGCTGAGAGCAAACAGATTGAGTCCAATTATAAATGTATAATTTGAATGTCCAGCTCCTGCTTACCTGTTTCGTGATTCCTCTGTAATGTCTGATGGCTGCCAGGTAATAAAGGGCAGCTCCTGAGCAAAGTGAGTAACGTGCTGGCCCGTGCCTGAGCCCAGCTCCAGGCCAAACAGCTTTTTATTAGACTGGTCCTCCAGCATGTGCTGCAGCACTGACAGCAGAGAGGCCTGACTGCGCTCAGCTGCAGGGGACACCAGCATGATCTGCACACAAGAGGGGGTGCCTAGAATCATCTCTCATACAACATAACCTTTTTAAGAAAACACACAACTATAGTAATACTACATCAATTTCAACAGGATTCCAATATACTAAAAAACAAGCACAATTACAATATATTACTAGGTGATGCTACAGAAATATTTGACATATTAATATATTACTATTAAGAAGTACAACATAAATGTTATAAAGAGGTAAAAGTATTATAGATTATTATCAAGTGTATTAAGTGTTATACAGCACTATAGAAATCTGATTCTTTCACACTCACCGGTCTTCACTGCTTGCTTTCAACTAAGTTCAAATGCAGTCAACACAAAGAATGCAGGCACTGTAAGGCATTGTAGAGTACTGATGGCAGATGGAATAGGAGATTACTGCTTAAGAAGCTTCTCGCTGCCTCCACCCTCTTAACATTGTAGTCGGACTCTCGCGTTACGAAAGAAAATGTCAGGACAACCAGCTTTTCTAATATATATGATTTACATAGAATTTGGATATGGTTTTCATAGATTTGTTATTTCAGGACAGTAAACATAACTACCTGTGACCCACTATAGTGATTGAAATACATGTTCTTTAACTGATCAGTGTTTACTTAAAGTATTTAGAGGCATTCCAGGTAAAAAAAGGTTTATATCACATTATGTAGTGCTATAGTGCATTTTATTCCACAGCATCGTCCATTTGGCAGGATTTTGTATCCTTTTTGTTTTCATCTGTCAGTGTTATCTGACTACAATACCCAGCATGCATTGCACAAATGTCACAGCCATTGAGAATCCCCCAATGGCAAAAAAATAAATGTACTTTTGTAGAGACTAATAAATAAAGACATAATATTTGGCTTCCTAGCAGTACTGTTAGCCACGTGGCTTCTGAATAAGCCAGCTACAGGAAAAAAATCAAACAGCCCATCATGTACTTGTAGCTTTTTAAAAGTTCTTCCCACCTTCAAAATACATCACGAGAAGTGCTTTTGTTGCCAGCTCTTACATTGGAAAATATCACTAGATATCTGGGACTTCGGTGGCCCCACGTATAGGAGGCCAGTGGGCATATGCCCCTTGGCATGTGCCCCTTCAATAAGCGGCAGACTCTGTAGGCGCCTTCAAGTGTTTTTCAATAAAGTTATATGAAATGGAGAAAGAACAAGGTTGTGTTGCCAAGTTGGACATAAAACACATTTCTTTCTTCAATTTTGAGAGAAGACTCTAACAGAAAATTACACAGAATTAGAGCTTTAATGTGCAGTACTGACAACGTTAACGTGAAAGAGGAAATGTTTAGCAAAGCACACTTTAAAAGGTGCGGAGAGAACATGAGGGAGAACAACCGAGCAGGGTGAGGCGTGAGGCGGATTATTAGGAACGCATCTGGCAACCACATCACCGGCAATGCATTGTGGGTAGGTCAGGGAAAGCGAGCGGAGGACGCCATGTGCTTTTGAGCGAGAGGGAGCCGGGGGTCTGGAGCAGCCGCGGGAGAGCGATCTGATCACAGAAAGGCCGGAATAACAGCGGCAGGCTTTAGTTAACATGTACTGCACGTTGCACTGCATCCGGACGTCGCTGCGGGTCGCCGCTCAGGCGCACGGGTGAGCGGACGCACGCGCGTTACCTGTTTAAGTTGCTGGACAGGATTCAAGGACAACAGCCCGGAGCTGCTTATTCGTCTGATTTTCCCGTTCCACCTTAAACGGTGCAGCAGTTACGCTGTGCTTCCGAATTGTCCTATTCCACTTTAAATGGTGCATCAGTTAGTTACCGGCTGGATCGTTTAAGGTGGAGCGGGGAGTTTCGAATAGGAGGCTGAATTCAGCCTCGTGACCAGAGCTTCGTTTCAGGCTGAATTACCTTTGAACACCTTATTAATTGTGTGCAGCACACAGAGGACACTTCTCACAGCGCTGGCTGTGCGTTAGTTATATATGATCAGGACACAGATGTATAACTACTTATAACCGCTATAGGTCCGCTGGTGTAGTCCGTATTCGCAGGTTGGCCCATGGTCATGATCTGGAGTCGGTCTCCTCAGGATAGGTGAGGCTAAGCCTGGCTGTGGTTTGTCATTCCCAGGACAGTACTAAAGGTGTTCCTAACTGGCGAGAGTGTATTTCCCAGCTTTTCCAGCGGGGACGTCAGCTCCTTTAACCCGCTGGCGTGTGAGTGGGAGAGATGCTGCGCTATCAAGGTCACTTAGATGAGGCTACTTCCATAATTTGGCTGCTTCCAGCTTTAATACGAGGGCTTGTCCTCTGTGCTGCTGCCTGTGGTGAAGTGACATGCCGTTTAACTGTATGGTTGGCACCCACGAGAACGCGCTGACTAGTTATAGAAGAGTGGAGAAATGAAAAGCTCTGAAAAAAGTCAGTGTAACTAATCCAGATGCAGGGAGTGTGTTCTTCAGAATATGAACGTTATCTGTTTTCATGCTCTTATTGTCTGCTGGGTCTGTTTCTCTAATGCACGCTTTCTGCCCTTAAAGGGGAATTCCACCGAATTTTTATAAAATTTTGTATAATTGACTGTTTGAAATGTTAAGTCATTCAAAGTTGTTTGGCATGAAATGGCTCATTGTGGAGAAACCTACAGATAAGGCTTCTTTACGGTGGTGGTGATGGGAACCATGGGTCACAGTGGCAGCTACACACACACACACACACACACATACATATATATATATATATATATATATATATATATATATATATATATATATATATATATATATATATATATGTATGTATATATGTGTGTATATATGTATGTATATATGTATATGTGCCATTTTATTCACTGTCTCATGCATCAGGGCATGTAACTATGTGTAACCATTTCGTGTAATCGCTGTTTGTCAGCTAGCTTTTAGAGGTATTAAACACTTCAGACAAGAAAGATTTCACATCAAACCACTGAATGGCTTTGTTGACAACTTAATCAACTTAACCAACTATGCAGACATTCCCCTTTAATAGCATGAACACTGAATATAGCTTGGAAAGTCAAAAAGCAGCCTGGAAACGGCCCTAATGTATGGAAGTTCAGCAGGAACAAAAGAGACATATACATATATATTGTACTGTCTTGGGCTGAGCCTTGTTCAGCTTTGTAGTCCTATTTTCAAGGGTCATAGTTCTGTTAAGTGTAAGAAGCCAAAATCTAAGTAGATTAAAATTGGGCGTAAACTGGAAAAGCAAAGAGGAAGATTCACAATTTAATTAACATATGCCTTGATAAACATGCAGTTGTGATATGCAGGTGTGTATATTAAAGCTCATTTCTAACCAAAATGAATAATAAGTTTTTATTGAAATTATTTTTAATGTATACATGAAATTAACCATAAACCCACAGAAACACTCATGTACAACTGTGATTGGGTTATGAAGGGTTCATTTGCATATTGTGGCCATCTGTGACATCAGGCATCCGTGACAATATCAGGATCATAATTAACCAACAGTATACTGTGCAGCCTGGCTCCATTCTAATGACATGTTTGTTGTATTGACTTGTGTACTTTATTCATAATATCTAAATGTGTACCCTCCAGACATCATCTTCCAGCACCGGCCCTGTGTGCCCTGAGGACGCTCAGGACCAGTCCTGCGTGTCTGACCGATGCCATCGCTACACCCCCTTTAGATGGAGCCCCCAAACAGTACTCGCCTAAAATCCAGCAACTGGTCAATGATATAGCCAGTCTGACCCTTTTAGAAGTTTCTGATCTCAATGAGCTGCTCAAGGTAGTGCACACAATGTGAAATTTTGCATAAATTGACTCCTCCTGTTATTACAGGTGTCACTGATTACTATTTGTGTTTGGTCTTCCTTAGAAAACGCTCAATATTCAGGATGTAGGAATTATGCCTATGGGGGCAATGGCTGCGGCGCCATCTGCAGGAGCAGCTCCGGTAAGATTTAGGCTGTTCATAGAGACATGGACACATCTCTTCCCGTCAGATGCTGATTGCGTGACTGTCTATTGTGTATTGATTTGTGATTTTATTTGTGCAGGCAGCAGAAGAAGATGCAGCCCCAGCAAAGAAAGAGAAAACTCATTTCACAGTGAAACTGACAGAGTTAAAGGCAGAGGATAAAGTCAAACTGATTAAGGAAGTGAAGAACTGTATTCAGGGCTTGAATCTAGTACAGGTAAACAGTTTTCGTCCTGCAGTATGTTTGTTTACTATGATTTGGGACAGGCTGGGTTGTCAATACGTGATACTCCATTAGAAGGTACAGAGGAATTTAATTTATAGTCTTTATGGTCTGTCAGAGGGGTTGGGCACTATGATATTATATCAAACACATCAATGATTAATTACATCACAATACATTTTTTGGCTTTAGACCAATTGGAGACAGCCTAAACAACATTGAGTGAATAAAAATTGCATAAACTGTATAGTAGTTAATGATGTTGGCTGTTATGCCATTAAAGAAGCAGGCAACTTTGGGAATAAAATTTTATTCTTCAAACTAGCTGATGATATAGCAACTGCTTTTTTAAAATTAAGAAATACTTGTTACTCTGTATTGTATTTTTTGCATTTATTATAATGCATTTTTTTTTAAACAAGCTAAATACAGTACAAATAAATGATTTTAAATAGGTGTGCATTTATGTAGAGTGCAAGGATTGTTTTAAATTGTAAAACTATCTTATCAGTTACTTGTTACTGTACAGTTTATACACTGCTTATTGTTGTTTACAGGCTAATTAAAGCTTTTTACATATATGAAGATTTTTTTTCTGAAATGCTGTGTTTAGATGTAACAAGAACAGGTTTAAAAAGAATGACGGATGTATAAAGTGCACTTTTTAAACTTATTTCTCCAAGTACAAAGTGAAATTAATCATAATATAGTGTTGATATTTATTTGACATACGTAAACTGCACAGTGTAAATTCAGTGGTGTTTAATGCTTTTTCGAACTAAACCCTCCATACATTGTCCCCCTTGTAATATCAGCCTGCTCCGGTGTTTCTTATTGAGAGATTTCTGTATTTCATCTCCTAAAGGCCAAGAAGCTTGTAGAATCCCTGCCTCAGGAGATCCGGGCCAACGTTTCCAAAGAAGAGGCGGAAAAGCTGAAGACAGCGCTGGAAGCAGCAGGTGGCACTGTGGTTCTGGAGTAGACCCTGCACCTCTTCAATACCGTCTTGTCTATTTTTGTTGTTTGTTGTTTTTTTTTACACATCAAAGGTGAACGGAATGGAAAACAAGTAATGCCTTTAAACATTTACCCCACGATCTGCCAGTGACTGTCTGGGTGTGAGAACTCACAGACTGGACTCTAGCAGGCATCTGGCCTGCGCACACTCACCACCCAGTCAGCGGCTTTGTCTGTCTGCCTGATAGCTCTAAGCATAGAGCTACAGATGTGACGGCCTGGGCAGTTCAGATGGAGTTCTGTGTGTATGTCTGTGTCTGTTTCATAGGGCATGGGGACATATGCCTTAGACAGAGGGGCACAATTGCCATTGCCTGTGGTTAAATAAACGTCATATAATACTGTGCAAGACTGTGTCATCATATGAACTGGAGATAACAAATAACAAGCATCAGGGCAGCTTGAAAGTGGGTTGTTATTGGACAAAATTTAACCAGTTGTCTGTTTTGTACATACAATGAGAGTTAAAAGTAGCTGGTCATTCATGTCCCCATATGGCATACAGTAGTATCCGGCAGTCCTCACAATGTGTAAGTTTACTGATTGAACTCTAAATGATTTATGCGCATTTAAAATGACTTGTTTTGAATTTGCTTTACAATATTTTACATTAAATGAGTCATAACATTAAAGTTGCCACTCTTGAGACTGAATTTCCATTTAAAAGCATTCAGCACTTTTTTCCTCACATTGAAAATAAAAATGACTGACTCATTTTTAGTAGTCTAAATGTTCAGGTGATCCTGCTGCCTGAATATGTGGAACTGAAGTACAATCAACAGTACAAAGTGGGGGTCCTTCAAGTAAACCAAAGAGGTTGCCAGATTGCTTGAAATGGTTCCAAATGGGGTTGAAAATGTCCTAAATTTCATAGATTTTTAAAAAGTCATCCAGGGTGGCTAGATATTAAACATTCAGTATTTCATATAAAGTTATCAAAATGTTAGAAATATACCATCTGATGCTTGAAACGTTTTTGTGATTGTTGTGAGATGAGGGTTTGGCGAAACACATTTTTCAAGATCCATTCATGGTGGACAGACGTATGCAGGACATTCTAAGGAAAATGTAATTCTTGAGATTTACCACTATTTTACCATTATCCACATTACATTTCAAAAACTTAAGATTCACTGGAAGATTTGTATAGTAAACATAATGTGTGTTATGTATGATACAACTTTTGGTTTCTCTCACCACTGCAAGAAAGAAATCTGAGTCAGTACATTTCTATACAATCACATAAAACCACTCTGTTTACTTATAAAGGGTTGAATTATGTAGACATTTTGAAGAAAGGGTGGAGCTCCCCTTTCAATGCATAAAAAAAAGTCCCCAAAAAAGACTAAAACAATCGAACGTAAGCATTTTAACAGTAGAGCATTAAAACTGTATTGTCTAGTAAGCTGCTTGTACTACACTGGGGACAAAGTTGCTTAAAGGTTGCTTTAAACTTACATGATTATTATGTATATTGGCTCAACAGGAGTAACTCACTTTACTCACTTTAAATTGAGCTAACGTTTAATTTGTCTTGCACTGATGTACAAATGTGAAACAAGTAAATTCTACATTTTCTTTGTGGTGTAGTGCACTAAATGCAGAGCAAGCATAAAAGCATTATTCTTTTATTCAGTGCCAAATTATTTGCCATGTCTACTCCATACTGTGATGAACAACTACGACCATCATCATTCTGTGGGGGTTTAATTTGTGCTTCTCTTGACACCTCAACAAAATGAAAACATTTTTATTTTAACAGCAGTGGTCTTTAAAGAGCTAGGCCTTCAGTTTGGACCATAAAGAAACTGAAAAACTGGAAAAACACCACCTTTAGGATAATGCTTATTTCTGTTAGCACCTCTATGGCATTCTAGTTGTATGTTAGCGCTAAGCTAACAGCACATGAATATGTATTGGCCATTCTAGACAGAACACAGACATTTAATACTTGCAAACACTTATTACCGTATATTTTACCTTCTAGCAGTGTAACAGCAACTTCTATAAAAGTGATCTAACATAGTTTCCATTTCAAACATCTGACTGAAATGTGTTGGTGAGGCCACAGTCTGTGACTTCCTGAAGGCCTTGTGTGACAATGTTTCTCATGATATTGGTCCCAACCATTATAAATTAAAACGAGACTGTCATTTCCTAATTATGTTCATGATTAATATGGTACGTTAGGCCTTCAGTTCATCTCCTGAAGTTCTAACCAGTGGGAGAGCTTGCATAGTGTGCACTGTGTTTAAAACTGTGTTTAAAACTTGCCAAAATTATGGCAAAACAACACAAAGTTTGTCCACCCAAAGCACATTTTTACTCTGGAAACACCAAAAGCAGCTCATATTGATAACTATCTGGCAACGCACAGAACCACAGACATGGAACAAAGTGGGAACACTACACTGAATCCACTTGGACACAGGCCCAAACCAAATTGTACAGCAGCAAACAATGTGCACTCTAACAATATGTTAATTAACATAGCATAGGTTCTTCCAGGGTTCTTTAGTAAAGGCAAAAGTTCTATAAACAACCACTAACACTCCAAAGAACACTTTGCATGCTTAAATAGTTCCAAAAAGGCTTCTACACTATTAAAAAAGAGAAGCATATATGGAACCATGAGCACTAAAAAAAACCTTGCATGATTAAAGGGTTCTTCACATCATGAAAGTATTCTTCAGATTGATGGAGAAAGTGCTGTAGAAGGTTCTATATATAGATCCCTTTTGAAAATGGTTCTATATAGCACCAAAAAGCCTTGTACACTCTTAAAAATGGTCCTTCAAGGGCTATTTAGTAAGGAAAATGGTTCTATATAGAATTATGAGCACTAAAAAAAACCCTTTGCATGATGAAAGGATTCTTCACATCATAAGTGTTCTTTAGATTGATGGAGAATGTGTTGTAGATGGTTTTATACAGAACATTTTGAGAAAGGTTCTATTTAGCACCAAAAGGATTATTGTTACAAGCTTGACATCATCACAGTACCAGAACCCTTTTTGGTGTTATATAGAACCACTTACCAAACCATATACAATTTCCATCAATCTGAAGAGTGACTTCACCATACAAAGAACCATTTAAGGATGTAAATGATTCTTTGAAGGTTCATGGTTCTATATAGAACCCTCGTCTTCATCAAGAACCCTTGAAGGACCATCTTTTTTAAGAGAGAAAGAGAGGTTGTTCCTCTGAAATACTGTTTTGTAGAGTGTAGAGTGTTCGGTTTCTCTGGTTCATCATGACTCATCCAGTCTGACTTGTTGCCCAGAGTTGTACTCTCAGAGTTCAGCCGCCCTTCATCATTTAATCCCTCGACCTGTGACCTACTGTGTGTGCAGGCCAAGTTATTATGAAAGTCAGCTGAGAGCAGATCAGACTTCTGCATGTTCTGTGTTTTCAAGGTGCCATAATATTGTATGTTTGAGGAGACACTACATCGTATTTTCTCACTGATGGTCCATTCACAACTTCTGCTGAGGTCATGAATAGCTTGCTACTATTTATGTTCGTCACGTAGACCTGGGCTGTATTTCCACCCGGAAACTGGCTGCGTCCAGCTCTGGACACAGAGAAACGAGCCCCGAAGATATCAGCATGGCTCGGTCATTAGCCCAGCCCTCCAGAACTCTTGGATGTTATTTAACTTGCTGTGAAAGGATTAGTGTGGCTCAGCTTACCTACTCATTTCAAATATGTCAGCAGTTGCATTTCAAAAAGCCCATTCTGATTCTGGGATATCCTAATATCCATAGACCCAAGCTTTCTCCACCAAAGCCAGCTGCATGAAGAACTTCCCTCATGAATATTCATCCACACTTCATCCTCACAGGTTATTCTCCCAACCATGACAAATACTGGAAACCAACCTGGAAAAAAATAAAAAGCTTACTGTTTTATTATTTGTATATTTTTGGATATACAAACAAAGCTGCCTGGTTTTATTTAAAATCCAAATCATTTAATTGATTTTTAATTCTTTTTAAAAATCAATCTTTGTATTTTTTAGTAGCTTTTATGATTCACTTGATCAAATTCTCATTACCACACCACAGTAAGATTTGACAATAGGTGTGTAAATAATGCTTTTCACCACAACTTTTTAAATAATCTATTTACCATTGTTTGTACTTTAAGGCTGAATTTTACAACAAAATATAGTAATCTGTAATTTTATCTCATTACCTAAACACACACTAAGTACCTGATAAATATCAGCAATGAGAAACAGATACCAACTCTGAAAAAGTCACAGACTTCCCTTCATTTATTTAACTTCCAGGTAAAACGACAATCATGTACAGTTACTTTATTTTTCAGGAGATAAGTGAAAACAGAGCATTCCTAACAGGTTTCCAAAATTAAAAAAGCATGTCTCCAAAAATGTTCAAAAGAGAAAAACAGGACTCTTAACAAAAAATAGTTTACAAATTAAACAAAAGCTGCTGATGTGCTCAGAACAATGGACTGACCACCCCAGAGTCCAGACCTCAACATCGCTGAACCTCTTTGGTATTTCTTGGATTGACAGGAGCACAAAATATGACCCACTTCTAAGACAAATGTGTGGAAAAATGTCCCGGGAGATTTCTTAAAAAAAAAAAAACTCCTGAAAAGAAAGGAAGCTGTAAGAAAGGCAAAAGGTGGACACACTAAATAGCTCAAATGGGATATTATATTTAGTGTCTGTGGCCTCTGTGTAGTTTTCTGTTGAATGTTTTTTTTATTAGTTTTCTAATGCTGAGAAATGAATACCTGACTGGATTTTTTAAAAAGGAGGGGGACTTTTACACTATAGTGTATGTGGATGCACTAGTAAGAATGAAAACAATGAAATAAACATAAAGGAAAATGAATAGTGGAAAATAGCAGCTCCAGTTGATGTGCTGCATTATGACATATTTATGGACATCGTTTGAGACTGTTTTGTGCGAATGACCTAATTGAAGAACGTACCCCTAACCCCCCTCAGCCCCCCCTGCCCCCCCTGCCCCCCAGCAACAATGTCTCTGGGTATCTGATCCTCTTGGCACACGTGTGCGCCACTTGAAGTCTGAGCAGCAGCTGTAGCAGTGTCACCACTCCTTCACAGAACAGCACAGTGTCTTCTCTCAACTAATGTCTGGCCCGTTTCATCATTAACTGTGTGCGGAGGAACCACTGCTTTCAGAAATGCAGGCGCCCCGGCAGCATTAAGCACCAGGTGTGAAGGAGGAGGATTAAGAGAGGAGCTGAGGCGCATGCTTGCATGACTGACGCCTGCGCTCAGAGCAGAGGAGCTTCAGCTTTGAACTGAAGGCAGCTGTTTCACCTCACAGCCAGTGAACACATGGGGTTTGAAGTCATGGCAGAGAAGCGGGTTTCTCGCTGGTACTTCGGTGGACTTGCCTCGTGTGCTGCCGCCTGCTGCACACATCCACTGGACCTCATTAAGGTAGAGTTAATAATCAAAGATGAACGGCTACGGAGCTACTGATTCGACTCGTCCTCTCCACCTTAAATGTGGCGTGTGGCGCCAGAATGTAATTGCTGCTCCATTTAAGGTGGCACGGTCAGTTCTTATAAGTATCTAACTTCACCCGCGCCGAATGGGTTAACTTTAACGGTCTTAGCGTCTTAAGATTAAGTGAGAGTAGCGCTGCCTTATAACAGTTAAAGGGGAGTTCCACCAATGTTTCAGAATTTGTGAATAATTCGATAATTGTAGAGAAACTTAACTTGTGGACTTTTTTGTATGCTGGTTCTGATATGAAAAAAAAGGGGCTATTTTGGGGGCTATTTTGACTTACAACGCCCTGCATGTACTCCTCCGCTATGAATGGGTTAAAATAAATGGATTAAGATACTTTTAAGCTGAAACTTTATCACAAAACTGTCAAAAGCAATGTGTCACACACCAGGCGGCATATATCTAACCATTTTATGCAATAATCTGTGAGAGAGCTTTTAGAGGCAGTAGAAGTCAACTCTTTAGATGTCTGGTTCCTATCCCCACCCACAGTTCTGACTTAAGTTCCTCTGGACTGGAGCATTTCACTCCAAACCACTCTTGATGACCGCTTAACCGTTGAATTATGTAGATTTTTTTTTTAATTGGTGGAGATCCCCTTTAATGAAACAGTCCAACAGTCTGTTGACCGTTAAACAGTCAAAAAACAGCTTTACAGTGTGAGTTTGAATAAAAATGCCTTATTGAAACATTACGCACTTGCTAGTACAGTGTGAACTTGAACGTGCTTTATGATTATGAGAATTCTCAGTGGTGCTTCTATATTGTGCATTTATTGAGTTTCTCTCTTCTATTTCTTATCAAATGAAAGTCTAGAAATGATGCTCTACACTGTCTTTCGTTATCTTTCTAAAGATAGTGGTTCAAAACCTACATAACTTAAGGGTCAGTCTTTAAGGGAGCATCTAAAAAAACTGTACAAAGTGAATGATTTAGTGCTAAGTTTGATTTATAAAGCACCTCTCACAAGCCTCACAGACCACAAAACCTAAGACTATAAATATGGATAATCTGAACTAGGGATGAAATGTATAATATAAAAAGGATGGGTCCAAGGACAGAGTCCTGGGGCACTCCCTGAGCAACAGGGAAGTGGATGACTTGTGCGTACTTACTGAGATAAACTATTGCCTGTTAGTAACATTGGTCTGAAAGCAGTCAAGAGCTAAGATGCAAAAAGCTATGAAAATAAGCATCTTATAGTTTATAGTGTCAGAGGCCCCAGCATCATTTAGCAGGAGCTCATTGAAAACTCTTGCCCACTTAGAGCCCACTTAGTTTACTACAAGTACTTATATGCCTGTATGTCTAGTATGTGTGCCACGATCAGGTAGGTAATAAGATGTTTATTTAAATTCCACGCAGGGAATATTTTGGGAAACTGAAAGTTATTCTTGAAGGGGACACTCTCTCTACTAGGGGTGCGCAAAACAGCTTGGACAGTGAAACTACTAAAATTAGCTGAACTCAGAATGTCAGATACTAGTTTTGCCCGTGTTGTTCTGTCTGGGCCACTGGGTGTCTGACAGTCTCTCTGTGCAGGTTCACTTGCAGACGCAGCAGGAGGTGAAGATGAGGATGACGGGTATGGCTCTGCGAGTGGTGCGGAGCGACGGTGTGCTCGCACTCTACAGTGGTCTCAGTGCCTCCATGTGCCGCCAGGTTAGCTCACTACTGTGGGAGAATGAACCTCAGTCTGTGAGGTGTTGGACTTGCATCCTGCAAGTCTACATGACACACTCATTTCATGACTCACACTCTCTACAGGACATGCCCCCTATGAAATACCCACAGTATGATCCATATGCTATATGATATGCACATAACTTGACACAAGTGCTGTACTGGACTGGACGGTCCCACTACACGGCACTGCTACTGTACTAAAAGACAGTCATCATTTGCCACACCAACTTCCCTACTTAACACAATCTTTACAAAATATGCCCACTACAAGACACATCCAGCACCATATACAACAAGTACAAGACACTATACAAAAGTCAGAGACCACCTTTTCTTTTGTTTAATTTCTGGTCAAAACAGCCACAAAGTTGCTCATTTTACAGCAACAGAAAAAGCAGAGCACGTATATTACACAGAAGCCTCAGCAGCAAAATATAATATGCTTTATATAATTTATATTTTATAAATAATTTTATAATTTTCAATATTTAATATGTCGTCCCCTTCATTACCACTTCCATTCTTTTCAGCAGACTTGCTTTCAGTTTTTCAAAGAAGTCTTAGAAGTTGGTTACATTTTCTGCTTCACTTGATCCGCATAATCCCACACATGTCCAGCAATGTTGAGGTGTGCACTCTGGGGTGGACAGTCCGTTGTCCTGAGAACGCCAAAACACAATTTCTTTGATTTCCTTTCAGACCCTTAGATTTGAGTTGTCTTTTCACAGTGGAAGGATGGACAGGAACACTTGTGGATTTTTTCAGATCTGAAGCAACAACTTGATTTTCCCCTGTTCTTTAAAAATGAAAGTACTGTTTGTCTGGTGGTGACAGTATGGTGTTCTACCGGGTCTTGTGTCCCATTTTCTCTTGATCTTTTAATCATTTTCCAGTTTTGGAAACTCCTGTTTTTAAATTTCTTTTCTTCTTTATGTGATCAGATTATCTTATATACGATCTCCTTAGAAACATCTGCTGAAAAATTTGTGTGTTTATTGGCTGTTTTGACTGGAAATCAATTAAATGAAGGGTCTTTGAATTTTGTACAATACTGTATGCCCCACTTCATATAAAGACATCCCCTCTAAGAGACCCTTTCTTTTCAAGACACTCCCACAAGACATACTTACTTCACAAAAGTCACTACATTTACTCTTGTTGTAATGTAAGGATTTTTACAGTGAAGACCATGTCGTGTTCTCAAATTATATTATACTGAGATTCTGTTGGCTTAAAGCTGGTCTATTCTAGGGTTCTTCTGCTGTCTCTGAGGAAGCCACTCTGTCCTCACCTACAAATACACAGATGACAGTTATCATTGTCTGCATACCAGGCTGGATTTCCTTTAGCTGTTATACATGTTGGTAGTGCATAATGTTGGAGGGCAATTCTAGCATCACTTTTAATTGGTTGGCGGCAGGCAAGCTCTAATTAAACAATAAAAGATGTGTCAAGATAAGACTGAAGAAATTCTGAGCTCATGTTGGAAAGGGAGAATTATCTTGGCTCATATAGGAATATTGGCTCCATTGAGTGCTCTGAAAGATCTTCTCTGGCTCTAGTGGTCTCTTCCTGTTAACTTACCATGTCGGAATTGTTCACAGTAGTGGTGATAAGATCCAAGAATCTGGAGAGGTGGAGGTTTGCACTGGAGAGGAGAGGAATGAAGGTCAGTAGAGATAAGACGGAATACATGTGTGTGAATGAGAGGGAGGCAGGTGGAAAGGTGAAGATGCAAGGAGTAGAGGTCGTAAAGGTGGATGACTTCAAATATCTTGGGTCAACCATCCAGAGCAATGGACAGTGCAAAAAAGAGGTGAGGAAGAGGGTGCAGGCAGGATGGAGTGGGTGGAGACGGATGTCAGGGCTGATGTGTGACAGAAGGATAGCAGCAAGAGTGAAAGGGAAGGTTTACAAGACAGTAGTGCGTCCTGCTATGATGTATGGTGTGGAGACTGTGGCTCTGTCTAAAAGACAGGAGGCTGAGCTGGAGGTGGCAGAGATGAAGATGCTGAGATTTTCGTTGGGAGTGACAAGGATGGACAAGATCAGAAATGAGCAGATCAGAGGGACAGTGAAGGTGGAGCAGTTTGGAGATAAAGCCAGAGAGGCCAGGTTGAGATGGTTTGGACATGTGTTGAGGAGGAATAGTGGATATATTGGGCAAAGAATGTTGGAGATGGAGCTGCCCGGTAGAAGGAGAAGAGGTAGACCTCAGAGAAGGTTTAAGGATGTAGTGAAGGTGGACATGGAGATGGTTGGTGTGAAAGTAGAGGAGGCAATGGATAAGGCAAGATGGAGGCAGATGATCTGCTGGGGCGACCCCTAAAGGGAGCAGCCGAAAGAAGAAGAAGTGGTGATAAGAGCCAGACGTGCAAAGTGATTAATGTCTACAAGTTGTATCACGTGAAGCTATTACATGCAGTGGTTAGGAATAAACTGCCTGATTCCTGAAGCACCGTTCTACAATAGCTAGACATTCATGGTGGAGAGGTGTTGTAAGGTACTCAAATTAATATTATATTTCTCTGTAACGCTAAGCCAGGTGGATCTAGTTCAATTTCTACATTTTAAAAATGTTTGATTCAGCATCGGCACATAAGTACATGAAAAATATTGGAAAATTGTCATCAGCCAAGAGTTCATATATCTGTGCATTCCTAGTAAATAGCATTAAAGTGAAACATGCTTGGTTGGAACATTAATTCAGCAGCTCAGTGTGGTCGTTTACTGAGAAGTCATGTTTTTTTTTTTTTTTTTTTTTCTTCTTTTTTCCCCTCTTGATTGTCCAGCTGACATACTCAATGACCCGTTTTGCCATTTATGAGACAGTGCGAGACAAGGTGGCTGATGGCAAGCAGGAGCCCATGCCCTTCTACCAGAAAGTCTTACTGGCTTCATTTGGAGGTATATGCACAAAGCACAATGCTTTGATTAATACTGTGCACCTTGTAAATTAGGTCAATAATATTGCTATCATGCTTTATTATGAATAAGAGGTCTCTTAGTGTGTGTGTGTGTGTGTGTGTGTGTGTGTGTGTGTGTGTGTGTGTGTATATGTGTATATATATGCTTTGACATACAGATCATAACCCAAGAGCCAGCCTTCACTTGCTTTTACAACCATTTTTGTTCCTGAGCAGTACTAATGAATAGACTCCAACAAATTTTGTTGTTTGTTATTTAAAGTAGTGATTTTCATGTGTCCTAAACTGGCTCTATAGTGCAATGTAGAATTAGCAGGGGCATCACATTGTAACATACTGATAAAGAAGCTAATAAAACCCTGTATAATGTATCACATATAATCTTTAATGAGATTCAGAAATGTCCATTTACAGTACTGTGCAAAGGTTTTAGGCATCTAAGCAAAAGTTTATCACAACATAAATTAGAATAAAGTCATATTCGTAATTCAAATAAAAAGAATAAAAAGTAACAAGAATTTCTTGGGTCCATATTTTTCCTCGACACCTTCACAGCCGCCACAGAGACTTGTTAATATCATCAATTACATCATGAGCACAATTAACTGAAGCACTGATTGGTCAAACCAGGAGCTGCTTTTTAACTACATATAATACTGGACTTATATAAAATTATTATTAATATTCTATAAATTTTGTTTTCAATATGAACACTTTTCTCAGCAAATAAACACAAACTACATAAATAAATTGATTTTGAAAATGTGTCTTGGGTGACTAAGACTTTTGCACAGTACTGTAAGTATTACAGACGTACAGTATGTATTGTTCCAGCTGAGGTAAAGGGAGAATATCATCACTAGTGTATTTAATGCTTTGTCAAATTCAACCAGTGTTAATAATATGCGTATGTACCTTAAGGACTTACAGGGGGCTTCATTGGGACTCCTGCAGACATGGTGAATGTTAGGTGAGATGGTTATTTTTATCCTTTAAGAGTACTAAGATTACTTAGTACATTTGCTCTGTAAACATAATTTTTTCCTTTTTTGAGCAGAATGCAGAATGATGTGAAGTTGCCACCAGAGCTTAGGAGAAAGTGAGTATGTTGGAGTCAAAAAGCCTTTTTGCAGTGAAGATCATTTAGTCAGTGATACCTAAATTTAATCCTGGACAGCAAAAAGCATAGATGGATGTCTGTCTAA
Source organism: Pygocentrus nattereri (assembly GCF_015220715.1). Taxonomy (NCBI): domain Eukaryota; kingdom Metazoa; phylum Chordata; class Actinopteri; order Characiformes; family Serrasalmidae; genus Pygocentrus; species Pygocentrus nattereri. The sequence goes on along the minus strand of NC_051211.1, from coordinate 9,417,254 downwards.
TTTAAAAGCCCCAGGGAACCAAAATCTGTATTTTATTTTCAACCTTGCTCCTTTGGGTACAAGATATCATTTCAAAGTATATCTTTTGAAAAACCTTACAGTGATCGTCCATAACCTTCCAATAAATGCCTGTATATTTTTCCTAAATTCTTCTCTTTCAATGTAAACTTGACACTTCTGATATTGAGTAGAACATAAGTGGGCTGCATCCTCACCATATAAAAGCATCTCCATATATAAAAGCAGGATGGGAATGTTGGACAGAGAGATTCCAGTCATACATATATATCAGAACATTAGGCCACATCCAGACATTTCTATTTAAGCCAGTGGTTTGTTAATATTTCTATCTTATTTTGCTGGATTAACTTGACACCCACAGTTTTAACATCAGCAGTGAAAAGCGCAGTGCTGTGTTTGTCCGCTGATTTACAGCCTGTTATACAAATGTGCTGTCTGTTCTGCAGCTATGCACATGCTCTAGATGGAGTCATCCGTGTTTGGAGAGAAGGTACGTGTTCATCAGTAAGCACCAAGATCAATACCATTCAGTTCTGTTTTCAGTTCAACAAATTGACATGTGGCTACAGTTTGAATCAACTTTCTCCAGCATTTAATTAATTTTTTCTGCTTGTATTTCATGAACGAACAGAATTGAGTCCATATTTAACCACAGATGTCTTTTCTTGCAGAAGGAATAAGAAAACTGTTCTCTGGAGCTTCAATGGCCTCCAGCAGAGGTGCCCTGGTCAGTGTGGGGCAGGTATGGTCATCATCTAAGCATTCGCTTCCATATTGTGATGTTCATGGCCATCAAAATGATTTTAGTTCTATGTCTTGCCCAGCTCTCTTGCTATGACCAAGCGAAGCAGCTGGTGTTGGGGACTGGCATCTTCACTGACAATATTGCCACCCACTTCATTGCCAGCTTTATTGCAGTGAGTCAGCCCCTCATTACATCTGCTGTCTTTTCTTCTAATGTGGCAAACACTCAAGTGCTTTTTCAGAAATGATCTTTTTTCTACACATCAGCAGCAGTTAAAAAAAAAAAAAAAACTACTGCAGTCGGATTAGTTTTACCTGGTGAGGTAGCAGAATTTATAACGAGAGCCCTGTCCGATATGAAACATTTGTCACCAAGATTTTAATAAGCTAAAAATCCTTATAACCAGTAATGTTGTTTTAACCAGAAATTTTTGTATTGACAAAAATTAAACATACTACTAACATAGTTTTAGTACAACTGTCAACTTTCTAAGCATCATATTCCTGAATGTGGTTTTCTTATTTAAGATATAAAAATATATTATTCTAGCACAGTACAGTATTTATTTTTTTTGGGGTGGAGGGTGGGGGATTTGTGTAGGGGGGGTCAATTCACACACATTGCAGAACCTATAGAAAGACACATATTAGTTTTATTGCTGATTAAATTCTGTTAATTTAGTTGCTTTCCTTAAACTGTATTCCATTCTCTGAAATGCTCATTTGAACAGGGAGGCTGTGCCACTGTTCTGTGCCAGCCAATGGATGTGGTGAAGACCAGGCTGATGAGCTCCAAGGGAGAGTATGGGGTGAGAGCAATTTAGAAGTTTCTATAGCATGCTAGCTATTTGTGGCAATACTAGGTTACCTGATTAGGACTTGGTAGGTCTTGGTTATTTAATGATGATCTTTTATTGGTCTTCATGTTTGTATAGCAACTGTGGACGGTACTGCTAAATAAATTACTATTAATCAATAAATTGAGCTGCCTGTATGCTGCCTAAATATTTTGCCTTTGTATTATTTGAAGTCTGCATAAGCAAGAGGTCGGGGTCGGAGAAAAAATGGTGCATTGTAACTTTTGTTTGAATAAAAGTATCAGTACACAGAGACCCAACATTTTATTATTTAAAAAAACATTTAATGTGTATTTCTGTTCTCATCCACAAGATGTCACTGTTTCTTTCTTTTATTTATATTGTGGCGTTATTAGGGTGAGACTCCTAACTATATAACCAACTCTATATCACTGAATAAAAGCATTGGTTAAATATGGATACAGGAAAGGGATAAAGGCTGTTTTGAGTGTTGATTTATCTATTTCATAGTCCTGTTTGTCTTTTGAAAAAACTTAAGTGAGAGGATCAAATTATAAGCTTCATTAGTAAAATAAATAAAATAAAAGTGGATAAAATAAAAATAAATAAAAAAAGGATAAAAGTTCAGTGCTTTTCATAACCATTGTGTTGTGCCTTGTATTTGCCTTATCATCTAGCATACACATCCCCACAACAAAGTAAAAGGAAAATCTGTTAAAGACTGTGTTAAGTGTATGATGCTGTCTGGATTCTGTTATTTTAAAAGTCATATAGTGTACACTCAGCTTAAGGCACACTGTGTCCTAAACTACATGTGTCTGTGACCTTAATGAAGACCTAGGTATGTGTTGACTTTCGGGCATGCATTTATAGAAAAGATTTTGGTGACTGTTGAATTTCAGTGTTGGCTCCAGCACTAAATGACATTGTTGCATTAAAATTGTGCAAATTTGATTTTCGGCCAACCAGTTCTTAAAAAAATTTTCAAAAAGTTATGTGCCGTGATGACTAATGGTGTCATGGCCTGTGGTTCTGATGTTCCTGGATTCAGGTAGAATCGTTATTCACTTAAGACCCTGTTGTTTCTGTTCTAGGGGGTGATTCACTGCCTGAGGGACACTGCCAAACTTGGGCCCAAAGCCTTCTACAAGGTGAAAAAACATTTCCAAGTTTCAAAGTTACCTTTCACACCTTCACAAAGTGTTGTTGATAAGTCAGGCAGTAACTTTGTACCCATTTTCCCTCTGTGACCACACCACTCAGTCTGTCCATCTATTATAGTTTAGGTCATGCCTGAACCCCACTATAGCTTTTGTTAAGAAATAACAGGCTTGTGTTGAAGTGGCTTTGTCTCTCTCTCTCCCTCTCTCTCTCCCTCTCCCTCTCCCTCCCTCCACTTCCATTACTACCATAGGGCCTTGTTCCAGCTGGGATTCGCCTGATCCCACACACTGTGCTAACTTTCATCTTTCTGGAGCAGCTGCGCTTGTACTTTGGCATCAGAGTCATCACTTCAACGTGAGCGAAGGAACAATCATTTTTCAATCATTTTCTGCTTCTGTTTTTCCACAAATGACCCAAAATCTCTGCATAGGGCCTGAGGAGCAGCTGCGCTAATGCATGTCTCTCACTGAGGGAGACAGAAGAAAAGCCATCATGCAAAAAAGTATCGAATGAAGGTGTAAAATAGACCCCAGTTTTCTCAGCAAACCGAGCTGTGCCACTAATACAGTGCCATGTTGTCGAACTGCCTTTTGCCTACATACTTTATGAAATGTTCAAAATATTTTAGAATTGTTAGATTAAAAGAAAACTCGTGTTTTCCAGCCTTTTCTCTGCCACATCTTTACGTAGGGTTGACTCCTGTGGTCACTAATTGACCTGTTTTTGGAAAAAATCAGCACACAGGTTGACTCAAGATACATTTATGATAGAAACAAATGGCCAGATGCTTCAGCTTCTATTAGCTGTCTATAAGATGTTTTGAGTCAGAGGGTTTTCTGTTTGTTTACACTGGCAGATAGAGAAGGTTAAAATTGCTGGATTTTTCCTTTAATCCTGTCGTGTTCCTTGAGTGTTTTTTCTTGTTTGTTCTGCTGGCCCTAATTTAAAAGCCAAATGACTTTATTTAAAGCCATGTGGTTGACTAAAAAGCTCAGTCTTCAGATCTTGTCTTCAAAAATGATAACTTGTTTGGCTTTTAGCTTTACAGAGGCCAAAAGATAGCTAGACAGTTGCATATGCCATACACATGTACAGTCCTGTGAAAAAGTATTTGCCTCCTCCTGATTTTCTCTGTTTTTGCATATTTGTCAGCCTAAATGGATTCAGATCCTCATACTAAATTACACAGAACTGAGTTTTAAAAGATCATTTCATTTATTGAGGAAAAAGAAACAACTTTGCAACCCTTTTTTTTACCCTTGTGAAAACGTAACTCTCTCACCTACTCTTTAATAACTGTTGCCCGTTATGGGAAGTTGCTCATGCCCTGAAGTAGCAAAGCATCCCCACACCATCACACTACCACCGCCATGTTTCACAGTTGTATGTGGTTCTTATTGTGGAATGCTGGTTTAGCTTTACAACAGATGCAATGGGACCTCCACCTTCCAAAATCTTCCACTTTTGACTCATTGGTCCAGAGAACATTATTCAAAAGTGTTTGGGTGTTTTTGGGCAAATGAGAGATGAGCCATTATGTTCTTCTTGGACAGCAGTGGTTTTTGTTGTGCAACTTTCCTATGGATATAATTTTTGCACTTTTCTTTTTTTTAAAAGGTGGAATCATAAATGCTGACTTGAGCAGATCCTGCAGTTCCTTAAATGTTCATCTGGGTTGTTTTGTCATTTCCTGATGTTGAGCAAAGTTGTTACTCTGCTTTTGGGGAAAAAAAATGGTAGGCCAACCATTTCTAGGCAGAGTCACACCTGTTCCAGGTTTTCTCCATTTGGAAATGGTAGTAATTACCTCATTGTTATTGCCTAGAATCCCAAAGCCTTAGAAATCGCATTGTAACTCTTTTCAGACTGATGTATTGACTTTTTCTTATCTCCTCTAGAATGTCTTTTGATCATGGCATAGTGTGCTGCTTGTTTAGATTTGATTTTTTGCCTATTTATTTGATGTTTAACTTCAACAGGGCTTGCAGCAATGGAACTTCGGTGTGTCTAGTTTAATTGATCCCAGTTAGCAACAAAATGTTTAATTGGTTGATTGCACAACTATGGGACCATTACTTTTTAACACAGGGTTGGTGTTGGATCGCTTTTTTCTTTGAATAAATGAAGTAATCATTTTGTGTTTACTCAAGTTTCTTATATTACATTTGTTGGACTGAAACAAGTGTGGCAAATAGGCAAACAGAGGAAATCAGGAGGGGGCAAAATACATGGCACTGTATAGTGTAATCAGTGAGTCCATATAGCTTACCTGTTATTTGGTGGTTTTCTGTGGTTATATATCTTATATTCATTTTACAGTAATTGCCATAGCCCTGGCCAATGCCAAACTACCCAGACTACCAGCAGAGGGCAGTGCTGCACTGTGCAGTAGTGGGAGTGGCTAGAAAAGACAGTTTGATAATGGTCCCTAATCTTATCCAGACAAAGGGCTAGTGTAGGTCCAAACTTTTGTTCCAGTCTATGAGCAACATGCCTCATTCAAATACTTCCAAGGCTTGGTTGATTACTATCACCGCAGGTGTGCTACTCTTAGGTAAGAACAAAGCCCACACTGGTTCTCTGTTACTGTGTACACAACAGCAGTCGAACTTTGTAATGTTTGAGTGACCTACTTTTGGCTTCATTTGTTGTACTATAATATCGCACGTCTGATTAAAAGCAAGGCCTTCAGGGCTTTGAAGTTGCATATTGCTGTACTTTATATTGTGTCAGTATTTCATGATGAACAGACTAGTTGAAATGATCTGAAATTACTTGGAATGAAATTTTGACTTACAAGAGAAAATTATGAGAAATGAAGAAAAACTGTTCCCATCAGATAAACAGCACTTAATGCTTTCATCTTTGAGAGAGAGGAAAAAATCAAGCTGCTTCAAATCTGAAAACATGCACAGGTGTTTCTGTCCATCCACTGTAAGAAGACAACTCAGTGCTATGAGTCTGAAAGGATGTGTAGCTGCCAAGAAGGTGTTTGAGAAGAAAATATGTAAGTCACAGTAGCTGCTTGTGTTCTCAGAACAACAGTCCAGACCTCAACATCATCGAATGTGTTTGGGAATACTTGGATTGTGAGATTCAGAAAATGGAACCAACTTCTAAGACTGAACTTTGCTGATATTTAAAATATCCCTGCAGATTTCTTAGAGGAATTGAAAGCAAGTCTGCTCAAAAGAATGGAAGCTGTAATAAAGACATGCACACACTAAATACTGAAAATGTGATATGTTTAGTTGTTGAGGCTGCCCGACATGTAAATTGTACATTTTGATACTTTTGAAATATTTTACATAATTGAGCTTTTCAGCAATATGTGCCATAGAACCTATTAGACTGGGAGGGCCTGAGCTCCGGCACAGATTGTTTTCCCTGTACAAACACACCTTCCAGTCTGCATGATTGGAATCAGGTGTATTTGAGCAGGGAAAGGACCAAACTGCTGGTGTCTAGTTGGACAGGAGCAGAATAGGGGACCCTGATGTTAGATTTTATGTTGTTGGCCTGGAACACACTCTCTGTGTGAAGTTACTTTTGCTCTTCAAAATGACTTGCGAACAGGGCATTTCTCAGTGTCACACAGTCTAGAGGGCTGGAAATGAGCTTTGGATGTCATGCTGTGTGTAACTAGTTGTGTTGCACCTTGGCATTGTGGGACTTTGGGGGGGGGGGGGGGGGGGGGGTATGTTTTGATGCTTTGTACCCTGCTAATTAAGCTCTTTTTATAGTATTTAACATTGTGCTTTTGCACACGTGCTCAATTGATCATAGTCGTCTCCGCTGGTGGTAGCAATTTGTTCTCCAGACACCTGTAGCACTGGCTGCACACCTGTTTTTCAGTGGGTGTACAGAGATAATGTCCTCTTAAAATGAATTACACTTCTTATCTGCCCAAACACATTTGGTGTGAAATGATGGAAATTTTAGTCACAGAACCTAAAACAGGTGGGGGCTGCTGATTTGTAAACGAGGGATCACATGTTTGATTATTAAAATGTGTTGCCATAAAAGACGCTGTATACTCAGTAGGGCTGGACAATATGATAACATTATTATGTTAAATTTCATCAGTTTTTTTCCCCTCAGTATATGATGGTTTTAGTGCTTCTAAAAACATACACCCTTAAAAATAATTCTTTAAGGGTTCTTTAGTAAAGGCAGCAGTTGTGTGTAGAACCATGAACACTCAAAGAGCCATCTGAATGCATAAAAGTTTTTTTGCATGGTTGAGCGGTTCTTCTGTATGATGCAACATAGAAATTGTGTTAGTGTGTTGTGCTGCTACGAGTGGATCAGTCACAGCAGTGCTGATGGAGTTTTTAAACACTGTCCACTCTGTTAAATACTCCTACATTGCTGGCCCACCTTGTGGATGTATATTCAGAATCAGTAGCTCATCTATTGCTGCAGTTTGTGTTGGTCATCCTCTACTCTTTCATCAGTGGTCAAAGAACGCTGTTGGCTGGATATTTTTGGTTGGTGGACGGTTCTCACCAACACTGAGTGACACTGGAGTGTTTAAAAACTCCAGCAGCTCTGCTGTGTCTGATCCATTGTACTAGAGCAACATACACTTACACGCCACCACAATGATAATACTAAATGCCCCCCAAATAAGACCAGGTCTATAGTGGTCCTGAGGGCGTCCTGACTATTGCAGTACAGGGTGAAAGGGGGGTAAAAAAGCACACAGAGAGACAGATGGACGACAGTAGAAGGAATTGTAGGACTGCAGTGTGCACCTTTATGATAAGTAGAGCTACAACCTCAATTCCAACGAAGTTGGGACGTTGTGTAAAACATGAATACAAACAGAATACGATGATTTGCAAATTCTTTTCAACCTATATTCAATTGAACACACTACAAAGACAAGATATTTAATGTTCAAATGGATAAACATTTTTTGTAAATATTCACTCATTTTGAATTTGATGCCTGCAACACGTTCCAAAGAAGTTGGGACAGGGGCAACAAAAGACTGGGAACATTAAGGAATGCTCAAAAAACACCTGTTTGGAACATTCCACAGGTGAACAGGTTAATCGGAAACAGGTGAGTGTCACGATTGGGTATAAAGGGAGCATCCCTGAAAGTCTCAGTCATTCACAAGCAAGGATGGGGCAAGGTTCACCACTTTGTGAACAACTGTGTGAGCAAATAGTCCAACAGTTTAAGAACGTTTCTCAACGTGCAATTGCAAGGAATTTAGGGATTTCATCATCTACAGTCCATAATATCATCAAATGATTCAGAGAACCTGGAGAAATCTCTGCAAGTAAGCGGCAACGCAGAAAACCAACATTGAATGCCCGTGACCTTCGATCCCTCAGGCGGCACTGCATTAAAAACCCACATCATTCTGTAACGGATATTACCACATGGGCTCAGGAACACTTCAGTAAACCACTGTCAGTGAACACAGTTCGCTGCTCCATCTACAAGTGCAAGTTAAAACTCTGCCATGCAAAGCGAAAGCCATATATCAACAACACACAGAAACGCCGCCGGCTTCTCTGGGCCTGAGCTCATCTGAGATGGACTGATGCAAAGTGGAAGTGTCCTGTGGTCTGACGAGTCCACATTTCGTCATGTCGTGTCGTGTCATGTCCTCTGGGCCAAAGAGGAAAAGGACTGTCGGATTGTTTTCAGCGCAAAGTTCAAAAGTCAGCATCTCTGATGGTGTGGGGGTGTGTTTGTGCCCATGGCATGGGTAACTTGCACATCTGTGGAGGCACCATTAATGCTGAAAGCTAGATACAGGTTTTGGAGCAACATATGCTGCCATCCAAGCAACGTCTTTTTCAGGGACGTCCAGCTTATTTCAGCAAGACAATGCCAAGCCACATTCTGCACCTGTTACAACAGCGTGGCTTCGTAGTAAAAGAGTGCGGGTACTAGACTGACCTGCCTGCAGTCCAGACCTGTCTCCCATTGAAAATGTGTGGCGCATTATGTAGCGCAAAATATGACAACGGAGACCCCGGACTGTTGAGCAACTGAATTTGTACATCAAGCAAGAATGGGAAAGAATTCCACCTACAACGCTTCAACAATTAGTGTCCTCAGTTCCCAAACACTTATTGAGTGTTGTTAAAAGGAAAGGTGATGTAACACAGTGGTAAACATCCCAACTTCTTTGGAACATGTTGCAGGCATCAAATTCAAAATGAGTGAATATTTGCAAAAAACATATAAACAATAAAGTTTAATCATTTGAACATTAAATATCTTGTCTTTGTAGTGTATTCTGTTGAATATAGGTTGAAAAGGATTTGCAAATCATCAAAATCATCATATTCTGTTGACTTCCTGCCAAATCATGTGGATTTTGGTTGGATTCGGTAAGATGAAAGCACTTTGGCAGGTGGACAAAAACTGGGTTGGTTTGTCATGATTAAAAAGTTTAAAATGAATATTTCACATTGCTTAATAATGCAGCTAAAATATGAAAAGGCCTGATGTCTCTCATCAAATCAGTTATGACAACTTGGATGTCTTTGACAACTTTGACAGACATTGTATTCATTCCTGTTGAAAGGAGGACCCTGCCACACCAGTCAGCATTGTTCACAGCAGCAAAAGCAAGACATGGCATAGATTACCAATTGCTTACTGTAGTTCTGCAATACTTAGAAAATAGAGAATAGAATGGTGTATGATCTGTTCTGAGTAGCCAGTAAAGGTAATCAGATTTGAAAAGTATATATGAGACAGAGCTTCTTTTGCTGCTTGTTATATTATTATTTATTCACTGCATGGGATCATGGAATGTGCTGCACTAGTGTCAATAAATGACTGAAAGTGCCATCTAGCAACAACTTAAATACTATTTTCTCTTGCTAACATACTCAGCAGTTTCTAAGTACATTTACTGTCATTTTACTTGTGCACTGTAATGATTTTTTTTTCATATATCCCAGCATAGAAAACTGGGGTCAGACCCCTGCAGCAGAGAGGGTTAAGTGCTTTGCTCAAGGGCCCAACAGTGGCATCTTAGCAGACCCTGTGAGCAATCAACCTGCCCTCTAACCACTAAGCCACCACTGCCCCAATTGATGTAATATATTTTTTTGATGCATTGATGTAATATATATTATTCTTTTTTATTTTTTTAAAGGGGGGCTGGGGTTATAGTGTTGGCATGGTGGCTTTTCATGCATTTTGGCAGGTTTTGGATTTTTTTGTGGGTGCTGGAAACTATGGATGCAGTCTGGCTCACCTGTGTCCTTTTCATAGCCTTTTAAAAGGTGGCAATGCTTTTTGTGCCAACTTGTTTGCAAACTCCCAGAAAATGAAATATGTTATCATGTAATATATCATGAAAATTAGCATCACAATGTTACATTTTTGCTAGATTGGCCACCTTTAATCATGATGTAGTGAAAAGTAAACTCTTTTTTTTTTTTTATCTGCCCTCCTTTCCATTAAAAGTTTATGTGATGAACAGAACACCTTCCTTTACTGAGTCTAGATGGCTGGACTGTGCTCCAGTTATGTGACATGGAAATATGGTTGTTCAAATGGTGCCAAATTGTTCCCCACAACTTCAGAACCTTGAAAATTAAATTAAAAAAAAAGGAAGAAACCACAGAAAGTCGATGTCCATGTACTCTTTGTTCTACTCCAAAATGAACCGCCAAAAAGATGATAATTTTTCTTTGTGAATTTTTAGTTCAGTGATTTTTGATCACGTTGTGCAGGAAGAAAGCATGTCGCACCAATGACTTCACAGATAAAATGTAAATTTAGTTTAATAAAAAATCTTGTCACTAGATTTTTGTCAGTGATGTTAGGGAAATATAAAATGCCATCAAAAAAAACCCCAAAATAAAACAGGAGGGATGTTTTGAATGACTTTTTAAAGGAAGAAATGCTCAGCGTCATGTCACAAAAAGTTCACAAAAGTGTCAACGGTGTCACCAACGAAACATTGATTTAAAATTGTAGTAACACATGCAATATTTGTCATATTCTAATCTTTGAATCTAAAGTGGCAGTTGACCATATTTATGAAGTTCAGATTTGACATTTTGTCAGTGGCGTTACTGTCAGCGGAGGTACACCTTCACTGATATAACAGTCTGTGTCATTAATATTGTTCAATTTGTTTGTTCTCCTTAACGATGCTTTCCCAAGGTTTGGCCTGACTCCTTATTTAGGTATGCAGCATATTTTGAATGTGAGTCCCATTGAAATGTCACAACCATGTTCATCAGATCCTCATCTGTCATGTTTTCCCACTAATACAATGCATCATGCAAAAGGTAACAAAACTGGCACATTTAATGGGGCTGTTCTCTTAGCAAGTTTTAAAAATCATGCTCGCTGTTGTCTTTCTCACAGCCAGGCTGTTTTCACTGAATTATTACACCAGACTGAGTCTTGTGTGGCCTGGAGACTGAAATCTATTTTAAAACTGACACTGCAAGGCAGACCCCACCCTTTCTATATACAAAAACATGACCATTTTAGGCTAACGTTAGCCATCAGACCTTAGCTTTGAAGTCTGAATGCCCTAAAATACTGAATCCATTTTGAATACAATTTCCTTTTTTAATAGAAGCAGAAAGGCAAAGCTGTTTACCTGTTTATCTACATCTTTTTCTGTAATGTCAGCATTATCACATACTGACAGGTGATGATGCTCACTTAACACAAGATTGCCTTAAATTTGAGCTATTTTGCTCACCAACCAGTACATTCAACTTTATAGAATAACTAGGAAATAAGTAAAAAAAATACATTGGCATTAGAATAGAATATGGCTGGACACAATATGATGAACAGAATAGAACATGGCTGGATAGAATAAGACAAACAGAATAAAATATAATAGATATATAGATGATATATATATATAGATGATTCTATATAGAACCTTTTTGAAAAGTGTTCTATATAACATGGAAAACGGTTCTTCTATTGTAACAAGCTTCCCATTGTAATGATAGAACAACTATATAGAACACCTTTCAAAAAGGTTCTATATAGAATCATGAACACTCAAAGAACCCTTTGGTCATGCATGTTCTTTGTGTGGTCATGAATCTACATAGGAGTATTTTCTTTACTTAAAGAAGCATCTTTTTTAAGAGTGTAGTTAACTGCCCTCCCCGAGGCTTGTGTACATTACGTTGTCACTAGTTGTGAATGGGTTTATCTGCATGAAGATGCCAAGTGTAAATGGGTTGATCAATGTGCAGAAGATGCCGTTTTTACTGTGACTGTCACATGCAGATGTTATCAGCAGTACATTATATAATATTTAGGCGGTAAGTATTTAAAACAGCACTGCATTCTTACTTACAGTCAGATTTTTTTCAATTGGTAGGCACACAATGTCATGTCAAAGTTGAGGACCGCAATGTCATGGACCACATCACAGCCACTTACAACACCACTAAAGGCTTCAAGGCAAGATATTCTGTGATTAAAGCCTCCTATGACCAACTTAGATGTCTAGAGCTAGCTAGATACTGGTCCTTCGACACAAGCCAGCTCTCTTCCACACATTGCTCTATCACATCACTATATCAGTGATCAGATCTGTGATGGTTTTGGGATCTAAATTTAGTACCATAGCACATGAAAACCACAAGCTATGAAGTAACACCTTACTGTTGTAGCTCATCCAGGTGGCACATGGGTTTGGCTGGGTGGACCATGTGGGCTATTTTAAGGGGGATGCTGAAATATATGGAATGTCTTTTATAAGCTTCAAATCTTTTTTGAAGCACAGTTGCTGTAAAATTGTCACGTGCAACCCTGTTAGCTCTGTGATAACACAACATTACAAACCCCATCGGAACGAAAACTACCATTGGATGTAGAGTCAAATAAACAAGGCTACTAATGAAATGAGTGTGTAGGTATCTGCATGCTACCACAGCATCAGAAACCAGGCCTCTGAGGAAGGAGGTGTGGGCAGAACCCGCTTAACAAGGGTGTTTGTGCTACTCCCTTTACAGTTACTGGGAAAACATAGCACTGTGTATATGAAATATTTAGAAAAAAAGGACGATTACATTCCTGATTATCATTTAAAAAGCTTTATAAGGGAAAACCACTAGACTGGGAGGAATACTTAAGTGCTGTACACCCTCTTGACCCAACAGAGATGTAAACAGAAAAATGAGTATGAAACATGACACCATGATGACTAACATGACCTCTGCAAGGAAAGCTTTCGCTGGACAGAAGTGCGGCCAGCACAGCTCAGCCCTGCTCTCAGGACGCTCCATTAAGCCTGTTGACTTCTGCCCTGTGGAGTCCAGGCAATAAACAGTAATTGTGGCATGAAGCTTGTGTGGTGTCTGTGTTTCTGTAGCTGCATTCTGCAGGTTAAAAGTGCAAGTCTGTTCTGGCTGCGCATCAGAGCTGAGCTGATTAATGATGCTTTATTTTCAGCAGAATTTAAGCTGTAAGCTTATAGAATGTTAAGATGAGAGCCAAAAAGAGAGCCACAAATGTTCTCTATGTGCTTCTTTGTCCTGTGCTGCACTGGTCCACTTAAGCTGGCCAATGCAATGGCCAGAGTGGCAGGAGCAGTGATCTGACCTACAGGGGATACATGAAAATACAGTTAGTAATATCAGTTTCTGGAAGGAAGTACAATTAAGACACATGCACAATATGCCAAAAGTTGGTAGACACCAGCTCATCCAGCATTGCTTCTGAAATGGGTGCTAATATTAATCAAGGGTGTTAATGTAGAGTTTGTCCCCCTTTGCTTCAGTAACAGCATCTTCTCTTGTGCGAAGGCTTTACACTAGATGTTGGAACATTGCCGTGAGGATTTAATTGCAATTCAACCGCAAAAGCATTAGTGAGATGAATGACTGATGATGGATGATCAGTTCTGCATCACAAATTCCAGCTCATCCCAAAGGTATGGATGGTGCTCCATCAGTCCAGAGAACACAGCACAATGCTGGGGGGTTTCAGGACACTTGACATAGTGCATGATAACTTTAGGCTCATGTGACGTTGCGCTACAAAATGTCCCATTTTATTGGCCGTGCTTTTCAGAGATTATACAAGCTGTGTGAACGCAGTTGAACGCATGTGTCGGCAACGAGTTCACCTTAAAGTAGCTGAACTTGCTCATTAGAAATAGTGTCCGGATAGGTTTGGACATATCATGCAAAATACATTCTGCCAATACCATTTTTTCTCAGCATGCTGGGTCATACTTCTGTGTTTATCTCATTATGTTTGCAGGAATTAGAGGGACTGAGGGTGCTGCAGCACCCCCTGATTTTAGCCCAGCAGTTGTTGAATCTGCAAAAATAATAATGAAACTTGAACTTTATATTATTTTGAGCACTGTAAAACAAAAGTGATTCTTTTAGAAATTATTATTATAGATTAAAAATATTAATCTATGGTATTAATGACTTTTATCAACCATTTTATTTCTTTTTCTGTGTGCGATTCAATGTTAAATCTCACTGCATGACTGTGGGTGTGATACAATCGATTACTGCGCCACATGACAACAATCTTATTGTATATCGTTGCTGTCGGAACAAAACCTTGTATCTCCATTTTTGTCATTTTCAGTTTGACATATTTTGAAAATGCCTGTTGTCCTTTACATTGTGCATGCTCAGTATTGTGACGCAGAGCGAGGTAGTGGACGCATGTGCGGAGGTAAGCGACTTTTATTGAGGGCAAATCCAAAATCAGGGTCGTAACGGTCCAGGGTCATTGAGCCAATATGGAGAGATTGGGGTTCAGACATGACAAATAGCAGAATACAACAGAACAAAACAAAGCATACATCAAACAAAGACCAGCAAAGACAAAGTGCAAACACAGAGCTTAAGTAACAAAGGGACAACGAGGGACAGGTGAAAACAATCAGGGGCGGAGTCACGAAATGAGGGGGCAGGACTAGAAAAACCAAAACACGAACACATGGACAGGACAGGGAGGGGCCAATCGTGACAATTATGATGAACAGACCAAAATAAATGACCTAGAATTACTTGAAAAGACGTCTGGTTCCATTGACTTACATTAAAAGTAAAGTAGGATTTTTCCTTCTCCTGTAAAGTTAGCTTACAAGGATAAAAGGTTTTGTTCCGACAACAGCAATATGCCTGACCGCATAAATTATATAGACTGATTTTATAAAGTTTATCCAGAACAAGAGAGCAGAGAGATGATGTGAGTCAGCAATTTGATTTCAATTATATGTATTTGTCATCCCTCACCTACATGACACATTGTGTGTGAGATGTAAATTAGCAAAATAAATCAATAATTCAATGATCAAATTAAAAAGGCCAATCAGGTTACATGATGTCATCGGGGGCGTCACATATACACCGCTTAAAATTTCAGTACCCCCAGCTTAAAACACCTTCCTTTTTCCATGATTATGTTAGCACTCTGCTGACTGCTAATAGTGACCACTAGTGCAATTCTCTATTGATTTAGAGCAGAATTGCATTTGGTGCTTGGTGATATAACATTGTGGGTTAAACAGAGCATTACTGTGCTTAACTGTTTCTGCAGATCGTGACAGCTTAGCTGAGATGTGCTAGTTTCTAGCATAGGCTGTATTTCCTAATTAGTGAGTTAGGTAAAGCTGGAAGAAAGGTCTGCAAAAGGGAAGGCAATGTACTTAGCCATTTAGCCATGTTGTAGTAACAAGGCACTCAAATGTGGGGTCAGGAATTGTGTGTTTTGTTTAAAATTAATTTTTTTCTCCGATTATAATAATTAGATTAGCTCTTATGTTTAGATTAATGTTCTGCATACAAAGTGTAACTATTTTTTAACTCCTTAAAAAGATTTTAAATTCACAAAGCCTTTTATTTTGGAAAATATTACAAACACAAATATATACAAATATTCTAGGCCTAATGTTAAATGATTTGGCTGTAGTAGATGTGCTACAGCTGTATACCCGGCTTTGTGATATCACTATTAAAATTATATACTAAACTAATTTACAAAAAATTATTTTCTAAATAAATGAAGAAAAAAAAGTACATTGGACTGTAAGTGGAAAATAAGTGCTGAAAAGTGGCATTTTGTCCAACACTGTGCTTAATCATCGGTAAGCTGCTTGGAAAATGCTGAGCACAAAGCCAGTGGGCCGCCAGCTTTGTCATCAGTGAGCCAACAGTGGCCCACTATCCTCTTGCTATCTGGGTACTCGCACTAAAGCACAGATAGTCTGCAAACACGTCTGCTCTAAAGTAAATGTGATGTGTCACTGTGGCAAAGCATTTTCCTTTGAGCAAACACCATTTCTCAAAAAGGAAAATGCCTAATGGGAACCTCATGGCTGAACAGACAACAAAGCTCTGTTAAATTACTTGATTTGGACCCAAATTGGACTCAGCAAATTTCAACAGAGGCACATCCATCTTTTTAACAAGCATTCAATAGTAATGAGTGAGCCAGGAATAAAAGACAGGGTAAAATGGTGAGATGCATAGGAAAAGAGTGCTGGCAGATTCAACACATTTCTCACACTAATGTAAACTACTCTTTAATGAAATGCTTCACACAGACACTGAAGTGGCTAACAATGATTGAAAGCTGGTGAAGAACAGTGATTTCAAAACAGCATGATTAATTTGTTTTGTGTTTTCTTGCCAATTTTGTGCAAAGTATTGCTTTAACAGTCAGAGATGTACCCAGCTCTTGTGGCATTCTGCTAATAATGTTGGAGGAATAAGAGTGGAGAGGGATTAGTGTAAAGATCTGGATCAGCCTTACTAATGTAAAGTCTTCTGGGTTTGGATTATGTCACCATGCATGTGCAGCACACAGACACATAACAGACACATATTGTACCTTGTAGCAGTTTTACAGTGGCTCTTTCAGTGAAGATCTGATGCTGCTCTTTTCCATTTCTTACATCTGACAGAAACCCATTGGCAGGAATAGATCAAGGTCTCTGGGCACAAGCATCTTTGGGGGCCCTTCAAAAATAAGAAGCAGCAAGAAAGACCTGGGTTCAATTCCCTGGCTGGATTACTAGGGTTCCTTCCTGTGTGGAGTTGGCATGTTCTCCCTGTGTCTGCATGGATTCTTCCTGGTGCTCCTGCCTTCTGCCCAGTGACTGCTAGGATAGGCTCCAGCACCCTCCATGACACAGAAGGATGGCTTAATAGTGTGTGTGTGTGTGTGTGTGTAAGTTTTTGTTTATGTCAGTTTATTACAACACTAGAAATTATGGCCTTATTAATATGCACTATTCAATTTCTTTATTGTACCATTTTTTTGTAGAGTATGGTTATGTGGAGTAAAAATTAAACAGTCAGTGAATGGATTCTGGTTGCTATAGCATAGCGGATAACTCTACTGCCCTGAATGTTTGGGTCTCATGTTTGACTGCCTGCCAGGACAAAAAGGAATTTGTGCACTATTTTCAATAGTTTTTTAGCAGTACTATTATGCACTGTTCTTTATTACTGTCTATAAAAAATAAATAAATAATAAAGGGGGTTGTTAACCCCTGATGAGTGAGAGGGTGGCATCGGTAAGAATGACACTGCCAGGCTACTTCTCCGCTGCAGCGATTTGAAATATTGATGATAAAATAAAAAGAAACAGTGGTTTAAAGACAATAGACAAAAGCACAAAGTCAGTAGGTGCACAGACAGTGAATACAGATATGTGCACGAACAGTAACTGTAGGTCAGAAGGCAGAGGTAGAATTTAAAGTGCCAACTACAGTTACTATGCTGTAACAAATAAACTATAGTAAATCTGTAGTCGAAAGTGTACAGTATGTTGAGGAGAACCAGGTTTGGTGTGCAAATTATAGTGTTTGTAAACAGCATCACCGATGTTATATTTACCAAGTGTACAATGTAGGTAAATGAGCATCAGTGGCTTAGTATTCAAGCGCATGGTTTACAGCTTAAATATTAAAGTACATGATGTTCCAGTTAGAGTGCATTGTGCATACAGTCCACTAAGCTAGTGAGCTGAATGTGTAGATATGTGTAGATATGGGGTGTGTGGAATCAGTGGACATTTTGAAAGTTTTCCTCTGACATCTCTTGTTGTAGATGTCATGTATGGGTGGCAGGGCAGCTGGGGTGATACGTTTAAAGATACTTTATACCAGACTGTGATGCAGCTTGTCAGGATGCTCTCCATATTGGAACTGTAGAAGTTGAAGGTGCAGCTGGCAGATTGACTCTCTGAGGAAGTGGAGGTGTCGATGGACCTTTTTGACAACGTGTGAGATCCTTGAGATCTTTGCTCACCCTTTTCTCCATTGTACCCTCAACGCTCAGTGGTGCATGTACTCTGCTCCCCCTCCAATCAACTTGTTGTGTTATTGGGAAACTTGATGATGGTGTTGGGATGCAGTAGTTGGTGTACAGCATGTTGACCATGGGTGAGAATGGTCACCCATTCTAATAGACTGTGGTTTGAAGTCCAAAATCTAGTTGCACACTGTACAACTTATTCTAAGAGTGTTAAGTTTGGAGACCAGTATGGATGGGATGATTATATTGAAGGCAGAGCTGAAAATGAAAGGCATTCTAACACAGGTGTTCATTTTAGGTTCTTTCCTGGTTTCTTCCAAATAAGCAAGAATGTAACTGCTGTAGCATTTAAGGTGGAAAAGAAATTTGAATAAGAAGCTGACTTGAACCTTGTCAGATGCGAGTCAGTGTTAGCATGACATTAAAAAACTACTAGAATCCTATAGGGATTATAGTTGGCTGTGTTTTTCCTCATGTTTTAATCGAGTTTTGATAATTTATTGTCCAAATTGAAGGCCTAAGTGTCATAGTCGCCGCTGTTCGCCGCTGGTCTAAATACAACTCAAACTCAAATTGCTTTCGAGAAATGTACAAATAAGCACAAATGAAAGATTGAATCAGAAAGGAATAGGCATAGAAAGGGACAAAAGCCCTAAAACAATTAATCCAAAAATGCAAATTGAAAGCTGAAGTGATTAAATAAGTGTTTTATCACTATGACAAACCTACAATTCATCATAAAATGGCACAGTAAGATAACATTTTCCATCCTTTCCATAATGTAACATTCTAATCTCAAAACCCCCAGACTTATCTTTGATGATCTATACAAACAATAGAACTAATGTCTTCTTTCAGAGAAAAAACACAATATTATGTTTTCTGCATTGTCGTCTGATGGATTAGTTCACTGCTAATGGAAACCCAAATGCAATTTTAGCACAGCCCCTGAAGGTTACCTGTCAATCACGTTTGCTCAGCACATCAATTTTCTCCCCTCTCAGTCCATCTTCTTGCTCTTGTCTCTCACTTTCATATTAGCCTGATATCTTTAGTACACTTTTATTATGGTTAGCAAAAAGTAGAGTTTTAATGATATCTATCTATCTATCTATCTATCTATCTATCTATCTATCTATCTATCTATCTATCTATCTATCTATCTATCTATCTATCTATCTATCTATGTTTATCTATTTGTTGTCACTGGTCAGTTTCTGACCATAGAGCTGCTCTTGGCTGGATATTTTGGGTGGCGGTGCACTCTCAACCTAGCAGTGACACTGATGTATGTAGAATCTTCAGCAACACCAGTATATCTGATACATTTGTACATACACAACCATGCCACTACCACGTCAGTGTCACTGCTGTGCTGAGAATGATCCATGTCACACATAATATTTGGTAAACTGTAATTTTGGCTGCAACAGATGGGCTACACTCTGTAACTGTGCACCTGTCAGTGGGCCAATGAGGTCAGTAGAGCTCATAAAGTGCTCAGTGAAGGGAAGTTCAAAGTAAATGTTTGTAATGCAGCTGATGAGTATATTGTCACTGTCATGAAAACCTTGTAGTCCCCCCCCCTCCCATTTTTATTTTCACATCATTTGAAAGCACCTTTACACTGTGTGAATATTTTATTACAAATAGAAAGAATAATAGACCAACAGAAAATTCCAAAATGACTTACATCTTGTCACATTAACAGACACGTCTCCCTCTCCTGTAAAATTTTCATTTCAGCAAGACAAGAGCAACAATAAAGTCATATGAAAATTCTAATACACTATATGGACAAAAGTATTGGGACACCTACATGTTACACCTACAGGAGCTTTCATGACATCCTATTCTAAATCCATAGGCATTAATATGAAGTTGGTCCCCACTTTGCAGCTAGAACAGCTTCCACTCTTCTGGGAAGATTTTGGAGTGTCTGTGGGAATTTTTGCCCATTCATCCAGAAGAGCATATGTAAGGTCAGACACTGATGTTGGACGAGAGGGCCTGGATCACAGTCTCTGTTCTAGTTTATCCCAAAGGTGTTTGAGGTTGAGGTCAGCACTCTGTGCAGGCCAGTCAAAATTTTCCACTCCAAACTCACTCAAAAATGCCTTTATGGACCTTGCTTTGTGCACAGGGACTCAGTCTTGCTGCAACAGAAAAATGAATTCCTCACACTGTTCCCACAAAGTTGGGAGCATGAAATTGTCCAAAATCTCTTGGTCTGCTGAAGCATTAAGATTTCCCTTCACCTGAACTAAGGGGCCTAGACCAACTCCTGAAAAACAACACACAGCATTATCTCTCCTCTGCCCAACTTTACAGTTGGCACAATGCAGTCAGGCAGGTAACATTCTCCTGGCATTCACTAGACCAAGACTCATCCATCAGACTGCCAGATAGAGAAGCATGATTTGTCATGGAAGGATGGAAGGACAGTTATTAGGAATCCCATTTTCTCTGTATTTTTTAATCAATCTTTTTTCTGTACACTGTATATTGTGGTGCCACCACTGGACTTTTAAATTCCCTTTACTCTTTCAGTAAAAGCATTTTCCTAGAAGAAGACTCCAGGTCATCTCCTTTGGCAACACTACAATATAAAAATAGATCTGTTACTTAGATTGAAAAAGGAAAGCATTTCTAGTGAGATTATATGAGAAAAAAAATACTTAAAACTCCAGATGTACTTCAGCTACCTCTGTAGATCTGATCCTTGGAGGGTCTGCTTGCAGACATGACTTGCAGACCTCCTGTTCTAAGAATACTTTCTCATGGGGCAAGTGGCCTGGTCTATGTGTGTGGCCAGTGTGTGTGTTTTTGTGTAAACTCTGTGGAAGTGTATATCCAAGTCCTCGGGAACCTTTCCACAATGCAGAGAAAGGGCAGAGTTTCCTGAAGCAATGAGAAATGGCCAATGCGCAGGGGGAGCCGACGGTGGGTCTGATGTTATATAATGCTCTAAAGGCCTGGAAGGGAGAGTCAGACTGACTGAACTTTGGAAAAAGGTCTTATCAGGCTATGGGCATATATGTAAGACAGCTCTTCTTATTTTTGTTGAAAGTGTCCATGTAATGAAAACTCCCCAGCTTTTATGGTCCATATATGGAAAGGAAGCAGAAAAACTTTTTTGTCATGCTTTCATGAAAAGCATTAGCAGTTTTGCTCCACCCATTTGTGCCAACATTACTAGGAGTGTTGTTGCTTTTTGAGCACAGGTCAGCCAATCAGAACAGAGGTCATTTAGATATGTCAGTTTTGAAGGCATAGTAAAAAGCAGCCTGTTTAATTATGAGAGATAAATTGAGGTTGGAAAATGAATTACAATGAATGACCATTTTTGTTTCATAAAACCACACAAACATCATAAGTATGGGGACAGTGAGGACATTTGGCAGGAAATGGCCTTAATTAAGAAATGCTCTTTAATTACTTCTCACTCATGGATCATTATGTGGAGAAATTCTGTGGAAAATCTGGATTCTAACTTTTGATTCTTACCACTTTTGATTTTATAAATACAACCTTGGGAACAGTATGTGAAATGCTAATGAAAAAAGAAAGCAGTGTTTAGTAAATCATGTTTGACCTGTATTCAATTGAAAACTGTACAAAAAATACATTTTATATTTGACCTTCATGTTTTTGTAAATAGACACTCCATTGCAGTCCACTACATTACAAAATCCTGCAAGTTGGAACAGGAGCCCTGTGATGGACCGGCAACCTGTCCAGGGTGTTTCCTGCCTTCCGCCCAATGACTGCTGGGATAGGCACCAGCACCCCCAGGTGACCCAGGAGGATAGGTGGCTTAGATGACGATGAAGACAACATTGGGACAGGAGCATGTTCTACCACTGTATTACATCCCTTTTCCTTTTCACAGCACAAAAATGTTTGGGAACCAAAGACAAAAACCGATCCAGTTTTGAAAGCAAAATGTTTTGCCATTCTTCTTTTATGTGAACTTAATCAGACTTAATCAGAAATATAGCGTCTAAAAGACAGTATGTGTTCCTTCAAAATGATTAATGATGCTTTCACAGACGTGCATCTATGAAGATATTAATTTCTGTAAGCATCCCTGAGGGATTCTAGTAGGATGTTAGGGCTAAGCTAATTGCAATTCCCATTCACTTTTGCTGGATTAGATTAAAAATAGATATTTGAAGTTTCTAAAAAACATTGCATGTTTTATTTGCAGTGGTGGACAGTAACTAAGTAAATGTAATTAGTTTCTGTACTTAAGTAGTTTTTTCATGTATCTGTACTTTACTTAAGTATTTCCATTTTGGGTGACTTTTCACTTTCACTCCACTACATTTCAAAGTCAAATATCTGACTTTTTACTCCACTACATTATTCAAAATCTGTCGTTCTTTTGGTTTTTGTGTGTATAAAAACGTAACGTGTCAAAACAAAAGAAGCACAAAGCAAGAACACCAATCAGGGCACAGCGCTCACTTTGTTGTTACTTTGTAAGGACTTCTCCTTTTACTGGAGTAATATTTTACCATGGGTATCTCTACTTTAAATCAAGTACATGATTTGTGTACTTTGTCCACCTCTGTTTATTTGAAGCTTGTAACAGACATAACAACATATTTTGCCTTGTTGCACTTTTGCTGTGACTCCTTCAGTAAAGAGTCCTGGTGGAAAGCTGCCAGGGTTTCCATTTGTAACAACTGACTAAAACCCATGGTTATGCTACAACTTGTACTCACAACCAGTGATGTACCTACCAAAGGTTCTGGGGGCCTTTTTTGCTCCTACTTTTGCTCCTACTTATTGTCAGTGTCAAGTCAGTGGTTAATTTGCTGCAGTCCAGCTCCTGAAGTCCTAACCAATGGGAGAACTTGCTTGGCTATATCTGAGCAGATGCCACAGATGAAAAGGAGTGATTGGATATTTTGAAGAATTTGTTTCCAGTGAAAAAGTAATGAACTAAGAGTATTACGACAGTACTTGCAGTGTTTAATCACATTGAGTATGATGATCCTATTTAAATTAAATTTACAGACATGTTTTTTTTTTTTGCAGATTTTACAGAATTCATTATTCCTTCTCTGAGGGCCCAGAAGATAACGAAGTTTCGCCACTGTGTAATTGCTTTTACATAGTGATGTAATGTAAATGACAATAATAACTCTTGTTTTCTAAGGGTTAAAGGACTACAGTTTGCACAGTACATATAGAAGGATACAGCAAATGAACAGAACAGCATTTTGCTCTGCACGGCGCTACCATGGTGATGGCAGCACATACGTGACTTGCCCAACATTGGCCTTTGGAGGCACGCTGTGAAACATGCGTGCGGGGAGCCTGACCCCAATTCATTAAATACAGCAGTACATTGCGTGATGTTTGTATTCACACTTGTTAGGAGGCAATTTCGTTCATTTTTGCTTGCTTCCTGATTTTACCCCAGGGGCCAGTTGTAGCTGGCAACTATGGGGAGGAAATTATTGTGGTCCATGAGGAAGAGAACATCACATCCATATCTGAATGCATATTCTGGTTGCTGGTAATGACTCAGGGGACAGTGTAATCTTAACAATAATAAAAATGGCCCCATAGCTCCAATTTGATCAGACCAGGACCAGAGGGCTGTGACGTCAGAATTTCGGTCATTACCCAATATGCGGGGTTTTATTAGCCGATGGAAGGTGGCCGTTATGCAAAAATTGTTTTCCATGCGCCCTGGCCCCTAAAACATAAATGATGAGGGTTGTTGTTATCAGTAGTCATTACTGTAGGTGAGTGGTTCCACCATCGAGCCAGGTTAAGGTAGTGGGGGCCAGGTGGTCATGTTTGTTCTGCTGGGAATGGATTATCACGGCCATTCAGGTACAATGATCAGTATCTAGTTTAAAAGAATACCTTGATCAAGCATGCTAATATGGTTACACATGCAGCTCAATGCAGCTCAAAGTGTTTTGTAACAGGCTAAAACAAATTCTGTAAACAAAACCTCATATCTCCACTTTTGTTTTTCATTTTTCAGTTTTTGACATAATATGAAAATGTATGTTGCCCTTTACATTGTGTGTAAATTTCATGATGAATTGACTATAAGAAATGTGATACACACTATATTGCCTAAAGTATTCGCTTGTCTGCCTTCACACACATACGAACTTGAGTGACATTCCATCCTTAATCTAAAGCGTTTAATATGTTGTCGGCCCACCCTTTGTAGCTATAACAGCTTCAACTCTTCTTTCAGAAGCTCATTTATGAGGTCAGACACTGATGTTGGACAAGAAGGCCTGGCTTGCAGTGTCCATTTTTAAATTATCCCAAAGGTGTTCTATTGAATTGAGGTCACGTCTGGTGTGCTGGTCAGTCAAATTCTTCCACACCAAACTCACTTATCCATGTCTTTATGGACTTTGCTTTGTGCACTGGTTTGCATTCATATTGGACCAGGAAGGGGCCGTCCCCAAACTGGTTCCACAAAGTTGAGAGCATGAAATAGTCCAAAATCTCTGTCTGCTGAAGCATTAAGAGTTCCTTTCACTGGAACTAAGGGGCCGAGCCCAACTTCTGAAAAACAACCCCACACCATAATCCCTCCTCCACCAAACTTTACACTTGGCACAATACATTCAGACAAGTACTGTTCTCCTGGCAACTGGCAAACCCAGACCAAACCCAGACCGGAAAAGCATGATTCATCACTCCAGAGAACCCATGTTGTATAGTGCATATATATATATATATATATATATATATATATATATATATATATATGCACTATACATGTATGATGATATATGCAAATCATCATATTCTGTTTTTATTTATGTTTTACACATAAATGCCTCAATAGTGCAAAGTTCAATTGGACTTTCTCATTATAGACATACTATGTCCAGATGGGAAACACAAAAGGCTTGTCCCGGTTGTTACAATGGTGCAATAAGTGTGGCTCTCTGTTTGGCCATTAATGCTCTGCATTCTGCCTGTTTTTTGTTGGTTTTTCTCACTGAGAAAAAAATTAAATAAGCAATGAGGTGAAGGAGCCGGAGGGATGTGAGTAATGAGACAGAGAGAGAGAGAGAGAGAGAGAGAGAGAGAGAGAGAGAGAGAGAAATAAGTATAGAGAGGATCATAGTGAGATTAGCTGCAGTGGGTGTTTAGTGAAGGGGCAGAGGCCTATGCAGTAGCTGTAAAATGCATAGGTATAAAATCATGGGCATTATGATTTTTTATTTCTTCAGACTTTGTGGCACTGTCTCCCTCTCCTTCCAAATTGCATTACTTTACGCTCTTTATGTAATATCTGCACTGTTTTGTTCCATTACTTTAAAGTATGTTGCAGTATTTTGCTACTATTTGCATATTTTTGCTACACATATATATTGAGTTGCTGTTTCATTAGGTACATCAACGTTGTTCCTATACCTCATTGGCCATTTTATCAGAAAAAACTGCACTTCGTTAGTTTACTATCAGAGTCTGTGGCCCATCTGTTGCTCCACAATTTACCGTGGGTGGTGTAGTGTAGTGGGTAACACCATTGCCTTCTATGCTGTAGACTAGGGTTCAATCCCTCACCTGGGTAGGCACCCTCCACTATACCAATAAGAGTCCTTGGGCAAGATTCCTAACACTACCTTCGCCTACTTGTGTAAAATTATCAAACTGTAAGTCGCTCTGGATAAGAGCGTCAGCCAAATGCCGTAAATGTACTGCCCTTTATCCCATCCACGATTGGTCAGTTTCTGACCACAGGGCCACTTGACTAGATATTATTTGATCCATTCTCAGCACAGTATTGGCACTGACATGACAGTGTGTGGTGCTGGTAAAAGGGATCAGACACAGCAGTTTTGCTGTGGGGGGATGGTTTCCAGACATCACCTGTCACTGTTTGATTGAGACACTCAAAAATACAACAAAGACAGACTCTGACCACTCATGAAGCACCAGAAAACAACCAACATAAAATATGCATCAACAGGTGGGCTATAGTCTGCAACTGTTCACCAACAGGTTGGAGCTACAAGGGAGGGGTTTCTGATAAAGTGGCCAGCATATCTCCTATATGACCCTCATATAGGGATATAGCAGTAATGTTGCTTGACTCGGTCAGGGGACGCTGAACTTGCCTTTGACTGACTCATGACTTGACTCAGACTTGACACTAAACATGGGTAAAATATGAACCTGAGAAAAAAACATGAACAAAAGCAACTATCACTGATAACGTTAATACGGTAAATTAATAAAATGTACATGTCATGCTCAGTCATTATAGCATTGTCATTCTTCCATGCTCACAGTGGCATCAGGTGAGACAGCGCTTCACAGAACAGACAGGATGAATCACTACACAGTGAATGCAGTGTTAAAAAGAAAGAGCAACTTAAAACACTGGTTAGTCTGTGGTTTGGATAGCAAGTATGTACCACATGTGCTAGCTAGCACACTAGTCAATTTTGCTGAATTTATCAGCTAATCTAACTGAAGTTTTAGTAAGTTACAGATCACATTCCTTTGAATTGTAATAACCTCAACTGGACTAGAAGGGGTGGTCTGCAGCAGGCAGCTGCCCAGGGCTCCCATGACCCAAGGGCCCCACAAAAATAGAAATTTAATATATTGCATATGTTGATATTAGATAACCTATTCCAAGTATATATATGTTAAAAGAAAACAGCTGTTTTCAATAATTGCAATGCAGCCCACCCTCGTCATGATTATGATAGATTATTCAGCTGCAGAAAAGACAGGTGTCACGATTGGCTCCTCCCACTCCTACATGTACTTTTCTGTTTACTTTTTATCGTCCATGTGCTTCTTTGTTTGGTTTCCTCCCAGTTCTGCCCCTCGTTTCTTGTCTCCCCCCTTGATTGTTTCCACCTGTTTTCCCCCTGTGTCTTGTGAACCCTCGTTAGCCCTCTTGTTTTTAAGCCCTGTGTTTTCCTTAGTCTAGTGCTGGTCTTTGTTAGATATGTTTGATTGTGGTGGATGTATTGTATTCCCGTTGTGTTTGGTTCTTGTCTGAGGTTCTGTGTTCATTTTGTCATATCTGTCCCTCCTGCTCTCCGTATCGGCTGTTTGAACCTGGACTGTTTTGACCATGGCCCTGGATTTGCCCATAATAAATCTTGCTTGTCTCTGCACATGCGTCTGCCTCAACATCGCTCCTCGTTACAACAGGCTGAACTAGGCAATTAAGTGATGAACTACATTTTGGAGATACAGTTCTTCTGTGTGATTTTCTGGGTGTTAAGAGGGAAAATAAAATAAAGTCTTCCAACTGCAACAGAGAAATAAAAAACAGGGAGGAAGGAAAAAGTTTGTTGCTGAACTCCCAAAGCTAACTTTTTTTAGTCAGAACAGAGTGCTGCGCAGGCTCAGCAGACTGTACATAATGCTGGTGTTAATATTAGACAGCTCCAGTCATGGGTAATTACTAAAAAAAAAAGCAATCCATTACAAGTTACTAATTACTTAAGCAAAATAAGAAAAAACTAGATCTATCTATATATGCGTGTGTGTGTGTTACATTACATTACATTACATTACATTACATTTTATCCAAAGCGACTTACAAATAATGAGGTACATAGAACAAGCATAGTCAGGCCTTAAAGGAGGCCAAAGGGTAATAGCGGGGTAGAGAAGGGAAGTAGGGCAAGAAGGAGATGAGGTTGGTAGTGGTCAGATTGCAAGAGGCGATTAGAGTAAGTGCTCCCTGAAGAGCTCTGTCTTCAGGAGTTTCTTAAAAATAGCGAGGGACGCCCCTGCTCTGACAGTGGAAGGTAGCTTGTTCCACCATTGGGGAATCAAGTATGAGAACAGTCTCGATTGCTTTGTGTGAATGTTTGGCAAAGCTAAGCGACGTGTGCTAAGTGTGTAAGCTAAGTGTGTGTGTGTGTGTGTGTGTATATATATATATATATATATATATATATATATATATATATATATACACACAATTTTTTTTCAGTGTAAACTCAGGAGCTCAGAGTCTCAACTGATTAAAAAATGTACCCATGGGGCTCAATTCCAATCTTTTGCATTGCGTTCCAGAATCACTAAATTCACCCTTATGGACTAGCTATTAAGGTAGCTTGCTAGCATTCATACTAGAGGCTTTTCTATTATGAAAGACGACTAACACTAAAAGAGAGACTCAAGACATGACTCATGCAAGCACCCCAGTAACTCTAGATGCAACTTGAATGCACAGGATATGTAAGATGTAAACATATGGCACACGTTTTCAAATCTGGACCTTTAAACCGATTTTAGGTCCAGGATTTTGTAATCACGTAAAAAAGCTCAAGCACAGTTGAGTTATGCAGCAGGACAGTGATCTGAAGCACACAAGAAAGTCTTCTGAATGTCTCAAAACAAACCACATTAAGGTTTTGTAGTGGCCGAGTCAAAGCCCTTCTTGAATCCCATTGAGATGCTGTGGCAAGACCTTAAATGGGCAGTTCATGCTCAAAAACCCTCCAATGTAGCTGAACTAAAACAATTCTGATCCATTCATAATTACATTTGAACTCAAGGCAAAGAGTAACAGGTGTTTTCAAATTATGCAAAAAATACAAGGTAGTGACAATATGCTAGTTCCCTCAATCTGAGCAAAAAAGATGTGGACAAAAGTTGTTAACCTAAAGAAGAGTGTTTATAGCTTTGTTCACTCTGTCATTGTCTCTAATAATATGGAGTAAGAACATTGCTCTGAATTCATGAGTTACCTAAACATACTCAGTGTATGTGTGTTAATGTAAACACAATACTTAAAAAATTGTCTGTCTTCAAAGGCCTTTACAAGAGTACAGAGAATACAGTAAGCCTGTGTGGTTTTTAGATGTCCAGTACTTGGCACTGCTAAGGAACTTCCATCAGCTGCTTGTCAGGCAGCATTGTGCGGCATCCCCCACTAACATGAGAGGCTCCTGTGAACTTCAATGCTTTTGGCACCTGCCTGACGCCTGCCGGAAGAGAAGCTCCACTTAGTCTGAGAATGTTGCATTGTGATTAGAGAGCAGATCCAGTGTGGGATGGAATTACAAGCTGTCACTCATTGAAGCATCTCTTGTAGCTTCCTCTCTCTCGGGTAGAGGTGGGGACATAGGCATTCAACACCCCCCAACCCACACAAACACACAAAACTGTGTGATATTTTTACAACAGGTACAACCTCAAAACTTGTCATTGTCTGACACTCAAAGGACTTTTTAAATCATTAAATAATTCCTTTTAATGTCCTATTTCACACTGCTTTGCCATAACATCGGATTTTTAACATTTGCTGAGGCTATGGGTGTGTTAGCTGATGGTTAGCTGATTTCACGTGTAATCATAGCATTTTCTGAGCCTAAGCTGCTGATATTGGTGAGCCTACACTGTTAAAGATTTTCTTCAGAGAAATGAACAGAAGTTAAGGCCCAAAATTTGGCTATGGCTGGCCTAATGGCCTACTGCTTTTACTTAGCACTTTCAACTAGGCTAGCTTAACACCTCTTTTCTAGCTAATGCTAAAGCTTAGGCCTTGAGGATCTACACTATGCATGTTTATTTGTCATGGCAAACCCACATTTTAGGATACATAATTTGTTAATTTGTTTTCAGCTTAAAATATTAGCTGAGGGTCTGTTAATGTTGACAAAAATGTAATTTTATACAACTGTGCTGACTTAGTGACTGTTTTCTAGCTAATGCTAAAGCTTCAGCCTTGAGGACATCAAGGATACCATAAAGGAGTGTGTTAAGTTGTCATAGTAAACTCACTTATGCTCTGGGATTCGTAGTTTGAATTTTGTTCAAAATATTAACTAACTTTGTTCATTTTGATATAATCTTGCTTTATAAAATCATCTCAATTAAATTATTATTAGATTCAGTGCAGAACATGTGTCTTATACCAACTGCTACTTTTCGTAGAATAATGCTAGATTTGTCATATGTTAGCCTATAGAAACCATACTAAATGTACGTCTCAAGAAGTCAGCCACTCTGGGTTGCTCAACGCTAAGGCTACTGGGCCACCACAGCTGTTCTGTGGTGAGCAGAGAAGCAATCATTGCTGAATGACTAGTCTTGGGATGTTTCCACATTGTATCTCATGATTGGAGATATAAAACCTTCGTTTGTCTATTGTGGTCAAGACTATTTGATCTGTGTCCATGGACCGAGGCGCCTAGAGAACTTTTGGGCTTGATGGGTGTTAACATAGTATCTATGTTCCACCCACTGCACTGATACTAACATAACTTGAAGGTGCAGGGCCAAATTTAGACAGGAATGGTTCCAGGAGTCATGTTCTCTCTTGCTGAAACTTGTTCTAACCACGTGTTGTCTGAAGAAGATGAATTGTGCTGGACGAAATGGAATTTTTTTTCTTACTCTGTGTGTTTAATTTGTCTGTCACAGCTTAAGGTCCCAATGAAGGCTCACTTTCAGGCCAATGTTAAGGTACAGCAACAGTAGAGACCTAGTCTGCGACTATTAAAATTTGCAGTGCAGATTTTAACTGGGCTTTCTGTTTGTGTTAGACAGTCCAGGGAGAGCTGTTGGCCGTGCCTGAACAAAGAAAATTGTATGATTACAAAGACCTCAGTACAGTGTAGTGTTCTGCAATACATTTCGTAGACCAGTTAATTTTGCAGTTATACAATTAATTATTACTACATATAGGTGTGAAACCTTACGCTATTATAAATGGAAATCATTTATATCAGGAAATCAGTTGTTGCCATTGAAAACAAATTACATAGACATCAATAATCACCTCATTACATTTCCATTTCATTTATCATCCACAGCAGGTAATTGCTTCCATTTCCACACAGTCCAGTGTGTATGTGGTGTACATGCGTTTGGCTTAATAAGAATGTAGCAACTCAGTCACATCACATATACTACACATCATAATCATAAATAGAGCTTGTGGTAAACAATAGAAACAGAGCAACAGCAGACGTCAAAAGAAATCCACACATAATCAATGCTTTTTGTATTAGATGAAAATAGCAAATGAGAATTAAATAGAGCAAGGCGGCGTTCAGACAAATCACTCAGTTGCACTTCTTTTCAATCAATCAAGAAATGTCTGGTGTTCAAATGTTCTTTTTAAAAACTAGATGTACAAGGCTAATGTTACTAACACTAGAAGTCTTTAAGGTCATACAGACTTGCTTATGTGGTTTAAGACCCAGTATGACTTACTGTGAACTATAAAAATAAACAAAACTTCACTGTGTAGCTGAATACAGTGGGCAGACACTTTAAATAACAGGGTCATTTATAAAAGGTTCTTGTGGATGGATTTGAAAAGTCAGTGAACATTCACTTTTAAGTACACTGTGAAAATGAGAAGTCAGCTCAACTTAAAATTATAGCATTATAAAAATTATAGTTTAATTCTAGTATAACTAATTACACTGCTTTTCTTGACTTAATTCAAGTTGAGGACACTAGAGTTCAGCCAACGCAAACCTTTTAGCTGATACAAAAGTTCTCTCCTCTCCCTTTTCTAGTTCTATGTCTCAGGTAGGTAAACAAATGATATAGACAGCTGTGGCAATGCTGCGCATCAAACTCACAATCTCCTGATAGATGGACTAAGCCATCATCCATCATCCAGCAACTGTGAGTTTGAACCCCAGCGATGTCACAGCCATCCATAAGTTAGCACCCAAGAGGAGATGTCTGATGGGACTGTGTGATGGATAGAGTTCCAAGTAGTGGGGGAACTGTGAAATAATAATAGAAGTAAAACATAAAGAGAAGTTTTGACTTCTTGAATTTTGAGTTCTGTGTCCTCAAATTGAGTTAATTTGTTAAAAACCTGTGCAATTACATTGTAATGTAAAGTTGAGCTGACTTTCGTTTTTAACATTGTAGTGATTTATAAAATGTGAGTTTGATGTGAAAGTGTGTGTAAATTAATGTGAATTTCTAACCTGATGTTTCAAAGTGGCAGCGCCAGTGTGCTACTGGCTTACAATACATGATTCATAATCGTGTTTTTATAAGTTATTCGAACAGAAATGCAGAGAACTTATTTTAACAACAAATTGACAGTGAACTTTTTATAAATAAGACTGTTCTGAATTCCAACTTCTCTTTACGTGCATGACGTAACATTATTAGGTGCACACGCTTTGTGCAGGCAATGCATTACATTTTCCTTTTTAGAAATAATTGTTAATCTTAAATTCTCCAAGTAAAAAAGTATACAAAATGTTTGTGAGGGAATAAACAGTGTTGTGGCAAGTTTTTTTCACAAGGGCACTTTAAGGGCTGGTTACCTACTTGTCATTCAAAAGCATTTTTTTACGAAACCCTTTTTAGTAAAAAACAAAAAAGCCTGGAATGAACTAAGAGTTCATGCCTTTGCCTGCGGCAAGTTGCTCTGCCCGGGAAGCAAGACGCCATTTATTTTATATTTGCAGATATTGCCAGGAGCGGCTGCTGAAACAACATAAATAATTTCCCTCATACATTTTTCTGCAGGACTGAACCAACATTATAGGCAAAAGATCCAAAACACACCATATAAATGAAACCATTTTTTCTTTTTCTCTTAAAGAAATGTCTGCCCCTATTTACAGACTTTACAGGATGAATGCTTTAATGTGTGCTGTTTTTCATTTTTCCTCATCTCTCATGTCTTTTTTCCCAATTAAACACCAAGGCATTTGGCATTTAAAAGAAAATGGCATTCTTGGTTCAGAAAGAGTTTCCAATGCGCTGTAATCTGAGTGAAGTATGTGCATTAAGAATGAGCTTTTACAAACTGCACCAACATCTTTGGAGCCTTGCTGTCTCTTCAAGCCACTTTCCATTCAGGCCAAATAGTCCAATAAGACTATAGCACACGCACTGGCTATTTCTCAAGAGAGGCCTGGCTTTCCTCCAGGGACAGAAAAACACGGATGCATCTGAGGCCTCTGAAGGCCAAGTCAGAAAAAAGCACACTTGGATAACTCTACAGTGAAGCACATATTTTCATCTCTTCCTAAGGCAGATTACCAAAATCCAAAACTTTTGTTCATTAACTGGATTAATAATTTTTAAAAGAATAGTAAGTCTCTGTTGAGAAAATATAGTCTTGTATCGCATTAAACTGGATGGACATAATTGCACATAGACAATTGAACATTTCTATGTATCGCAATGTTAACATGTCATGGAAAATTGAATTTTCTTTTCTTTCTTTTCATTCTTTTCCATACTATGTAAACAGTCTTAACATTTTAAAAGTCACTCAACAGCTTGTACAGTCCACAAATGGAAAATCTAGCAGCAAAAACAGGCCCCGTCATGATAGTGATGTCACAAGCATGACTACATTTATATATGACCACCTTTCAGCCTACAGCAGATTAGCAGCAGACAGTCTGTAGCAGAGTTGTTGGAGTGGAAGTTTAAACTATAAAAGCAATTAAAAGTTGTACTGTTCCCAGTTGGTAAGGAAAGGGATTGCTACCGCTCTCCAAAGATTCCACACCTGTAAATGTAGTGGCTGAAAATTATTTTAAATTGATAGGCCAGGCACAATATAATCCAATAAAAATGTAGAATTCGATCGCTTTAATGTCCTGAAAGTACAAGATCTATAGTGCAAGTTGCTTGAATGCTGATAAGGTGAAAGGATGGTAAACACACAGAGAGAAAGAAAGTGGGAGAGAGAGAATAAGAGTGTGTGGGAGAGAGAGAGAGAGAGAGAGAGAGAGAAAGAAAGAAAAAACGGAAGAGAGAATCAGAGAGAGTGGGAGAGAGAGAGTAAGAGTGTGTGGGAGAGAGAGAGGAGGGTGGGCGGAGAATGAGACACCCAGATTGAGAGAGAGAGTGGAAGAGGGGAAGAGAGAGAGTGTGTGTGTGTGTATGTGTGTGTGTGTGTGTGTGGGAGAGAGAGAGAGAGAGAATGAGCGAGAGTGGGAGAGTCACTGGCAGGTTTTGACTGATGCCGGGTGACGTGTTCTGGAGCCGGGGGTTATTTTTATTTTTACTCGCGGGGACAGAGGCCAGGGCCAGGACCTCAGCCACCAGGCATGATAGGATCCTATTGTCTTTCAGCTGTCTCCCAACATAAACACCTGCCTCGCCTCTCAAACTGATTATACACACTCTGCCGTCCGAGAACTTCCTGTCAAAGCAGAAAATAACTTTTTTTCTTCAGGCTTCAGCTGTGAATGAGAGTGAGCGCGTAGATCTGCACTGTCTTTCATGGCTGTAAATTGCTCCTGCCCCTGCCCCCCTGATTACCACTGTATGTTGACACTAACTTTTTAAACGGGGTCATTTGTTGGAGTCTTTCATTTGACCCTGTTGACAGCCTCTGAGATTGGCTGTGTGTATTTCACGTCTATCACGTTCCCTGTTCTCTTTCTCCAATGAGGGGGGAAACCAATTACTGGATTCTCTGTCATTGTGGAGAGAGAAGGGTGAGAATTGACATCATAGCTTCCTGGTATGTCTGTCAGCACCTCAAGATCAGTGTCCCAACCATGAAACTGAGTTCACGCCAGTGAGCATGACCATGGCTCAGCCTTGGCTGAGTTTCTTAAGTGAAGCCTAGTCATGCTCACAGGCCTACCGGGCATGTTTATAATGCCAGCCTGGCAAGACTGTACTGTAGGCAAGAGAGAGACTGCCATAGCAGGGCTAATGCTCTGTTCTTATCTGAGTGTACTCATCCCTCAGGTCAAGCATGTGCATATTCAGAGCTACTATTCGCTTTAATTTCAAGCCCCGTAATTTCAGAAAATCCTCTAGTTTGGCCAAATCTTTTCCCTAAAAAGCAAACAAAATGAAAAAAGTATCCAAATTATTAGAAGAGATCAATTAATTCCTGAATGTAAAGTCTGAAGCCTTATCTCCATCAGTAATGTCATCTCCTCAATGATGCTATTTATTTTGATAGAATAAAAGAACACAATCAAATACTTCACACTTCACTGGCCTTTTATTGTCACTCCACTGGAACAAATCAGCGATAATAATCTCCACAGCAATGTGAAATCCATTCTCAATGTGTGAGAAAGCCTAATGATGTCTGTGGAATATATCTGTAATTATAGAGTAATTTTTGGTTAGTTTCTATCCATTTTCTTTTCATCTTCATTCATTCATTTTCTGTTCATTCTGGCTTGATCCTTATTCATGCTTGTTGTGTTTTCATCTTCATTACACTTGTTGTATTGAAACTCTGCTGGTACTGTACTAATACGGTGGTGGCTGCCATGGGGGTGCGCCGCCCATGTGAACATAGAGACTCAGTTATGCAGACATCTTTTGTGGGAGTGCATGCACCCCCTATAAACGAGGAAATCGAGTTGTCCATATGTGTTTTGTGTGTTGCCGGTATGGGTTTAGTTAAATTGAGTTAGAGCTTACCATTGGAAGAAACTATTCTATACTAAGCCCTATACTAAGAAGGGCTAGGGGTGACCTGCCCTTTTTTCTCTTGTTCTTGAATAAAAGCATTTTTTGGAGCAGAACATGACTTCTCCTGATTCTTCCCCTGAGCTTAAAGTACTGTTTTGATTGGTAACAAAAGGGTAATCTTGAAACGGCCAACTGCGAATTACCAATTATGCTATATAGGTAGATTCCGCCAAGCAAGCTCTCCCATTGATTAGGACTTCACACTGTTATAAATAAAGGAACTGTGCAGGTACACTTTTGTGCATCAAGGTACAAACAATGTAAATGTACCCTCAAATGTACAACAGTGGTTTTGTGGTCTAATTATGTACCTTAAATAAGTTTTTCCCAGTGGAAAAGAACGCATTTGTATGCTCATAACCTAATATTTTAAAACAAAAAAAATGTTTTTAAATGCTGGAGATGGGGTGTGTGGAGTCAATACAACTTGGAAAATATCATTTTAATAGATTATGGTACAATTATGGTCCCTGACTAAAGGTACTGAGATGTATCTTTGAGGGTCCCACCCCAGTGACAAGTGGGGTACTACCCCAGTTTTTTCTGAAAGTGCAGGAACTGGCCAAAATGCCTAATGTGTCAAAGTAACATGAGCATAGTTAGGAACTGACATTAGAATCAACCAATCATCATGGAATCAAGCCTGATTTATAATGGGCAAGACTGCTTTTGTGAGACACATCAGTCTAGGTTTTCTGGAAGTCCTAGATATGTTAAAGACATAAAATAGTAGGTTTAGACATCTGTTAAATCTGCCGGTTGTTATATAGATACATACATAGGTTTCAACCGATATGGTTCACCTTTACATAACATGCTTTTGTCTCAATTTTGGAGGTATATGAGTTTATAAGGCCCTGAAATGAGTAACTTAGACAACAGTTTCCCCATGAACCAATAATTATATCACCTCATTTTTATTTTTCTCTTTCTATTTTTTGAGACTTATTAGCTTAAGAAGTGCTGTGATCAGACTGCATGTGGTGGTGTACAAGTGTGAATATGTTCATTAAAGGGAAATTTTTCTTTTGTTGCACTCATGCTGTACACTTACCAAAAAGATAGTTTTGAGTGTAACTTACTTAAACATACCGTAACAAAGATATACACTCACTGGCCACTTTATTAGGTACAGTAAAAGGTTGGACCCCCTTTTGCCTTCAGAACTGCCTTAATTCTTCATGGAATACTTTCAACAAGGTGTTGGAAACGTTCCTCAGAGATTTTGGTTGGTTATTTGAGTTACTGTTGCCTTTCTATCATCTGGAACCAGTCTGCCCATTGTCCTCTGACCTCTCACATCAACAAGGCATTTTCGTCCACACAACTGGAGCTCTCTGGATATTTCCTCTTTTTCGGACCATTCTCTGTAAACCCTAGAGATGGTTGTGCGTGAAAATCCCAGTAGATCAGCAGTTTCTGAAATACTCAGACCAGCCCGTCTGGCACCAACAACCACGCCACGTTCAAAGGCACTTAAATCCCCTTTCTTCTCCATTCTGATGCTCCGTCTGCACTTCAGCAAGTTGTCTTAACCACCTCTACATGCCTAAATGCATTAAGTTGTGGCCATGTGATTGGCTGATTAGCTATTTGTTTTAACAAGCAACTGAACAGTGGCCGGTGCGTGTATTTACTTCCTAATCTCGCCCTGAAGAGCATACCTGACACCCAGTAATGGTCTTATCTTTGCTCTCATTAATCATCAGACTTTTATTTTTTGTCAGCTCATCTCAGAACACAGCCTGAGTCTGCTCTCTTTCTCTCTCTCTCTCTCTCTCTCTCTCTCTCTCTCTCTCTCTCTCTCTCTCTCTCTGTCTCTCTCTCTCTCTCTCTCTCTCTTTCTGAGTGACTTTAATTGCATTTTCATTTGAATGTATTTAGCTGTTTTTTCTGTAAATAAAGTAAAAACTGTTGGATTCTGTAATCACAGTAACGAAAACAGAAATTGCTGTTTATAATGATTTCAATGTCTCAAATGTTCTGTATGGTATCAGTACATTCATATGGTTTGAAGGTTGTGAATATAAT
This sequence comes from Pygocentrus nattereri, assembly GCF_015220715.1. NCBI lineage: Eukaryota > Metazoa > Chordata > Actinopteri > Characiformes > Serrasalmidae > Pygocentrus > Pygocentrus nattereri. Next base: position 9,379,786 of record NC_051211.1, on the reverse strand, counting down.
GTTTACTGTCTCTAGTGGCAACTATACTACACTATATTGCCAAAAGTATTTGCTCGTCTGCTTTCACATGCATATGAAGTTGAATGACTTCCCTTTCTTAATCCATAGGGTTTAATATGATGTCGACCCACCCTTTGCAGCTATAACAGCTTCAACTCTTCTGGGAAGGCTTTCCAAAAGGTTTAGGAGTGTGTTTATGGGAATTTTTGACTGTTCTTCCAGAAACGCATTTGTGAGATCAGACACTGATGTTGGATGAAAAGGCCTGGCTTGCAATCTCTGCTTTAATTCATCAGAAAGGTGTTCTATCAGGTTATGGTCAGGACTGTGCAGGCCAGTCAAGGTTTTCCACACCAAACTTGCTCATCCATGTCTTTATGGACCTGCTTTGTGTGCAGTTATGTTGGAACAGGAAGGGGCCGTCTCCAAACTGTTCCCACAAAGTTGGGTGCATGAAATTGTCCAAAATCTCTTGGTCTGTGTCATGATTGGCCCCTCCCAGTCCTGTACATGTTTGTGTTTTGGTATAGTCCACGTGCTTCTTTGTTTTGGTACTCGTTACAGTCTGCTGAAACATTAAGAGTTCCTTTCACTGGAACTAAGAGGCAGAGCCCAACTCCTGAACAACAACCCCACACCATAATCCCCCCTCCACCAAACTTTACACTTGGCACAATGCAAGCCAAGTACCGTTGTCCTAGCAACCGCAAATCCCAGACTTGTCCATCAGGCATGATTTGTCACTCCAGAGAACATGTCTCCACTGCTATACGGGTGGTGCTATACCCACTGCACATGCTGTTCCTGAGCTAATCTGAAGGCAACATGAAGTTTGGAGCTCTGTAGCAATTGACTCTGCAGAAAGTTGGCAACCTCTGCGCACTATGTGCCTCAGCATCTGCTAACCTCGCTCTGTCATTTCACATGGCCAACCACTTTGTGGCTGAGTTACTGTCGTTCCCAATCGCTTCCACTTTGCTATAATACCACTGACAGTTGACTGTGGAATATTTAGTAGTGAGGAAATTCACTGAGCTCCTGAGAGCGACCCATTCTTTCAATAATGTCTGTAAAAGCAATCTGCAGGCCTAGGTGCTTGGTTTTATACATCTGTGACCAGGGAAGTGATTGGAACAAGTGAATTCAATGATGTGCTTGGGTGAGTGAATGCTTTTGTAAATATAATGTATAATAAAAAGGGGCACAGTGATAGAACATGATGTAGTTAAGCAGTCAAGTTGCTTCAGGTTAGCTAATTTGGTATGCCACATAAATTCAATCATCATTCAGAGGCCAAGACTAATAGTCAAACTATTCTCAACACTTCAGAACTTTATACAGGGTATAAAGTATAATGTACAGCAGCATGTCATACACAGCACCATGGCATCAATAATTTGGTTCTTGATTTGTCCATTTCAAGCAGCCTGCTAGAGGTATTGTTGTGATTTGCAAGTAGCAGCTGGGCAGCTTTAATATAATATCTCTGTAATCTTGACAAATGTTAATGGTTTTATGCTTGCTCTCACTCATCAGCCAGCCCAATCCCCTCTCTCTTTGTTTCTCTCTAGTCAAACATTGTCTGATCTCACCACCAAAGCCGACCAAACAAAAATAACTTTTGTATCACTTTCTAAAAACTGATATCAAACAAACAGAAGGCAGACTCTGTTTTGCATATCAGAGCTCTAGGATTACATAGAAAGTAATTGCATTAATTTGCTGAGACAGCATAAGAATGCCCACCAAACTGGTAGTGACAGATGAAAGACGGTGGATGCTGAGAGGGTGACCGTGCTTGAAAAACAGAATAATTACTCTACAAATTCCGGAGTTGTTTGCAGCCACTCCAGTGAACTACAACTATGGCCCAATGAATATATTGTTTGGCCAATAAAACTGACCAATATATGGAAGTTTCACAGATTTGGAAAAGCACTGAAATTATAATAGGCTTATTTTATATAGTATGGCTCAAAAATCAGGCACCACACTTTAATTTATTTAAAAATGTAGTCAAAATGGCAATTAAGTTACTTTTTTTACATTATCAGAAAAAAATAGATCAGACACTGATGTTGGGCAAGAGGGCCTGGCTCACAATCTCTGTTCTGGTTCATCCCATAGCTATGCAGGCCAGTCAAGTTCTTCCACACAAAACTCACCTAGTCATGCTTTCATGGAGCTTGCTTTGTGCACTGGGGCTCAGTAATGCTGGAACAGAAAAAGTTCTTCCCCAAACTGTTCCCAGTTGAAAGCATGTAATTGCCCAATTTGTGGTCTGCTGAAGCATTGATTTCCCTTCACTGGAGCTAAGGGTTCTAGGCCAACCCCTGAAAAACAACCCCATAGCATCATCCCTTCTCCACCAAACTTTACAGTTGGCACAATGCAGTCAGGCAGGGAACGTTCTCCTGGCATTCCCCAAACCCAGACTCATCCATTAGACTAACAAATGGAGAAACGTGATTTGTCACTCCACAGAATGCGTTTCCACTGCTCCAGAGTCCAGTGGCGGAGCTTTACACCACTCCATTTGATGTTTAGCATTGTGCTTGGTGATGTTCAGCCATGGAAACCCATACCATTAAGCTCCTGGTGTATTGCTGTTAAAGCCAGTGGAGGTTTGGAACAGTTATTGATCAGCAAAACTTTGGTGACTTTTATACACTATGTACCTCAGCTTGCCACTTGCTGACCTGCTCTGTAACTTTGTGTCTGAGTTGCTGGTTCCTAAATGTTTCCACTTTTCCTCTTTTTGGATATGGTTATACCTTCCAATATCAAATTGTGTTTTTCAACAGTTAATTACAGAAGATTCTGTGAATAATGCAAAAAAGTTAATCAAAATCTGAGTTCTCTGTATATTTTGTGTGACAGGGTGGACATGTTAAAGACAAATGATCAGTGTTTAATAAAACCAAATTTATCAGCTTTTGAACACAGGTGACTCTGTCCATCCCTCTGCTGTGAGAAGACAGTCCAACATTATGTTTCTGAAGGGATGTGTAGCTTTGAAGAAGCCCTTACTGAGAAAAGACAATAGGCAAAAAATAAGAAAACTTGAACTAGATCAGCAACACACCTGGACATCTGAGATGTAGACTAAGGTTTTACAGACTGAGTCTAAATTAGTAACTTTTTAGCAGAAAATGCAACCAACTTCTAACACTGAACACATGGAGCTTATTGCACTGCTGTTGTATTTCTAAGAACATGAAAAGGTTCTCAGACAATAACAATACCTGTTGAATAGTATCATTTTTTACATTACTTTTTGTCTATGTACAGTGCCCTTCAAAAATATGGGCAAAAAAACAAAAATACATTTCTATCCTTGTCTCACTTCAGTGCATTACCAGCAGAACAGGCAGAAATGAAAGAAAAGTACATGCCACCTATATTTCATAGTATGTTTGTTTTTTTACACACAATTGTAAAAATCATCACTAAAATGCATCCATTAAAGACACACATCAAAAATAGAGGTGTCATATTATGTGTTTGCTCTCATAAACAGCAGTTTTGTCATACTTGAACATGGCGCTGTAATTATCAACATGTTTGAAAGCCTGTGTGGAACTAACCAAAAAAATTCCAAGAACGTCCTACTGAGGTGGAAGCACTGATCCGCTGCCAACATCTGCTACTTGACAGATATCTCACCTCTCAGGTTGCTGGCAGAGGCTCAAGAAACAACAATACAGCATATGAACAACATTGTTGGCTTCCAATTACTTTTTAAAGTCAGCTGACCCCTTTTGCTAACCTCCCACAGAAGAAATGAGAGCTCAAAGCGTAAAGAAAAGTTCTGAGCTAACACAGTTTGGCCCTAAAGTCATACTTTTTTTTGTAGAACAAAACCGCATTAATCCATCTGTACTGAAGCTGATCACAGTGAAGCCATGTACTAATCACTTATCAGATTAATATGAAATGAAGTTTGTACATTTTAAGAATTTGAAATTTCTTCTTCATAAAGAATCGACTACAGATTTGGCACAATAGCTCCCTCTACTGGCAAAATGGTTGCTGCTTTGGTGAAGGCTTTCTGAATGCTGAATATTCTGTCTTAAATGTATTCAGTAACATATTCTGTATTCCTGAGTAGAAAAACCATTTTATTAATATTTACTTTTAACTGTTTAATGAATTTAACCGTTGAGATGTAAACCAAATCAATCAGAGCAGTTTGATGTGAAATGGTTCATTCAAGAAAAACATACTGGATGTCTATACAGTGATGGTGATAGGAACCAGAGGTCCATCCATCCATCCATCCATCCATCCATCCATCCATCCATCCATCCATCCATCCATCAATCCATCATCTTCCGCTTCTCCGGGGTTCAGGGCGCGGGGGCAGTATCCTAAGCAATGAGGCCCAGACCTTCCTTTCCCCACCCACTTCCACTAGCTCTCCGGGGGGGATCCCAAGGCGCTCCCAGGCCAGCTGGGCAATATAGTCATGCCAGCGTGTCCTGGGTCTTTCCCGGGGTCTCCTCCCTGGTGGACTTCCCTGTGACACCTCACGAGGGAGGCGTTCAGGAGGCATCTTAACCAGATGCCCGAACCACCTCAACTGGCTCCTCTCAACGTAAAGAAGCAGCGGCTCTACTCCGAGTCCCTCCCGGATGACCAGACTTCTCACCCTATCTCTAAGGGAGAGTCCAGACACCCTGTGGAGGAAACTCATTTTGGCCGCTTGTATTCGCAATCTTATTCTTTCGGTCATTACTCAAATCTCATGACCATAGGTGAGGGTGAGGGGAACGTAGATCGACCGGTAAATCGAGAGCTTTGCCTTGTGGCTCAGCTCTTTGTTTACCACAACAGACCGGTAAAGAGCCTGCATCACTGCTGACCCAGCACCAATCCACCTGTCAATCTCCCATGTACCATCACTCGTGAACAAGACCCTGAGATACTTAAACTCCTCTACTTGAGACAAGAGCTTATCCCTGACCCAGAGAGGGCTCTTCACCCTTTTCCGCCTGAGAACCATGGTCTCGGATTTAGAGGTACTGATTCTCATCCCGGCCGCTTCACACTTGGCTGCAAACCGATCCAGCGAAAGCTGAAGTTCACGGCCTGATGTCCCCAAGAAGACCACATCATCTGCAAACAGTAGTGATGTGACCTTGAGGTCACCAAACCAGACACCCTCCGCCCCCTGACTGCGCCTAGAAATTCTATCCATAAAAATTATGAATAGAATCGGTGACAAAGGGCAGCCAACTCTCACTGGGAACAAGTCTGACTTACTGCTGGCCATGCGAACCAAGTTCCTGCTTTGTTTGTACAGGGCCTGAATGGCTCGTAGCAAAGGACTGGTTGGGCAAACTCCCATTAGCCCTCCAGAATCCTGGAGAGGGTAAAGAGTTGGTCCAGTGTTCCACGACCAGGGCGGAACCTGCACTGCTCCTCCTGAATCCGAGGTTCGACTATAAGCTAGACTCTCTTCTCTTCTTAATGACTTCGGCCTCAGTAATGGACGAGCCTATTCCCGTGTCTAAAGACTCTGCCTCCTCACTGGAGAATGTGTTGGTGTGATTGAGAAGGTCCTCAAAGTATTCCTTCCACTGCCCAATGACGTCTTCAGTTGAAGTCAGCAGCACACCATCTCCACTATATACAGTGCTAGTGGTACACTGCTTTCCCCTTCTGAGTCGCCTGACAGTTTGCCAGAATCTTTTCGAAGCCAACTTAAAGTCAGTTTCCAAGGCCTCACCAAACTCCTCCCACTGCCGGGTTTTTGCCTTGGCAACGACTGAAGCTGCAGATCGCTTGGCCTGTTGATAACTGCCAGCTGCCTCTGGTGTCCCACAGGCCAACCATGCACGGTAGGACTCCTTCTTCAGTTTGACGGCATCTCTCACCTGGGGTGTCCACCACCGGGTTCGAGGATTACCGCCAGGTGGTGATCAGTTGACAGCTCAGCTCCTCTCTTTACCCGAGTGTCCAAAACACATGGCCGCAAGTCTGATGACACGACTACAAAGTCAATCATTGAACTGCGGCCTAGGGTGTCCTGGTGCCATGTGCACTTATGGACATCCTTGTGTTTAAACATGGTGTTCGTGATGGACTGTGGTTTGCACAGAAGTCCAAAAACTGAACACCACTTGGGTTCAGATCAGAGAGGCCCTTCCTCCCAATCACACCCCTCCAGGTCACACTGTCATTGCCCACGTGAGCGTTGAAGTCCCCCAGTAGGACAATAGAGTCTCCAGGTGGAGCACTTTCAAGCATCCTTCCCAAGGACTCTAAGAAGGCTGGGTACTCTGAACTGCTGTTCAGTGCATAAGCACAGACAACAGTCAGGATCCGTTCCCCAACCCAAAGGTGTAAGGAAGCTACCCTCTCGTCCACTGGAGAAAACCCCAACATACAGGCACCGAGTCAAGGGGCTATGAGAAAGCCCACACCTGCCCGCCGCCTCTCACCATGGGCAACTTCAGAAAAGAATAAAGTCCAGCCCCTCTCAAGGAGATTGGACCCAGAGCCCAAGCTATGTGTTGAGGTGAGCCCGACTATATCTAGCCGGTATCTCTCAACCTCGCGCACCAACTCAGCCTTGTTCCCCACCAGTGAGGTGACATTCCAAGTTCCAAATGCCAGTTTCGGCAACCGAGGATCAGAACACCAAGGCCCACGCCTTCGGACACTGCCCGATCCACAAAGCACCAAACACCTACTACTGCCCCTCCAATTGGTGGTGGGTCGATGGGAGGGGAACTAGAGGTCATAATATCTAAAACACAAATATAGCAGTTTTATTTACTGTCCAAAACCACCATTTTGTTTAACCGTTTGTTTAACCTCAAACAAAAAAACACGCATGAGTCCAGTACAACACAGATGCTCAGCTTATCACTGGTGAACATTTCCGCTACTGAGGAGACAGTTCAGCTCAGTCTAAAAGTATTGTCTTAAAAATGTAATAAGTAATAATACTGCTGAATTTTCATACTGGAACTTGGACTGAATGTCTGAATCAAATTGGTTTTGGTTCAGAATTCCCATAGCAGTGCATCCCTAGCGAATTTGGATACCTAATTTCTATATTCTATTTAAGCATCTGTATGGTAACATTTCATTATTCTTTTACACTATGTGAGAACAAAATCTGTCTTTTATACAGTGTGAACATTTCACAAACATTCAAAGCATTTCCCTAACAGTAATCAAGAAAGGAATTTCTTTAGAATTTCTATGTGCAAATGTGTTCTGCTGTAAGCACCCTGGCACAATATGTCTGCTGCTTTACCACAGCTTTGATTGTTTTGTATTGTTTCTATGTATGTTTTAATGTTTTCCTGCTGGCTGAAGAGTTTGCCATCATAGCCACTGAGATATTGACCAAGAGTAACTTTCCCCTGTAGTTCAGAGGCTTTTTGGGCTGGTTGCATGAGTGGCACTACGCTGTAACTGCAAGGCTGCTTGGGTAGGCCACTTGATCCTTGCTGCATCGGAGCTACATGGCTGCCTGGACAAGCCGCTTGTCCGACAACATACTACAGTTACAAAACTGCTTGAGCCGCCCACTATATCACAGCTATGTGGCTTCCTGGGGCAGCAGTTTGAGCTATGCTATATCTTAGCTATGCGGCACCCTAAGCTGGCTCCTTGCGTGATGCTACATAGCAGCTATGTAGCTGCCTAGGCCAGCAGTTTAAGCAATATTATATCATAGTTACATCACTGCCTGGGCCAGTTGTTTAATCAATTCCATGTTGTAGCTACATGGCTGTCTGGGCTTTGGTTTTTTTTTGAGAAAGATAAATAACAAACTTATAATTATATGGTCTCAAACATGGTGATATAAACAGGCAAGAGATTACAGAGCTCAGAATATACATGGGGACAGATGTAATGGTTAAGGATAATGGTTAAGGGGTACATTTAATCTTATGTGAGATCTGAAGTCATTTGAGGACAGCTGATTCTATCCTGATTCTATATGGACATAATGTCATGTACACTCTTAGCTAAGTAGCCACTCCACATGTGTTTTTGTGAATGCATGTTTGAGCACATGTACCAGGACACTGAGTGAGTAAATGAGGGCCTTTGAAATCAATGTTTGGTGAGTACGGGATGTTATCATGAGTGCTGATGAAAAATGGTTCTCTCAGAATGACAGAAGAAAGACCTTTTATTTGATCATGAGATAACTTTGTGTGCATCTGTGCCTTTTCGCTGAGGATCTGCCGAACATTACTCCTGCAATGTCGCATCTATGACATGCTCGCACTTTTATACAGTATGTCAGGATGGAAACAGATTTTGACGAGGACCTCATGTCCTGAGCATAAAGGGCCTCTGCCAAGGGACTTGTACTACTTGTCCTGCGTCTCTAACAAATTACAGAGGGCATCGGTCCAACTCATTTAATCTCTAGGCAATTAATTAGTGTCTTGGAAAATGACAATTTAAGTAATTAAGTGCGGCAGCTGTTTCAACACACCGTCCTCAAACAATAAGGGAGCCTTTTCATGAAACGGCTAATCTGCTCAGCCTGCTGAATGGCTGTGACCCAAAGCAACTGTTGAACACTTTTTTTCATGTTACAGGCCCTTGTTTTTGTCTAATGTATTCAGTTCTCCTTTCATAGCTGTTTCTCCACCTCCAAACTGCAAAGAGTTGAAGGGGCTTGTATAATTCACTGGCCTCACTCTGGACCCCAGCTTCAGTCTGTGGAAATAGACACTGCAATTTTTGCTGTCTGTCATGCAAGGTTGTGCAAGGCAGTACATATGTCACACTGTCAGTTTCTTTAGATTAATTCTCCTAAAGAGCCTTTTGGGGTTTACCATTTTCATGGGAAAAGTACTTGACAGGGGTCGATCGATATTCTTGTCTGTTTTCATGCTTCCAGATATATTTCCATCCACTGAAAAATGATGCCCTGAACTTGCTTGCATTAAATGCGCACAAAATTGCATAAATAAAATATTACATCAACACAATAAATTGCCAAAAGTAAACTAAAAGATGAAACCTTGTTGACATATTTCATTCATGTGGAAATGCTGTACACATTTGAATCAAGTACATTCAATGCATCACTATTTTCAGTGACCACTTATCAATAAAGCTAACAAGAAGGGTTCTTTGGGACCCCAGAAGAACCACTTTTGCTTTGCTTAAAGGGGAATTCTACATATTTTTATACATTTGTGCCTGTTTAAATGGATAAGAGGTAAAGAAGAAATTCATTCAGAGTGGTTTGGTGTGAAATGTGCCATTCTAGAGAAATTTAGAGTCAGAATTGTTCACAGTAGTTGTGATAGGAACCAGACATCCAAAGTGTTTAATGTGTCTTAAAGCTCCCTCAGAGACAGCTATTACATAAAGTAGTTAGGAATACACTGCCTGAAGTTTTGGCCTAAAACATAATATTTAAAATCCATTCATGGTGAAGAGGTACATGTAGGCTGTTGTAAGGCAAAACAGTAAGATTTTTTTCATTTACTATTGTTTTATCATAATCAACATTACATATAAAGCTCACAAGGTTCACAGGTCATTTTATCTGGAACTTAATATTTGTATTGTAGACCCCATGGGACTTATTACAGCTTCGAATGAAGTATTACAAACTTCCTATCTTTTTGTCTTGACGCTGGGTTGACAAATCAAACACTCGCAGATAAAAAGATAAACCATAAGGTTTATTAAAAAGGAGAACTAACTGAAATAACAAGGTTAACACCAGACCAGGTCAGAAACCAGATTAACAAAACACAGTACATGGGCAAAAACGATAACTGAGTCAGATAAAAAAACCAAATACAGTAAGGGGCCAAAGCCAAACAGCAAACATGCAAGTGCACTTAACCAAGTGTACTAATCACAAATACATGGTGCAAACAGCTTATATTAAGGCTTATATAACCTACGTGAAAACACAAGTGATGCTAATCAATACTCAGGCGAATGAGATCTGCTGGTAGACTTGTGATTGGTTGGTGGTCTCACATGACAAACTTAAGGATTCTGGGAAGTGGAGTTCACAATGGAATGAGAACCGGGAAGCGCGACAGTCTTAACTTAAGATCTGACAGGTCAGGATAAGGTTTTTCACAAGTGTGTATTACAGAAGAAAATCTTATCTTAGGAATCTTATCCAGCTTCTTATCTAAAGTTAAGAAATCTTAACTTGCTTGATCGAAGTCAACAATCATCTCTCATGCCTGGTACCTAGCAACTGACCATAAATGGACAGCTGAAACATACACATGTAATCAAAATAGCCGAGTTAGTTAGCCGGTCACTAGTCATAAAACGATAGAAACAGATGGTTAAAACAGAAATTACGACACCTCTGGGATTGTCTTAAATTTAGGACAGAATTTAGGAAATTTTGTCTAGTTAGGATATTTCCATAATACTGTTTTCCTATCTGGAGTTAGGATAAGATAATGAACTTTTGTTCTGTAATAGCGTCTGCACTAAATTCCCTCCTAACTAAAATTGTCATGATGACTAAGAAGATAAGATTTCAGAGTTAAGAAGCTCATAATACAATACAATAAGACAGCTCCTGGTTCCTGTGACCACAGCTGTAAAGAAACGGAATCATTTTCTCTACAATGAAGCTTTTCACACCAGACCACTCTGAATGACTTTGTCATCTCTGCCAATTAGTTATGTAGATATTTTCAAAAATCAGTGGAATTTCCCTTTAAAAATCCTGTCAAGATTGTATGTTTAATGAACTGCTTGTAAATCATAAGAGAATGAAAGAGCCTAAAGAACATTTACATGATGTAAAGGATCTCTGCTAATAAAATGTTTATCATAGATCCAAACATTCAGGCCATGAACCATTTAGGAACCTTTATTTTTAAGAGTGTTTTTGACTGCAGGTTTGTCGTGGGAGCTGAGACAGATGGACTAGTGAGGAGCTCCACTGCAGGGAATACTCAGTCTCAGTTGCTGACCATGCTGGATGAAGTTCAGTTAGAGGCCCAGGCACTGGAGGTAACAGCCTTTGCCTTCTGTCATTTGTGTAGCATGTATTTGCTTCTTTTTCTGATTGTGCAATGCAAGTGATAAAGAAGAAATGCATGGCCTGAGATACACTGATGTCACCCTTTTTCTCTCAAGAGGTGAGAGGTTTATGTAGAGCTTAAGGGTTTTACAGCAGGTAATGGCAAAGTTACATTTAAGGGATCAAATCATGGAAAACCAAAGTCTTCTGGCTTTTTTGGACTAAAGAAATGTGATGTAGGACAAAAACATTGCTGAGGTTTTGAAATGTCTTGTTAACCATACAGTGCATGAAAACTAAGCTGCAAAAGCAACTATTTTGAATTCTTTACTGTTGCAATGTCACAATAAAACGACTCATTTACATTTATCTGCTTGTTCTGCTGCCATCAGTTTAGACACTCGCATTCACACGGAAGTTATAATGAATGTTTCACCTCTGAGTGCTTTTTGAATGAGGCACAATGCAGGAAAGCCAAAGAGAGGCAATTTACATATATCAGTCTTAAAGGCACAGTGACAGCATTCTGTTTAGTTCCAATGAATAAAGAAGGTTAGAAATTGTGATATAAACTTTTATGTACATACATAACATAAACAAGCAAGAAACATGAAGGATATGGGCCCTTTAAATAACCAGCTAATAAAAGTTATAGAAATGTTGATGCAAAGATGTGAAACCTTGTAAATTTGTGAAAAAAATGGTCTCAGCAGTTTTTCTCCTGGGATGAGGCAGCTGTTTTGAGTAAAACTCTGTGTCTTGTATTGACCCACTCTGGCTTATCTGCGAAAGAGGCCAGTGAACTGCGCCGAGGGACAAAGTTCACAGGTAAAACTGAGACTTTGAAAGAAAAATATGCTTTGAACATTTGACAAACTGCTGCCTGTTGCAAGAGCATTTAACTGTGTTTTATATCATCCATGGCCAGATTAAAATCACATAGAGCAGCATACAAGAGGTGGCCTCCCTGCTGAGAAATACCTATAGAAACCATTAAGTGTTTCTGCTGGTTACTGATGGTTCTGTCATGTGTTTTGGTTTTTTGATGGGTTAATATCCCAATGTAAAGGATTCTTATAGTTTAACAGGTGACCAGTGGCTGATTCTAAATGCATTTAAAGGTTTCTTAATGGGACCTAAAGATGTTCTACAGGAAACAAGTGGTCTCTTTTGGAAACCATTAGGCTAATTCCCACTAGTAAGCAAAACCATAAGGCTTTAATCCTAATGTTTTCTGATGGTCCTTTTTCAGCAGGGCTGCCATACAGACCCTGCAGCCTATAATGTGATTGTTTACTCTGTTTGCTCTCATTATGCAAGTTAACTTGATGCATTGGCCTTTCCTTTCACCTCTAGAGGAAAATCAGTGCAGCTGTAGTGTTAACACATTCATCTTCATTGACCTGTGACTGCTGTATTTCTGTATTTATGTAAATTTGGCACTTCATTGGCAGTCAGTGACAGGCGCCTTGGGTTCAGGCCATGTAACCTCGATACAGTCACAAACACACTTAGTGTCCCTGTGTAAACATATGGATTGCTGGAAGCTGGACATTTAGTTCTGTCAGACTAAGGCAATAATATTAGTAATTGAGTAATCTAGTAATTCATGATTAATCAAATTATATCAGTTTTACAAAGAGCACAGAATAAAAATGAATTTATTTTGAGAAAGAATAAACCATAAACAGATTCCAAAAGGGAAAAGCCTTTATAAATGGGTGTATTCATCAGGCTCTGTTTCTTCTTGTAAGAAAGACAAGTAAGCTAATCCCTAATGATTCACTGAGAAGGTCATTATGATCTGTGCTTTTTCAATTCAATTCAGCCAAGATTGTAAGCACGTATTTTGTTTTTTTGTGTATTTGTGTCTCCCTCTTGGTCTCTTCCTTCACAGAGGTACCTGCTCTGGAACCAGTCATGTGAGAACCGATCAGATACCTGGCTGGGGCAGTTAGGGGAGGAGCCTATGTTAAAAAGAGGCCTTCAAGATGGCTGAAGAGAGAGAGGGGGCTGATTACCTGTGCTGTTTTAGTTTGTCTTTTTAATCTCTTGTGTTGGGAGTGTGCTTATTTTAACCTTGCAAGATGGCCTTTTATGTTCGAGGAAGTGGTGGTATTTTACAAGAGATTGTTTGTACCACCTGGGGTGTCAAACAGCTAAGCGGGGCGCGCCTGTACATTCACATCATGTAGATGTCTACTCTTTCTAGTTCCCTAGGTGAGAGGGTAGGCACCACCACATGTACTTGTGGTGACTGGCTAGGGAAGTGTACAGTAGTTGGCTTGTTGGCTTTAGTTTTTTTTTTTTTTTTTTTTAGATTAGCCAAATATTGTTTGAGTAGGTAAGCGTGGTGTGGTTTTGATTTGTTCTTTTCTTTGGTGCCGTCCAGTTTGATTCTTCCAGTGTGGTACTAGATATCACAGCACTCTGGTTTTCTTGATGTTTGTTGTAATACAAATGGACTCAAAAGCTCTATATTGGTCTGTTCCTCACACTTCTAATCAATTCTCACCAGTTCAGCATTTTAATGCCACATGTTACTGATCCCACATACCCTAGACAAAATGTGGGGTCATAACAATTGTTATCACTGTTAAAGTAATGGTTTCATAAAAATAAAAAAATTAAATGTGTACAATTTTCCACTTACCCCAGTAAATCCACCAAGACATGTTTGGTGTCCAAATTCGTTTTGTGCTCTTTCAGTTGAGCGTGCTAAAAACCAGTAGTCAATAGTCAGCCAAATCTCACATAGACTCTAGAATTCATTTTCTGTTGTTTATATTTATAATCATTTATTTTTAGTTCAACAGTTGCATGTAAAAAGAGACAACAGAAACAGTGTATCTAATTTGTAGCGTCCATATGTTGTGCATGCATATGAATGGGAATGGTGCAGCACAACACCTGTTGTAGTTTTGTGTACTAAACCACACTGACAACTCTGCATGACCTTAATGAAGACCTAGATGTGGCTGAAGCAGGTTGGGTGGTTATTGACTTCTAGTGGTTGTTAGCTACATTAGCTTCATAGCTCCAGTTTTAAAATAACTAAACAAAATTTCATTCAGAATGTCTTGGCTGATCAAATACATCCGAAGTAAGAGGAGAGCTGTGTAGACTCAATTTTTCTTTGGGTGTTGCTACTGAAATTGTGCTTTATCAGTTGGGGAAGCTTCCTCAGATAGACTACATATAATGTATAATGCTGTATAATGCTTACTACAATGTCTCTTCTTGGCTAAGGCCACCACTCCATTATTCAACTATGCAATAAATCATAAGAAAAAATACTTTTCTGCTTCTTCCATTTCATCATATGCACTGTAACACTGTATGTACAAGTGAAACCATAGCAATCAAGTCAACTTCATCAGTTACATTGAGACTGCTGTGGCAATGTGTTCAATCTAAAGGCAAATGTTTAGACCATTGGTACACTGGTAAACCTCCCTGCCTTTTTACACACACAGAACTTAATCAGACCTACCAGGCTGCCCTGCTGAGCCCCGATTGGTAATGGATACCACAACTGATTTTCTTTGTTGAGGAAGCAATGTTGCCCAAATCAAAGTCAAGTTTATTTACGCAACGTTTTTTACATTGTCACAAAGCAGATTTACAAAAAATCCAAGTTTGAACCCCTGAGCAAGCCAGTGGCAGCAGTGTCAAGGAAAAACTCAAGAGCAAGGGGACCTTAAAGGAACCAAAACTCAAAAAAGGGAAGTCCTCCTCCTCTGGCTGGTGCCATATAGCAAAACAAAAACACAAGTGCAAAATGAACATAGGACAAGATTTTACAAATAATATATTAATGAATCATGTTAATTAAACAAACATAGACAAAAGGGAAAATGTATCAACTTGTCATTTGCTTTTTTTGTGACTATATTGCTATTGGAAGAAAACCTTGTATCTCCATTTTTTGACGTTTTTCAGTTTATATATACATACAGTATATATGTACGTTATGTAGACAAAAAGAATTTGACAAAAAATGAGACACATGGGGTTTTCTGTGGGCAATGACTACTTAAGAGGCAGCAAGGGAGAACCACCTCTCAGCACTAGATATCTGGCCATGAAACTGGCAATAAAATAGCAATAAAGTTTATCCATTTGAACATTAAATATCTTGCCTTTGTAATGTGTTCAATTGAATATAGGTTGAAGAGGATTTGCAAATCATCGTATTCTATTTTTATTTATGTTTTACACAACATCCCAAGTTCATTGGAATTGAGGTAGTATATATACATATATATATATATATATATATATATATATATATATATATATATATATATATATGTGTGTGTGTGTGTGTGTGTGTGTGTGTGTGTGTGAGTATTTCTGTTGGTACAGAGTAAGTTTTACCTATTATTTATTTACTAACTAACTACACTTGTGTTTCTAGCTAGATGCAGGACATTCCTGTAAACGAGGCTTTTAATCGCAGCAAGATTTTTCCTAGTTTTCCACTTACTCCATTATTCAGAAGCCTATTCTACAATGTGTGCATTCCCACTGATTCTGGAAGTGCTTTTTGTGTTGCTTTCTGAACACCACTCGTCCACCTGCTGTCAGACGAATTCACAGAAATTTTGTTCTCAAGTAAATGTTTTGTTAGTGACTGCATTTGACCCATCAAGGTGCCACCTTTGGTGTTTTTAGAGATTTTCTTCACCTTCTTATTCTGAAAAGTCCATGATTGGGGTTTCAAGATTCAGAGCAGGAACATTCAATTTGTGGCGCGAACTCAGTGTTCTGATGTAAAAGGCATAGCTCAGGGATGCTGCACTGTATTAGTCCTAAATCACTGCCCACATATTCTGAACTACTTTTGTTTACTACATATAAATGGAGGGTGTTAATCTCCTAATCCATCAGCTATGTGTTATATATACTCTGCACTCCATCATAAAGGCCTGCAGTTCTAGCAGTGTACATTCAAAATGCAGACACCACACCTATTTCGGTAAAGAGTCTGGTACATAAACTGCTATGCAAGCAGATCTATAGTGTTGGGGGTTAATTCAATATTGTTGTGTCTACTCAGGGCAAACATTCAGTGTTTTTGCTTGTATATGGTAAAAAAAATTACACATCAAAATGCTCAGTGTTGAAGTCAGTCTTATTATTTTTTTTTGCACTTATGCTTGAAGGGCTCCCCAGTTTATTTATTGTTTTTAATAAATAACACAATTTGATGGACAGTGCTGTGTAAAAGTCAGAGACCACCTTTCATTTATTTAATTTCTAGTCAAAATAACCTTTATGTTCAAGTTAATTTTTCAGGAGACCTTTCTGAGCAGATTAGACATTAGATAATCCACTTGTACGTCAAAGGAAAGTGTGTGATAAAAACAGGTTTTCAAAAAATTATTAAAAGATACAGAGAAAGCGGGACTCCACTTTTCACCTGCAAGACCTGATAGACACCAGAACTGAACTGCACTGTGGGTCTGAAAGGATGTGTAGCTGTCAAGAGAAAAGAAAATTTGCAAATCAAGTAAAGAAGCTGCTGGTGTTTTCAGAACAATGGACTGACCACCCCAGAGTCCAGACCTCAACATCACTGGAAGTACTGTAAAAATGAGGTCAGCTCAACATATTTACTTACTCATCAGTTCATTACACTGCTTTACTTTGGTTAGATCAACTTGAGGACACCAGAGCTCAACAAACTCAAACCTCTCAGTTGAGTCAAAAGCTTCCAACTCCCTTTTCTAGTTCTGTGTCTCAGTTAGGTAAACAAAACAGAATCAGTGTTTTTTACTCCATCACACAATCCCATCAGACATTTTCTTCTCTAGGGTTTCCAGATATGGACAGCTGTGGCAATGCTGGGCATCAAACTCATAACCTCTGTTTGTTGGGGCGAATTATTAGATAGTTGCACAACAAACAACAAATATTTTTTACAGTGTATTATGGACGTGAAATGTTATTAACTTCAGGTCTTCCCGAGTGGAGCAATGGTCTAAGCCACCACCCCAAGAGATGACTGTGAGTTCGAACATCAGTGATGCCATAGCCTTCTGTAAGTGAGCACCCAAGAGGAGAAAATGTCTGATAGGATTGTGTGTTAGAAAGAGTTCCAGCTAGTGGTGGAACTGAGTTAACAGAAAAGGAAGTTCTATATTATTCACTCAACTGAGAAGCAGAACTAAAACATTTTGAGAACTTTTGACTTAACCAAAAAGTTTGAGTTCAGCAAATTCAGTTTCATTTTAAGTTGAGCAGACTTTCATTTTTCACATTGTGTGTTTGAGATCGCTTCGATCATGAAAAGCAGAAAATGCAAACAACCTCTGAGCCTGAACTTTGAAGGTGTGGAAAAATATCTCAGGAGATTTCGCTGAGAAACTGAAAGCAAGTCTCCTGAAAAGGATGGAAGCTGCAATAAAGGCAATGAATGGACACACTAAATACAGAATAATATGATATAATCAATAATATAGTCATTGAGTTTTCTGTTGAATTTTCTGTTATATAGATATTTTCTGTTGTTTTCCTGCTGCTGAAAATGGAATAACTCCTACTTAATGGCCTTTAATTCACTCCTCAGTCCATACAGTCCATGGAACCTAAGATGCATTACCACCTGTTTTGAATTTATTATTTTTGTGATGTCATAAAAACCATCATATTTATAGATTGCCCCTGTCAACTGGAAGTGCTGTTATTGTGAAATGGAAACGTCTAGGATCAACAACAGGTGTCCACATACTTTTGGTCATATAGAGTATAAGTCAAAAAGACACAGCAGCAAAGACAGCCTGAGGAATAGGAAGAGCCTGGAAAATGGTCAGAAAATTGTTTTGTGCATAAAAGTACAAATGTCATAAGGGGGCACATCAGGTGCTTCATTTGACATTGGAAGCGTTTGTGCTCATACGGGTTCATTAACAGTGCAAGACTCCATTCAGCGCTGTAGGTGTTTATTCCACACTGTAAGAGTTCATTCAACACCGCACGTGTAATCTGGGAATTTGAGGCTACAGCGTGCGGTTATAAGCTGTTACTCAAATATTAAACAATTTATTCCTTAGTCAAAGTTGGTGATAGCGCTATTTTATTATTGTCCCATGTTTCATTCTTTATTTAATATCTGTGACGTCAGAGCGATAGCGCAGTCGCGGGTCTCGCGCTTCACTCTGAACTGTTCCGAGCGCGCGCCGGTGTGAGGAGACTTTGCTCGCGCGTAAGCCTGAACCGCTTCAGCTAAAAAGGCAGAGAGAAGAGAGGAAAACTCCGATGAAACCTCGCCTTCATGCGGATCCGCCGCGTTTCTCTTCAGAAGTGGATTTTAGAGTACGAGCTCGCTTTTGAACTTGCCTGCTCAGAAGATGAACCGCTGTGGCGAGAGGACTGAAACCCCCTCTGAGGTAGTTCAACGGTTTTACTGCTTATTTTCACTGCTTTCTTTGGTTTTTTTGGTTCTTTGGGTTTTCTGCTTTGTCTGTGTCAGTGAGTTTCACCTTAGCTGATGTGGCTACTGGAGTAATGGGGAAAAACTGTTAGAGCCAGTCGTTTTGGAGTGCTTCCGTCCATTTTGGTCAAATGAATGATTCAACAAGAAGGTTTGAAAATTTCAAAAATATTTGACAAAAGAATGAAACACGAACTCTGCTTGAGACCGTTTTAGTGGGCGGTTGCATCAGTTAGGCAGTTATACATGGTTATACCCCAGTTAGGCTACAGTGAATATAAATAAAATCTCTGGCTACGGTGTTGTCCTCACTGTTGTGCTCCGTGGAAGCACATATGTCAATAACCTGCAGTACAAACTGTTGTAGACGACAACTTTCAGTTTACAAGCTCCAACAGCAGGACACAGCGGCCAGCGCTCGTTTCACCAATCAGTATTTGGGTAATCAATGATTTTCGCACTGAGGCTGAATCTTCACCTTAATTTATCCCACAGGTTCATGCCGTGTTCCTACTTTAACCTTAAGTAAATTCTGATTTAGGCTTCAACTTTACAGCAGGTTTTCACTGAGCTTAAATGAACATTTCGTGCTGAGAGGTATGGACGGATCTTCTTTACGCGTGGAGATCGCGCTGTTTTCTTTCCACCTGTCTTCCGCCCAGTCCTGTGACTGGCTACTACTTCACGCTCGCGGTTATTCGAGTTTGTCATTTAACCCTCAAAATATTGATTTTGCAGTTGGAGGTGTTTCTGTTTGTGTACACCACTTTTACCAGAAGGCGCCGGGGCAGTAAAGTCATTTTTGGGTACATTTTGGGAGATTTTGCAGAGACGGCTTTCAGTGCTCTACGCCGGAACGTTTTCTACGCGGTTTCTAGGTTCCTGTTCGTCTTTATAACGCTTTCTCGTAGTAAAATATAGCAGCCAATAATAGCGCAGAAAACGAACCCTACCAGCCAATCCTAGAATAGGGGGCGGGGTTTTGTCGGAAAACGGGTGGGATAATGAGCTGAGCTGTGAGGTCTCTCATTCATATTTTATTACACCGTTTAATTTGAACGACCGTTAAAATTTAAAAAGAGCGAGATGCTCCCAGCGCGCGGAACGCTGACAGTCGCTCGTGACGGTTAACCGTTAGATTCTAGCTGTTCTTGATGATAAACCGTCAGTTTTTTTGGTTGATTTTTTTCCCCTTCCTTGTAAAATGGACTTAACTACACTTCTGAGCTCAATGGCAACTTTTTAAATACATTTTAATCTTCATTTGGGGTGTTTTTGTGTTACTAAAATTTAACCCAGTATGCATTAAAGGTGGGCAGTCTGATATTCATCTTTACTGCGACGCATTTTACCACATTTTGTCACTGCATGCTTTGCTAAACATATTGTGGGCTAATTTTTCATCCAGTCTATATTAGGGGAGGACAACAGGATGATACTGATTGTTATCATGATCAGTTTTGCCACATTATGTGTGGTTTTTGAGCTTTTAGAACACTTAACTGCATGTTTCATTACATACAGAGCAAAAATATTCCGGTTTAATTGGAGTGAGTGCAGTGCAGTGTGTGAAATGTTACATAAAATTCAACATATTTATAGTTTCTAAACTATATTTATATGTTTTAAATGTGGCACCACCAGTTCTTTTTTCTGCTCCAGTTTACAAATGAAATACCCTGACACACAGTGAGTATCATGAAAATATCTTAAGGTATTGGTGGTAGTATCATTTTGCCATATCACCCATCTCTAGTCTACACATACCATGATGACTCAGTAACAAATGCCTTTTCTTGAATTCCAGCATGAATTCTATTGGTTAGAAAAACATGCATAGCTATGTGTGTTTGCAAAAGAGGGGATTTTCCCATTCCTTTAACTCATACTGCTTTGCTGTAAGAGGTAAAGGCAACAAGTGTGACAAACATCCTAAGTATTAAATGTCATATACCAACAGGAATTACTGAAAGCTCTATTAGAGGGTGTTTAGACACAATCTCTGTCACAACCAAATGAGTTCTAATGGGGAATCGCAAGATGAAGCTTGATTGATGTTCGCTTTGAAATTCGCACAAGCCTTGTTTTCATTGTGAGGCTTAACAAAACAAGCTTTCATGAAAGTCTTCATGAAAACGTGGGCTGCTGCTGGTCAAGTGGTGTTATGTTGAATTAGCCCAGTATGAAGCTTTATTATTTCCCTGATATTGTCACATGTTGCTCACTCATTTACCCAGTTACACCCTGTTCGCATTCCCTTTTCCTTTTCTGTATGGCTCAGACGTATAATCATTAAGGCTTAATGATCTTAATTTAAAATAAATTGACCTATATTACCCGATTCATGTCCATCTGCAAAGAAACAGTTCTGGGATGAATACCATTTGTAATGAAAACCATTTGTGAGTCTGTAATTTCCCAGAGAATTCTCAGTGGGCGTGTGAGATCTTTGTGCACAGAGTGTAGCTGCTACATAGTCTTTGCTTGCTTGTGTGTTTCTTTCCACACTTTCGTTGATATTGCGGATACGTCCAAATACACATACAGTGTAGTGCTGGAAGTGACTGCAACTTGCCAAAATGAGTTCCTTACAGTCAACCTGACATTTACCTTGTTAGTTTATGTCCCCTTTACCATTTAAAAGACTGAATTCTTGGTTTTGTACTCCGATATCGGATTTTTACCCAGTATATTTGCCCATTTTAGTCAGAGGTGGACGAATTACACAAATCATGTACTTGAGTTAAAGTAGAGATACCCAAGGTAAAATACTACTCCAGTAAAAGTAGAAGTCCTTACTTTAGACCTCAACTTGAGTAAAAGTACAAAAGTATTTGCCTTCAAATGTACTTAAGTATCAAAAGCAAAAATACTAAAAGATTAATTATGGCTCTGATGTCCTGTTATCATTTTTATAACAAGACTCGCTACATGAACTCATTTTAGGTGAAAATCCTCCAGCGTCTCTCTTGGTAAACCAGTCTTTTAATAGAACGTCATTAATTAGTGACGCTGACGTCTATTAAAATGATCATAAGCGCAAAACACTGAAGGTAAACAGATCCATCAGGGAGAACTGAGTGGCTCTGAAATCACTTTTACAAACGAGCAAAGTTTTAGTTCAATATTACTTTTTAAATTAGTTACAAGTTGAATAAAATCTTGCTTTAAACGCAGGTTCACAAATGAGTTTCCCTTTACTGTATTGATCTGTAGGTCTCTGCTCATAAACATAAACTAACCAAAACCTTAAACAAAAATTTACTATAAAATGAAAGTGTTTGTGTAAATAGAACACAATATAGAATTATGTACACATATGTAGCAGTGACTGGCATGTTTCTTTTTTTCTGAATTCATACAAAGTTAGGTTAGTTCCATCATTTAGGTAGACGTAAGTGCTCCCAAATTTTTATGCTGCTGTACTGACGTTGAACAGTGTGCCGCACTGGGTTGGTATGACCAACTGGTCAAAACAAGCTCAGAACAAAGTGACCACTGTGCCCTGATTGGTGTTCTTGCTTTGCACTTCTTTTGTTTTGACATGTTATGTTTTTATACACACAAAAACCAAAAGCGATCACAGATTTCTCAAAGTGTAGTGGAGTAAAAAGTCAGATATTTGACTCTGAAATGTAGTGGAGTGAAAATAAAAAGTCGTCCAAAATGGAAATACTTAAGTAAAGTACAGATGCATGAAAAAACTACTTAATTACAGTAACTAATTACATTTACTTAGTTACTGTCCACCACAAATTTTAGTCATAGTCATTGTTATGTCATTGTTATGCCCATCATACAATGCTACCAAGCTAGGAGGGTGAAGATTAGCACATGCTTCCTCTGAGACTCGTGAAGCGCATTTTTTTGAACTGCCGCTTACACAATGTCACTGGATCAGCGTGCTTGGATGAGAATGCTAATTGTAATGTGTTGGCTAGCATCACACTGAGGCCCTGTCCACACACATCCAGATATTTTTGAGAAGTTTCCTCTGCATTTTAGTTTCCTGTGTACATGAAAATGCTTATTCATTCACTGAAAGTTGGAAATTCTTGAAAATTCTGTTTTCAGTATTTTTGTGTAGATGGACATAACACAAATGCTGACATCAGACTGTCAACTTGCACATGTTTGTTGCTGTTTTCCTTTCATTCAAGTATTTATTAACTCTTAAATATGACAGATGACTGGGTTGTTTCTATGCTCAGCAGTTAGGGGTGCTTTGGGAGTTATAGTCATGTTTATAATTTAATTCAGCTTTACTCTTTCGTTTAACTGTAGCGTAGAGGCATACTACTCAGCCTGAGAGACCCAGGCCAGTGATGCTGTCTTAGACTCCTGGCCATGTATGGCTGTGGCATTTTTAAAAGCAATTTTTTGATAATGCACCACTTGGGAAAACATCAGGGAAAATAATATTAACCAATAATTTCATGTTTCACCTCCTTCTCCCACAACCACCTCCAAACATAACAAAAATACTCGCTAGCTCAGAGACCCTCCTTTCCCCCTATTTTCCTCTTAAGTATGTCATGGTGCTGAAGGAAAAGGCTTTCTGAATTCCATCCATCCATCCATCCATTATCTTCCGCTTCTCCGGGGTTCGGGTCGCGGGGGCAGCATCCTAAGCAATGAAGCCCAGACCTCCCTTTCCCCAGCCACTTCCACCAGCTCTCCAAGGGGGATTCCGAGGCGCTCCCAGGCCAGCTGGGCGATATAGTCGCGCCAGCGTGTCCTGGGTCTTCCCCGGGGTCTCCTCCCAGGTGGACTCGCCTGTGACACCTCCCGAGGGAGGCGTCCAGGAGGCATCCTAACCAGATGCCCGAACCACCTCAGCTGGCTCCTCTCGACGTGAAGAAGCAGCGGCTCTACTCCGAGTCCCTCCCGGATGACCGAACTTCTCACTCTATCTCTAAGGGAGAGTCCAGACACCCTGCGGAGGAAACTCATTTCGGCCGCTTGTATTCGCGATCTTATTCTTTCGGTCATTACCCAAAGCTCATGACCATAGGTGAGGGTGGGAACGTAGATCGACCGGTAAATCGAGAGCCTTGCCTTATGGCTCAGCTCTTTCTTTACCACAACAGACCGGTAAAGAGCCCGCATCACTGCTGACCCAGCACCAATCCGCCTGTCAATCTCCCGCTCCCTTGTACCATCACTCGTGAATAAGACCCCGAGATACTTGAACTCCTCCACTTGAGGCAAGAGCCTATCCCCGACCCAGAGAGGGCTCTCCACCCTTTTCCGCCTGAGAACCATGGTCTCGGATTTAGAGGTACTGATTCTCATCCCAGCCGCTTCACACTCGGCTGCAAACCGATCCAGCGAAAGCTGAAGTTCGCGGCCTGATGTCCCCAATAGGACCACATCATCTGCAAACAGCAGCGATGTGACCCTGAGGTCACCAAACCGGACACCCTCCATCCCTTGACTGCGCCTAGAAATTCTATCCATAAAAATTATGAATAGAATCGGTGACAAAGGGCAGCCCTGACGGAGTCCAACTCTCACTGTGAAAGAGTCTGACTTACTGCCGGCTATGCGAACCAAACTCCAGCTTTGTTTGTACAGGGCCTGAATGGCTCGTAGCAAAGAGCCATGTACCCCGTACTCCCGAAGCACCTCCCACAGAATACCCCGGGGAACACAGTCAAATGCCTTCTCCAGATCTACAAAGCACATGTGGACTGGTTGGGCAAACTCCCATGAACCCTCCAGAATCCTGGAGAGGGTGAAGAGTTGGTCCAGTGTTCCACGACCAGGGCGGAAACCGCACTGTTCCTCCTGGATCCGAGGTTCGACTATAAGCCAGACTCTCTTCTCCAGTACCCCTGCATAGACCTTGCCAGGGAGGCTGAGGAGTGTGATTCCCCTGTAGTTGGAACACACCCTCCGGTCCCCTTTTTTAAAAAGAGGCACCACCACCCCAGTCTGCCAATCCAGTGGCACCGCCCCCAATGTCCACGCAATGTTGAAAAGGCGTGTTAGCCAAGACAGCCCCACAACATCCAGAGCCTTGAGGAACTCAGGGCGGATCTCATCCACCCCTGGAGCCTTGCCACCAAGGAGCGGCTTTCTGAATTAAAACATTTTATTTGCAAAGCTTTGTTAACATTAACGTTGGGCTGGCTAGCTTTTAATTGCAGAGCTGTATCACGTCTGTTAATAGTACTGAAGATCCCATGCATTCTGCATGGTTCTCATACAGTTCCCAGAAAAGTAGCAGGAGACCACTACAGGCATGCTAGGATATGTAATAAGACCCTCTTACTCTCTCTTTACTGAGTGACTCACACACAAAAAAGTACTTTCAGGCTATAAAGTAGTACTTGAAGTGCTCCATTATGCATATGTAAGACATGCAGACATTCTTAAGAGGCTAGTGATGTTACTGAAGTATGACAGAAACAAAACTGGCAGCTATTCCTTCCAAAGAATTCTCTTGGGGACCTCTATGAACTTCCTTCAAATGCCCTGATGGCCTCATTAAATCTCATGCTATGTAAACTAAGTCATTTTTAAATTCTTGGCTCTGCTTGCATTGGTGCATATCATGGTTTTAAGTGGCTTGCTGTGCCAGCTCCAAGAAGAAAAATACTCACAGCACATCTTAATAGAAATACCTCACCTGTGTGGTACCTATTATGACAATCGCATTACATCAGAAGCAGTAAAAGGTTATAAGCTGGGGTGATCAAAACTGCATTGAGAACAGCAAGACAGCAATGGTATGTTTTTCTGTAACCATCACAAATTTCACATTTGTTGCGCTAATTAACAAATTTATAAAACAACACTGTGAGCTAGATTTAAAGGAATACTCTGGTGTATTTTAGCCTAACCTTAATATCTTGAATCTTTATTCCATTGTTGATTACAATGGACAGTAATAGAGAAAAAGCACAGCTTCAGTCTCAACACCTGCCCACCTATTATAAGTGTGTTTTGAGTCAGCAATTGTCAGTTTTTATAATTATGGTTATTTTAATCTTACTAATGTAGAAAGTAAACTGCATGTTTTTTGTAGGCTGATTATACTTCTGTGTCTGTGTATCTGCGGGCATTGTGCACTGATGGTTATAAAGCTATTTGCCAGCATACTTGGGAGTAGTGTGAATGTGTGCATTAGTTTGTAGTGTCCAAACCAAATGGTACAGAAAATGATAGAAATTCTTGTGGTTTTCCTATCTCTCTGAATGTTTTTTTTTTTATATTTTGGATAATGTTTAAATGAATGTTTTTAAGATCGCTGTTCTTCTGCCAGCTGATTTACAAACTGCTCCATGTGATTTTGAGTTCTGGTTGGGGTTAAAAATTGTTTAGGTCTCGTCGTGCTCCAAACGCTATCAAATAGCCAATCAGCATTTGCCCGACACAAAACTCCACAGATACACGTGACACATAATTGTGATTTTGGTGGCATGCATGTCATGGCATCTGTGAGCATATGTGGGGAAGCACTTGCAGTTTCACACAAGTAGTTTTAGGCCAGTGGAATGCATGCACAGTAGGACAGCGCAATTGTGCCATGTAAGCAAAATCTTTAAAGGAAAGTTGAGCATTAGGAGCATCCCATTCATATTTCAACCAGTGGCTGGTCTCCTCATCTGTAACGTCTCTAATGTAAACAGCAGCTGTTTGCGTTGGTTGTATGTGTCATTATGCATATTACCATTCAGGAAGGGATATCGTTGCCATTATATGAATCAACCATTGGTAACCAGTTAAACCATAAGCCAAAACATATGACAAAACCATCAGAAACAAAAAGAAGCACTTAATGACTTCTGTGAGTTTTTTTGAGCAGGGATATGATTTAAAACAAAAGTTTGTTTTAGCCTAAAGCTTAATATTATGCTCAGTAAAAGCTTGCTTAAGGTAAAACTTAATTCATGCACTTGTCATGTAAGTGTACACATAAAGCTCCTGTATTAAGGGTAAGTTAATTGAGCTACTATATGTCGACATAACCCATTAGTTTACCCAGTCCACATAAGCTGTAATTCATGTAATATTTACCCTGTGAATCTATATATGCGTTCAAACCAAAGTTTGTTTCAGCCTACTAAAGCGTAAAATATAACATTAGTCAAATGGAGATTTATCACAAATTTATCGGAAACCCACATAAAATGAATATAATGTTGATTAGCTTGAATTGCTAAGAAAAAACAAAACAAGTCTCGAAGCATGCGCTGAATGCCACTGGCTTGAACCTGCTGGAGTGAAACTGCTGCCGTGTGTGTGCTCAAACCTTGGCTCTGCAGCTCTGCAGACAGATATTATTGCATATGTGAGCTATGCTTTCCTAAGAAGCCCTTCTTTGCATTTCCATCCAGACATATTTATGTGCAGCTTTCCAGAAGTGTAGATCAGTACGGTTTTACTGGTTATGGTCTCACAGCTTTTCTGTTCTATGAAAGATTTTGTTGTTTTTCTGTGGTGAATACCAACTTTCCAACTGTTTTGGTCCTTGATTGAAACTTTTATAGAGATGCAACAGTACTTTATATTCCACACATACTTACAACCCACACAGAGACCCTGGTAGTTTTAGTGTTTGCTCCAAGAGATCTTAACAGTCAGAACACCTGCACATACTCAGAAGCAAGACACAGTAGCCTACATAGTGGGGCGGACACAAGTAGAGGTGGATGTTATATTTATTGCATTTGTGGTATGGATAAAAAATTCATATGGGTTCAGGGAAGAAGAAGAGGGGATGCTTAAATCACAACCTTGCTAGTCTACGGTCTTTGAGATAATCATACAAACACTAATGGTCTGTCACCTCAGCTAATGGTACTAGCCTGGGCCTTTTCACCTTTCTTTTAGCTGGAAAACTGAATTTGTAAAATGTCAGTTGACACCAAATGTGATAAAAATAATTGAATGATGTATTGATACACTGTAGAATGAACTTGAGCTTGACATTATCAGTGCTCTCGCTGTGCCTCATTCTATGTGGTATAGCTGCATTTTGTCCTAACTGTTACTTGCAGGCCTGGACCATCCAATAGGTTTTATGGGCACATGCCCAGGGGCCTGAGCCACTTATGCGAAAGTCTAAATAGCTGTTTTGAGTCATGGTGGAACTTTACTAACGGCACAGCAGGAAAAATTAACTAATACTCTTTTAACAGCAAGTGACATAAGCGACAGCAACAAAACCAGAACACCTCCACCATAATCACAGAAAATGTCTACACCAGCTGCGCATCATTTTTGACAAATGACCCCTTTCTGTTTTTGATATGTTGTTTTAGGTAACTAGTTACGTTAGCTAAGTTAATATAAGTTAGCATAACCAAGCTGCTCATCACCAGAGCAACATAATGCTATTTTAACTGTATTATTTAAACTACTGATGTTAAAGGTGGGAAGAGAACCTAACCTATTAAAAACTGTGTTAACTTTTTTATTAAATACATGCCTTGAAACCGGACAGTGGCGTCAGTAAAGCAGTTATCTTTTGAGTGGTCTGTGGTTCATTTACATTTGGTCAAACACTTGACTTTTCTGGTGTAAAGGCATTGCAGGTCTTGTGCCATGATGCAATATTACATTTGAATGCCAGTTTGCTGCTAGGACGCTAGGACACTGCTAGGCTGATCATAGTCTCACACTCTCCATATCTTTTCTATATGTCAGTTTATTTTTCTCTACCAATCACTGCTTAGTAACTGTTACACTATCCTTAATTATCTCACTCAAGCTTTCAGATTTTTCGCATCAAGCTACTTTCTTGTGAATGTACCTTGAATATTTGAATATGAAGCTCCAGGTAACTTCGACAGAGTTGAAGATGCCTTCTTCAAAGCTAAATAGAACATGTCAACCACCTAAGTTAAAAAGTTAATTTGTCCATGTTGGTAGTGAATTGTGTTATCAGGGGTAAGATATATATGGAAAAAACCCCAAACATTTCCATGCCTGCCTTGGCAGTATGCCCCAACTAGGGTGCTTGACAGTTTGGATTTTTAAGTTTGCTGCTTTTTCCGTGTCTATGCACATTTCAGCTGATTATGTTGTCTTCATTGAGGCTAATGTTTTGCTTGTGAAGAATGGGTACATGCTTTATAGGGAAGTGTTGCACTGGTTGTTGGGTTTATGTTAAGATGTACTCTTATTAATATGTGCATAATCTTGCTACTGTTTTGTCTCAATTGGAAAAAAAAGCATGTCCATATGGTTGCCGTTGCCAACACTGCGGTTAGTATGCTGCCATTGTGGTGCTGCATAGGCCTTCTTTAACTTTCTGTGATATAATAACAAACTCACTCACCACCCAAAAAGTCAGCTAGGGCTCCGCAACGATAGGTGCCCAGGGGACCATAACTTGATGATCCAGGCCTGGCTATGTGATGCTGTGCACAGTATGGTGTGTCCAGTGTGTAGTGACCTTTTGTTTTGTTCATGACCAAATTACCTCCATAATGTTATTCATGATGACATACAATCCAATAATTCTATAATTTTTATACAACAGTTCTGAAAAGTAAAGAAAATGTAAAGCAAAGAAGCCCTAACATTGTCTCTAGTGTATTGTCACTGTCATTTCAAAAATGTTTTTTTGCATCATTTCAAATGGTGTACGTTTTATGAGAAATTTTTGTACTCCACCATTTTGAAGATATTACGTTTTATTACATTAGTTCTGATATGTTTTTACTGGCAATTTATTATACTAACAAAACAAATCTGGCAGTTTGTTGGTGTTACTCTGTAGCAGGTGATCAGGAAAAAAAAACTTTCAAAACTTGTTTTGAACCAGTCAGATTGTGTGGCTAGAATGAACTAGTGTCCAATGATGTATAATATCATATAACAAGAGATAATGCTGGCTACATTTTTTCACTTTCACACTATGGTGATGGGTGATGCAAGCCATATCCATCTCAACCTTGCTGTCCTGGTTCAGGAGGCAAGGTCGAAAACCAGAAAAGTAGATTGTGCACATTCACTCACTAAGAATAGCTTTTTATCAATAGCTGCACCTCAACTATTCTTAGAGTGGAGATGCCATGGGGATGATAGGGGTTAATAGCCTGTGCACATGCTTTTATGCATGCACACAGATATACACACGCAGAGGAAGTGGCTCCCTATTTTAACCTTACATCTTCCATATAAGCTTTTTGTATTGCTCTTTCTTATGAACCTAAACACACTCTTCTTCTTCAGCACCATGTCATTTATATCAAACTATTAGGTTGTTTTATTGCAAATTGGCTTAAGGCTTAAATATCAGGTGATATAATTGCCATTTGAAACTGCTATGAAGCAAGTTATTCATTTTTCAGTGTTAGACATAAAAACGGAAATTACACTGATGCGTCTAAATTTGTAATTGAGACAATTTAAGTTTAATCCCACAAACAGGGAAATTTCACCTTTGCCTTTAACCCATCAGTGAAGTGAAATACCACATACACACACTAGCACACTCCAGGCACACTTCCCTGGAGCGGTGGGCAGCCCTATCCACTTCGCCTGGGGAGCAATTGGGGGTTAGGTGTCTTGCTCAAGGACACCTCAGTCATGGACTGTCAGTGCTGGGGATCGGACTGGCAACCTTCCGGTCACAGGGCCAGTTCCCTAACCTCCAGCCCACGACTGCCCCCCTGCATCATTGGATCATTGGATCATGGGATAATGAATTGCAGTAAAATTTTCCAACTTCTAAGATTGAATAGACAGATATGAAAAAAACATCCCTGCAGATTTCTTTAATAACTGAAAGCAAGTATCTGGAAAGAACAAAAGTTAAAATAAAGGCAAAGAGTGAACACACTAAATATTTATAACCAAATGTATTATTTAGTTGTTTAGCCTTCCTGTTAAATATGTTTTGTGCTCTTCTGCATGCTGAAACATGAAGAACTTCACTGCGCTGTGTAAGAGCAGGTAGTTGTCTCAGGCTTGTGCCCAAGGATCATACATGAGTCATCAGACACGTGTGCAATAGCACTTATACACTGTGCCTGTGTGTGGTGCACATTTGTGTTCTTGTTCTTTTTCAGTCCTGTGTGTTGTGCACTTACATGTAGTGCTAAGAGTAGAATCACAGCCTGGGAGTTTATCGAATTACCATTGACTGCTCTGTCTTTACAAGCTTTTATAATACAATTAAGCCCCATTTTCTACACAAGCTGTGTTAAATGGATTAGCTCTGAGTTTAGTAAATCGGTGAAAGTACATGAAACAGTGTGCGTGCAGTTAGATGTGGTTTCACCTGTTTAACAAATCCTACTCTAACACACATGCTTTTCTACTTACCTGTAAATTATATTATCCTAGAGTCTTTCGTCCTGCAGGGCAGCAGACGGTCTCTTAGGTCATGAACGCAGTCTGCCTGGTCCAGTCACCATTAGGAGATAACTGAAAAGGACACGACTTTTCCAGCCACATTTAGTGATGTGCTTCAAGTCAACTTTATTACCATAACCAGCCCCTGAAGGGTTGTTAGGAGTGTGCTGTAGTCTCATCAGAGGCTCAGAAATACAATAGATCAGGCACAATAATAATAAACACAGATATCAGCATATACACATTGCATACACTGGACAGAATTCATTCTAGTTGTTGGGGAATTATAATTTCTAGAATAATGTGTTATATGTGTCATATATTATATTAACCTCAGAGTAGGATTAAATCCTAGCCAGTTGGCCTTCGAATAAGTGCTTTTTCCGCCACTGCTAGTTTATATATACCTTGGCCTTCTTTCAGAAGGAAGAGGCACAAACAAAGGAAAAGCAGGGTGGTGTATAATTACTAAAAACCCTTAACAGCATTTCAGTTTAAGGTGGCTGCATAATTGGAAGTGACTGATGCTACAGGATGTCACAGGCAGTTATTTTAGAGGCTGCTTGGACTGATCTGTCTGGTTTGTTTGTCAGATTAAGTAAAATTGGGTTTGTCTCATAAGCGTTTGTTGCCTGAATACAAATCTAGAGGTGTTTCATTGTTTATTTATGTGAAACAGTACTGTTTCCTAGTGCTATATTTGCATCTGCATTCTGTGAATGTAAGTTATGACATGGTACAGTGAGCTTCTTCCTCTGTTATGTAGAAATATTATTGGCTACCATTGGAACCGCTGAAGGTGGTACTGATTCTTTATTAGGTTGTCAATTTTGGATATTTTCCTTTCCTTCTTTTTAGTGGAGAAAGTGCACCAACTCTACTGGTGATTCCTTACAATTATTTGCATGGGTTTTGTCTTAAATTTATTTAGTAATCTAGTAATATTCTAGCAAAAATGTATATCACTGTCAAGTGTAACTGTTTTGTTATCTGATATGGTAAATGTGTGTAACTGAGACTGTATTGATCACAGTCTATGTATTTGAATAACATATTTAGGACCTGCAGATATCCAAGAGAGAGGAGATGGCATTGCTTGATTTTAATATCTTGGCTTGATCTGTATAGGTGGACAGATTTAGTATTCAGGTTGTTACAAAGTCAGCACAGATCAAATGCTCACAGATAAAAAGACAAGGTTTAAATTTAAGAGCAATCCAGTCCAAATAGGGCAAACACTAAAGGACAGCTAGCTAGCTAGCTAGCTAGCATGCACGCACAGCTTTTCAGACAAAAGAATGCTCAACAAAGTGTTGACAGTACCTCACAAAGAACTGAACTATAGCCCAGGCTTTTATACTAACTAACTAATAAAAAAATGACAAACAGGTGTGATGATTTGAATTCCAGTGAGGAGGAGCACTGGAATGAACATAATTGGTAGATGGTGATGGCTGGAAAGTCATGTGATCTCCCACTGACTCATGGGAGTTGGAGTCCTCTAAGCAGTCTATGGACTGGGAGGGAGGAGACAGAGGAGGTGTCCTTGGCAGGAGGTGAGACACAAGTCGCAAAATATCTATGCTTAATATGCCATGAAGAAATAGACACTTTTTGATCAATTTTATTGCTAATTTAAAAGGTCATAGTGAACAGACGTTTTGGGGGGCATGCCCTCAGACTCCCTTAGTAAAATTGTCTGGTACAGGAAACCTCCTTCCTTATTTCTCCATATTTGTTCATATTTGGCTAACCTTAGAATGTTTTTGTACATTGTGTTAGCTTCGCTTATTTTTGGCATACCACTATTAAGCTTAAGACAAAACATATACCTTATGTAAAGGTTCATTTCATGTTGTCCTTTATTTGTAGCTTTTGTTTGATATTGCTCCGTCCAACTGTAGATGCTATGAATTATGTGAAGAGTGATATGTGTTTTGTGATATTTGTTTTGCGAAATCACACAAAGTCTGACTTAATTGTTTTCATTGTGAGTTTTTCTGCTTGCTATTTATTCAACAGTTGAAGAGCTCAGTATGTGAAATGTTTGGTGCGCCTGAAAGCAATTTGCATGCGAATGACACTGTCGGGTTTTCACTCTAGCTGCCATCTTCAAGAACTGGCATAAATGTAGTGTATCACAAAAGTGAGTAAACCGCTCACATTTCTGCAGACATTTAAGTATATCTTTTCATGGGACAACACTGACAAAATGACACTTTGACACAATGAAAAGTAGTCTGTGTGCAGCTTATATAACAGTGTAAATTTATTCTTCCCTCAAAATTACTCAAAAGAGACTACACCCCTAAGTGTCCAAGTTGAGCACTGCTTGTCATTTTCCCTCCAAAATGTCATGTGACTCGTTAGTGTTACGAGGTCTCAGGTGTGCATAGGGAGCAGGTGTGTTCAAATTTGTAGTACAGCTTTCACACTCTCTCATACTGGTCACTGAAAGTTTCATCATGGCAGCTCATGGAAAAGAACTCTCTGAGGATCTTAAAAGACGAATTGTTGTGCTACATGAAGATGGCCATGGCTACAAGAAGATTGCCAACACCCTGAAACTGAGCTGCGGCACAGTGGCCAAGATCATCCAGCGTTTTAAAAGAGCAGGGTCCACTCAGAACAGACCTCGTGTTGGTCGTCCAAAGAAGCTAAGTGCACATGCTCAGCATCACAGCCTGCCAGTGCTCAGACCGCCAGTGCTCAGACCATACGCCGTACACTACATCAAATTGGTCTGCATGGCTGTCACCCCAGAAGGAAGCCTCTTCTGAAGTCTGTACACAAGAAAGCCCGCAAACAGTTTGCTGAAGACATGTCAACAAAGGACATGGATTACTGGAACCATGTCATATGGTCTGATGAGACCAAGATTAATTTGTTTGGTTCAGATGGTCTCAAGCATGTGTGGCGGCAATCAGTTGAGGTGTACAAAGATAAGTGTGTCATGCCTACAGTCAAGCATGGTGGTGGGAATGTCATGGTCTGGGGTTGCATGAGTGCAACAGGTGTTGGGGAGTTACATTTCATTGAGGGACACATGAACTCCAATATGTACTGTGAAATACTGAAGCAGAGCATGATCCCCTCCCTCCGAAAAACTGGGTCGCAGGGCAGTGTTTCAGCATGATAATGACCCCAAACGCACCTCTAAGATGACCACTGCTTTATTGAAGAGGCTGAGGGTAAAGGTGATGAACTGGCCAAGCATGTCTCCAGACCTAAACCCAATAGAACATCTTTGGGGCATCCTCAAGCGCAAGGTGGAGGAG
The DNA here is from genome assembly GCF_015220715.1 of Pygocentrus nattereri. Taxonomy (NCBI): domain Eukaryota; kingdom Metazoa; phylum Chordata; class Actinopteri; order Characiformes; family Serrasalmidae; genus Pygocentrus; species Pygocentrus nattereri. The sequence continues at coordinate 9,345,756 of NC_051211.1, read as the reverse complement.
CGCAAAGTCTTGAATATCAACCAGCTCCGTGATGTCATGGAGGAGTGGAAAAGCATTCCAGTGGCAACCTGTGAAGCTCTGGTAAACTCCATGCCCAGGAGATTTAAGGCAGTTCTGGAAAATAATGGTGGAGACACAAAATATTGACACTTCAGGAACTGTCTCTTAGGTGTGTACTCACTTTTGTTGCCAGTGGTTTAGACATTAATGGCTATATATTGAATATATATATTATATTTTATAAATATAATTTTTTTTTTTTTTTTTTTTTTGAGGGAAGAATAAATTTACACTTATATAAGCTGCACACAGACTACTCTTCATTGTGTCAAAGTGTCATTTTGACAGTGTTGTCCCATGAAAAGATATACTTAAATATCTGCAGAAGTGTGAGGGGTGTACTCACTTTTGTGATACACTGTATCTGGCCCAAGGTCATTTGACCACTTTCATCAGTGCTGTGCCTGATGGCTTGAAATCAATTGTACACATCCTTTGAGTTACAGACATTTTTCTAAAATCAATATTTTTTTGACTCCATTAAGCCTCCAGAATATTTTTCTGTGTGCTTTTAGATGCCTCGGAATCCTCACTTTGAATTGTGGTGTTCCTGTGAGATTATTTATTTATTTATTTATTTATTTTTCTTTTCAAGATCATTTGCACACTTTTGCATTTCTCCACACAGTAAAACTACGATGCTGGAGTGATCACTGGTTAATGGAAAAGTTGGAGCACATTTGATTGGTGTGATGTACGATGTCAAATGGCAAGAGATTTCCTGTAAGCAAATATTATGAAAGATACAGATTGAACTAAAGACAGTATTGAGTGGGTCTACCATATCAGAATTGTTTGCACTGGTAAAATAATGTTAGTATATGATTCTTTTAGCTCTCATCTCTAACATATGTTCTGTCTTGGCATACTTCTGTGCTGTGGTATTTAAAATAGTTTTGTTCTGTTGAATGATTGTGGTATCAAACAACCTTTTTATTTTGAAAAATAACATTACTCTGCTAATTACAGCATAGTGGCAGCGGATGGTTTAAAAGTGAAACCACTCAATTTTATTTGTAGTTCTTTGCCAAGCCTGTAGCTGACAAACTGAAGATGAAAGCAGAAGAGGCATACAGGAGTTGAGGATTAGGATAGGTTTTGTCTTTTTAAAGATAAAAGATGTTGAACTTGTTCTACTTTTTTTAGAGTCTAACTGACATATCCAGTCTTCTCATGCAGTGTACAGGTCAGGGGTCCAGTATGTCACCTGAGGTTTGCGCAAACCTCAAACAAATATGATCACAGCTCCGGATTCAATATGCTGCAGTCAACACACACACACGCGCACACACACACTCAATGTTACACAGAGAGTACTTGAAACCCCCTGATATTACTCAGAATCCTCTGTTGTTTTTGTGACAGTTTTGTGTATTTCCCCAGTTTGGTTAGATCCAGTTCCTGGTGCAATTTCTCCATTTTCATTTGGCACCTTCACTAATCCAAGGGCAAAATCAGACAGATGCTTTGTGCTACAGCACAAATCCTCGTGCTGCATATTTTCCAACCACTGACTTTCATTTTTGAGTATGTTAACATGCTTGAATGACAACTCTCAGCTCTGCTGTGCAAGTCACTCAAAAGCCCATTTAGCTGGAACATTTCTTGGCATTGCTTAGCTCTTCTTCCATTCCTGTGAGGAAGATAGGATGTTCAAGGTTGTGAGGAACTGTATACAGCTCAAAATACCTAAACTTAGTGTATGCATTTAATTTCAAATGGGTTAACCAAGCAGCTGTTGCTACAAAATTAAACATTTGTGGACAAAAAAAAATCTATTCATCTGTACCATGTGTTCTCACATGGACATTTTCTTTACTAGATTATATATGCTGTGAAGCTAGATGTGACAACAGATGACAGGAAAGCAAAACATTAACATCAAAACAGCATAAATTGCATAGGAAAACAAATGTTACTTTTTAAAAAAATAAAAAAGACTTTTTATTATTCATTGTTCTTGTGATGAAAATCAATTAATTTACAAATGAAAACCAATTAATTTACAAATAGCCCTTTATTCAGACTACAGCAGTTTAACCCTTCCCATTTCAGTAAATGCACTGAAGGCATTGTACCAAAAAGAGATGTCAGATAATTTCCCAGCCAGAAACCCTGGATCAGTGCTGAGGTTCGAGCCAAACTAAGAGCTCAGACTGTTGTCTACAACTCTGGTGACCCAGCTAGCTACAAGAAGGCCAGATATGTTCAAAGGACCATCAAGCTGGCTAAAAGGAGCTACAGGGACCGAGTGGAATCTAACTATCATGGCTCTGATCTCAGACATATGTAGAGTGGCCTGCACACCATCACTGACTACAAAGTAAGTGTGATCTGTAAAGGGGGCTATTCCTCCTTACTTGCAGATGAACTCAATGCTTATTATGCTCGTTTTGAGGCAGCTAACACCTCACCTGCTGAGAAACTCCCAGTAGATGCGCTGCACTCTAGCCATTCCCCAGTCTGAGGTGGTAAGATCCTTCAGGGCAGTTAACCCACGCAAGGCACCCGGTCCTGACAGCATCCACAGCTGGGTACTTAAAGCATGTGCCAACCAGCTGGCTGAGGTTTTCACTGACGTCTTTAACCTCTCCTTAAGACTGTCAGTGATTCCCAAGTGCTTTAAGGAAACCACAATTGTTCCAGTCCCCAAGAAATTGTCTGTCACCTGCCTGAATGACTACTGCCCTGTTGCACTGACATCTACAGTTATGAAGTGCTTTGAGCTGGTCAAAGCTCACATCTGCTCAACGCTTCCAGCCACCATGGACCCTCACCAATTTGCATACCGCTCCAACAGATCCACAGACGACGCCATTGCATTAACGATACACACTGCTGTCACACATCTGGACAGAAAGAACACATATGTAAGAATGCTGTTCATAGATACAGCTCAGCATTCAACACAATCATCCCTGCCAAACTCATTCCTAAGCTCACAGACTTGGATTTGAACTCTCATCTGTGCAACTGGTTACTGGACTTCCTGATGAGCAGACCCCAGGTGGTGAAAGTTGGGAACAGCTTCTCTTCTACACTGATTCTGAGCACAGGGGCTCCCCAGGGATGTGTGCTCAGCCCCTTCCTGTACTCCCTGTATACACATGACTGTGTAGCCAAACACACATCTAACATGATCTTCAAGTTTGCTGATGACACCACCATCCATCCTAGGCCTCATCACTGATGGAGATCAAACAGCCTACAGAAACAGCCTACAGCGCTCTGTCAGAGTGGTGCCATGACAACAATCGCTGTCTCAACATCAGCAAAACAAAGGAGATGACTGTGGACTACAGGAAACAGCAGAGGGGTGGTCATTCTCCCCTATTCATCAACGGAGCCGAAGTGGAGAGAATCAGCAATGTGAAGTTTCTCGGCGTACACCTCACTGATGACCTCACCTGGACCCACCACACCAACAGTATTGTGAGATTTGCCCTTCAGCGTCTCTTCTTCTGGCATAGGCTTAGGAAGTTTGGTCTGCCTCCTCAGATCCTCACCAACTACGACTGTGTTGTTCTTTAAAGTGGCTTAGTGTTAAGGTGTTATTGTCCATAGCAGAGATGATATGATAATAATACTGACAGAGTGACTGAGTGAAATGGTAGTTGGGGCACAGCTTGCTCAGATGCCTGACAGCCTGTGGGTAGAAACTGTTCATTAACTGGGTTGTTCCAGGCTGGATGCTGCGGAATCTCCTGACTGATGGCAGGATGGTGAACAGGCCATGTGTTGGGTGACTTCTGTCTGCCCAGATCTTTTTGATCTTCCTGAGGCAGCGGGACTGGTGCATGTCCTGTAAGGCTGGTAGTTTGTTGCATATGATGGCTTCTGCCATCCTCACCACTCCTCTCCGCTGTGGCTAAAGGGAGCAGCCGAAGAGGTCATCTATGTATTTCAGTCTTAAAGGCAAGCAACAAAAACAGCCTGTATAATTCTAACGGATAAAAAATATCAGTTTTATAAAATATCTGATTAAAAAAGTAGTTACGTAAAAAAATAATTATGATTAGTTACCAAGTTTGGGAATGTTAAACATGTATTCTGTTAAAAATGACTGATTACCTATTTACAAATGTTAATTGTATTTATTTTCCATTATTTTTGGATTACTTGTCTTTAAAATCATATAACTAGATCAAGACAAGAGGAAATTCATTTCAACAAGGATTTAAAATATCACAAGGTAAACAGGAAAACTGCACTGTTTTATGAAACAGAATGACAGATTATAGGTGACTTAAATACATAGAAATATTTCAAACATGAAGATCACAAATTTGTACAGTATAACTTGTTTAAGTTTAGACATGTATAGTCATTAACAGTGCACTGCAAATTACTGCGAATTTAAAAAAAAGGTGGTCTTTACATGTATGTGTGATTATCCTACTGATAATCGCCCTGATTTTCTAATGTACCTGTAGTCTGATTATTGTCTCCTGTAACTGTTACTGCAGTTGTAATTAAATAGTTACTTTTTTATATTCTAATTGTATAACACTGTTACATATATTTCATTATTATCCCACCCTACTAGTAACATAAACCTAAACACATGCCTTAAGTGGGCTTTAGGGGGGAAAACTGTACAAATATGTAGGATGTGGACACCTTAAGCTAATATGACAAAACCAATATGACAAACTTCAGTATTTGGCAGTATTACCAATGTTAGCATTTACTAAATACATGCATGCAAAAACTGTTAAAACAAATCATAATGAAGACTGCATAATCCTGCACAAAATCCACACAGTTCACTTGCTACTTTACCTAAAATTACCAAACAAAGGTAAAGCTACAAATATGGTATTATCTATTGATCACCACATATTCGCTTATCCATCTAGTGATCATATATGCCTAACATGTATAACATGTATATGATTTTATCTTGCAGCCATCCAGCAACAAAATTGTTCTGCACATTAAATATACAATTATGTCAGCAAATACTGCATTTAAGTATTTGGCCAATGCTCTCACCCAGAGTGATTTACAGTGTTAAGCAAGTGTAGTATTAGGAGTTGTCTTCTTTTAAAAACTACCCTTGTTGGTACACCAGCACAGGGAGCAGGGAATAAAAACCATGATCCTGTGTGTGGGCCAGCGTGTTATATATGCTATGCTGATCATTTTTATTTTTTTAACACGTTTGTTGATGATTGTGCCTTGTATTATTGTACTGTACGAAACTGTAATAATTTGACCTGACCTGTGTCCTTGAGTGAGATCAGCTATGAGACTTTTTGTAAGTATGCCAGTCTCAGCCAGGATGAAGTGGTGTTTGTTAGGGTGTTAAGTGGTGCTCTACAGCACTCACTCGAAGGGAAGCCTAAAAGCCCAGATCACAGACACTGCACACTGAGTGTTTTTCCACCCCTGCTTTAACTTCGGCTGCCATATGCATAATAATAATTTTGGGACCCTAATTTTTTTCGTTATATGTCAGTGATCTAACATCAGCCTGTACATGTAGCACAGGGGTGGCCAACCTGCAGCTCGCGAGCCGCATGCAGCTCTTTGCCTGCACATGCATGTGCAGCTCTATATATATATATATATATATATATATATATATATATATATATATATATATATATATATATATATATATATATATATATATATATATATATATGCAAATAGAAGAGCTGCACATGCTGCAAAGACCCATTGGTGACAGATACATCTCAAATGAAGATGATTGAACTTTTTGAAGATGACAGACTCTGGTCTATTCTGAGTGAGGAAACCCTGGAATTTTGGAAAATCGTGCCTGTGGCGAAGTATCCCAATGTAAAACAAGCAGCAGTGAAGCTCCTGTCAGTGTTCGGCTCAACCTATGTTTATGAATTAGTATTTTCCACCCTGAAACATGTGAAATCAAAGCATCACTCTGTTCTTACTGATACACATGTGAAAGAACTGCTTCGAGCACCACCAACTGAATACAAGCCAGATTTGAAACAGATTGCGGAAAAAAAAAAAGCCAGAAGTCCCACTAAACTCATCTACATGACAGGTAGGAAAATGGGTTTAAAAACTATAAATGTTTGTGTAAATATAGCCTGTAGCTCCTAGTAGTAATGAGCATTTTGTTCTGGCTCTTGATGTCTAAAAGGTTGGCCACCCATGATGTAGCATCTTCTCATATGGTTTCATATCTTTTGGTGCCTCATAAGGATCAAGCAATTGTTGAATATATTCTTAGTACAGAATTTCAAAATGTAAGCAAATGCTTATCAGATAATAGATTATCTAACATCTTGCAAAATCAGAGGTTTTTTTTTTGTTCTAAAGAAAACTAAGCAAATCATCAGGGCTAATTGTAAAAGTAGGGGAACATATCATTACCACAAAACAAGTGTAAACTATCTTGGCTGTGAACTAGATGGTCAGGTAAAGGTGTTTCTTTAAAAGCCCTTGCTAAAATAAAAATAAATAAATACATTATAGCTAGTAAAGCTGCTTTTTTGGACATGTCAACTTTGCAAATGTTGGCTGGAGCTCTAGTTCAGAGTCACTTTGGTCATGCAGTCAGCTCATGCCTTACTGGTTTTACTCAGAAACTCAAGAACACATTACATAAAGCTCAAAATAAATTGTTAATGGGTGTTTTAAAATTACACCCATGTACATGTTTAGAATATATTTACTTTATGCAAATGAACTGGTCAACAGTGGAAAGGAGAGTTGCATATGTTAAGATTCATAAAGCTGTTAAAAACAGAGCCCCCAAGTTCTTAACAAAGTACTTTTCTATGGTTAGCAACACTTCTGTACATTATATGTGAGGAAGCTTCACAAATTTGATTCCATTTGGGTTTAATACATGATCGGTAAAGAGTGCTTTTTTGATATTCTGCGGCTTTGCTTCAGAAAAAACTTCCTATAGATGACAGAAATAATTTTCATACTGGATTTAAAAGGATAGTTATCTAACAACATGTAAGCAAATGGAGTTTTTAGTTTTTGTTATGTTTTGAGAGTACTTAAACAATTTAATCAGGAAAGCCACCCTGTTTTTATCATCATGGTGTGTATTGTATTGTGTGGTGTTTATTGTTCTGTGATACTCAATTTGTGTGTTTTGTGTGAATGGGACCACAATAGAAATAAGCTTTAGGGCTTTATTTTGTTTTAATCCTGGATGATGTAAAGTGTGTGTGTGTGTAATGGCTAAATAATTTTTAATCATCAAATAAATTAATCAGTCAATCAGTACTCCAACTCTCACCTCACACAGAATACATGCAGTCTACACCTATGAATATGTTTTGTCTTTGTTGAGACAAACCCTTGTATCTCCATTTTTGGTTATTTATTTATTTTGTTAAATGAATTTGCAAAGATCGTCTGTCCTTTATATTATGCTAAAATTTCATGATGCCTAAACCACTACCTCCATTCATTTTATTGATATTAAAATGATTCAGTACATTGGACTTATATGTAATAGTTGTCCTAACTTAATACAGTTTAGTAGTTGTGACCACATCTCATTCAATGGAATCCAATTCTACTGGGTTCAGATCCAGTGACTGGTAAGGCCACAGAAGAACTTTATGTTCATGAAACCAGTTTGAGATCACTTTTGCCTTGTGACATGGTGCATTATCATGTTGGAAGTAGCCATTAGAAGATGAGTAAATTGTGGCCATGAAAGGATGCATGTGGTCAGTAACAATATTTAAATAAGCCGTGACATTCAAGTGATGATTGACTGATTTTAGTGGGCCCAAATTGTGCAAAGAAAACATTTTTCATTCCTTTACACCACATTCAGTTGTCTGGCCTGTTCACACAAGGCATGGTGGTTCCATGGATTCATACTATTGGTTCCAAATTTTCACTTTACCATCTCTGTGCCTTAGCAGAAATTGAAATTCATTAGAGCAGGGAATGTTTTTTCATTCTTCAATTGTCCAGTTTTGGTGAGCCTGTGTCCACTGCACCCTCAGCTTTCTGTTCTTGGCTGACAGAAGTTGAACCCGATTGTTATCTTCTGCTATTCTGGCCCAGCTGCCTCAAGGTTCAACATGTTGTGCATTCTGAGATGCGTTTCTACTCACCATAATTGTACAGAGTGGATATCTGAGTCACTGTAGCCTTTCTGTTATCTTATATCAGTCTGTCATTCTCTCTCATTAAACAAGGTGTTTCTGTCTGCAGATCTGCTATTGTTTTTCTTTATTGCACCATTCAGAATAAACTCTACCTGTTGAATGTGAAAATCAGAGGAGATCAGCAGTTGTGCAGGTGTGCTGGCACCAGCAATCATAGCATTGTCAAAATCTGTAAGATCACAATTTTTCCTCTGTCTTGTTGATGTGACATTACTTGAAGCTGCTGGCCTGTATCTGCAAGATTTTATGCACATCACTGCTGTCACACGATTGGCTGATTAGATAATTGCATGACTGTAGCAGGAGTACAGGTGTTCCTAATGAAGAACCACAGTTTCTTAAATTCACTGCCTTTACAATCTTGCCATTGAAGTTGGACCCAGTTTCTTCCATAAAGAAAAAAAACTAGGAGTTCATATTGTATTGCACAAACATTTTAAAATCAATGCCTTAAACAATTTAACTTAATATTACTGTGGACTACATTTCCAGTCCCTGGCAGTTTAGCTTCGAGTGCAGAAGTAGTCACTGCAGTGTCCAGCCACCACAAAACCCACTCAGTCATTCAGCAGCCAGGAACGTGGCAACTCGGCTCCCTCAACACTTGAGTTTAATAAACAAATAACAGTGTTGACTGAGACTTGACAAGTTACCAAAATATAGAAAACAGGACACTCAAGGGGTGGTTGGTTGGGGAGAATGACAGCTCATAGACTTTAGGGTAAACAAGGTGGAAAGACATGCACAGTATTCAAATACATGAGGAAATTGATGTTGACAAGTTAATTAGCATATGTAAAAGAATAAATCCTTCTAATTATATTATTTTCCAAACCAGTCACTGTTGGAGAAAAATGAAACAAAACATGTAGAAAGTGTATGTATTGATATCTAAACATCTAACAGGGATCAGATGTGCCTCCTTTAATTTCCATTATAAGCTCTGAAATTTTTTCCTTCTCCTGAAAAGTCGCAATTTTGGAGCTAAATGATTTTTTTCCAACAGCAGCGATATATGTGTACACTCAATGTCCAGTTTATCAGGTCCACTTACTATATAGGCACAATTTGTAGTTCTACGTATCGTCGCTGTCCTATTAAAAACGTCTCCATTTATTTTGATTTTTACTTTTCTGCATCATTTGAGCTCTGCAACTCTCCCTTACATTGTGTGAATATTTCATGATGATTGGACCAATAGAAATGCTCCAAAATTGCTTAAAATAACTTTTTCCATTAACTTTTGCACGTAAAGAACGTTTTTGCCCTCTCCTGTAAAGTTACTGTTTTGGAGATACTTGTTTTTCGTTGGACAGTGACAATATACACATTGTGGTTAATCTGTTCTTCATTTGTTAGGGGGACTTTTGCTCTACTCCACATTCATCCCCACAGCACCACCGCTGAACAGGGATCATTTGATAATCTGTAATTGTAGCATTACAAGGTGGAACTACAGGGTAAGTAGACCTGATGAGATGAATAATGAGTGCAGAGGCTGGTGAGTGTACACTGACAAATGACAAATTAAAGAATAAACCAAGATGAAATGTCTTGTAACATGTCAGTGCGCACCCTCAGTTCATGTTTTGGAGCACGCTGTGTAACACGCCAGTCCCAAATCACCCATAGGTCTTTAGTTGGGTGATGAATGCGAAGGTCACAGTATATGAAGTATGTTATTTTCATATTATTCATAATCTGATGAAGAGTCACTGTTTCTGTTGAAACACTAACCAGCTGAGCTGTCTTTGTGACCTGCTGTCTGTGTCTCAATAATGAACCCTCTTTTAAAGTCACTTAGATCTTTTCCACTTGCCATTTTGATCCAAAATTGAGGTCAGTTGGTCCTGCTCAGCATTTTTTGTACATGCCACAGTGTGGTTGGATGATAATTGCTTAACTGTGTCATACAGTACAGCGTGTCTGGAAGCAGTTACACTCATGATGGTTTTCCACACATCATTCAGGTTTTTCCTTTAATTTGTCACTCTTCTGTATGTGTGTATGAGCTTAATGGGTCAGTTGAATCTTCTGGATATTTTAAATTAAATAGAAGTATGTATTAAATGAAATTTGTTTTCAACATTGTAACTTATGAGACTAAGTTTGTCATGAAGAATCTTATTTTGTTTGTTTTGATAGAAATACTTTTGTGAATGAAACATTTTTTCTCAAGTTGGGTAAGTCTTCATTCACATAAAGTCAGTTTATTGGATTGGTCTTTTATACAATGTGTCCCATTAGCTAAAATGTCCAGTGATGAAAATCTACCATATCATTGAATTACTGTTTATTATATGAATTACTGTTGTGCTCAAGCAGATATAAAACCTGTATTTTTAGCTTTTGCATGGCTTGAAGTGCCTCTGTCACAGAGCACAGCCAGTCATTACCTGAATTGAGTTTCCATGAGCGGCTCTCTGTGCTAGGCTGGAAAACACGGCTGTGACTTGCGTCATCAGAGAGAGTGCGGCTGATGTCAGAGTGGTTTTGGCCCTTGTGGTTGGACCCTTGCCCTGAACTACTGTGTAAACAAACAAAGGGCTGTGACCTTGCTTGCTGCCCCACCTGCTGCTGTCTGAACTATGAACCCTGGCAGACATAAACACAGCAGTGCTTTGCTGCCCCCTCTACAGTGTTCCTCAACACCTCAACTTCAATTGCATAGAGAAAAAAACAACTGAAGCCTAAATCAAAATCTTCTTTCTTGAAGTGGAGGTTTGTAGAGTTAATTCATGCAAAGAAAGAAAACACAACAACAATGTGCCAATATGATAAAATGTACCAATGTTCAAGAAATTATTTATTATTAATAATAATTACTGTAAACAATTGTTCTACCAGGCAGTGTAGTTTGTTAAGTGCTAAGAAAGCCTACTAAGCTTCTAAGAAAGACTCTGTCGATATTAGAGCTTCTCCCCTGAGGCAGACACCATTGTACATTTAGATCCTGTCAACCTTGCTTCTAGAAAATCAAATTTAAAAAGACTGTCCTGTGGTTTAACCTGCAGTGAGGATCCTCTGGGGAGCTGTTCATGTCCTGTTAATGTTATGCTTAATTTCCCAGACTTCTGCATGCTCACTGAGCAGGTGTAGAATGGGACATAAGCCCATATGTGTTGAATCTGCACTTTAGCTGCTTAATTAACCCCACTTCAGCCATGGTAGCATTTACCTGCATCTGTTTGCACTCTGACTTGAAAAAATGGTTTTCCCTTTCACAAGTATATTGACTGTATGTGCAGTGTATATATAACATTGACCTGCACTGTGTTGTCATTGTTAAAAGATGGTGAACCATCTAAATTACACAATTATCGCCCAATTTCTAAGCTGTTGGTATTGACTAAAATTCTAGAATCTCTAGCAGTTTTAACATAGTAATAATATTTTGTCTGACTATCAGTCTAGTTTTTGGAGAAAAAAAAACATAGCACTGTTACAAGTACCACTAAAGCACTTAATGACATAATAAATGCTCTTGACAATAGAAAATCATGCAGCACACTATTCATAGATGTATCATCAAAAGGTTTTGATACTATTGGGTTGTCTGACAATGTTTTAGGCTGGTTTAAAACTGTTTAAGTAATAGATGTCAGCATGTACTTTTTGATTATTTGAGCCTGAGAAAATTACTATTAGAATTAGGGTGCCACAGGGTTCCATTTTGGGGCCCTTGTTATTTACGTTATATATTAATGACATCTGTTTTAAATGCTGATATGCATTTCTATGCCAATGAGTTATCTATTATTATCTATTCTTCTGCTTTTTCACCAGCAGGGGCTCTTTCAAATTTACAGGATTTGTGACTGTTCAGCATAATCTTACCTCTCTAAGGCTTGTTCTTAATGATCAAAAAACAAAGTATATGTTATTTAAAAAAAATATGAGATCATATGTGCCACATATGTACACACTGCTGGGCAGACCAGTAGAATAGAGATGGATCCTATTATTTTCGTTTTATAAATGGTTGGGTTTTATATTACCTGTCTTAAGATCACCTGTCTTTTAAACTTCATGTTGAACAACTGATATAGAAGTTACAGTTTTTGCTTTACTCAACAGGCATGAAAAAATAACTGAAGCTACCTTTTTACCTATTTTAGATTATGGTGATTTTTTTTTTTTTATAGGTATGCTTCAAAGACAACGTTACATTTTTTGGACTCTGTTTGTCATTCAGCATTAAGATTAATAACAACCGCTAGATAGTCAATCACTGTGAGCTATGAAATGGTTGGCCTTCATTTTCAGTGCGAAGACAAATTCATTGGATAATTTTTATCTATAAAGCACTCATTGTTCAGCTTCCTTCATATTTGTCTGCATTCATGTTAACAGATAAGTCTCAGTACAATTTATATTCTAATAGTTACATTCAGCTGGATGTTATGATAGTACGGTCTGAATATGGCAAGGCAGCTTTTAGTTACAATGCTCCATCTGCGTGCAATAATCTGCAAAAACATTTAAAATTGGAGCAGTTTATTTCCTTGAGTGTTTTTAGATAATGGCTAAAGAACGGTATCACTCTGTTTGTTCTTAATTAGCTTTTGACTATTTGATTTTGTTGGTGGTGGTGGTGTTGTTTCTTTGTTTTGTGTGCTGCCTTCTTGGCCATGACTCACTTGTGAAATGTGATTAGGTAAAAAAAAAAATCATATTAACATGCCTATGTGTGGAACAGCAAATTCAGTAATTATATTGTGGCATTGGCAGAGAAGAACATAGTATTACAAACGAGTGCCCATGTATTAACACAGCAGCAGGGGATAACCGTGCTCAGTGCTACCTTAACAGCCAGGAGGCAAGGAAGGTCACCTCCAACGACATATCTCACATATATAGTACACACTAAATCCAACCACCCTGCCCCATACTCAGGCACATTAATACACAAACAACACATATGCACATCCCCAAGCCCATAACAACAACTATTTACATGTTTTTAAGTCTCTTACCGCTGCCACAATGGTACCCATGGTGCACCTTATACTGCATGCCACATGGCCAGTATAGGAGGTACTTCCAGTGGTTTGACTAACTGTGTGGAAACACTAAATAGATTATGCTGCTTCATCAGACGTTCTAATGTACCTCTTCCAATTTGTCATGCAAAGTCTAGATCTCTCTTCCAGCCCTGGCTATAATCAACTAATAAAGCCATCTCCAGTTCTGGACCTGCAGAGGCTGCATTCAGCAAAGTTTGGTTATTTCCATGCCTAAACACACTTGGCAATTAACAGATGGTCTGAGCCAGGTGTGAGCAAGAAGATGAATCAATATGTAGCTTGTAAAAAACTCTGGTCTTTTTGGATAAAAATAATCAGGGATGGCATAGATCCCAAATCCAGCAAAGTAATCCTGGTATCTGGAGTGTTATGTATATTAGCAACAGGCTAACAGTGGTGAACATTCATTGGGTTAAATATTACTCATAGACATTTAGCTGATATTTGTAGCTTGTAAGACTTGCAAGTAACCATGGCTTAGGAAAAAACAATGATTGCAGTCTTCAACTGTTTGCATATGGCATCTATGACTTGTACTGTACATGGTAGGACTGTGGATAATTAGCTTTTATGTGCCATGGTGAGCTGTGTATGGTAAATGGGAGGTCAGCAGTTTAAACCTTTTATTTTTTTTTTCTTTCTGATCTAGAGCTGAGCTAGATGGCAAATAAACTGTATTCTTAGTATTCTTAATTTTAGTCTGTATCTGTATTCTTAATTCTAATCTGTATTTATAATTTTAGTTTAGTCTTGTGATTAGCTGCAGGCATATATTGCACAAACTAAACCCCTGTTAAAAAACCTGTTCAGTTTACCACAGCTAGAGTGTTTGAGCAGACTGAGCATAGTAGCCTATTTTTATATGAATCTTAAAGCTTAGTAGTTTGTAATGGAGAAAAAAGCATATCCATATGGATGTTTACCAAATTTTTCTCTCCAATTTTAGTCATGACCAATTAGACCAGCTATCTAGGTCTCCCCATCATACAATGCTACCAAGCTAGGATAGTGAGGGCTAGCACAGTAACTGCCAACTATAGCAATTAAAAGCAATTAGGCAAAAATTGCCCAATTCATTTCTGATTCATTTTTTAGTCAATATCACCAAATCTAACGTGATAATACTTTACTTCCATACACAATAGACACAAAGGTAAAAAAGTAAGTTTTCACTTCTTCATCAAAAACTTCAGAAGCAGAAACTAAAGCACACTGCAACAGAGCTGATTCCCTGTTATGAGTGACTGGACTGAACATTGGTGACCTTCTCTAGAATTTTTTTCACATTCCTTCAAAGATTCCACACCTCCAGCAGATTCACCTCACCACACTGAATCGTAATTTATAGATCGCTGCGCTTGTGGTAATGGATAAAGCAACCTCCTGCTGTCTGTTTGAAGAGTTTGGGCTCCCTTACTTTAGGACAGGCTCATTTTTCCCGTCCAACAAGAGCTCTAACAGATTGTCAGACAATGTTTGAAAGTACACAAGAGCCCAAAGGTCAGACACAGTGAAATAGAAATAGATTGGTTTGGAACGAGTGATTGCTCGTGCGGCTTGGCACTGTACCCACAAGCTCAAGCCAAATTTCAAAGCTCACCTTGCTGGCCGTATAGGCCATTTATAGGCCATATATTGAGGGCTCTCTTGTTGTGCCCTCACCTTGTTTAAAGGTGTTACCCATTCACTATTGTTTGAAACCATTTGTATAGTGGGAAGGATTATGTTGACGGCTGGACAGATAAGGTTATTGTGGTTTGATTGCTCAGCTGTCACTAGCATTCATTATTAGCCATGTGAACATCTTTAAACTATTCCTATAAGTGGATACAACTTTCATGTGAAGGTGGCAAGGGCATTCCCATACCTCATCTTTCAAGCTCTTTGTAGATTTGATTGATTGATTTATTTGTGTCCTGTGTGGGTTGCTTGAGGACACATAATACAATCTCTATGAGAAGCATATTGGTTCACACTGGGCTGCACTGTTTTTTTCTATCAATAACTGAGACCACACTGCCCAGAACTATGGCAAAGGTTAAGGGACCTGATGCAAATTTACAGTGTTTATTTAAGTATGCATGAGAGCATCCTGCAGGGCTTTGGAGTGCATATCACTCTGAGAGCAGTACTGTCTGAATCAGAGATGCAGAGACAGAGTGAGGGAAAGAGAGAGAGAGAGAGAGAGAGAGAGGCCTTGAGAAAAAAAGATCAGAGAAAGAAACAGCAAATGGAAGAGAGAAATGAAAGAGACCACTTAGATTATTATGTCAGCTGAAAGGTCAGATAAACAAAAAAGAAATGGAAATTATAGGGGGTGAATGTTGTAGAGATAAATGACTGATGGTAATTTAAGAGCTGTTACAATTACTCAAAATAATCCACAGTGAAAGCCATTGTCATTTTAAATAGTGATGCATCAGAATGAAAACTCATTTATGCTTTCAGTGTAAAAGAAAAACCCAAGTTTACGAGTACACTTCTATTACTGATAAAATTAATCAAAATTAGCAATTACTTAAAAAGGTTCACATTAAATAGACTCTATAAAATATTTTCCGTACTTTCACATTAGTATGGGCCAGCTAATGAGTACAGGTACACTATCGTAAAGCCTCATAATAATATGTTTAAATGTATACCTCATTGTGTTATTCCTTCTGTTTGCAATATTGCTACTGTCACTGTGGTCCCTTATCGATGGAATCGCTATCTGTTCTCTCAAGCCAGGCTTGTCCATCATTATATTGACGAAGCTCTGGCTGTTTTCTCAATCAGATTGTCCAAAAAAGCTGCTCTCTTCCTGTGCAATAGGTCTTTCTGTTAAGTGACGTGCTAAACAGAAAAGGCCCAAATGTTATGGAAAGACATCTGCATCATGCCTGTTATGTACCTTTTTCACACCTGAAGTGTTATTCTGTTTTCCATTTCCTTTTGTTTCAGGTTTTTTATTCTTTCTTATGACACTCCATTCCTGCTGAGAGCTGGTATGTGGGAAACTGTTGAGGAGATGAGTGCTTGGAACCCTGTCCTCAGTTATTCCTCAACAGAGTCACAACTGAGCAATCCCAGCAGCAACTCAAGTATGATTAACACCAGCCTTATTGTGCTGTGGAGCAGGGGATTACTGTGGCATTCACTTTAAAACAAACTCTCAGCAGCAGTGTAATATCTTTTCTGACACAAACCCAGATCCACTGTGGCACTGCCAGTACCACTGAGGACTGTTTTCAGCTACTCCAGTTGAACAGGTTCATGAGGTAGAAAGGGACATTTTTCTACTTATAGTCACATGGAAAAAGGATGGTATAGCACTACTTAGTACCCATTCATGGCTACCATTGGCCTACTCAGTTCAATGATCATCCTCATTAACTAATTATTGAGCCCTTCATGAGTGGTAGCTGATGTGATAGAGCACGGAAAGCATGGAATCATTAAAATATGCATGAGGAGTTGTGAACCTTAGAAAAATCAGTGGCCTTTTTCTTCGATAGGCCAAGCAGATTTTCTCAGTGAGTTTTTTTGAAAATTGATTTGGACTCCATGACTTTTTCTGTGAGCGAGGCTTATTATGTTTGAGTATCTCTATTTTTCTGTCTTTTTTTTTTTTTTGATAATTGCAGTGCACTACTTAAAAGAGCCTTTCATGTTGTTGACTGTTATATAGGACATAGTTCAACAGGGTCCTTGTGCATTGAATTCTTCATCACATGAGCAACCAAGCTAAACAATGATCTATATTAAAGTATATTAACCTATATGCCTATAATATTATCATCATTGTTCTCCTTACAAGATTATTTCATACTTCACTGGTAGGGATGCATGATAACATTGGAAGCATATTGTTCTTTGTGGAAACTGGCTTAAAAAAATCAGCAACAGAAAGATTTGACTGATATTTCAACCTCATATTTGATGATGTATTCGCTGTACTCCTGAAGAGCAGGAGCAGGATGTTTAAGCAGGTCATTCTACAGAAACATCCATTTTTGTGTCCATAGCATCTACAGATATATCACACTTGAAAAACATGTTAGGTTTACAATTTATTTATATTTTTAAATAAAACAGTGTTAAACAATTATGCCTTCTTGAGCCATCAGTTTAGCAATATTGGTTCTTACATCAATCATGTAGAGTTCCAGGCACCACAGAAGGGCTCACAGTGATATATAAAGTAGTGCCATATTTTGAGGTAAAAAACATGGTTTTCTGCATTTTAACTGCGATAATCTATACATGACTATGAAATATATCAATCAAATGACATAAAGAAAAGAAATGCCAAATAAATATCATAAAATGTATAATGAAAGTTGTGATCCCCAGAACCGATGACATCACTTGACTTCCTTTTACCTGTTTTCTGAGGATCTGTAAAGAAAAGCACATGGTAAGTCTGCTATGTCTTTCAGTTATCAGACATTTTCTCATTTAGCTCATGATTTCATATGAAGCTTTTAGTTGAAGTCACCTGTGTGACCTACTTTATTCTTAGGTAATTGTGAAAAAATAGGATACATATGGATTACATTACATATTTTAGTGGATATTCCATGTAGTTTGATGCTCTGTAGCAGCTACTTTGTAATATGCTTTTTCAACAAAAATGTCACTGGTGTTACCTTTTTAATGTGTAAAACCAATGAGGATTGGTAACACAAGTGACTCATATGGATAGATAAAAAAAAGTGGATGTTTCTGTAGAATGACCCAGGCGACAATGGGCTACAGTGCTAAAATATTTGTATTTTATTAATTTTGTTGTATTTGTAATGACAAATAACTTATATCCAGGTAGACCTAGCCACTCTTTCTACAATTTCTGTGTATTGTTGTTAATTGTTGATCCCTAATTAATTATACTTATAATTAAGTATATTTATGTTTCTAGAGTGGCCTGTTTTTCCCCTGACTTTTTTGTGTACCATTGAAACCCATTTCATGAAGATCACATTGCGTAGCTCTTGTGCTGATGTCGCTTCCAGAAGCAGTTTGCATGGCTATGCAAATCCAAGATTTCTAAATGTCATGTCAGAGGTATAAGAGAAAGTGAGAGAGGAGAGCACTTAGTGGTGAGCAGCTGTTCCTCAGGTGCTGCAGGTACAGGCAGGTGTAGACTAACTGTACTGCAGAGAAAACAGGACCCATGTGCTTATATAGCCTGTGCTTATTCAACTCAGTGACTCCTGAAGCTTTGTGTGCAGCTGTCACCAGGTAAAGACCTAACGCTGATTACGACAGAGGACTTAGAACAGATGAGTCAGGGGCAGATGTACTAAGATTTTTGCGCGGGGTTTTGGGGGAAATAGGACACATTCTAAGTGAAAATTAAATTAACCTTTGCCACTGAATTTGGATTTTATTTGTTATTTTTAAGCTTGTTCACCTGTTTTAACCCTTCACCTCACATGCTTAGCACAAATAGTAGGTAGTCATTGTGCAATTTGCATGATTAGTTGTAGCCCTTCATTTCATATGCATTATGAGCACACATTGTCAGCACATTGAGGCACATTTTCCGCTGCAGTTTCTCACATGCATGCATTTGGTTTTGTTGCACATGCTTGGAGAAATTCATCCTTTGTGAATACAAAAAAGCAAAGTATGAAGGAACTTTGTCACTACACTGTATGTGGTATCACACATCATTTCCCCACTGCCCAAGCCATCTCCTCTGTGTAGTCATGTGAGCTGCAAAGTTTTAGTTTGTTTGTGATAGTCATCCATTAGGTGGTTGGAACACCACATAACAAATCCTAATATTTGTAAACAAAGGGCCTTGAGATGCACAGAATGCCCAACATGTTCTTCTGTTTTATTGAGGGTGCGCTCACTAAGTGCACAATTAGGCAGAGAAAGAGCATAAGATACATAGAGTTTCAGTTATGAAAAACCATTCAAAATCTGCTCTGTTATCACATGACACAAACAAAGCTAAACTTAACCAGTCTTGTTTGTGGGCAAGCGCAAACTGGGAATGTATATGGGGTTGAGAAACTGATATCACAGTGATAGATGGAGAAATATTTTGCTACAACCTGAGGGCTGGCTTACTGTATTGAGAGTAACTATTTTTGTTCAGCAAGCAGCTCTTCTCTCTCCACAGTCTGCTGCTTATGCAGTGAAGTGCATGCACGTCTCTTCACCTTTCTTCTGTCTTTTAACTTTCATTGGCTGTTGCCTGAATCAGTCGTTAAATTACGTTTCAAACTACAGGACTCATGAATATTTTGAGATGTAAAGATCAAAAATTGATTTGAAAATTTTGGAAACTCTGATCTCTCCAGAGTTTGATCAAAGGCAAAAGACTGAGCTTCTGACCTGGAAAATTGCTTCAGATTGTGAACATTCGTCAGAATGGGCAAATCGGGGTTCAAATAGGACTAAAAGTCATGTAGTGTATGCTCAACTTGACGACTGCAACCATACACAAATTTCTTCTGGTGTGAGTTCATATGTGGGTCTCTTTTAATGATCCACAAAAATGGTACTTCAGTGCTAAGAGCACCCCTTTAAGTGCAATCTGAATTATTGTGATGAAAATTAATGAAATAAGTGAATTTTACAAATTGAATATTAAAACCTTTATATGCTGCTTCAGATTTTTCCACTAATTGGGATTCATACTTTATAGAAGTATTATTATGTATTTTTTATTTTAATCCTACAGTATTTTAATTTATGCTACTATACTTGCAATTTTAGCACCAGTGCTGCCTGCTGAGAGCACGTTAGATGTTTGCTGTTAAGAGGACCAGGGTTTGTATTAAGCCCAAGTACTGTTTGACTCAGACCTTTTAAATCTCTTCTTTTGCTTTTCATTATCAGGCTCTATTCTTTTTTTTTTGCATGAATAACCAGTGGATGTCTAGTATGTGAGGATAAAGTGGCCCCTGGCTTGGGTAAAGCTGGAATTGAGTAGCTGTGGGATCCAAGGCAACCAGACGCGGAATTCAGGGAACATTTTGGTTAATAGAGGCGTACTGTGCTGGATGAATTAATCAGAGATTAGTGAAGGCAAGGAAGATAGACTGGCTTGCAAATATGCCTTTAGTATCAGGAGTGGAGAATCTTCGTTGAGTGTTAAGTGTTGTACTGCAACTGTGGATACACAGTTTAGCAATTCTAAAACCAGCACAGGTTTTGAAGTTACAGACCAGATGGACCAGTTTAAGCTTTAAAAAGTCTTTTCTGTTAAACAGTAGTCCACTGAAGAATCAAATTTACCTGAATTTCCACTTACCCTAGATGTAGATGATTGACTAGGTTTGTCATGTTTGGTGTCCAAATTCTGCTTCTTTATGTTAGTGTTAGAAAGAGCTACAAGACCAGGATATAATAACAATAAAATCCAGAAGTTCCAAATCTTTTCCATAGGTATCTCCCCAGAATTTCTCTCAACCCATTCAAACCACATTCAGATCTTCAATAAGGTCATGAGGACTTTGTGGTTTAGGACACAGTATGACTTATTATGAACTATAAAAAGTAAGCAGTTCAATGCAGACTTCAATGCAGAGGGCAACAACTTGTTAAAACAGTGTTGTGACGAATTCTGCCTCCCCCGTGTGCACATGCCTCATGCACGCACATGGATGTTAGATTGCAGATAACATGAATCTTTAGTTGAAATATTCAAAATTAAGTTATTTTTGAAGACAGACATTCTGAATGAACTGTACCATCCATATGCCTGCATAGCATGTCTGTTCATGGTGGGTGCAGTGATTTGGCACAACACCTGTTGTCTAGGGTGGCTATTTGCAGCATTCAGCTATACAGTGATGTTTCATTCATAAGTTTTACTGTGTCCTAAACCACATTGACAAGTCTGCGCAACCTTGATGGAGACCCGGATGTAGTTTGAGAGGAGAGAGAAGTTTTGATGATGTGTTTATAGAAAAGTTTTGAGTCACTGTTGACATATACACTGTTGATGTGTTTGTTTGCAGTGTTTGCTTTGTAAATCCAAATGTAAACCAAATAAGTCAAATTTGGACACTGAATATGTCTTGGCTAATCAACTACATCTGCGATAAGTGTAAAATTGTGTAAAGTAATTTTTTTGCTGAACCATTGCTTTGCTAATATGATGCCTACATTCTTGTGACAAGTTTATTTGATATTTAAAGAATGTGATCTAACGAAGCCAAAGTTTTTTGTCAGAGTGGCAGCATATTATGGACATTATTCAAATTCAAATTCATATTTGAAAATTCAAATGCAAATTTGACAATGCTTATTGCATTGCATATTTAAAATGGTGTTTCCAACGTGAGTGTGCAATGTTAAAGAAATAATTTAAATCAAATGCAAAATGTGGATTTGCCTTTGTATTTCTGTGCATGATGCCTGTTAACTTGAAAAACCAAAGTGCTTTTGACACTTCACTTTTCATTGTTTTTATGGTCTGACTCTGATATTAAAAATGGAAAAATAAAATTTGCAATCTTGTTTGCAGTTGCATTTTTACTGGCAAAAACTGTGGATGTTGTGTTAGGGATGGGACTTTTTAGTGTGTTTTAAGAGAATTTAATGAGCTTAAACATAAGTCCAGAATATGCTGCTGTCATGATTGGCCCCTCCCAGTCTTGTCCTGTGTTTGCCCTTTGTTTTTCGCTGGTCTTTGTATCGTTCTTTGTTTGATGTATTGGTCTATGTTTGCTCGTCGTGTTTGTACCGTTGGTTAGTCTGGTTTTGTCATGTCTGCCCCACGATTTCTTCGTATTGGCTCTATGACCCTGGACTGTTCTGACCATGACCCTGGATTTGCCCTCAATAAAAGTCGCTTACCTCCGCACATGCGTCCGCTACCTCGCTCCCCGTTACATAAAGACCAGCCTCCGCAGGACGCAGCAGGTAAGCAACACACTACTATCACGATTGGCCCCTCCCAGTCCTGTCCATGTGCGTTTGTTTTGGTTTTCAGGTCCTGCCCCTTGTTTGGTTACTCCGCCCCTGATTGTTTTCACCTGTCCCTCGTCTTATGTGTATTTAAGCCCTGTCTTTGCCCTTTGTTTTTCGCTGGTCTTTGTATCGGTCTTTGTTTGATGTATTGGTCTTTGTTTGATGTTTGCATTGTTTGAATCTCTGTCTGTGTTGTTGACTGTATTCTGCTTTATGTCATGTCTGCACCCCGTTCTCTCCGTATTGGCTCAATGACCCTGGACCGTTACGACCCTGATTTTGGATTTGCCCTCAATAAAAGTCGCTTACCTCCGCACATGCGTCCACTACCTCGCTCCGCGTTACAGCTGCCATATTTTATTGTTACTCTGATGAAATTTTGCAGTGCATTCAACAATAAAGGCAGCATGGAGCTTGTTTCAAATAGCATAGCATTCACTGCTATGAAAAGAGACACAGCTTTGGCACAAGTTGTGGTACTTTATTCTCCAGCTGTTTTTGGCCACAACTATGGCATATGTAAACAGAGTTTTCTCTTTTCTATTTTTGTTCAGTTTGTTCGAACTCACATCTCCCTTGTCTCTCCCAGTTTGCGCACATTCACACAGACACGTATCCTCCTGGGTGGAACTAGCCCCACCCTCCACAATAAAAGTCCTTAAGCAGAATAATTCTGTTAATAAATGAAGAGTAAGTAACTGAAAACCAACATGCAAAGGCATTTCTTAAACAACATAATAGTTATACTATTTATAGAAAACAATGTAGCACACAGAGAGCTCATCTTTCTCATCAACCTTAATTTAAGGTGTAAGTCTGAACCAAAGCAATTAATAAAAGTCATGTCTGAGACCTGTAAAATCATTTGGTCATGTATGCACATACAAAAGTGCAAAATCTCTTGCATTTTTGATGATTGCTTTGTTCAAATGTTAATGTTCATTATCATGTATTTACTGCATCATCATGGACTTGAAAAATGGATGATTTAGAACTATATAATTATACAAATGGAAAATCTTGACCTGCCATGTTAAATCATCAAAGAACAAAATGTTCCGCCAAAAAGCAGATGGTAGCTTTTAGGTTGGAGTTAAAGGCTGTTCTGCCAAGACTGGTTTTAGTGGGGGATCCAGTAATGTAATTATTACCAGAGCAGGCCCATAATGTTTCTCCTGTATGAATCAGTTATTATTGTTTTCAAGGGCTTAAGGGTTATAATTCATGGCCAAACAATCCAGATGCACTATTGTAGGGATGCATGATGATATTGCAATTAAGTCAGTTTTGGCAGAAAATTACTAAAAATAAATTGAGTCAGATGTTTGGATTTGACTAATATTTCAGACCCGTATTTCATGATGTATTAGCATTAACGTTTAGGTGATGCTGGGCTATTGTGGTAAATGTCTGTGGTATATTCATTTTACTCCATATGTAGTCCTATACTTGTAGAAATAAGCATTATATTTCTCTGTAATGCTGATCTAAGTAGGTCTAGTCCCAATTTCTACATCTTATTAATGATCATGTGACAGCATTGGCAGATAATTTTAATAATAAAAATATTGCATTTCACCATCAGCCCATGATTCCCACATCAGCACACAACTGATTCACATGGTAGTACAATTACAGAACTGCTTAATTTATAATATCATTGCTCTGTGTCACTAGGTTAAACTGTCTAAAATAAGGCTTATGTTCAGTTAATGTAATTTTTGCACAGGTCAAACAGAGTGAATGATGACAAATGAGACAACTTGGAAAGACACCTGAGATGACGCACTTTCTGTTTCCTTGGGTTCATCTTTCATTTGTAAGCCTAGTGAAGGTCACTCCTTTGTAATTATACCTCCTAATTACTCTTCACTCAACCATAACCCCTCAACCTGGCCTTCAACTGCATAAGTCAGGTGCAGTTTTAAGGACTTGTGACTTACTTGACCTGTGAAAGTAATTATACAATGGGTTTAATGTGCCCTGACGAAACCAATATCCAATACATTTTAATGAGCATTATGTGGACTCATCTTGTCTTTGTTAAGACTCTGGTCTTTCAATGTGGAAAACAAGCCACTATCATTCGACAGCCCGCAGTCACCTCTTGGCATGGTCATCTGATGTCTTTTTTCCAGTCGATCAGCCAGGAAACAGGAAGGTGGCCACTCTGATTTAATGAGATGCTGCAGTAGTGACTTGTCCATTCAGTGTCAAATCAGGGCACATCAAAGTGTGGACACTGCCGGAACACATACACTACACCAGATTGATTTATGATGCAAAAATAAGCTCAAGTATTTGTTGTGATATTGTATAAAGCCTCATTATTGGTGGTAATGATGCTTATGTTCATCTTTCAGAAACACATCTTGGACAGGGCTGCATGATAAACTCAACTGTATTTTTTTATCAGTATTGCAATTCTGAAGCTGTGATGAACCTATGATGACAGAACAGATTTAATTTCCTCACTTGACGCCAAAGTGAAGCCCACATGCTCTTCTCTATTGTGCTTTAACTCTTTAATGCTTTCCCATGAGGGTAGGAAATAACTTCACCATTCTACTACTCTCACACTCAGTGTTGCGTGCAAAATGCATAGACTGTAGAGTAAAATGCATTTTCTGCTCCTGAACACTGTTGCAACAAATCTGCATCCTTGTACTTAAAATATAAATGTACTTGTTTTTGTAGACCTATATTGAACATTAAAATATACATATTTATTAATGTTTGCAGCCTGACTGCAGACACAAATAGATTAAAGATTTTAGACTAAAGCATCTCATGGAATTCACATTTCACAGGCTACTGTCTCCATAAGGGGTTCCATTAGCAGGCAAACAGATTTGAATGCTTCGTAAAAGGAGTCACATCGGTGATACTCAATCACCTTTTTCTTATTAGCAAACTCTGTTTGCTCTAGCACTGCATACCTTGAGTGTTCATCTGACTTTTCAAGAGCTGTCTCTTTCTCTCTCTCAGAATGGACAAATAAATGTAGTGGTCTCCATCCAGCCCCTTAAAAATGCTCTTAGCATTCAACAGCCACAGTAACAATGCTAACCTTTCAGCAGTTCTCATTTTCCTTAGTCTGAATGTCAGGACAGTCTGAATGTCACAATCCTGTTATGTGTGGTGCTTTACTAAGGGTGCAGCACTGGGATGTCTGTTGCCTGGAATGGGACTAAATAGTCCTGAGGGATTTCTGATATAGAAACAGGACTTTACCAGCATTTTTCAACCTAATCTGTTGCATATCTAGTATACATTTGATTACAAATGGCTCTTGAACATTACTTTTTGATACCCCCAATAACTAACATTTTTATTGAGGTCATGATTTTGAGACTGGTTTTATTCATGAAACTCTAATGAAACTGTAACATTAGATAATTGTGTGCAATTCCTTGTGTATGAATATTGGGTAACACTTTATTTGAAGGCTACCTACATAAGGGCTTTATTAAGTGTTTATTAAGCACTACTTGAACATTTAAGTGCTTATGTCGGTTCTTGCAACCTGACATAAGATGTTTTATGAAATAAATATAAAACACTATACATAACTATTTATGTCACCATTCTTAACATTGTACTGATATCAGGTTAAATATGTCTGGAAACCACCCCCATGGCATGGATAAGATGATTGATGCAATTATTTATAGGGTTTAAATATGCTTAGTGCTGTAAATATATTCAACGTTTATTCTTATTCTGTCAGTACAATGTCATTTGTTTCATAAAACATCTTATGTCAGGTTGCGAGAACCGACATAAGCACTTAATAAATCTTCAAGTAGTGCTTCATAAACACATTATTCAGTGCTTATGAATGCATCATAAAGCCCTTATGTAGGTAGCCTTCAAATAAAGTGTTACCGAATATAGTATAATACACAAACTATGAAAGGGATTTGCCATGTGATTTGTGTGTGAAAAAATGAAGTACAGACTGCAAGGAAGCAGGTATGTGGATAGACAAAAAATATACCCTATGCTAAAGTTGTACTGTTTAGCTGAATGTCATCTGAGATGTTTCAGTCACTGTAAAATAACATGAAAATGCAGACGCCTCACCAGTTTGTTGAGGGAGTGGACGTTGGTGAGAAATGTGTAAAGAATGACAAATCTTTCGGGGTTAGTTCTTTCCATGTTCACTTCAAGCTGAGAGTCTTTGGCTGAATAGCTGTTACTGATGGCATAAATGACTTGTAATATTTACCAAATAACAGCATTCTGTGACGTGTGACATTTTTTTTAGATGTAAGCATGAGCCTTGATATAAAACCGCCATAAAATGTAGTGATATTGTGATGTAGAAACCTCTCACTACTAATTAGCAGTAGAAGAAACTGCTACTTCATTTGAAGCACTTCATTGAATTCAAAATGCACTGACATTAATAACATGCCTAAAGAATGCAATTCAAATAGCCTGTCAGCAATCTAGATACTTAGGTACTGAAAATTAGTAGTGAATAACAGAGAATCATTCAATATTCTGTAGTACTGAAGTCGTTGAGTCAGTACCATAAAAGCATTGAATTTAAATACCCAGCCCCACGCAGGGCTACAAGTCAAAATCACCGTTTGTGGTAACTGACCGTATGCTACAGATGCTTGTTTGGAGATGCTTATGATTACACTTATGAGAGTCACAAAGTAATTTTAGAATGTTCGTATTTTAACACGCACATGGGCTGCATTTATTTACAGTAATGCAAAGTGCTCTCTATCTCTGTTTCCCTCTCCTCTTTTGCTCTCTTGCTTGCTCACTGTCACACGAACACATTTACTCTTCGTAATATTCACTTCATAAATCCATGTTAGACTTGCTGTTCATAATTTACTTTCAGAAGGAGTGGGAATATAATGAGGTTAATGGAAAGACCAAGATAAATATTGATACATTGACACGAACTGAGCAAACCTCTCCATCCCTGAGCTGAGAGTGTGATGGCATAGCTGGAACCCGAGCACAGACATGGAAAGGGTGGATAAATAATCAAACACTTTTGAGTAGATACGGTTCCTTCAGGACATTAACAAACAGTTCGTGTTTAAGAGTGCCATAAGCTAATGGAAGTTTCATAGAAATGAAATTCAGTGAACATTAAGCAACAGAGCACAGCAAGCAGTGGGTTGTTTAATGCTGGTAATTTCTTACACCAAAAAATGTTGTAGATACTTAAAGTAATGTAACCAGTTCTTTTTACTTAGCAGCCATTAGTCAGATTTGATGACATGAGTGTGGTAGAAAAAAGGTGCTGTTGTAAGACAAGCGCTTTTCAACTAATTACATTGTGTGTTCAGAATTAAAGGGCGATTGAAATAATTTTAAAATCATTCTCATTCAGAATGGTTTGATGCATAATGTGCCATTCCAAATAAACTTTCTGAGTTCACAGTGTTGATAATAGGAACCCAACATCCAAAGACTTTAATACCACTAAAAGCTTCCTCTCAATGATATTAAGCAAAAGTGTGCTCTGCCTAATGCCCAAGACACTACTTTATGATAGTTTTGAGATTTTGGCCTAAAACTTATTATTTAAAGATTCAGATTCAGATTCCTTTATTGATCCCAGGGGGAAATTGCAGTTGTTACAAAAGGCCATTCATGGTAGAGAGGTGCATGCATGGTATTGTAAGATAAAATTATCCCCAAAGAAAACTAACTGCTGTGTAATATTGATACAGTGTATGTTGTTACAGTGGTTATATGTTGAGTGTTATTAGCAGAATGGCCATTTTTTTGTTATATTGTCAGTATGGTCTGCCATCTGTTACATTATTTACAACTGATATTAAGAATGTAACCTTTGGGTTATTATATTGGCATGTTACTAGCAAAATGTGTATTATGTGTTTGTAGAGAAGCATGTAAACAGATACTCTGAAATCAATCACCTAGGCTGTTGTGTAATACCAAGTCAGTGGAATATCCAGTTAGTAGAGCAGGGCTGCTGGGGCTCCCTCCTCAGCAAAGTTATGGACCTGGGCCTGACATGCTGCAGGCTAGAACGTACAGATGGTGACTGCTTCAGGGTTCTTAATGGATTATAGCACACAAAGGGATCTCTGCAAGATTTCAAATTCAAAGGAGACAGTATTTACATTATTTCCTGTATTCATGCTGGTGAAGCATTCAGAATTTATCTAATTCAATCATACTGTATGTACTATTTTAACTGTCTATGTGGTTATATGGTGAAGAAAGCACTTGTCATTGTTTTGCCCACAAATACATTCAGCAGCATCTGTTTCCTGGCTGGACAAGCTTCATAAAACATTGCATTGAAGTCAGCCTTACTAATTTTTATCCAAATACCTAAATGATTAAGACTGCATTGCTATGATAATTGTTTAGTGCTGCTACATAATGTTGAGTTTTCAGGTTAAAATGTTACCAAGCTAGACTATGTTGTTGTAGCTAATTGGAACTACACAGGTTGGAAACTGCAACAACACCGTGCCACTGTGCTGACAAAAGAAAACTACAAGTGATCTGTTCTGTGTGGCCTGTTGCACACAGAAAAAACAATATAGGGATGTACGCTTAGAATCAGGCAAAAGTGGAATCTACAGATTTTTACTCCTAACAAACATAGGTCTGTTAATTATATTAGTAAG
This sequence comes from Pygocentrus nattereri, assembly GCF_015220715.1. Classification (NCBI taxonomy): domain Eukaryota; kingdom Metazoa; phylum Chordata; class Actinopteri; order Characiformes; family Serrasalmidae; genus Pygocentrus; species Pygocentrus nattereri. Next base: position 9,316,974 of record NC_051211.1, on the reverse strand, counting down.
TGTACACTGTGTTTGAATACCTCTGCCATTACACTTTAGCAATTTGCATAATTATAGCATAATTAATAGCATAATTATGCTAGTGTGTTTTGAGTGTTCATGTAGCTCACATAGTGTGAGTTAAGGATTAAAGAAAGCCTGATAAAAATCTCTGTAAGCAAATCAGAATCAGCCAGAAAAACCTGAAATAACATTTAAAATAAGTTAGTTGTTAGTTTAGAGAGAGAGTGCAGCATAGTGATGGTCCAACCTAGCAACAGTTGCAATCAGAAAACACACTTATGGGGGTACATGGATAGATTAATTGTGACTGTGCTTGACATCTGATATCTGTTTACCCTTAAAGCTACCACATACCGGACATGTTCTGTCTTGTCCAAAAATTTGAAACCATTGTTTTTAATGAAGGCGCACATACTGCAGCTGACGTTTGACCGCTGAGTGACTTCCAGCACCGCTCTGGGTGCCACTGCGCAGCACCCAGCAATTTCCTATTACTTCTTGAAATTAAATACAGGAAGATCAATTCAAATGAAATTTATTTGTATAACGCTTTTTACAACAGATGTTGTTGCAAAGCAGCTTCACAGAATTCCAGAAAAGACAGAGTTTTAATAAGAAGTGTAAAAACCCCCAGGTGAGCAAGCCAGGGGCAACAGTGGCAAGGAAAAACTCCCTCACAACTGAAGAAGAAACCTTGGGAGGAACCAGGCTCACCAGGGGAGGGGGACCCATCCTCCTCTGGTCAAGCTACCTACAAATGATTATACTACTAATATTATTAGCAGTAGTATTAGTAGTAGTAACAGCTAGGAATCTATGAAAACATCAGTGTAGGGTGGGCAGTTGGTCCAAGGTAGGTGGTGGTAGCTGGGGCGTGGGCAGCTGGTCGGAAGAGGCTAGCAGGAGGGCTTGACAGTCAGTCGTCCATCAGTGTCCGGCTGGACATGTGGGGGGTTGTATACTCGGAAAAAAGGCAGGGAGAGGGAATTAGTTTTATTCTGTCTGTCTGTATGTAAAACAGGGAATGTGAACATTTCCAGACTGTGGTGACTCCGGCAGATCTAACTATGACAGCTTAACTACAAGGAGAGAACCAGAAGGACACACAGACACGTGCAGCACTCTGAAACAGTTTGGCATCCTTACTATAATTCCCTATGTCCATGGACCCCTGGATCTGCTGCCTTTATCTAAGGCTGCCTTTATCTAAGGGGGAAAATTAACTACCAAAAGCTAAACTGAGCAAGTGAGTTTTCAGCCTAGTCTTAAAGATTGAGACTGAGTCCCGAACATTTTCGGAGAGTTTGGTGGCTTTTATAAGATTCTTTATTAGCTCTTCCCCCAGCTGCAGCCTTATGAATTCTAGGAACTATTAATCAGCCAGCACTCTGTGATCTGAGTAGTCGTGATGGCTCGTAATAGGAAATAAGGTCTTGCAGGTAGTCAGGAGCGAGCCCATGTAGGGCTTTATATGCCAATAAAAGCATTTTATAATCAATACGGAAATTAACAGGCAGCCAGTGAAGTGATGGACTGATGGACTATCTCACTGGATTGAAATGATAAAATTTTCTAGTTTTAGTGAGGACCCTGGCTGCGGCGTTTTGGACTAGTTGAAGTTTGCTTAGATTCCTGCTCGTACATCCTGACAGTAGTGCATTACAATAGTCTAGCCTAGAAGTAATAAAGGCATGTACTAGTATTTCTGCATCATGCAGGCATAGAGCATTTCTTATCTTGGCAATGTTGCGAAGGTGTAGAAAAGCTGTCCTAGTGATGCTGCCTATGTGTTGATCGAATGATAAATCTGAATCAATTATGATTCAAGATTTTTTGCTGCTGAGCCAGGTGTAACTGGAAAGTCAGCGAGATTTAAAATGAAATCTGGTAGTTTTTCTTGCCAATTTTAGACCCAGAAGGAGAACCTTTGTTTTGTTAGGTTTGTTTAGTAGGAGGAAGTTCCGTAACATCCAGCATTTCACTTTTACACAGTTCTCTATTTTCTTTAATCTGTATTTGTCATCAGGTTTGGCTGATATGTACAGTTGCGTATCGTCTGCATAACAATGAAAGTTAATGCCATGGTTACTTATAACTGTGCCTAACGGTAACATGTATAGTGTAAATAATAATGGTCCTAAAATAGAGCCCTGCGGAATTCCAAGTCTTACTTTTGAGTAATTGGAAGATAAATTGTTTACAACCATAGAAGACCATAGAAAGTGATTGTAACTTCTGGCTTGAAATTTAAACCACAAAAGGCACTCAGTTGGTCTTTAAAATAAAAAGTCAAAAACCTTACTAGCCTTGTCTTTTTTTCACCTTGAATCTTTTAACTCAAATACAGAATGAGTTTGTGAGGGATTAGTTAGCTGATACCAAAGTGGATACATTCAGAAAATGATTATTAAAGTTTTATTGCATTAAATCCATACAAGGAGAGTATAAACGAACACTCTCACTTTCACACATTCTATATGGTATAGCTGCACTTTGTACGAACTACTACGCCACTCTGCTAGATGTGACACAGTGCGTTCAGTATGTGGTGGCCTCTAGTAATTGTGTAGCAGAGCTGCTCATAAATTAGCCAAGAGTGAAATCTCTATTTCCAGTAGTTGGCTCAAGAGAATGTAGACATATTATTCTCTGTAACCAAATGATTAAGCAGCTGACGGAGCATCTGCTGAACTGTGCAGCAGAGTTGGCCATTTAGTGTGTTCCTCTGAGTGTGTAATAGGCCACATTCTGAGAAGTTCAAATTCCAAATGCTCAATGTGTGGCACAGCAATAACACCAAAAAGATCATTATCAAAATGGATGAAAATAAATTATATAAAAACACTTAGATTTCAAAAAGATGTTGTGTAATTGTGTCACCGTAACTTGATAATGAGTTACTGTGATTAAGTCAAATTAGCTTGCCACTGTATCCATTTTCCCATTTACACAAAATCATGCTTCTTCTTAAAGACATAAGCACTCTTTTCAGGGATGCATGATATGTTAGTTGCTGATGTGTTATGAGTGTTAGTCTGAATCTACAGCTGATAATTATTACTGTTAATGTAGCACCTCATTTGTGCCAGCGCACACAGTGATGGATGTATAGTCACTAGTGGCCACTTGATTCAAACTTCATGAAATGGAGCATACTGGATAACAACACTACCAGCACCCTGCAGAACATAGGTTTGATTCACAGTCCAGGCACGATTGCTGTTCCAATGACAATCCAACAGCTTGTAACCTCATTTAAATCTGGAATATTTATCTTTTCATTTTACCTGGAAATAAATGACAGAAAAATATACAATTCTGAAAAAATTAAGAGAAAAGATGTTAAGCAAAATAAATATTCAAGAGTCTGTCGTGTTTATATTTCTGTTTATATTTTTTGTTCCTCAGAATTTGAGACACAAACAAATTAAGATCTAGAAAATTTCTTTAACTATCAAGTGAACAATAGTGTAATAACAGCACTGAAAAGGCGTGTTATTGAAAAGGAGAAGAGCAGATTAAATGGCAGAAATAGCCACTTTTTGTGTTTGTCTTGTTTGGTTAAAGTGGGACAAACCGAATACTAAGAAATTGTTAAATTCAAGTCAAGTCAAAGTTTATACCTACAGGGCTTTTTAAAACCGGCGTTGTCACAAAGCAGCTTTACAGGAAAATCTGTGCCCAAGCCCCCAAGAGCAAGCCAGTGGCAACAGTAGCAAGAGAAAACTACCTAAGAGCAAGAGGAAGAAACCTTGAGAGAAACCAAGACTCAGAAGTAGAACCCATCCTCCTCTGGTTGACCCTGGATAGCAAAACAATAGCCCAAGAGCTATATGAACAGAGAATGAGGTTTTAACATTAGTATAAAATAGAAAAGGGAAAAGGCGGGTGAAGCAACGCCTATTATCAAATAGTTTGAGTGCAGCAGCAGTATCATGAGGAGCAGTCAGCACTCTCAGTTTGCCATAATACTCAATGTCCACAAACCCCCAGATCTGCATGCTTTAATAGGAAAAACTATTTACCAAAAGCTTGAGTGAAGAAGTAGGTTTCTAGCCTAGACTTAAAGACTAAGGGGGTGTCCCAAACACTGATGTGAACACTAAGTCCCAAAGACTGATGTTACTTTATAGTAAACCCTACCACCTTAGATCACCTTGTGATCTAATATAATATCTAATATAATTTGTAATGAAAAGCTTCATATTAAATTAGAAAAGAATAGGCTCAGACCCCTATGTACCATGGTGACTGGCTCTGGATAAGAGTGTGTAATAATTAATATACAATAAATTGCCATGACTTATTTATCAGTATCATTCCTATATAACTGATTCATTTGAACCATTAGAAATTTAATGTTCCTCATACGTACTGCACTTCATGTGTAGATAGACAGTAAATTTTATAAAAAGTCAGATTGCTGGTTGTTTGTATCTGTATTGTTAGTTGTTATTGGCTCAGAAATTCTATATTGATTCATCCTTTATTACTTTATAGGATTCACATTGTAAGTTTCAATGGATGACAGTTTTCTCTCCCACATACCCCCTCTGTGCCCAGTCACTTGGAACTTGTGACTCATACAGTACCTTCACATTACCTTCATGGTAATGTCTTTATCTTTGGTCTCAAGATGTCAGCTTCTTCTCCAATGTATAAGGTTAGTGTGAGACAGTGTCTGCTGAAACAAGTCCATTGCCTCATCTGTACTGATCGCCAGGTATATTTATATCTTGATGCTTCATCTGATACTTTCTTCACACATACTAATGAAGAAGGAAAGTGAAAGCTCTGTCATATAAGTCAAAAGAGCTCAGCACTGTTATTATATTTTGAAACAGGTTCCCCAGACAGTTTCCACATAATTAGTCAGGCATTATGGGTTGCATTCTTCAATCAGTCCCAGAGCCTCCCTGATCCATTCTGTCTTTGTCTCAGTTTGAGCCTAAAAAAAAAGTGTGTTTATGAACCAGTTCAAGAAAGAACATTTGACACTTGGCTAACGATGAGGAAACAACAACAAAAAGTCTGACCTTGAAGTTCACAAAGTCACCTCTGACCAGTAGGTGAGTATCAGGAATTCAGCTTTTCATTCTGTTGGCATGGAGCTGAGATTAATGACCCGATGACCCAGCAGTCTTTCTGAAAAATACACCCCTGATGCACCATGCCTGCTACATGGGCAGAATCACAATTCTGAGATGAAGAATGGCAGCCTTGATTTTGCTCCAAAATGTAATGTCTATTTGCTATTATCAAGCTGTTTACATAGATTGGTTTCATGGCAAAAAGCCACAGTTTAATAACTGTAAGAGGGCCTCTCCTGACTGATTTATGTTGTACGTGTAGCTCACTGGATTATGCAACTCACCTTGACAGGCCAGTCTATCTGTATTAAAGTGCTGATAAGTATGAGGTCTCACTGGCAAGGTGACAGAACAGTAAAGTCACACTCACATTTAAGTCTAAGGTGTCAAAAGAGAAGAGTTCTCTTATTCTCTTTGAACTGATTCAGCCACACAGAGCGTTGGGCAAAAGTCAAAGATCGGATGGTTTCTGAATTAGGAAATTAAGCTCAATTTGTCCACCTCCAATATTGTCCAATATTGGTTAGCTTGTGTCCTTTTGCCTTTCCGGAGAACTATCAATCCACATGACTGCAATGAGGGAAAGTCCAAAAAGTGCCCATTATATAGTACAGTAGACATCCTTTGAAAATACATGGAAATTCATACCGGCTTTTTGATATATCTTGCACTCACCATCTCTCTCACATTCATAGTGATTATTCTCTGATGTAGACCTGCATACATTCCCCTCAGGTTTCAATGCTGTGTTTGAATTCACATAAACCAAAGAACCCTTCAGTGGTTCACTCCCTTCAGATACAGGGAGGCATCAGCATCGTTTAAAGTTTATTGAAAGTGCTCTCTCTCCTCCTGAGGGAATACATACGCTGATACTTATGTTTCTCATGAGTAATGGGGGCCCAAGAGAGCTGAGTGACGAACGCGGATGAAGCTAACAATATCCCAGGGATAGTCAGAATTCGAAAGCCACAAAATCAGTTCCAAGTCTAAACATGGAAAAAGCCAAAAACCGCCAGCAAAAATACAAAAGGGTGAAACCAAAGACGAAGTCGGTAGAAACGAGAAAAGGGTCATAACATGCAGTCATAGGATATCTAGAAAATCGCTCAGTATGTTCTTAGGGTGGAGAAGCAATACCTCGCACCGAACCCTATTTTGGACCAGTCTTAAATAGTGCCAAAGTAGGTCAACCTGTACAGGTGCGTCTGGTCAATAATCAGGGGACTGCTAGCGCTGGTAGTGACGTGGGCGCTCGTCCCAAGTCATGTGATCTCCCAATGCCGTCTGGGAGATGGAGTCCGAGATAGAGTCTGCCTGAGGCGTGACAAGGATTACCTAATTTAATGAAATTGAATGGAAATCTAATAAAATACATAGTAATTTAATATATTTTGGTTATCATTTTTACCTCTGTTTTTGAAAGTCATTACTGTAAACGTGTGTTTGTTAGATCAGCATTTCTCAACTTGTGGACCATGGGCCACCAGTGGGCCCTGAAGCACCCTCTAGAGGTCCTGAAGTCAGGGGGAGGCAGTAGTTCTTACTGGGGTAGTAATGCCATTTTGTAGTAAAAAAACAAAAGTGGAAAAAAGACTAACTTAGTAATTGTGAATTTTACTAACTTAGTAAAAGTGAGGAATCAAAAATTTTCAAATTACAACGAATAAAATCTTCCTTTCTTCCCAGGATTTTTTTTACAGCAAATAAATTACAAATTAAGCTTTTTCTGTTATTTCTGTTCCCCGATTATTTATGTATCACGTATCGTCTTTTATCTCCTGTGTGACAGAGTACAGCCAAGTCCTACATAGTGTTGTGCTTTCTTTGGTTTAATGTGCCACATCCTTTAACCAATTAGCAAGCCTAGAGAGCAGGGAAGGATGCAGTGCGAAGTGGCAGGTGGTGATGAGGCGAGCTACTGGAATAGCCAACCGCATATCAGAAATACAATGAAAAATTTTATCACCTATTTTTTATCAGCTTATCAGTTTCTTATTCAATGTTACATTACAACATGTTTGTGTGGTCATCTAGTCCACGCTTAGATGTACAGATATGTGATGAGGAACAGTGCATCGTTACACTATGCACAGTATGCTTAGTGAAGGTTACTACTGTGCGCAGTGTGGTTTGGGCTGACTCGAATAATTTCAATACTTGAGTACTGTTTAATACATTAGTGTCCAATTCTGTATTTAGTATTTGGGAACTCTGTCTTTTTTTTCTAGCCACAAAAATTTGGTACTGAAACTACAACACATTTCGCCAGCAATTTAACATGCATTTAAATATGAGTTATTGATATTATATACAAAACACTAAACATAAATGCCAAACATGTCAGGCATTCATATCACCTCACTTCAGAGTGAGGCAACCTGCACCGCATTACACATGCCTCTTGAAATGAGTGGAACAAAGATACCTAAGAAATTACATTTGATGAATTATCCTAAATACACAAGTATACTGATACTTAACTGAGTAACATTTGTCTCTGTTCATGGTGATGCTAAAACCAAGATGCTCAGAGCCTCAAAACTGCTTGTTGTGGTGAGTTCTAGGTGAGTTCTCAGAGCTCCTAGGCCGAGTAGTCTATCACAGAGGTGAAGATCACTCTACCCAGTGACCTTTTAGGCTGGGTTTGTAAAGTGCCACTTCCAGGGTGGTCCTCCTCACGTTCACATCTGCTAGTAGCTCCAAAAGCTCCCCAATCTTCCACACATGACTGCTTCTCATTATAAATATGACAAACAAGCCAAATAAAATAACTAAAAAAAAAACAAAACAACAAACTAAAACTGTAATGGTGAGAAATTACAAAAAATTTTTTTTTAACCCTTAGTGTCTAGATACATGACTATACAACACTATACAAGTCCCATAAAAGCTATATTTGAATGTCAGCTACAATCATAGATTCCGTCATAGCAATATACAGTTCACAAGAAGCTAGGCTTGTATTTTTAACTGCAGTAAACATTCAAAATCAGGGCTAATTATGAAATGTGAATATTATTATTTTTATAGGTAATTATCAGAATGAATATTCAGGTAGATCAGAAATACCAGCAAATATTCGAAGCCTCTATGATGTAATATTGTAAGAAGAAATATTGTAGCTATTTTACATGAATAGTAATAGCTCTAGGAAGTACCAAGTTTCTTGGGCTGGTAGAGCAGTATATAAGGATCTCTAAACTCAACAGAAAGAGTTTCTCCAGCGTATCAGTGCAGCCTGGGATTATTTCATATTAAGATGATTGCAATCAGTCGATATCCAAAGGCCTGTTAGAGATATTAGAATTTGTAAGTCTCTGAAATGATTATTTTGTTGGACCATGACAGGGTTTCTTGTAGACTTTAATAAAACCACAATTTGTGCCACTGTGGTGCTATTCAAAGTTTAATTTAAACATTTTAATTTAAACATTTTTTTAGATATTGAAATGGTCATATTCCAAAACTGCCCAGCCCATTTAAGAGGCCTATAAAAAGTACTTTTTGCAGATGCCACACACCCCAAGTTGTTTTCCTGAAAATAAGGCAAATTTGCAGTGAGTGAGAAAGAAGTGTGGAGACTGAGCCAGGCCAATCCTGAGTCTGATGAGGGCAGTTAGGTCGGCAGCAGCAGCAGCATTCTCAGTCATTTTCCATAGCGTTCTGAGCTGCAGAGCCACTTGGACAGCATGATGGAACATTAGACTCAGCATCCCTGAACTTTGTTTCACCTCCTAATCAGATCATAGACCTCTCTACCATTGAGGACAGCCTTCTGGTCACATCACCAGCCTCGAGGAAGGAATTGCTGTTATCCCATTGTATCCTTTTGAAACTAAGCTGTCTAAGCTACAGCTATTTATTAAATCAATTATGTGAAGTGCTTGATCCAGCATCTCTTTTTGAAGTAGTACAACTTGCGGCTCATGCATTTTTTTACTAGCATTTCCCCAGTCATTCCTTACCAGGGGACAAGACTCAATCAAAGCAAAACAGAGCATACTCTGGAGACCATGAGCTTTGTGAGGTCAGCAGTTTATGTGCATTCTCCCATGAGCTCTCGCAGCCACCTGTAACTGTAAGCTTAGGTTTTCTGTTTACTAGAGTTGCTTTGTGGCTGCAGGTTTTTATTCCAGCAAAGCAGGGCACACATGATTAGTTGTTTGAAGACTGAGCCTAGTTAAGTAAATAGGTAAAATCAGCTTGATTGGAGTGAAAACCTGTAGCAACAGCGGCCCTTTTCGGATAAGATTGGTCACCTGTTCTGAAAGTTGATGTGTCAATGACTGAATACAAGCAGAAGTCTAACTAGACCTTATTAAGTGGTAAGAACTGGATAAGGTGACATGCCAGCTTTATGTCAGGGTTCTGTACTGATGAAATCACTGCTACAATAAATACATGCTGATATGTCTTTTAAAAGATTCAAATGTCTCTGTTTAATCTGAAATGGCCAAAAAATGTTAATGCGAATTGCTGTTAGCTTAGCACTAACACACAACTAGAACCTCACAGGAACGCAGGCAGAAATTAGGTTTGACATTTATGGCCCCATTTGAAGGCCTAGCTGTAATAACTGATGTTTTGCCACTGGTAAGATGTGGATGTGCGTGTTAGAAAGGAGTACTTTGCGCATGTTATAGCAACTTGAAATACAAAAGTGAATTCAAGACAACATAAAATAGTAATTAAAAAAAAGTATCCAAAAAACAAATGATGTTAGACTTATATCACACCATTTATAAACATGAAGTGCTTTTAATATAGCAATTTAAACTAGAGTATCTTACCTAAATTGGAATGATTTTGCACCAGTGTTAGCTACGAAAAAATGTACTGTATTGAACTCTGTCACGAATGATACTTCATGCATTTGCAGGTGGTTTTATAGACACGGCTTAAAAACCAAAACACAGTCCAGATTCAGACTCCAACAAACAGGCTACTAAAGGGAAGATGGACTGTTAAACTGTACAAACCGGCAGAGGTCTGAATGAAAATAAACTAGACATAATATTACTAGATTACTAATATAACTTGACTAGGAAACAAGAGACTTCACTAAAGTTAGTGTTGTTCACTACGCTTTTGAAATAACTAAAGCATGTCACTCAAGGCAGTGCTATACAAGAAATAAATAGATGTAATTACATATGACCTAGCTGTACATGCTGGAGTCGTCTATAGTGCGGGACTGTAAAACTAATGAATAATAGTGAATAGACCCTCTATATCTAGAGGCACATTGTGCGGTTGGATGCAGAGAGCTTTATTTTCTTTCTGATCTCACTTATCATCCCTGTTATGAGCAGCCGCTAAAGAAAGGAGAGCCCTTGAGCGAATGTAGTCAATGGCTGTCATGCTGCACTCGTGGGTTAACTAAAGCACTCTCTGCCTGTCACTGCTTTGTTGCGCTGAGGGACATCATCATTATCTCCTGTAATTACGCACTGGGCTGGATTTAGCGGTGCTTTGGCAAGTCAAAATAGTGTTCATATTTTGAAAGAGGCATCAAAACAGTAAAATGGCTGAGCTTTAGGGACTGGTTCAGACATCCTGAAGTTTGTCTGTTTGGCTGTTCCAAAGGTTTTAGTCCAAGCCATGCCAGGTATCAGCTTTGGCTCATGGTCCCAAAGAATGGCCCAAATCAGAATATTTGTAAACATGTTGGCCTTAGTTCTGTGTGGATAACTTGCATTCTTTCAGCATGGAAGCAGCTCAATGTATGGTACAATTTACAATAAATTACATAGATAAACATGCCAGACAGTTGTCTGTTAACAACTGTAAAATTTTTATAAATGTTTGAGGCTGTAATGTCAAATGTACACAAGTACATAATTAATTTAGATTTGCTATAAGTAGTATTAAAACCCATTGAAGAATCCTGTCTTTGGGAACACTTGCAGCTGAATGACAGTTTAGTGAATCATCTCATCCAGATGAAGCTGCAAACAACTGCTGGTGCAAGAACTAATATATGCACCAGAATAGTATAGTATGTTGATGTGCTGATTGTTATTTTTAGTTATTGTTATTTTATTACCCTGTAGAGTTTAAAATAAAGTGACTTAAGCTATAAGAAGCTAACCCTATTACAACCTCAATTCCAATTAAGTTGGGACGTTGTGTAAAACATAAATAAAAACAGAATACGATGATTTGCAAATCCTTTTCAACCTATATTCAATTAAATACACTACAAAGACAAGATATTTAATGTTCAAATGGATAAACTTTTTTTTTTTTTGCAAATATTCACTCATTTTGAATTTGATGCCTGCAACACATTCCAAAGAAGTTGGGATGTTTACCACTGTTACATCACCTTTTCTCTTAACAACACTCAATAAGTGTTTGGGAACTGAGGACACTAATTGTTGAAGCTTTGTAGGTGGAATTCTTTTCCATTCTTGCTTGATGTACAACTTCAAGGTCTCCGTTGTCGTATTTTGCGCTTCATAACGCGCCACACATTTTCAATGTGAGACTGGACTGCAGGCAGACCAGTCTAGTACCCACACTCTTTTACTACGAAGCCACGCTGTTGTAACGTGCAGAATGTGGCTTGGCGTTGTCTTGCTGAAATAAGCAGGGACGTCCCTGAAAAAGGCGTTGCTTGGATGGCAGCATATGTTGGATGGCAGCATATGTTCTATTGCTTTTATACAACAGTTAAATAAATAAAGTAAGAAATTAATAAACTGGGCTGTGAATGTGTCATTTAATATGTTTTAATGTTCGCAGTTCCTTCCACCTAATTATAGTTCCTTAACAAGCTTCTCGTTGATACATCACAGTAACAAGCTCTGCTCACTCACTACACACTCACTACTACTCGACAGTCCGGGGTCTCCATTGTCGTATTTTGCGCTTCATAATTTGCCACACATTTTGGATGGATTTTCAATGGGAGACAGGTCTGGACTGCAGGCAGGTCAGTCTAGTACCCGCACTCTTTTATTCGAAGCCACGCTGTTGTAACATGCAGAATGTGGCTTGGCGTTGTCTTGCTGAAATAAGCAGGGACGTCCCTGAAAAAGATGTTGCTTGGATGGCAGCATATGTTGCTCCAAAACCTGTATCTAGCTTTCAGCATTAATGGTGCCTTCACAGACTAACACACCCCCACACCATCAGAGATGCTGGCTTTCGAAATTTGCGCTGATAACAATCCGAACAGTCCTTTTCCTCTTTGGCCCGGAGGACACGACGTCCATGATTTCCAAAACATTTTGAAATGTGGACTCGTCAGCCCCCAGGACACTTTTCCACTTTGCGTCAGTCCATCTCAGATGAGCTCAGGACCAGAGAAGCCGGCGGTGTTTCTGGGTGGTGTTGATATATGGCTTTCGCTTTGCATGGCAGAGTTTTAACTTGCACTTGTAGATGGAGCAGCGAACTGTGTTCACTGACGATGGTTTTCTGAAGTGTTCCTGAGCCCATGTGGTAATATCCGTTACAGAATGATGTGGGTTTTTAATGCAGTGCCGCCTGAGGGATCGAAGGTCACGGGCATTCAATGATGGTTTTCTGCCTTGCTGATTACTTGTAGAGATTTCTCCAGATTCTCTGAATCTTTTGGTCATATTATGGACTGTAGATGATGAAATCCCTAAATTTCTTGCAATTGCACATTGAGAAACGTTTTTCTTAAACTTTTGGACTATGTGTTCACGCAATTGGTCACAACCTTGCGTTTGAATGGCTGAGCCTTTCAGGGATGCTCCCTTTATACCCAATCATGACACTCACCTGTTTCCAATTAACCTGCTCACTTGTGGAATGTTCCAAACAGGTGTTTTTTGAGCATTCCTCAACTTTCCCAGTCTTTTGTTGCCCCTGTCCCAACTTCTTTGGAACGTGTTGCAGGCATCAAATTCAAAATGAGTGAATATTTGCAAAAAACAATAAGGTTTATGTGTTTGAACATTAAATATCTTGTCTCTGTAGTGTATTCAATTGAATATAGGTTGAAAAGGATTTGCAAGTCGTCGTATTCTGTTTTTATTTATATTTTGCACAACGTCCAAGCTTCATTGGAATTGGGGTTGTAGAATTTATACTACAGTGGCTCCAGAATGACTAGTGTTGATTTTATTTTCACTCTTGACTGAGAAAAACTAAAGCTTAATGTGATTAATTTGTGTGAGTGCATGCACAGTTCAGTGAAGCAAATTGTTTTGTAGCGAATATGTTAAGCTAACTGGCAAGCAAGGTAGATAATTAGCCAAATAAGACACTTTCAGGATAATTATGTCATTAATTGTGGTTATTATAAATGGTTCAAGTTGTCTCTGAAGCAGGTGGGAAATGAACTACAACTAAAATCAAAGTTCAGTGGGTTCATATTTGGGTCAGTTCTTTGTTTTTTAATGTGTAGTGGGAAAGCACCTCTACTAAGTGAATGTTTTTTTTTCTTAAACCCTGCAATTAAGTTATTTGGAAGAAAAAAAGTTTTCGTTAAATAGGTTAAGAATCAGTACATAATCCTTTTGTAAAAGCACAGTGCTACCTGTTATCCCCTCAAAGTAAGTTGGCTAATGTAAAGCAGGTGAGATTCTAAGATCTGATTGGCTAATTAGCTTGTGATATAGTTTACAATATACCATACATATATCATCTGATTGCACCCCTTCACAACTGATAATGATACTATCTTGGGGTGAGGGGCAGGGAGTTGGCAGGTTGCTTTCCTGCCTCCTCAGCACATGATCTATGCGTATTTTTAGTGTGCACAGAAAAAAAGAAGCCTTGACTATAGACTGCTCCTTAGGCTGGCACACTAAGGATATTTATCAGCAATATCTGTGGCACCTTTCTCCAGAACTGTTTAGCATGGCAGGTTATATGGTAACACCTCATTACCTGCCCTGCCTGTTTAAACTGGTCATAAAAAAACCTTTCTGGTCAGAAACTTTGTTGTCAGAATGTCCTGCTATGATTTAGTAGTGTTTTACTGTATGTTTAATATGTCACTTAAGCAATAGAACACAAGAGGGAGTGTCTTATTGCAAAATAACATCACGGCTGCGATTTTGTCGCAGCCACAAGCCGAGTGCCATAGATCATCACAGCCATGATGTTATACGTGATAATACATGACCTTGAGTGTTCTACTGCTTTTATACAACAGTTAAATAAATAAAGTAAGAAATTAATAAACTGGGCCGTGAACGTGTCATTTAATGTGTTTTAATGTTCGCAGTTCCTTCCACCAAATTATAGTTCCTTAACAAGCTTCTCGTTGTTACGTCACAGTAACAAGCTCTGCTCACTCACTACACAGCCCGCAGTTCGTTCTCCAGCTCCTGACACTAAACTCTGAAACTGTCATCACCACTGAGCAGCTTTTTGTTGTTTATTGTGGCAGGTCAGACTCTGAAGGCGAGACTACACGTTTGGCGAATGGTATTCAGTTCATGTCTGGTTAATTCCAGGCTGTTTAGTTGTTGTTCTGTCCCAGCTGCTGACTGAAAAGCTGCTCAGTGGTGATGACAGTTTGGGAATTGAATGTAGTCTCATCTTTAGAGTCTGACCAAATGGTCTGTAGATCAAATATGATCTTAAAAATATCCATTTTCTATTTGTGGAAAAGTAAGAAGTAAAAACATTTAGATGGCTTAAGTTAGCAATGGCATCTTAGCAGAGTGATTACAGTATTTGTGAAAAACCTGGGATGTTATGGCAAAATATCAGCACAATTAGGACGCTTCCCCACCAATCAGCTTGCATGGCCAGAACTAACTGATGTCTAAATGTTTATAGCCTATAAATTGCTTTTTGCTTAAAATAATAAATTAACTAAAATGCCACTGTTACTGTAGCTATTTCTTATCTATAAGAATAACTAATGGAATCATGTAATCATGTTTCTTGAGAGAAGTGTGGAAGGCTGTTGTATGGCTTTATCAGAAAAAAGAAAGAAAGGCACTACAGAAATCAAACTTCTTCTTCTTCTTCTTCTTCTTCTTCTTCTTCTTCTTCTTCTTATTATTATTATTATTATTATTATTATTGTCTACCTTGTGCTGTATGTTTTAAAAACAGCAACATCAGACAGCATCAGTGCTGCTTTAGGAGACTAATATTAAACATTAAGAGGAAACCCAACTGAAAGAAAAGAAGAAAAGGAAACAGATTTTGAGACTGTACAAGTGCCTTTGAGCATCTCAGTCACGGACAGCATGTTTTGAACATTTAAATAATCAGAAATTGTCAGTTGTCAACTTGATTGACGATCGTGATAGAAACCACATGAACAGTCATATGAAGCCTGTAGACTTAGAAATGTTATTATGTTTATTACAATGCGTACATTTACAAATTTGGTGGGTGCTCTTATATAGAAACGATGCACAATTCAGTCATGTTACAGATGTAGGCAAATGTAGCATTAAGAGTCTTGCTCACCTTATTTATACACTCTACTCTCCCACTCTTACTGTCACCACTTTGCATTATCATGTGGTTACTGATGTTGTAATTTACTTCACTTTTCTTCAAGTTGTGCAGCAGTAAGTAATTCTGTGCTAGATGTGGTAAAGGATTGGATCAGATTCATACTTTTATTTTCTTCTGATATTCAGGCCAGCATTTTTCACTGACATGGGCCCAATACTGAAACCAGCCAGGTCTGTTATAATTAATTACATTACATTATAATTACATTATAATGAGTTTTGGACATTGTTTCTAAGTAAGTAAGTAAGTAAGTAAGTGATACTGTTTTGATCCCACAACTGGGGAAATTCCATCTCCGCATTTAACCCATCCATGCAAGTGAAACACCACACACACTAGGGGGCAGTGAGCACACTTGCCCGGAGCGGTGGGCAGCCCTATCCACGGCGCCCGGGGAGCAATTGGGGGTTAGGTGTCTTGCTCAGTCATGGACTGTCGGCGCTGGGGATTGAACCGGCAACCTTCCGGTCACAGGGCCAGATCCCTAACCTCCAGCCCACGACTGCCCCAATGTATGTACATATGTACATAGACTGCCTCTATGTATTTTGCCAGTTTTATAAAAATGCGCTCCTTGCCCTTTCATTGCGCTTTACAACACCCACCCATCTTTGCCCTTGACTGAATTTCTTGGTGGCAAGCCATTACATTAAAGAGAGATCTAGTCGGGAGCTTACTTGTCAAATCCCAGTCAAATGCCCTAACAGGAAAAGTAAGCTGTGCTAATACCCATAGCTCTTCTCTGTCTTCTGTTTCACAGCATCACCAGCGCAGAGAGAAACTTGTGTTGACAGAGGTTGTGGGAACACACTGTGAGGTGTGAAACTTGCGCTAACTGTGCTGTTTGTATCGCTAGTCAGCTCCTGCCTGTGAGCCTGTGCCTGAACAGCCACACATTTGTGCTTGTGCTGCCCTTTTCAGGAGAAGCTCCACGAACCATTTGCCCTCCACTAATTAAATCAGAAAGCCACCATGCTCACCAAGATCAGCTTCCTTTAGCCAGCAATGATCCTGATTAGATTAAATAGGTGCTGTATTAGCAGACTCTCTCTCTGTCTCTCTCTCTCTCTCTCCCTCCCTCTCTCTGTCTCTCTCTCTCTTTCTCTCTCTCTATTTGTTATTCTCTCCTGTCCTTTCATCTCCCTTTTTCTTTCTTTTTTCTTTTTATATTTTTCTTTCTGTTCTGTCTATCTCCCTTTTTTTCTCTCAATTTCTCTCTTGCCTTATCTTTTGCTGTCTCGCTCTTTTTTCCATTCTCTTTGTTTTTTTCTCCTCTGTTTTTTTTTTTCTCCTTTTCTCTTTTTAGTTTTCTCATACACTCTCTTTCTCTCTCACATACACCCCCCCCCCCCCCCGCCTTTTTCTGGCTAGGGATCATTGTGTTGCTAATGAGCAGATTAGATTAATTAGGTTCAGTGGTCTGTGTAATGGTGTAAATTGTGTACTGCAGACAATTGTAGAGATAATACAGATATATTTATTTTGTTGTATTTTTTGACAAATTTTCCTATTCCTATTTTCCTAGCAGGCTGAGCTCTGATTATCTGATGCTGGAATGTGGTGTTGAGACAAGCCCTCAGGTGCTGCATCAGTCAGCATCAGTGTATCTGAGTCGTGATGTGGCTGTTTCAGAACAGAAAAATAATTTTAAAGGCACCAGCAATATTACTACCATTTACTATTTTTGAGTTAGTAACAGATCTGTATCATATTGTAAGTCATCACTACGTGTTATTCTTCCAAATAATGTGGATATCATAGTGATACATTTCCTATGAAGTGGATTTCTATGCAAACTCTGATTCTTCAGTCTCTATGAATCATGGATGGATGGATGTCTATAACTGAAGGGATCCTGATATTTGTTTCTGTGTTACTTGTAGAGCTCGACAAAATATGGTTTGTCAATTGGTATCTCAATATTGGCCATTGTGGAAACAGATTAGTGATAAAAGGTGACTGACATGAAACATATACTTATTCATGTGCTTGCTTGCTCAAAATGGTAGGTTCGTTACAGACAAATAAAAGCTTACAAATTGTTGCCTTTGTTCTTCAAATATCAAAATAATCTTGACAGCACAGATAAATCATGTCATCAAATCAGAAGAGTAGTTTAAAATGCAGAAAGGGTCAATTTATCACAGCAACAATTTATCACTGTAACACTTGTAACAGCCTTAGTTATGTGTTACATCATAAAAGACTCTGCTGTCCTTGACCAGTATTTGTAAGTCTAGTTATGAATCGGCCTCACGCATAGGTGAACATGCCAGTGATCACAGTTTGGGATTAAAGGTTCACCTTATTCCCTCTGTTTAGAGAAGCTGTGCAGTGCCTCACTCTGAGTGATTAATCATTGCCAGATGGCAAGCTTGAAGTAAGCTTGACTGCAAGGTAAAGCTGTAATTTTTCCAAATCACCCATCTCTAGTGCCAGGCTTGTCTGTCTGAGCTCATCATGTGTGGCTTTATGGGCATGTTCACCTGGTAGACCACCAAAACTGTCCCCATCAGATAAACAGCACTTAATGCTTTCATCTTTGAGGGAGAGGAGAAAATCAACCTCCACTGTTACTTCAGATCTGAAAATATCTGCAGGTATTTCTGTCCATACTTCCACTGAGAGAAGACAACTCAGCACTATGAATCTGAAAGGATTTGTCAAGAAGCCCTTACTGAGAAAATAACTGATGAAATCAAAGAAGCTGCTGGTGTTCTCAGAACAATTGACTGACCACCCCAGAGTCCAGACCTCAACTAAATGGATTTCTTTGATTGTGAGAAGCTAAAAATAAAACAAACTTCTAAGACTGAACTTTGGAGGTGTGGAAAAATATCCCTGCAGATTTCTTTGAAAAAAAAGCAAGTCTCCTGAAAAGGTGGACCAAAAAATGTGATACTCTATTCAGTTGATGAATCTTCTGTGTATTTATGTTTTTTGTTTTTTTCCCCGGTACCGAAAAATTAACTACTTGGAATTTAATATCATTCTGGAAATGACTTTTACGAAGTGCTGTATATTTTTAGTGAAGTCTTTTTTATAAGTTTTGTAGTTTATCTTTTTTCAATAAATTATTTTGGAATCTGAAAGCTATGCATGGGTTTTATTGCTCAGATAAGTCATTTTTTGTTAGGTTTAAAATAATTATTAGATCAAAATGATCTCTACATTACTTGATTACTAATACAGTTGATAAATAAGTATAGTAGGTAACAAAGCATAGTCATTATAAATGTAGATTTACTGTTTCTGAACTTTATAGAAGTGAACTGTACTGTCCAATTATTTAGTGAGTGAATCTTGGCATCGTCCACCGTGTCCTCTGCCCTGCAATCAAAGCACTCAGTGTATTGTAGAATGCATGTTTGTTTTATGAAAATGTCTGGACAGCCTGTCAACACGTGCTGTTGGCATATGCTGTTTGCTGAGAGAGTACTCGTATCACCATTAATGTCCCTGGTACACATACCAGGCCGAGGTAAGACCTTGGCCAGGTGGACTGCTGGAGTTACTTTTTTAGTCATAGATATTAATAGTAAATGTGGATTATGATAAAGAGTGTGTGCTCTGGTGAGGGCTGGGTGGAAGAGCTTATCTGATTGAAAGGGCCCTTCCATGCCCAAACATGAGCGCTTCCTGCTCTTGCACTTAGTTAGAACTGCAGTTAGAGCAAAAGTCAGGAGTGATACTAGAAGCTGATGTAATTTGATATTAATTACTTCTCATTCACAGCACACTGAACAAGCAGCCTGGCAAATCCTTCAATCTGCATCACATTTGTGTTTGTACATAGAAAAGGACAGATTTTAGTTTTCATTCAATTAGATTTATAGTAAGTTATTCTTGTGCAAGCAGTCTCGTTTTTGCAGAAACAAAACCTATCCATTACATTTTTGACACATTTTTGTCATGTATTGACATCACAGAACAAAATCTGAAGTGCAGACCTGAATCTTTCGATACAGAATAAATACACAAATGTAATTTTATTCATTGTGTAACATTGTGTAACTAGTTAATTAAGTACACTGCAGTGCAAGAGTCTTAGGCATCTATGAGAACTGTCTTGGCAGTAGTGTTGTAGTACTCAGTTTTGGTCCGGTATTGGTCTTGAGATTGCCAGTCCTGGTGGTCCCAAAATAATTATTTTCTGCAGTTAATTAATCTTTTAAGCTTTTTCATGTTTTAATAAAAAAAATCTATGCGATTTTGTGTGTGAGCAACTGCTCAAAGCTGTGTCATGTACTGGCTAGTATTTTTGAGTTATGCTCAAAATCATTGTATTGGTGAATGTTTGTATATATATATATATATATATATATATATATATATGTCAACACAGGATGTAAATAAACCTGTGAATCATCAAAAATGCTTTTTTGCCATGGTTTAATTAAATAATTCAAAAGCATTCATCCAGAAGGAACTATCTAAGCACATCCTCTTTGCATATATATATATAGTGATAAGCCTCTGGTGAAGGAAGCAGAAAAAGATATTTGTACTATACTCAATGGACATGTACCACTAGAACATTTTGTCCGGGCTGTGTGTGTATGGACAGAAATTTCTTCCTTTTGTTCTATGATTCAAATGTAATTATAATGTGACACTGTGTGGGAAGCTTAGGGGTTGTGGCCATGCAAAGTGGCACTCGGCATGCTCCACACTCCTGGTTAAAAAAGCACACTTATTATTGTTGTCATTGCTATTAGTAATATAGTTGTTGTTTTTGGAATTGTGTCCAAGGAGAGCGGGCTTTCAGTGTGAGTTTATCGACCCTCATGTACAGTGTCCTCCCACATTGCCCCCTCACAGTGCTTTGTGTAGGGATAATGTTGGGCTGGGAATTTTGCTGCCTCTATAAAATAAAAGAGCATTTGCCTGAAAAAACAATGTTGCCTGTGTCTTCTGTGCCGAAGCTACAATATTTCATATTGTACTGTGCAGAAAATAGTGGTCATCTATAGCCAGCATGCTCCACTTCAGCCCTACCACACACAAAAAGGGTAGGGATTTTATGATGCAAGGTTTCACAATTCATGAAACCAAAAGTCCATCCAACAGGAGTAAAAGTGAAGGACATGAAGGCCAAACCTCCTTACTGCCCTTTTAACTAACCTTAGGAACTATAACAGGTACATTAGAGAAAAAAAACTCCAGAGGAGTCTTTCATGAACATAGTTCTACAGACCTAGAGAGCACACATGATAATGTTATGTGGTCATTAATGAAAGGGCAGTTTTGTCACAGACTTTTTAACTTCTGATTGTGGTCTAAGCGCACCGCTGTTAATGTCAGTACATTCACAGAACTGAGACTTTAATGAGTATGACCACCACATATTGTAGAAAAGCTGTCAAGATTAACTTCATTTATAGCCTCGTCAACAACTCAAAGTCTTGTTTTATGTGTCTTTAATCACTGTACTAAACAACAACATAATTCAGCTACTCCAATTGCCCCGCCCTGCCCAGAGACTGGAACAGAATGGAATTTGAAACGTTTTAGCCAAAAATGTTTCCATGGTAAAGGTGTTTTTTGCAGAAACGTTTCAGATTTCGTTCCGTTCTCCGACTTCACAGGAAGCAGGATATAGGGCTTGTGGATCAATGTGCAGGTGAGTGACCATCAGCTCACATGGCAACTGAATACAACATGGCAGTACCTATTTGTGATGAATTGTCCTGTGTGATTGAATATATGTTAGCAACTATATGTAATAATATTGTCCCTTATGCATATTTTAAGTGTCCATATGTATACATAATACAGTACTGTGCAAAAATCAGAGACAAGTCAAAATGGCCAGTAAATTAAGTTACAGAATATAAGTTATTATTAGTTTGTCAGCTTCAGGAAAAAGCGTAACAGATAAATAAAATATCGCATTTTTCAGTATTTAAACTGTTCACTGTCTACCTTCACTATTATGGCTTCTGTCCTTTTCAGGAAGCTTCCTTCAGGTTTTCAATGAAATTGGCAGGGATATTTTGGAGCATTTTAGTTACAGTTTAGTCACAGAACGCGATCAAGGTAGGGTTTAGTGATTCAAGGGTTTTACAAAAACATCCGTCAGATGCACATTTTTAAATAAATGAGCTCCTATGTGTTGCACTCATCTACAATGTAAAAAATAATGTCTTGGCAAGTGAAATCATCTTTAATCTAGTCAGCATATCTAATACATTTCATTTTAAAATTGCTGTAAGAATATTAGAAGATTATTTGAAGTGCCCATATCCTGTATTCTTCTTGTATATCATTTTTGTCCTTGCGGTCCATTTCTGGCATTTATGTGGGTTTAGGTACGAAAAAGAGTGATAATTCATGTTTATGTGACCACATAGAATTAACCCTTGTGTGGCGTTGATGTTGTGTTACTCAGTATTCTGGTGCACTCATCTCATTATTGATTACACACACTAACAGCAGGCCATGTAGGAGGAGGACGCAGCACCTCCGTACTTTTATTCTCCTTGAGTTCAGCCCAACACCACGTGTGATATACATGTGTGGGGGTGAACAGTGTGAAGAATTGAAAATGTGTTATTTTATGTTCTTCGAAGAAAATAAGCAAAGGTCAAAGGGGGTTGAAATAATAATAAATTGCATCATTTTTACTTTTGGTAAACATTGAAAATGGGTCCCACAGATCTGAACACCACACAAGGGTTAAACAAGCTGTATTTGCTTCTGTGTGTTGTATGTAAATAATCTCTGTTCTGATGAGCTGCCTGTTTTGTGCCTCATTCAGAAATAGTTTAGACTGAAACGATCCTTTTAATGTGGCAAAACATTTTGAGTTTTCATGACATCACAGAAACAATAAATCAATCAAATAATTAACTGTTTTTGCTGCTTAGTTTCCATATGTGGACCTCATGGACACCGAGTGAATGATTTGTTTTAAATCTTCAACTACGTTTACATACTACGTTCATCTGTCATTAAAACAAGAAAATGTGTTTTTTTTCCTGCAGCCATGTTTTCTACTTTTTTGTCTGGATACTGAAAAATGAACAACTTGTATAAATAACCATTTTAACTGGAATTTAAAAAACTAAAAAGTGGTCTCTGATATTTACACAGTACGAAAATATCTGAAAACGAACGAACACACACTGAAACACATTTTTTCACTTGTCTTTGAACACCATCCCTTTCTGTGCTGGTATAAACAGGATTCTTTTGCTGGTACTGCAGTGCTATGCCTCTTGATCTCTCTCCGGGTATTTCTCCACTAATTAGCCTGGAGTCAGTGCACTCAGGGACAAAGTGTGTCCTCTTCCTTCCCCTGCCTCCAGCATAATCCCTTGACTCTTATAAACAGACAGGCACCGTCAGCAAACTGTGACCTGTAAACCCTTATTTAGACCCATGCATTGGCACTGCTGGACATGTGAATAAGCAGTAATGAACTGGTTGTTTTGTGTGGGTCTTATTCAGGCTGGGAGGCGACACCAGAGAGCAATTGTTGAGAGTCAGTGTGATACACTTTGTGTGGTTGTATCAGTGTGGCCACAATGTTTGCTATATTTCCCCATTCTGGATGCTCCTACACCTAGTCAATGAGTAAAATAATGTTGTGGTAATGCTAATTATATAATCCTAATAATAAAATAATAATAGGAATGGATTAGTTATGCTAATTTGTAGCACTAGTACTAAAATAACTTTACTAATAATGACAATGATATTTCACAGTTGCGAACTGCTAGGCCTTGAGTAAAGACCAAACATGCCTGAACTTGGTCAAAAAATTAAAAATAACACTACTGTAATTGTGGGATGTTGCCATGTTAACACCAAGCCTTTTGTAGTTAACATATTTGTTGGTAGTTCTAATTTCAATATCTATATATGAAGTTTGTAAAAGACATTCCAAATGTTTAATTTGAAGCTTGTAGCAGATGTCAACATATGTTGAAGACGGCAGTTTTACACTGACTTTCCGTAAAGAGCTGTTGTTAAGGGCTTTGCTACCACTGGTGTCCATTTTCAGTGGGTTTTTGGGCTTTCCAGAGGCCTTTTGTTCATTAGAAAATGTGACTAGTCCCTTTCTAATAATGTTTCTGCATAATCTGATACTTCAGGCCTTAAATTAAACTTCTGGAATCATAACCAGGAGTTTCCAACCCTTTTGTTTCCAATCAAAACTGAACAGTGAGGTAAAACTATTACTGCATAACTGTGACAAACCATAACTATGAATATTCTATGAAATAAGTGGAGTGTTTTTAGTTTGTAGAAATCATTAGGCCTTGAGCATTAATATATCTTTAGTAATTTTGTGTGCACATTTGTGTGTGATGGTGTGTCCAGTGCAGGCAGTGTGGTGCTCCCAGGTAAAGGTGTCCTATGAGGTGAGCTCCACCTCCCCCCTCAGCCCCCCTGTCCCAGCGCCAGCAGCAGCTGCACAACTGAGGGATGTCCCAGCTGTTCATCCTGCTTAGCCTGCTTATACTCTCCTCCTGCATCCAGGTCAGCCTCTCTCTCTATCTAACTTTCTCTCTCTTTGTGTCTCTCTCTCACACTGTCTCTTACTCTGTCTCTAGCTATGTGGCTCTCTCTCACTCTTTGTAATGTCTCTCTCTCTCGCTCTCTCTCTCTCTCTCTCAACAAAAGTTCTCCATAAATAAATGGTGGAGATGTAAACAAAGTCACATAAAAGTGGTTTGATGTGAAATATTTAATTCTAGATAAGCTCACAAAGTAAGTATTGTTCATAGTGGTGGTGATAGGAACCAGATGTCTAAAGATTAATGCCTGTAAAAGCTCCCGCATATAAAGCTTTTACATGAAGTGATTATGAATTCACTGCCAAATGTCTGAGGCATTGTTTTAGGCATTACACATAGAAACTTTCAATACATGATGTAGGTTTCCTGGTGGTTTTGAGTAGTAAATAAAATGACACACACACATACATCATAGACATCACATACATCATAGACTTCACAACTTCTACTTCCTTTCACCACCGTTGAGTTTATATGTTTGGCTACAGTAAACCATTTCACATAAAACAGTCTGAATGACTGCAGTGGAATTCCCTACTAACGTCAGTGCTTCTAGATTAGTAGCACAGTACACAGTAGTATGTCCCCCATACCTGCCTCAGTGGTGTGAGTCTTGCAGAAGAGCGCAAGCAGTAGCTTTAGTGTTTAGAGGCTGTGTAATCAGTGAGGCCCCTGCAGATCAACTGAAGCAGAGTAACAGTTCAAACAAAGCCTTTTCTATGGTGTTAGTGCAGCAGTTGTGATCCATAACCAAAACAATACATTTCTCCTAATTCATGGACCACTTTGGAGAATGTCCACAATCTGGAGATTAGCAACACTGAAGGTAGTGTAACAATAAAAAATGTTTTTGCAAGCGAGCCTTTTTGATACTTCGCAGAGTCTAACTGCATTCACAATAAGGGGAATTTACACATGGGGTGGGGTAGCCACGGTGTTCATAGCTTTGTCAACAGAGGTTACTAGAACTTCCAGCTTATCACATTTGGTTTTGTTTACATTATTTCGATTAGGTGTTTATGTCTTAGCTGCATGCATCTTTGGTTGCTTGGTAACAGACATAACAATTCATTCTCAGTCTTAATTGAATAGCTTAAGATTTCCTGACTTGAGATAAGATATAATTCCTGCGATAGGATTTGCTATATTATGAATCTGTGAAAAATGATTTCTTGAACTTAGGACTAAAGATAAGTGTAAGTTTATTGAGGACTTAAATCAATTTTGTATTCATCATTCTGTTGTCATCGTTGCTTTTCTTGCAGGCGTCCTCTGCTTTGTCCGTGAAAACTTTAATGGCAAGATGGATGATGTACAAAGATGAATGCCTCCAAAACAACAGCAGGGACCCACCAGTCACAGGTTAGCAGAGGCACTGAGCTGTGCATAGCTGCAGTGTGAGCAATGTTCAGATCAAAGTCTCATTGCTGTTTGTATAAAGGACTGGTCAGCAACTGCATGCAGCTACATTTCACCCCACAGCCTTTATGGCTATGACAAAAGCACCCACTGATTACTGATTCTATCAAGACAGAAGACCTGAACTCTTAGAGGGTCTTCTTTAAACCTTCAAAGTCAAGGTTGTTGCTGGCGCTAACAAAAACATGGAGTGAACTGTTATGAATTATTTTTCACTTGTAGCTCATTATAACAAGCAATGTCTTTTGGTCACAGTCTGACCCGACCAGAGTACTACAGAATTCTGTCCAATTCTGCCCAAACCATGTTAAGCTTTGAATCCCAAACTGACGTGGGTACAGCAAAATTCTTCCCAAAACTGCCCTGAACTTGCCCTGAACTAGCCACATTTAACTTAAATTACCTTTAAAGGATAAATAATATTACAGCATAGCACTTATAACAGTTCTAACATTATTACATAATGGATAAACAAAATTATATGAAATAAAACATATATAATAACAGGCAACTGTTCAGATTAAGTTTAAATTCTACTATTGATCAATATATCAAAGGTTTGTAGTTTGGCTAAACTTTCTATAATACACTTTTATTCGTCACACATTGATTTTCTCACAAGTGAGGGTCCTTTGGGTCTAAATTCATGCTAGATTCCAAATTCCAGATTAAAAAAATGTTTTAAGGAAATGAATATTGAGACGAAGAATAAATAAAGAAAAACTATAGCAGAAAATACAGTGTAAAATCTGTCAAAAGTAATAGGCAGGCTGTGAGAACCTCAACATGAAATATGAACCCGGCCTGAGCCCAACAAACTTGGAAAGAATGATGGCCAAACCTGCCCAAAACAAATCTGAATGTTGTTCAAATGTGTAATTTAACTTAATTTTGGACAGATGATTATTGTAATGTATTTAATTGCCATTTTTATTTTGTTTATCTATGATCTAATAATGTTATAACTGATGCTACGCTGTTATTTAAGCAATCCTTTTAAGCTTATTTAAGTCCAACCAGTGACCCAATCCAGTATAAGCAAATATTTTAAATTCCAGTTTGTAAGTAAAAGAGGAGATATTTTATTCTGAATTAAATTTTAGGATCTTCCTGTGTACAGTCTTGTTTTGCAGAAAGAAAAAAAAAACTTTTACTTTTTGTCACTTCTTTAAAAACAGAGAAAAGACAGAATGTATATTATGTGTATATATACATTTTATATATATATATATATATATATATATATATATGTGTGTGTGTGTGTGTGTGTGTGTGTGTGTGTGTGTGTGTGTGTGTGTGTATATATATATATATATATATATATATATATAAACAATATTTATTGCAGATCTTTCTGTGTAATTAAATATAATTATTTCATGACATTTTAATAGTATAGCAAAACAAATAACGTAAATGTAGGGCTAAAGGATACAGTCATGTTTATTAGTATATAAAGACAAAATAGAAAACTGATTCTGGACCTGGGTACGAGAGTCTTTGCTGGAGGTGGTGGAATGTGTGATAAAATTCCTATTTATTTATTTAATATTATTTTATTTATTTCATTTGTACATATTCATTGTTTATTTGTTCATCTGATCTGTATATCTGCAATGTATTTTCCCATTTGTATTTGAGCCATACTTGTGGTCTAAGGACTCCAAGACCCATACTCCTGTCAATCAGAGGCCCCCGGAGCACTTGCCCCAATGGGCAAGTCAGTTGTCTGCCCCTGTATACGCTTCATGTAGAGAGAAAATAGTGATATAGCTGCTTCACTCTGGTTCAGTGGAGCAACAGAGGACAGGGAAGTTTAATGGGGGATTTTTGATGTTGAAATATTTTCTGGTGTCTCCTCTGATCAGTGAATGGCTCTGTTGTCCAGGTCTTGTGTGTAATAGGACTTTTGATAAATACGCTTGCTGGCCAGACGGGTTGCCCAACACCACTGTGAGTGTGCCGTGCCCCTGGTACCTGCCCTGGCATAGAACAGGTGAAAATCCACACCACATAATGAGAGATGTAAGAGAAGATGAATGTTTGTGTGTGTGTGTGTGTGTGTGTGTGTGTGTGTGTGTATGTGTGTGTGTGTGTGAGTGTGTGTGTGTGTGTGAGTGTGTGTGTTGGGGTAAGTGGCTTGGTACACTGTTTATTAAATGGTTGGGTACATCTAACTGTAAATATAAATGTTCAATAATTCAACAACTTATAAAAAGTGATGAACAGTGTTTGGGTAGTTACTCAAAAATGTGATTACAAATTATTCTTCCTAAACTGTAATGAGTCTGGTCTGTTTTGGGGAGTTTGACACTTTCAGTTGATATCAGATTCATATTAATGTGTTTCAAATACATGTATTAATGTAATTGATGCTTTTTTATTAAAGGCACATGTCAAAACCTTCAGGCCAAAAGAGTTTTAATGTGTGCTTTTAATAATTGTTTGAAAAACTGTCAAATCATTAGAGGTGCACAAGAGATGATTTTTTTGTGGCCAATTCCTTACAGGTTAATTGATCTATGGACAACCCTTTTTTAATCCCCACATTTCACACTGTGTGAAACACAATAGCACATATATAGCACTTTCTATTAGCAGAAGATATATAGCGCTTTCTATTAGCAGAATGTAACATAACCTAGGTCTTTTACGGGTTAGACTGGCATTTTAACTTCATGAATGAAAAATCAGTTATCCACTAAAATAACAAAAATTAAATAAATGCTACATTGGAGGCAACTGCCTATTTTGCACAATGTCATGCATTTATATAGTACAACATCTTGATATCGGTATAGCAGCAGCTTTTAAATATAGCATTAGTGCACTTAACTGACTCATCATTTATGTCTTAAAATTTAAACGCAGAATACAAATAAATCGGTTCTGATTATGATCATGCATCCCCATGAATCAAAATTTAGGCAAAACCTGCTCTTGATACCAAGTGTGAAGTGCTGAAGCTAAATATACTCAATATATTAGCATAAAAGCATTTCATGTTAAAAATTTACTAATTTTAGACTGTAAGACTGCAGAGTGTCCTGAGAATTTGAGCAATTCTATGATAGGATCATTAGCAAGTCCAAGGCCAAGTACACTGTGTAGCATACTTTTGAGAGAGCATATTGCTGCAGGTCTTTGGAGAAAATGTCAGAATTTGCATGCTGCCAGACATGACCAGCTAATAAAATACTTTAATTTCCCAAAACAACAATGGGCATAAACTACTGTGGCTGCAGTTCAGTGCTGTGTGTGAAAAGTCACATCTCTGGAAGGTTTAGCATGCTACAATGGAAAATATTTAGTAGAGTGGAATTGGGAAATGCTGCTTTGGAGTATTCTGAATGTTTATGCAGCTCAACTAATGAACTGTTGTTCATTTTCATAGATAGCATTTTCTGAAACATAATGGAGAATCCCTACAGAGTGTAGCCATAAAATCGTGTGTGTCCATGTTTATTACAGTTCAGCATGGCTTGGTATACCTGGAGTGTGATGCAGATGGTCAGTGGGTCAAGAAGAAGAACACTAGTGAGTGTGAACCAAATGACCCAGACCAGAGGGATATGGTATGTCTGAGAATTTTTTGATTGGTTTGTACAGATGATATAGTAAAACTAGAGCTGGGCGATATGATGATATTTATGGTTATAGTGATAAATTCCATCACGAAATGTTGCAATATGCTATTCTGAGCAAATTGGGAATGTCGCCAGTACTTAACGAACAATGACTGCGTGTTTCAGAACAAAAAGGGCATAATTAGTTCTGTTTAATTAGATTTAGAGTGGTGCAGTATGTAAAATGCTGAATACAAATCATTGTATTCATGGTTTTTGACAGTATTTTTTAAGCATGGCACTAATGGTTATTTCTTGTCTGTTCCAACTTACTAGTTGTCAGAGAAACTAAATATCATAGCATTTTGTATATCGTAAAAAGTTCTTTAGGTATTGTGATATTATATTTTTGCCATATTCCCCACCCTTAAGCAAAACACAGACAAAGCTCTGAAGGATGTTCTAGAGAAAAGATGTTGTAAAATGTTCTTTCATACTTGTATGTCTACAGCAGCACTATGGAAGGATCCTCAGTAAGTTCAGGGCCATGTACACTGTGGGTTACTCTCTCTCCCTTGGAGCACTGGTGCTGGCACTGGGCATCTTGGTGGCTTTCAGGTAATAGTTACACTGTGACACTCAGTCTGACTACTGGTAGTGGACCTTGAGCCATATAAACATGACTTCTGAAACAGCCCCATACACTCTCAGAAAAAATAATGAAACTGTCACTGGGTCAGTACCCCTCGTGTCACTAGGGTGGTACCCTCATGGGTACAGCTCAGTATCTTTAGTCAGGGAACATAATTGTACCATAATAATGGTGTGTATTGACTCCATACACTCTGTCTCGTGTCCAGGCTTTTTATTTCATTGTTCTTTTTAAAATATTAGGTTATGAAAAGGTACAAGTATTTTGAATGGAAAAAAATAAACTTTTTAAGGTACACAATTTGCCCTAAAACCACTGTTGTACCTTTGAGGAAATATTTATATTGTTTGTACCTTGACTAATGAGAAATGTACATTCACAGTATCATTATTTCTAACAGTGTAGTAAAACTGATAAATACTTTACATGCTTTTAGTAAAGTAAACAAGGTTGAGCTATGTATGATAGTTTGGTAGTTGATGGTCTATTTGGCTGCTGCAAATACTTGTCAGAAGCTGGCATTGTGCCAAATTAAACCACTGTAGTTAGACTGCTACACAAGAAACATAACCTAGATCCATTTGACCAAAAGGGCTCACAGAAGTTAGTGAAGGTAAATTGAGACTAAATAATGATGAGAGTAACATTTCGGTCTTTGTTTTATTAGATGTTGCATTTGACATCATAGAAAGTAATATAGCACTAAATGAACTTGACAAAATATTATCTAGTACTACTTTCAATTGATTTATGACTTTTAACTGAAAGATAACAAATGTTTAGTCTTGGTAACAATACTTTTCTTAGGCATGACTTTCTATGTGGTGTACCCCAAGGATTTGCTCTTGGTTCTCTTTTATTTACAGCCAATGCTATATAATCAGCGAACATGTGTCAACTTCCTTAGTTATTCAGTGGAAGGTTCTGTAGTTACTGAGTAATAGGCCTTAGTATGTAATAAGCATGGGCTTTTAGGTGGTTAAGCATTATCAGGGGAGGGTTATATGAAATGATATACAGCTTTATGGGTTTAACCACAGAAAAAGAGTATTAAAAAAAAGTATTATGTGTACAAGGAAGTTTGGCTCCACAAATGAAGCCTTAAGTCATTTTAATAATTTCACCAAAGTAATGTAAGATAAAATAATCTTACCTTATAATAATACCTTAGAAACATTGCTAAAATTAGATCTTGCCCTTTAAAGCAGAACCCTAGGAAGCTGACTTAGGCTTTTATTTTCTCTTGCACTGACTATTGTTACACACTATTAACTGGGAGCTTAAAATAACAAAGACAGACTACAACTTGCACAGGATGCGGAAGACAGACTGCTTACAAAAACAAAAAGAGAGAACATATTACACCTGTTCTAACAGTTGCCTCTTCAAGGATTTTTCATCATGAACTTGGTTTTTAATGACTTTGTTGTTTTTTAGTTTCACCATCAGTTTTATTTTAGATTCTTCCTCAAGCTTCTTCCCTCCTGCATTGTTTTGTTAGCTGATGGTTGTCTCTAAGTCACAAGTGTTCACTAGCACTGGATTGTTGTTGCTTTGATACCTGTAGGAAGCTGCACTGCATGAGGAACAACATTCACATGAACCTGTTTGCATCCTTCATCCTGCGAGCCTCATCTATACTCATCAAAGACGCCTTGCTGGAGAGGCCAAGTTTCAACATTGACCCTGGCATCACCAATGACATGGAGATGGAGTGGCTTGTCAAGAACGAAGTGAGTGTTTTTCTACTGCATATTCTAGCATAATATTTTCGAGCGCCAGTCTAAGAGTGTTCTGGAGAATTTGAAGCTTCACTTGTGCTGTGCTGTTTTGAAACTCTTGAAACCTGTGAAAGGCTTGGCAGTTATCTGACAAACTGGTCAAACTGGATGCTTGAGTGCTAAGCTGTGCAGAATCAGGCATATCTCTGCAGTGTAAGACAAATTGTAGGTTTAGATGTATTATTAGAATTGTAGTAGTGGTTGAAGGTCAGCAGTCAATGAACTTGGCTCCTCTTTCTTAAAAATTAAGCTTCCTAAATGGTTCTCAGCAGGGCTTAATTCATAAATGATTAGGTCCCAGACTAGTGATGAATGGGGCAGGTCAAAGGGGTGGGCAATGGTCATGTGGGGAAATCCATGGATCAGCATGAGCATTTTCAATAATATTAGATTGTACAATTAATGTATTGAGGCTCTTAAGAATCAAACATTCTCCTCTCCTCTTATGTGGGTTTCCCAAACCTAAACAACACCCTCTAATGTGTAAGTACTTAATAAATCTGTAGTTAAGAAATTTGTGTCATATTCCAGTGGTGGCAGTATAATTGGGCCCAGTTGGAAATAAAGGTATGAAACTGGGGCCATACCCCTCCTGTCATTGGGGTGGTATCCTCAAGGGTACATCTCAGTACCTTTAGTTAGGGAATATAATTGTACCAAAATCCATTGAAATTATATTTTGTTTAAGTATAAGTTGTATTGACTCCATACACCCTGTCATGTCTACAGGCTTTTTATTTTATTGTTCTGTTTTGAAACATTTGGTTATGAAAATGTAAAATATTTCATTTGCCACTAGGAAAATGTGTTTAAGGTACAAAATTGGACCTTAAAACCACTGTTGTACCTTTGAGAATACTTTTACACTGTTTGTACCTTTATTTCTAACAGTGTATGCCTACTCACTTATTTCATTAGCTCATCCAAAGAAAAGTCTCATTAACAAATACACAAAAAACTGAACAAATAAAAATAGTCACAAAATATGTGACTTACTACAAATTCTATTTTTGAAATTGATCCATCAAAATTCCAGTTTTACTAGTATCCAAAGCTAGGAGACTTTTGCGAAGCATTTCAGAGTAGGATAACAGCACAGAAAAACTCCTTCAAGGCCATCAAAACCACTCATAGGCTGGAAGCATGAAAAATTAAGGGATCAACAGTCAGAGCATTATTGTGAGTTATAAACAACATCAGTAGCATTTCTGTCACTGCTCCCCAAACAGGAGTTGAAAATGAAAGAACATACATGTCATAGGATGAGGTGACACAGCATGCTACTTTTTACTTCACTTTTACACATTCTGTTATATATATCAGTTTGTTTGTAAAAGATATTTCTATTTTATGTATATCTGAACAAGCATAAATTAGGCCCTAGTTCTCGCCTTGCATGTTCAGTTTTAGGAACCTTGCTTTTTTATGTTACCTTTATGTAATACAAAAGTTTCATTTACAAAAATTGTTCTTTTTTATTACTGTCCATTGAAAGGTTCTTTAGAGACTGTTCCTTTATGACATCTCTTCAAAGAACCCTTTTTGACTCTTTAAGAGTGTGTGGTCATGAGTTAATGAGTTTATCTACTATTGATCTACTGAAGACTCATATTGCTATACTATTGTGTCAGCAGTTGAATAAAAAGTGGCAAAAAGGGTCACGTCATGTGTAAGTAAAGTTTTATGTATAAAGCAGCTTGATATGCCTTAACATGTTAGGTTTTGCAGACTGCCGTCGGCTGCAGGATAGCCATGGTGATGATGCAGTACAGTATCATTGCTAACAGCTACTGGCTGCTGGTGGAAGGCATCTACCTGCACAACCTGCTGGCAGTGACAGTTCTGACTGAGGGGAACTACTTCAGCATCTACTTGTGCATAGGCTGGGGTGAGGACTCAGCATTTATCTGTGCATAGAATAGAAGAGCTTTCACTTCTCTCACCTGGAACATCACATGTGAAAAAGTCAGAGATCACTCTTTAATTTTTTAAATTTCCAGTCAAAACATCAATTAAGTAAAAATTGTTTATTTTTCAGAAGACCTTTGTCTCTAACTGAGAAAAGGAAATGAAAAAAAAATCTGCTGGTGTCCAGACGTCTCCCTCACTGAATGTGTTTCGTTTTACTTGGATTGTGAGAAGCAGAATATGCAAACTGAACTTTGGAGGTGTGGAAAAATATCAAGTCTCCTGGAAAGAAGTAAATTGTAATACATTATAGGGACTGCTATACTGTAAGATATTGGCATTGGAGTGCTGCACTTGTAGGCTTTAGGCTGAATACAAAACAATGATGACACAAAAACTGATTAACATGAAAGTCCATTTACACTGTTATTATTACACTATTTATTATTTTTTTCTGTATATAAATATAAATGCTGCATCACGTCACAAAGCTTTTGAATATCTACACAGGAAACAAGACTTGAACTTGCTATGTATAACACATTTAAATGTAGTTTTGGTAGCTGACTTCAAATAAAAAAAAAACATCACTTTGTATTACTTGAAATTTCCAAGTTTCCCTGTTAAGTGTCCTCTTTCATCCGGGTCATACATATCTCCACCTCATTGATCAGTTTCTCCTCATCCATTTTTGGTTAGAACGACAGAATTCATTTCATCTGTATATTCTCTTTTGTCCTGCTATTTCAGCAACTCAGACATATCTGAAACGAATCAGCAGATGATTTACAAATTACAATCTAGAACAGAGTAAAACATCATCATCATCATGGTTAACCGCTCAGTCCAGATAGGGTTGCGGTAGCAGTTGAAGGAGTGGGCATGCCATCCTTTTCCAGGCTAAGAGCATGGACTCAGACTTGAAGCTGCTGACCGACATACCAACCGCTTCACACTCAGCTGCAAACCGCTCCAGCAAGCTCTGGAGGCATTCATGTAATTCAGCTAAAAGAACAACATCATCTGCAAATAAAAGAGATGCCACCCTCCAGCCTCCACACATAATACCCTCATGACCCCAGCTACACCCTGACACCCCATCCATGAATATCACGAACAGGAGTGGAGATGGGGCACAACCCTGGCGGAGTCCAACGCTAACACTGAAAGACTCTGACTTAATGCTGAGTATACGAACACAGCTCTCACTTCAGGAGTACAGAGATTGGATGGCCCAGAGTAGTAGCCCCGACACCCCATACTCCCAGAGGACCGCCCACAAGATATCTTGGGAAACATGGTCATAAGCCTTCTCCAAGTCCACAAAACACATGTAGACTGGGTTGGCAAACTCCCATGCCCCCTCAACAATCTGTGAGAGGGTGAAAAGCTGGTCCATTGTTCTACGGCCGGGACGGAATCCGCAGTGATCCTCCTCAATCTGAGGTTCAACTATCAGTTGGAGTTTCCTTTCCAGCACCTTGGCATAGACTTTCCCAGGGAGGCTCAGCAGTGTGATACCTCGATAGTTGGCACACACCCTCTGGTCCCCCTTTTTAAAAATAGGGACCACCACCCCGGTCTGCCAGTTCAAGGGTACTGTTCCCGAGGTCCATGCAATGTTGCAGAGGCATGTTAGCCATGACAGCCCCACAATATCCAGAGCCTTAAGCATCTCTGGATGAATCTCATCCACCCCTGGTGCCTTGCCACCGAGGAGCTTAACAACTACCTCAGTGACCTCCACCAGGGAAAACGAACTTGACACACCAGAAGCCTCTGGCCCTGACTCCCGTGAGGAAGGCACATCTCCTGGATTAAGGAGTTCCTCAAAGTGCTCCTTCCACTGACCGACAATATCCTCATTTGAAGTCAGAGTTTCTCCACCCTTGCCGAATACAGCTTGGGCGCAGCCACCCTGACTGCTCCTGAGTCGCCGCACAGTTGTCCAGAACATCCTTGTGGCCGAACGAAAGTCTTTTTCCATGGCCTTACCAATCTCCTCCCATGCCCTGGATTTTGCTTCTGCCACCATTGCGGCTGCCACCTTTTTTGCCTGTCGGTACCTATCTGCTGAATCGGGAGTCCTTCGGGCCAACCAGTCCCTAAAGGCCTCTTTCTTCAGCTTGATGGCCTCCCTCACCACCAGTGTCCACCAGGAGGTTCTTGGGATTACCGCCCCGACAGGCACCCACAAGCTTTTGGCCACAGCTACACCTGGCAGCTTCCACAATGGAGGTTTTGAACAGGGTCCATTCAGACTCCATGTCCCCTACCCCCTCCTGGGACATGAGAAAGCTCTCCCGGAGGTGGGAGTTGAAATCATTCCAAACAGGGGCCTCCGACAGTCATTCCCAGCACACCCTCACTATTCGCTTGGGCCTACTGGGTCTGACCATCAGTCTTCCCTGCCATCCGATCCAACTCACCACCAGATGGTGATCAGTTGACAGCTCAGCACCTCTTTTCACCCAAAATATATGGTCCCAAGTCAGATGAAACGACAATTAAGTCGATCATTGACCTTTGACCCAAGGAGCTCTGGTACTATGTACACATCCTTGTGTTTGAACTTGGTGTTCGTTATGGACAATCCATGCCTGGCACAGAAGTCCAATAACAATTCACCATTCGGGTTTAGATCGGGCAGGCCGTTCTTCCCAATCACGCTTCTCCAGGTCTCCCAGTCATTGCCAACGTGAGCATTGAAGTCTCCCAGTAAGACTATGGAGTCTGTAGGCGGGACCCTTTCCAGAACGCCGCCTACTCGCTCCAAGAAGGCCGAATACTCTGACCTGTTGTTTGGTGCATAAGCACTGACAACAGTCAGAGTTTTCCTCTCTGTGATTTTAATTCGCATTGAGGTGACCCTCTTGTCCACCGGGACAAACTCCAAATGCATGGTCACCAGCAGGGTACTTGTGAGTACCCGCCCTGCGCCTCTCATCCTGTGCAACCCCTGAGTAGGAGAGGGACCAACCCCTATCCAGGAGTTTGGTTCCAGAGCTGACACTATGGGTGGAGGTGAACCCAACTATATCTAGTTGGTACCTCTCAACCTCCTGCACAAGCTCCAGCTCCTTCCCCCCCAATGAGGTTACACAGGTTAGAGTAAATCAATAACAGTAAAATAGGACTTATAATACTCAATTTAGATTGTTTCTGACATTTCCCTTTTTTCAGTTTTTCTCTTTTGTGGTATAAATAAGCATGTACAATTAAAATGTTTAAAAAGACCTCTAAATAGTTGTGGAATTCCAACCTTTAAATGTCTTAAAGAGCTTTGGTCCAATTTCCATTATTGACAGATACTTGCACTCATAGACGTCCTCTTACTAAATCACACTGAGTTCACTGGTATATACTGGAAGCTCTAGTAACAGTCAAAGTGTGGACAAACTGAATAGTGGAAAAATTTGATATTATACCTAGTTATAGGTATATGTAGTTCTGTGTAATTTTCTGTTAAATCTGTTTTCTGCTTTTTTTCCTGTGGCTGAAAAATGAATAACTTGTACTTAATGTCTCTTCTGACTGGAAATTAAAGGTTCTCTTTGACTTTTGCACAGTACTACATATGAAATTGCTATGCATATTATGAAGTTAATTTAACTTTCCCTGTACCAGTAGATAATTTTATTAGTCAAATATCATGCTTTCATTTTCATCTTGTGTGATATGAAACAGTGTTGTCTCACATTCTTTCTCTTTCAAACAGGAGCGCCACTCATCGTTGTGTTGCCCTGGATCATCGTAAAATACCTCTATGAGAATGAGGAGTAAGTTGCTCAGTACATAGCAGAGTTTTCTAAAACAATAACAAGGATTATTGTAGCACGGCAATGTGAATGTCACCAATTACTGAAATGCTTTTTGTGCTTTCCGCATGCTTTCTGGCTAAAATAACATTTGCGAGGTCTAAAGTTGCGAGTGTGATGACATCATACAGTCAGAGTTGTTGAGAGAGAGACTACGAACATGTTTAAAATAAAATCCGGCATGTTTTCGTTGCTAGTAGCAGACGAAAGGCAGAGGGTGATTACTCTCTCTTGAGCATCTGTTGCATAACAAATCAAGTACATAAGAGACAAACATGGAATGAGAATGTGAGGTACTCTACTGCAACCCTGCTGCCAAAAACTGTGATGCTATGCAGATGAGCTGCTTTCCTTTGAAGTGATAGCTGGAAAAAATAGCAACTCAGAAACGGCGGTATGTTTTCTTCTAGCCATGCAGTAGCCTAGACTCTGCGCTTTCTGGATGCAGCCCTGCCTTGCAATGCATAGATCACATTGCCTATGTTTCTTCTTGGATGGCTTTCAAGAAGTAAATTACACTCGATGGCCACACTCTCTGCCTACTTGGTAGTATTATAAATAAGGAGAAGTTTCAGCTATTTGCCAGAGGTACACTGCTCTGATTAATGACACTGATGAATGGCAGCATTCTTCATATAGACACTGTTTGCTTTAAGAGCATTCTGTGATTTATAGCAGGCCACTCTAAAAGATCATAATTCCTTAACTCTATCAGTCAGAAAAAACAATACCATTTTTAAAAATAGCTGTACAATATCGGGAAGGGTTTGGGTTGGGGATGTGGAAGAGATTATTTTGGAAAAATACCACGAAACAGGCTGCAACACTGCATTAAATTGCACTAAATCAGAAGCTTTACCCTTTTACATGACATTAAGGGGTAGAATATGTACAGTTGTATGCAAAAATCTAGGTGCCTATGGCCAAATTAATTTTTTTAATGCACAGTTAATGTTTATTTGCTGAATTTAACATTGAAAAAAAACATCAAATACGGTTTGTACAAATTAGGATGTAAAGGATGCGTTAAGTTATTTTCTATTAGAAAATCAACAAAGCATCCTTTGACCAAGGGCTCCCAAAGTTTTGTATACCACAGTATGTGCACTTTTCCTCACTGTCAGTAAGGTATATACTATGCATGCACAAAACGTCAGTGGACAGTATATTATGTAATATTGTTATCTTGGAGCCAACGCTGGAATATCAGGTGATAATACATGCATAGGTCATTCCTTTCATTTAAACTTAATAAGACAAGTTCAATAGATTTGATTGGTCCTGTATGTATTTATTTGTTGTATTGTCTTATCATATTATGTTGTATTGTATTATCATGTTTTTCCTGATTAAAATGAACAAGATCTTAAATATATATCATTCATTATAATATAGTCTGTTAGTTCAGACCATGCTTTCAGCATGTGGTTGTAATATGAAGAGACTGTATGGCTGTAGGGGAGAGAGAGCTCAGCGACTTCTGCTTTAAACCAGAAGGACAGGCCCCGACCTTTTTGATGAACAGACATAGGACTGGTAGTGGGTTGGGAAAACTTAGTGGGAAACAGAAGGGAATTTAAAGGGCTTTATATTGCAGGAGGAAATTGGTTTAGGCATGGTCCTCCTCTCAAACGTTCATGTCGTTTGATAACTCTGTTTTTTGGTGGGTGGGAGCCTCAAGTTGGAAACGATCGTGGACAAGTTCAGACTGCTTAGGTAAGACTCCTAACAGCCCGTTTGTGCCAGATGAATTTCTGAGGCATGGAACAGATACACCTCCATTTTAACACTCTTAAGATGTTAAGACGTGTGTTTTAGTTCTGTCAAAACACATGCCCATCTTGTATTTTTATTTGCACGCATGAGTGAAGTGTAAACTGCCTAAAGAGCCAGTCAAAACACACACTCACAATTTCTAAACTATATTCAAAATAATAATTTACACTGTTAGAAATAAAGGTACCATGCAGGTACATGATTCATTCATCAAGGTACAAACAATGAAAGTGTACCCTCAAAGGTATAACAGTGGTTTTAAGGTCCAGTGGTGTACCTTACATGAGTTTTTCCTAGTGGAAAAGTAGACATTTGTACTTTTTCATAACCGAATGTTTTAAAACACAACAATAAAATAAAAGCCTGGAGGCGAGATAGGGTGTGTGGAGTCAAAACAACTTAGAAAATATCATTTCAGTGGATTCTGGTACAATTATGTTCCCTGACTAAAGGTACTGGGATGTACCCCTGAGGGTACCACCACAGTACAAAGAGGGGTACTGCCCCATTTACAGTGTCGTACCTTTTTTTCTGAGAGTGTACGAAGAGTGATTATCCTGTTACCATGATCGTTGACCAGCAGCGACTGTGCTATACTAAAGGTGTGTGGAAGCTTATCTAACAGGAACAGTGGAAAAAACTGTTTGTGCTATTAGGTTTGAAAATTGCTAGAAAACTATTATAATTAGAAAAAGAAAAGTAGAATAAAATAATGTTCCTACCTGACATGTGGTTGACATAGATGAGTCTGAGGCAGAGTGTATACACTACACTATCCTAACATGAAGCTAACCTGTCGCATCTGATGTGAATTTTTTGTAATGTTACATTCACTGACAACTAGCAATGGATCTGTATAACAGTGCCTGCTTAATAATGTCAAATATTCTCATAAATAAATAAATATTTACAATAATTGTCTGATCAACTATGTCATGCTTAAAAATAATCAGTGACCATCTTTAGTGTTTCAGGGTCTTGCACCCACTAAGCTTCACACTATGGATTATAGTGAAAATTTGTGAACTAATTTCCAGTTAAAATCATTGGTATTAATGAGGTCTGAACCGGTTAACGGTTATCATTATCAGCCCAGAAATTCTGTATGTGCGCTTCCAGAATATACTTTGTCAGTATGATACCTATCACTTCTTAAGTGCTGAAGTGAGTATTATCCATCTCTATCAAATAAAAGAGGACTGGAGCCAGCCAGCTTAAAGCTGTTCTGGAACACCTTCAGCTGTTATGTAAGGGCTGTAAATGGTATGCTGCATTCCCTCTGCTGTGGCTTAACCCACTGCCTGTATCTGCTCTCCTGCCGCAGTTATAGCACATATCTACTCTCCTGTGTCCTAGGATGAGGTCCCCTTCTTCCAGACTAGTCTGAGTGTCTGCTTTCAGGACTTCTGCTTTGATAAAACATCAATTTATCCCTCTGGATGAGCCTGGCCTTGGCTTCTCTCCTCTGTGGCCTTCAGTAGTAGACTGACTCTCTCTAGAAAACTTATCGATACCGCCATGGGCTTTCAACCTTGCAAAAAAAACAGTACTGATCTAGTGCATGTAAAAGATAGCCTAAATGGCCTCTATATGTGGTGCACTACATGGAGCAAGCGCTAATGCCTTTTATACCTTGTGCCATCGTCACGCCCCAGTAAAGTTTGTGGATTTGGAGGCAGTGAAATAACTGGAACTGTAAATGTTGTGGTCACATACTATGTGTTGCACTGTGTTCAGGTAATCTCTCAACTCCTGTCTGTCCCCAGGTGCTGGGAGCAGAACATAAACATGGAGTACTGGTGGATTATCCGTTCCCCCATACTGCTGGCAGTGCTGGTGAGAGCCTCTCTGCTTCTTTCAACTTCTATTTTAAGCACATGGCCTCCTTCAGCTTCCTGTATGGATCATACTGTCCTCTGTCTGGGCCAATGGATAAAGCCACTTTATCCTCACCCTTAAAC
The DNA here is from genome assembly GCF_015220715.1 of Pygocentrus nattereri. NCBI lineage: Eukaryota > Metazoa > Chordata > Actinopteri > Characiformes > Serrasalmidae > Pygocentrus > Pygocentrus nattereri. The sequence continues at coordinate 9,276,008 of NC_051211.1, read as the reverse complement.
ACCTCTCTTAGCAAAGCTCTGACTCCACTCCTGTCTCTTTGATTATGATGTCCTTTCTCTTTATGTGTCCTCTCCTGTCCTTACATATGTTATAGCTGGTTAACCTTTTGAGTCACTACACTACAACCCCAGTTCCAATGAAGTTGGGACGTTGTGTAAAACATAAATAAAAACCGCATATGATGATTTGCAAATCCTTTTCAACCTATATTCAATTGAACACACTACAAAGACAAGATATTTAATGTTCAAATGGATAAACTTTACTGTTTTTTGCAAATATTCACTCATTTTGAATTTGATGCCTGCAACACGTTCCAAAGAAGTTGGGAGAGGGGCATGTTTACCACTATGTTACATCACCTTTCCTTTTAACAACACTCAATACGTGTTTGGGAACCGAGGACACTAATTGTTGAAGCTTTGTAGGTGGAATTTTTTCCCATTCTTGCTTGATGTAGAACTTCAGTTGCTCAACAGTCCGGGGTCGTATTTTGCACTTCATAATGCGCCACACATTTTCAATGGGAGACAGGTCTGCACTGCAGGCAGGCCAGTCTAGTACCCGCACTGTTTTACTATGAAGCCACGCTGTTGTAACACATGCAGAATGTGGCTTGGCATTGTCCTGCTGAAATAAGCAGGACGTCCCTGAAAAAGGCGTCGCTTGGGTGGCAGCATATGTTGCTCGAAAACCTGTATGTACCTTTCAGCATTAATGGTGCCTTCACAGATGTGCAAGTTACCCATGCCATGGGCACTAACACACCCCCACATCATCAGAGATGCTGGCTTTTGAACTTTGCGCTGAAAACAATCTAGATAGTCCTTTTCCTCTTTGGCCTGGAGGACACGACGTCCATGATTTCCAAAAACAATTTGAAATGTGGACTCGTCAGACCACAGGACACTTTTCCACTTTGCGTCAGTCCATCTCAGATGAGCTCGGGCCCAGAGAAGCCGGCGGCGTTTCTGGGTGTTGTGGATATATGGCTTTCGCTATGCATGGCAGAGTTTTAACTTGCACTTGTAGATGGAGCGACGAAATGTGTTCACTGACGATGGTTTTCTGAAGTGTTCCTGAGCCCATGTGGGAATATCCATTACAGAATGATGTCGGTTTTTAATGATGTTTTTTAATGAGGTTTTTTAATTCCTCTTTGGCCTGGAGGACACGACGTCCATGATTTCCAAAAACAATTTGAAATGTGGACTCGTCAGACCACAGGGCACTTTTCCACTCTGCATCGGTCCATCTCAGATGAGCTTGGGCCCAGAGAAGCTGGCGGCGTTTCTGTGTGTTGTTGATATATGGTTTCCAATGAACCTGTTCACCTGTGGAATGTTCCAAACAGGTGGTTTTTTGAGCATTCCTCAACTTTCCCAGTCTTTTGTTGCCCCTGTCCCAACTTATTTGGAATGTGTTGCAGGCATCAAATTCAAAATGAGTGAATATTTGCAAAAAACAATAAGGTTTATGTGTTTGAACATTAAATATATTGTCTTTGTAGTGCATTCAATTGAATATACGTTCAAAAGGATTTGCAAATCATCGTATTCTGTTTTTATTTGCTTTACACAACATCCCAACTTCATTGGAATTGGGGTTGTATTTAAATGTAATTTCATATCATTATAAATCCTGACAAAAAATGTAAGTGAAATATTTCTAATAGGTCTTTTTAACATTAGTTAGTAGCATTTTTAACAGTGCCACACCTCTTGTATGCAAGTTTGAACACCCCCAGGCAAATAATGTTTGTTGATTTCTAAGTGAAAATCAGTTAACAAGCTTTCTACAGTGAGCAAACTTAAAAATGCAATTTTCTGTCATGTTTAGTGTACAATTTATTTATTTTCAGTATATTGGAGAAAAAACAAAACATCTTTAATGTTTAATTTTTAATTTTATTTTATGTTTAATTTTTCCAGTATGTAAAATTTGGCAAATAAACAATATTATAAACAAAAATAAAACTGTGCAATAAAATGTATATAAGTGTGTTAGTTTATGTTTTCTTAGAAAATCAACAAAAAATGTAGTTTGACTAGAGGTGCTCAATCATTTGCATACAACTGTATGTAGTTCTTGCCAATGCTTTAAAACTTAGGTCTTAAGTACCAGGCTACAGGACAATGTCATATTTACATCTAGTCCGTCATACATTTACAATTCATACTATCATTTTGTTTGCTTGTTTGTTTTTTTGTGGCTAAATATTTACATTACATAGGTTATAGCTCACATTTCGCTCAGCTATAAGCAGTCTCACTGCAAACTCCTAAGATGTCTTACAGCTCAGTGTGGAAGGTAATTTTCTTATATAACTCCTTAATTCTGGGAATGAACTTTGTTTAAAGCAAAAAACACCTGTGCATATAACTGTCTTTTTGAATAAGTTAGCTAGTATCCTAATTCAGACTGTAAGCTAGCCAGGTCTGTATGTGTGGATTCATTCAGAATTAAGAAAAGAGTGGAGTTGTTAAATGACTACTAAAAACTACTACAACTAGTAATTATTTTATTTATTTATTTTATTTTTTTACCCGATTTTCTCCCCAATTTTAGTGGTTTCCAATTCGACCCACTACTTAGGACTTCCCCCAATCACATGATGCCACCAATGCTAGGAGGGTGGGGCTAGCACAGGCTTCCTCCGAGACCTGTGAAACCAGCCACTGCTTCTTTTCGAACTGCCGCTCATGCAATGTCACGGGACAGCCGAAGTATTAAAGTGATCTCCATTAGCACATGAACCAATACCTGTTCTCAGGAAATCTTAAAGCTGTCATTTTTAATGTATTTTTAGTCCTCAATGGACAGGATTTCTAGGAATTGTCCCTAAACCATGTTCTATCATAATTACTGCTCACTCTTGTTGCTCACTACATTATAGATAATGACCGTTCTCTCATTAGAGCCGGTGCTGGTTCTGAATGATAATGGGTTGGAGCAGCATCTGGCGAAAACATCTCGTTCTCTTTCACGCACAGCTGTTCCAATTCAAAATGCTTGCTATCTGACAGAAATGACTGCGTTTGAGCATTTACAGTTTCAGAGATGTTTTGGTTCCTGTCTGTCTCAGATATTTTTAAACGAAACACCACTGACTTTTTCTTCTTGCTTCATGCCTCTGCAACTGCACATTTGATCTCTGGATTGTTGCTTCATGCTGTGAGGAGGCAGACTATGCAGTTGTATCATCTTTAATGTGGCATTATAGTGCTAAACAACCCATGGAGATGTTCAACCTTGATTCTGCTTTGTTCTCTGCTCAGATCAACTTCTTCATTTTCATCCACATCATTAAAATCCTGGTGTCAAAACTGAGGGCTCATCAAATGAGATATTCCGACTACAAGTTCCGGTGGGTGTTCTGATGTACTGAAACAATGGACCTATCTATGCCCCATTATTTTGTAGCAACTGTTGTGAGGTTGGATAAACTTGGTCAACATCTCATTTAACCTAATGAAGGTTATAATGCTTCACTCAGTTTTGGGCAAATCAGAATTTAGAGGTTGTTTCTAACTTAAAATAAAATGTATTTTGCATATGACAGGTCACATTAGGATAGATCTGATGCAGTCACATCATGTAATCAAGCTATTGCTGTTGTTTCCAACCTGCCTCCTTTTGATTAGTTACAACCAGAGCCAGAATTTCATTTTAGGAGGGCTTGATTACAGATTGGAGGACCAGCTAGCAAGAGCATTATGTTCCAGAGAAATAGCTGTAGTGAGGGTAGCAACCACAAACAAGCCTACTTCACTATAGCTTCCACAATCAGCAACAAATTCTAAACACAGGAAAGATTGTTGACCTCACATTTACGTGTGTGGTTACTATAGTAACTGGTATCATACCGGACTGAATGGCTGAAAACTGCAAGTCTTTTCATTGTTTTTCATAGTATTGAAATAGTTTTTATTTTTTAGTGTGGTCAGCTTAACTACTTACAGAGCTTGCTGACTAGGTAAGTAGCAGACGTTAGAAAGGAGGAGACTGGTCACTGGTTGGAAAATGAATGGGAAATATAACGGAGTCCTGCCTTTCAGTAAAATGAGCTGGTTAAGCTGCTATTGGGAAAAGCTCCCCCTTATTTTAGAGGTATGCTGAGGTGCATTAGTAGGGAACAACCTGGTATTTGAGACAAATGCTACAAATTATTTTAGCTGTTTCTGTCAGATATTCAGTGATTTCAAATATGTTTCTGAAATGTTCATGTGGCTCTTAATTTGAGCTTGATAGGCCTCTCCCCTATCAAGAGATAGGAGCCTGATCTTTTTTTACTGTAAATAAATGCCCAGGGGACTTGCAACGATGGGCGAAATGGACAGACAAGTAGATGGACTTTTGGACTTTGGTGGTAGCCTTTGCTAGGTACTAGCACAGCTCAGCTAAATTCAATCTGCAGCTAAGTTCAATCATACAATCTGCAGAAACAGTGCAGCAGGCTAGCACTTACATGTTAGCACAGAAAAAAGTACTTCATTGCAGGTGTAAAATAGCACCGGTGTACGAATAATGGCAGTGTGTTGCCGTTAAAATTGTCATGTTGAAAGCAGATGCCGAATTAAGAGCTTAGGCAGTCACTTTTGTTTGTGTAGGGAGGAAAAACAGCACAATGATGCAACAACCCAGCACCTTTGGTTTCATTCTTTATTAAAAGTTGCAGGAAAAATGATATTTTGTAACATTTTCATGTCATTGGAAGAGTTTGTTTTGAGCTGTTAGAAATCTAGGCTCCACAGGCCCCCCATAACTATGCCCCTGGCTACAAGAATACAGTACAGCTTGATAGCATAACCAGAATTATAAACCACATTATGAAGCAACTCTAAACAGATATTGTAGTGGTGCATATTATTCACATAGTTCTGTGCTATAGTTTCTTATTAGGTTAAGTTATATTTTTGCCAGTGTTTTGTAAAGCTTGTCCAACTGAGCAACAGTAGCTATGATAGAGTGTCTTTGTGACCATGGATAGGTCAATTGGGCACAAATATATTTGCAATTATGTATTTCTATCCAGTTTTTATTGTTCTGTCTCATACTTCTTGTCCTTTGTTTTTTTTTTTTCTTTTGTTTGTTTTTTTTTGCAGACTTGCCAAGTCCACTCTCACTCTGATCCCTCTGCTTGGCATCCATCAGGTCCTGTTTTCCTTCGTCACTGATGAGTCTACCTCAAATGGTGCCGTATCCCTGCGTCTCACCAAGCTCTTCATTGACCTCTTCTTTAACTCCTTCCAGGTCAGTCTGGAAGTCTCTAAATGCTTCTGAGATGTAGGGGGTAAATAAGGGAAGAAGACCCAACAATGTTATTTTACTGAAAAGATTAATAATATATATGCATAGATCACTATTATCCAATTACTAAAAATTAGATTAACTGATGACAAAAAGTTTCTGGGGGAATACATCCCGGTTTGCACCGGTCCAGATTAATTAACTTGAATTAATTAGAGCAAATTTAGATGTGAACCCATCATTTAATCAGGACAAAAATTAAGAAGGGAGGCTTCTTGCCCTGGGGTCTTATTCCCCCCCAAGTTACTCTAAACATATTAAGTCCTCTATACTACTACAAATATTCAGGAGCTTCTAAGACATTAATATGTATATTATTGAGTTACAAACGTGAGGATTTAAATCTAGATCCACATACAGAACCTTGCAGTTTAACCCCTTAAAATCCACGCTTATTGCATACATACAATATATACTTTAAATGTGATATAGTATGCAAACATATGGGCACCCCAAGTCAAGTTACAGGTACAAGTAAAATGGTCCTGTAACACAATTACAGGCACAATTACTACTGGGGAAAACATAAAGTGTGGCCTGTACAAAAGTTGTGGCAGTGTTTTATATTTTATTTTTTCCAGTATGTTAAACTAATAAATAGAACTTACTGCAATAGAATCAATATTGGTACAGTAACTGCATCATCCAGTAAGTTAAGTTATAGAAGCACGTATTAAAAGTAGTCATGGCCATTTATTTACACACTTTATAATATGTATATATTATAAAGTGTGAATATAAATGACCATAAATGATCAAATAGCTATACAAATAGCTATATAGTATATAATCCTAGGCATTTCATTTATAACTAAGCATCCATAATACTATATATAATATTTTTATATAATTTATATATTATATCACACTCATCATTTACTTAGCTACATGAAAACAATTCATAAAAATTATGAATTAATTGTTTACACAGTTTTAAATGATTAAGTAGTTATTTTGGTCTTGCTACTTTGTGGTGCAAACACTTTACTTAATGTCCACTTAATACTTAATACTTTCTTAAAACATTAGTAATCATTAATTAGGACTCATTCATATTTAATTAATTAATAGTTCATTATAATTAACTACTACTTCTTGATGTAATTTAAGAGATATATTGTAATACATATCAAACTTTAAATTATTACATTTTGGGAAAACATTCACAGTGCTTTAATTATTTGTATGTCACTAACTAAGTAGTTAATAATTCAGATGGTAGCACTGATTAATGCACAAGTAACTATTATATAATTATTAATTTTGTATTTATCAAGATTAAGCTGCTATTTGTAGGGCCATGTTATTATAAAGTGTTACCAAAAGCGATGTAGAGCTACACAATAAATACAGGCATTTAGAGGTGCACTGTGAGCATTGCTGAAAGACTTAAAGTGATCTTATTAATAATTCAAAATATGAATCAGTGGCATGTTCGTGTTCAAATGCCTCTTCCTCCAAAAACAGTTAGAGCAGCCCAGTTGCCAGCGCATTCAGATAAAGAATAAAGAAGGGATGTGTCACTATTGGTATTTTCGCAAATAATTCCAGTAAAAGAGCAGACATCACAATCTCACTGACTCATTCCGTGACAAACTGACAGTGACTCTCACGTGGAGCACAGCTGCAGCATGTCAAGCTCACATCACTGAGTGAGAGAAATTGTCCTGATGAAGCTTCGCTCACCTAACAAATCAGAGAGAGAGAGAGCAGAGAGAATTAGCTTGGGAGGAGAGGGAGAGAGAGTGAGAGAGATGTCAGAAAAATGAATCATTTGGACTGTTAAAGGGCCATCTGTGCACACTTAGCTTCCACATCATGGTTTGAGTTGTTCAGCTTGCATGCACAGGAACACACCCAGTGTTTGACTCTTCACAAATTCACATATCCATGAGCTTCACCTTTTGAACTCAAAACAAAACATTAACCGTCTGTTTTGTTAGCTGTATTTGTCAAAACAGTCATCAGATGCACTTCATAACTCTGATCTGCTGAGCTTCATGAGTGACAGTGCAGGCTTGTCCTTCCTCAGCTGTCCTAGCCTGAGTTACTGCCATGTTTAGCTGTTGTTTGGCAGTGACTCTAACATAGCTCTGAGAATGGGTCACAAGTGATGACAACTGATTCACATTCTGATGTGTTCACAGGGGCTGCTTGTGGCCATCTTATACTGCTTTGTCAACAAAGAGGTGAGTGTAGCTTTCTTTAACATCAGTGTTTATATGGATAAAGAATCTTAGGGGAAGTGTGCAGATCTGGGATCAGCTCTACTGTATATTCAGCTATGCTGAGTACAGTACAGGTGTAGAGTTGTTTAGCTTTGAGCCATTGTATTCTTTTACTGTACTGTATTGTTTGATTTTGTCTCCTAAATACTGGGTGATGCATTGCATGTTTAAAGGGAGTAACAAGAACAGTAACAACAAAGGGAGCAGAAATAAAGGTAACAGTAGACAAAATTTAGCACACTGTTCTGGCTCGTACTGACACAAGTAGCCCTTTTTTCATTTTAAAACAAGTTCACACATCTTATGATTGTTCTTACACTAGTTATACTATCCATTTTATGAGGTGAGCTTATGTCAGGTTAAACCTGTAAAGACGAGTAAAACAGACCTGACAGCTGTTTTAAACAATTACACATTTTAGCAGATGCTCACAATAGCAGGCAAATGCCGCATTGTCTAAGCACTCTTATTTGCACAACAACTCATAAAATTTTCAAGAAGACACAATGTGTCTGAAATGAAACACAAAGATTTTATGATGGTAGTTTGGGTTTATTTACATCACTGGATCAGCATCTTGGAAAATTCCTTTTCTGATATCATCAACTGGAGATAATATAACCATATACAGTGTTCCCTTGTTTATCGCGGGGTAGTATTTATACACTATTTTAAGGCTTTATAAACCCTCCCCCACACTTTTACGCTTACATAAACCTTTCCCATTCCCATAATAACCATTCCCACACTGTTCTGTGCATGCATCGTACCTTTACACTTACTGTGTATTGTTTACAATCTCATGTAGGCAAGTAGCGTCTCAGGTGGGCAATGCTGCTTCTCGTTTTCGGTGTGTATTCATCCACTGAGTAAATATGCACTATTTACTGTAAATCATAATATTTTATGATTTATAACATTCCTTTATTGTTAGAATTAATATTTTAATATTTTTAATATATTTTTAGACACTTTGGGATTTTGTAATGTAAAAATTCATCAAATATATATATTTTCCACAGATCGAGTTCCGCAGAAAACCCGCAAAGTAGCGAAAATCCACGACATATTTTTTCCATTAATATTTTTTGAAAACCCGCGATGCACCGAGTCTGCGAAAGGTGAACCACGAAGTGGCGAGGGAACACTGTAAAGTACTATGAAAAAATATGTAAAATTTATTAAACCGACAGCTACATGCTTGTACACTGTTTTTAAAAAATGTCAAATACTCAATGTTGTGTATCTTTGTTAGACATTAGCTGATCATTGCTAAAGATGATTATAGATACCTCAAGGGCAATCTAGACCTCTCATGAATCTGTAAGACTTACATTCACCATATATGCTTACTAATGTTAAATCAGCATTAGTAATAGCCATTTCCATTGTTTAATACCAGAAAATTGACAAATCCAAGAGCCCAGAAGAAACAGGAGCCCATAATAATTAAAGATAGTTTAGATACCAAAAGTTTCAGATAGAGTGCCTACAGCAATGCATCTTGCAATCTGTCATCTCTCCAGTGGACACCATCCATGTTCAGGGGGTTGGCCAAGTCACGGTCTGTAACAGCAACAAGAGTTTAGTTTTATATTCAAATGAAGATGCTGCCAAAAATACAAATTAGACTTTCAAAAGTGGCAGGAAAAATAAAAAAATGGAAGATTATTTCACCTGTTCTTTTAAGGTAAGTGTGGATTTTTAAGATATACTGAAGCTGTTTATAGAATTGAAGCTTATATTACAGTTCAGTTTTAGCCTCATAAATCAATAGTACAACATACCCTCAATCTACAGCCAGGTAAAAGAGAATGTTTATGGATTAGGAACAATGTATCTGTCCCACACTAGTCAAAAACACTTAATTAACAAGTGTTGCTTGTTAATTAAGCCACAATACAATGCTTTTTAGAAGCAACAAACATTTCAGTTTTAGCCAGTTGCATACAGTTGCTTATATTTATCTTCACAGCTTGCTGCATGCTAGAAACAACAGCATGGTGAAAGTAAGAGTTAGATTTATAGAGCTATAAATAAATAAAATGTTTTATGCCTGTGGAATGTAGCAGTATCTGAGCTATCTAGGAGCTTGACACAGCACCATTGCTCTGACGTTCCAAAAAGCCACTCCTTGCTCCAGGCAAAGCCCACTGCTCTGCTCCCACTCCACACCACTCACATACTCTGGTTTATTATTATTAACCATCTGATCCTTGCTCTCTCTCCCATGTACAGTAGCAACAGTTTTTTGGCTTTATCTCAGAACAGTTTTCCTTTTGACCATTTGTCTGCGCTGTGTTCAGGTGCAATCTGAGATCCTGAAAAGATGGAAGCGATGGAAGCTCGGGAAGGACATTGAGGAGGAGTATCGCCACACCTACAGCAACACGGCTCAGGTCACCAACAGCATGCTTGTGCACGCTTCGGCAAAGCCCAGGCTGCCAGACATCCCCCGTCTGTCCTCTCCGCTCTCCAGCCCTGAGGAGAAGCACCTGCTGGCTGTCGGCTGCCCTAATGGCCTGGACCTCCATCTCAGGGTTCCCCTCACCTCCCTGCCACACGAGGGTGCCACTAACAGCGGCCCACCAGAGGACCCAGAGTTGGCGCATAGAGTGCAGTGTTACAAAGCACCCCAGGGGAATGATGAAAGCAACCTGTGAGAAGGAGGAGCGTGCGTGAGTATCGCAGTGATGGTTCCTGTCCGGCCCATGCTCCAGTCTCACTCAGTCTGGATCAGTCCTGAGCCTGCCGTCCGAGCAGCAGTCACATGTATGACTGTGAGTCTGAATCCCAGTCGCGTATGTGACTAGGACTCTGAATGATTGTGTATGTATGCGTGCAAATGTGTGTGCACGTGCCTCTGTGGCCACTCTCTGGGTGTGTGAGTCTGAGAGTATATGTGTGCATGAGTACATATACACTAAGCAAAAGTCAGAGACTACCCTTTATTTATTTAATTTCCAGTCAAAAATGCTCTTTGAGTACATATTTCCTGCTTTAGAAAAACATATATTTAACTGATGACGCAGTTGCCTCAACAAATAAATATAATATTAATTTATTTGCTATTTAGTGTGTCCAACCTTGCATTAATTACAGCTCCTATTGTTTTCAGGAGCATTGCTTTCGGTTATTCAAAGAAATCTGCATGGATTTTTTCCCACACATCCAAAATCCAGTCTTAGAAGTTTATTGCATTTTCTGCTTCTCACCCTCCAAGTAATCCCTCACAATCAGTGATGTTGAGGTCTGGACTCTGAGATGGTCAGTCCATTGTTCTGAGAACACCAGGAGTTTCTTTGTTTGATTTGCAAATTTTCTATTTTTTTGTCTACATTCTTTTCTCAGTAATAGCTTTTGACAGCTACACATCCTTTCTGACTCATAGTGCTGGGCTGCCTTCTCAGAGTTGAAGATGTGGATTCCTTTTTGAACTCCAGTGTTGGTACTTAATGGCAGTTTTGACTGGAAATGAAACAAATGAAGGGTCTCTGATATTTGCATAGTGCTATATGTGTGTGCTCATGTGTTTATCTGTGATGTATAGTCACATGCAAAAGAATGAATGCCATATTTTAAGTAATTAACTTAATTCCTTTTAGAAAATAAACAAATCATGTAATTCAACTGATGGCGTTCAAACTTTTGTATATGACTATGCATGAGTGAGTGCGAGTGCAAGATAGAGAGCTCTGTGGCCTCTCTGCTGCTCAGCGTGAAGGACGTTACGGTCAGCTGTTCCTTTCATGTGAAAAGGTGTTAAGTTTAACCTGTTGTGTGTGTTCTACGCACTCGGCACACGGACCTGGACGCAGGAATGTGCCTACCAGACCCCAACAGAGAAAATCTTCAGTGGAAACCTCAAGTGACATAGAAACCTGAAATTCACATTTCCTCCCTAAAACTGTTAATGGTTAACAGTTTATTAGGTACGGAAGACTGCAGCCTAACCGACCACTTACACTCAGACCAGAATAAAGGAAATTAGATTTAACTCTTGATGCAGATGTCATAGCACAAGGGGACAAGAGAAGATATTTACTCAGTGATTTTCAAAAGAGGCTTCATTTGATTTCCATTGACATTACAATTGTCCTGAAGTCCAAGACTCACAAGGACAAAAGCTTAAATGATTCCTGAAGATTTGAAGAAGTAATTTATCAGCATGAACTCATGTCTATGGACTCGAATCATCTAAAGAACCGTCTCTGCTATCTTCAATTTTAGCTTTGTCTTCAATGTCGTCCTTACTGTCCGAAAGATTTCGGTATTTGTGAAGCCCATAAGATTTAATTCTTGCTGTTGTTCTTTTACTGTGTTGTGGTGTTGTTTTCCAGTGATGCTGAGGTCTCAGATTGGTGACTACAGGGTGGTGTGATGAAGCACATCAGAAAGAGTGGCTTTCTTTCAAGATGTGTGAAAACTGATACTCCATATAGCCAAAAGTCTTATATGATATCTCATTTTCCTCAAGTGTGACAGTTTACAGGCTGATGTTTTTGACATGTTTTGCTATGAGGCAGGGCTGCACGATATGGGCATGTAAAATTGCTATACATTGCGATGTGCCCTGCAGTATTTAAATAACATATTAATGAATCCTTTTTGTGGTTAAAGATTGACCAAAATTGTTTTCATTTTTTGGTTCATGTGAATGCCTTGATGCATCTCCCAGAAAGTCTGGATCATCTGTGATTGGTAACAGAGGCATCATTTCTATATAGGAGCTTTCTGCAATAACAGTATTGCGAAGATCAGTGTTGCAATAATAATTAGGGCCATCAGAAGCAGCATCTTCCTTTCCTAATTATAGTCCAATATTTAGGTGTCATAAAGTCTTTTTCACACCAAGTGTTAGAAATAAACATGTAATTTTTTAATGCATTTCAAACATTCAACAAGTGCAATGTAATTCTATTAAACACATGGGAAAAAAACAAAAATGATGAAGAGTAGTAATGACAACAAAGATATATTTCTGTTAGCCAGCTTGATTCAAAGATGCAGACAGTAGGTAACAGCCCATTCTGCTAAAAATGCTAAACGGCAAGTTTTTCCAGCTCCTACAGGTGCAGAAGCTTCTAACCAAGTTGAGTTCAGAGAGAGTCCATCTGTGGTTCCAACGTTTTATTACATACATAATCTAAGAATATCTTGGCCAGTTAGTCCCTGTAGTTACTGAATAGTAAGCCTTAGTATGTAATAAGCCTGGGATTTTAAGGGGTTAAAAGGAGCAGACAAATCAGTACAGACCATGAGCTCTGGTATGAAAAACCAAGCACTGAGAACATTTTATTATTATTATTTTTAATACTCTGGTTCGGTGTCATACATCTTAAAAGCTGTGTTGCTCCCTCTTGAGCAACTGGAAATGATCCTAGATATACTGAAAATATTATTATGATACGCAGTTTTAATTAATGTGCATATCTCAATTCATTGATGATTTTTCCTCATTTATCAATGTTTCAGTTTTATTGTCCCATCCCTACAAATTATATATTGTGCAGCCCTGCCATGAGGCTAACATTTACTACCTAGAACTGACCTTGCTGCACTTGAGGTAGAAAATCATCCGCAGCAGATTTTTGACCCATCTGTTTCTTTGTGTGAAGGCATAAAAATTATACGTCCTCCTATATACAAAAAAAGCCCATGCAGTTATAAATACACAAAAACATATACATTTTCACAAATGCAAACACACAGCTGCTATTAAAAAATTCATTTGTGATCAATTCCCCACACATTTATTAAACAGTCAGTTAGTTAATATGAACTCTCAAGCACAGGTTACGTTTAATGCATCACCATAAATCATAATGATGTGCCAACTGTCATACAATTGCCTCTCTCTGAGAACATGTTGCCATTGTAAGTAAAAACAGACACACGGAATACACAAATATGGAAAAGCCGGAAAAGCCCTGACTCAATGCCTTAATGGGGCATCATGCCAGATCAGGTTCCTCCACACTACACTTCTACACGTGCCTCACCGATTTTACATCTACCCTCTCTCCCTGCTCTGCATTAGGATGCCATGTGAGCTGCTGATTAGTGCTATAATCAACTCCTTTTAGCAGTTTTCTCTATTTTATGTTTTAATTAGACTTCTAATGCAGGTACAGAGCAAGGACTTTAAGACGTCTTACGCTACAGAAAAAATTCTATCTTGGCAAAGCAAATTATCTTAAAGTTAACATGTATGGGAAATCATAACGCATTCTTCTCCCAGTCCTATTTCCGAGTGGAACACAATGTCGAGAGGGTCTCAGAGTTAGCTGAGTGATTTCTCGTTGTGATAGGATAGGTGGGGGTGGTGGAGAAATTGCAACATGATATTATTGGTTAATCGTATTTTTCTTTGCCTGCTGGTGCATAGTGACGAGCACATTCATTACATTTTCATGGACGACTGCAGAAAAAACATTTGGGTTATTTAAGTTATATGATTTGATGAATTGTGCTTATATAATATGACCGGGACCAGCTGAGTCAGGAGAAAACATGCTAAAATATACTGCTACGAATTACCCTGAAATAATAGCTTAAAAGGCAGAGGCAGCAGGTTGGATTTCAAGTGTGGGTTTCAGACCACATCATACGTCTTTGTGTAATAATGTCATGCGCACAAGTGTCAGAATGAAGGTCTGGCTCAATGTTTAGGTTTTTAAATGCAAAATCAAAAATATACTGATAAAGATTTGATGACAACAGTAGATAATTCATTGCATCCTCAAAAGACACGTCCTTCACCAAGTTCTCTTTAAATACTCTTTCAGCAATCAGATTCACAACCAACATTCTTCCAAACTTTACATGTTAGTACACATAAATGTACACAATATCTAAAATTTCCAATCATGACGTTTTCATAATAATATTATAAAATGATTCAACCTATTTCTGTGAAGTGAAATGATCATACAGCTGTGGCAGGTCATTTTACTTTTTCAGTTTTTAATCACAATTATCAGCTAGTAAGATAACTTCAGTTGATAAAAAATAAAATAAGTAATACTGTTTGGAATTATCTACTAATAATTCTTACAATACAATGAGAAATGGTTTGTATATTGTAATAATTCATCTACATGGAAATGGTTCCAATATCTGATATTTTTCATGTACATATTCACTGATGCCACTGGTGGTGCTAATACATACACCTGGATTAGCATGATATAGAACATTTATTTCTATTGGGCTACGTATGCAGTATAATGCAAGGGTTTTAGCACACCTACTCTGTGTCACCTAAACATATTGGTCTTCTGACATACAATAAATACACCATCAGACATCTTTCAAATTTAAACCTGTCCCATTATTTTTAAAAGGATTTTCTGCTGATACTGATATTGTGCATCCCAAAGTGTATTTCCCACATTTACGATGCTTTCACTTGCCAGGCCGTCTTTTTTTGCATTGTTCAGGTGAATGAGAACTGTTGATAAGAACTATCTGAACAAATAACACTATAAAGTTGATCAAAACATTTTTTTCTTTATATCAAATGATCCATTGCAGTCCAGACACATAGATGCAGTACTAAAGCATATGTTGTGTGGTTTAATGGAATCTAGCAGCTGTTTCTTCTTGTTGCACCAGGATATACTCATTCATCAGCAAACTGAGGATGAGGACAATGAAAACAGTTTGCATGTGACTCAGAGGGACTATTTGCACAATTTTCCTTTATATAAGTGCTAAAAATGTAGATATCTATACATCCTTTTTGAGGTTTATAATGACAGATTTTTTTTATTTGTTTTTCATTTGTACACATTGATGTTCCTGTCTGTTTCTGTGCTCATTGTGTGTGGGGGCTACGTGCTTGTGTGGGCCTCCAGGAGGGGAAGAGGGAAGCCTACTTCGGTGTTAGCTGTGCTCAGAATAGCATCTTTGTTGTGCACTACTAGAAAGACCAGGAGAGAGACCGCAGTTACCTTCAGAGCAAAGAGATGATTCACCCTTCTTTCTGCTCTCGGGGCAAAACGGATGTGGCTGTTTCGTAATTCTTGTAGGTAGAAGACTCTTGTTTTTTCACTGACAGCTTTTGTGCAGTACGCTAGGAAATGCAGTTGGATGTTGTCTCCAAAGAGGGGAAAATCTTTATTGCCATGAGATCTCAAAGTCTGTGAACTTCTATATCGCTGCTTATATGCCAAAGCATTGCAAAGCAGGCTCGCTAGTTCAAGCTAATTTAGGCTGCCTACTGAAACGCCATCATTTAATGTTAGCCAAGCATGAGAGATGGTAATAAATTATATATATGTTGCTCCACATCCTCCTCTGCTTCTCACTGGAGTCTCAGGCCTTTGTGTCCTTTGACCAAACTGTAGTGCTGCCAAAACCCAGAGATCCTGAGACCACTGTAAAAAATGCTGCATTGAATTTACTTCATATGAATAAAATATACTCTGTCAACACACTTTTTCTTTCAGTTTGCCTACTTTTGACAGTAAATGACCTCCAGCCTTGTGTTGTTTTGTAGCAACCATAAGCACAAGGCTTGCACAGTGATCAGATTTGGTCAAACCATGTAAATTCAAGGTACATATTACATTTAAGAATTGTTATTTTGTATGCATGTCAAAAGTAACACTGTTAGCACAGACTGAAGGTCGGTTCTTGTCATGTAATCAAGCTACATAACAATCACCCTGGTGGTCGTTTCCAACCTCCAATTTTCCTGATTAGCATCAACCTAGTCTTTTTTGGTAGCACAGCCTTTTAACCTGGAAACTTAACATTATGTAGCCACTCTTAAGATCACTACAGTTTCTCATTAGTTTCTCACTTCTACCAGCGTTCTGAAAAGCAACAGTTGCTACAAAAGAATGCATTTTTGGGCAGAGCATGGATAGGTCAATTGTATTGATGTAATATATTTTATTCATTTGTAAATTCTATATATCAGAAAGTAAATTAAAAGCGTTTTTTTCAGTGTGCGTCTATCCTGTCCATCTGTGTACTATCCCCAGACCTGCTTTGAAAATGTAAAAAAAAGAAAATGTAGGAAGGTACAGTATCTCAGTGTTATCTGTCACTTTGTGAAATGAAGTGCTTGGCTTGCAGTTGGTGTCTTTAGATGTAATGCAACACTGTCGTACATTCATAACTGTCTCTGTTCTTTATTTTCTAAGATCACCCTGTTTTTTTCAGTATTTTAATGCAGCTGAGCTAACAGCCAATCCTCCATCTTAAAGGAATGGTTTTAAATTTACACTATTTTCCACTTACCCCAGAATAGAGTTGCACCAGCCAAGACATGTCCACATTTTACTTCTTTAGTTTAGAACCGGATCTGTGAGGCTAACGTTGCTAGCAAACATGAAGTCGATTGTCACCCAAATCTTTTGTGTCAGTATCTCCAAAACATCTGTCAATGTGCTCAAACTGCATCCAGGTCTCATAAAGGTTATGCAGACTTGTTGATGTGGTTTAGGACACAGTAATGCTTTGCTGTGAACTATAAACCACTACACCTTGTAGCTTACCACGGGCGTTGCGCATGGGAGTCGTGCATTTTGAAATATCTTCAGTTAGTCAAGATTAACAGTTTTTCATAAAAAGAAACAAGAACTCATGAGCATAATTTACTGCATCCATATACCTGCGTGGAAGTGAGGATGGGTCCGAATTCAGGACAACACCAAAAGGCTGCCTGCTTCGTTTAGTCACATGGTGTAGTTTTGTTCACTTTTATATCTCACAGTAAGTTATACTGTGTTCTAAACCACAAGTTAGTGTGATCTTAATAAGGACCTGCATGTGGTTTGAGCAGACTGAGAGAAGTTCTGGGGAAGTTATGTGAAGGACTTGGGTGTCCATTGACAAGGGTTTGTTAGCAACGTTAGCCTCACAGCTCCAGCGCTGAAGCAAAATTTGGACACTAAACATATCTTGACTGATTGACTACATGTAAGGTAAATAAAGAATTGTGATTTTTTTTCATCAACCCATTCCTTTAAGCTGCAGTTACATTAGACATTTGCAGTTTGAATCACTTTGCAAAATACACATGACTAAGGCAGGACTAGAAGATTTGCAATGAAAAAAAAAGTTTCATCGTGCATCAAAAACTGTAAATCATGAAAACATTCAACACAATAAAACCAAATAATTATATACTCATAACAGAATAGTGCTGCTCATTGAGTTGAATCAAAAAAGTGTAAATCATTGACATAGTTGGCGACATGATTGGAGTTTACAGCTGTACTTATCCAAGCTGTTAACCTAGCAGATAGCAAGCTAGCAAACTTGCCAACCATAGACAGTAAAAAAATTGATATTTATACCATCTAACACAATTTCCTGACTGTGTCACATAGTTTCTCTTTAATGTGTTTATACGAGTGGGAATGAAATGTTTAAAGGTTTGTGTTTAGACTGCTGAAAGCGTGATGTTGATAAAAAGCATTTCCTTCATTTTCGATGTTTAGTGCTGCCATTCAAAGCCACTTCAGAGGTCAGCATAACAAAAGCAGTAGCACAAGCATGCAAATCCGTCTATCAAAATTCACCAAGTTTCATACAGGATATTTATTACTGTGGAAACGCAATTGAATCAAGTAAATTCTGTGCATTTTGTTTTCAGTGTACATCCATCCAGGTCTGGTGGAGAGGGCCCGGGGTGTGTTCTCTCATTCTCAGACTGCAGCTGTTTCTAACTGAATGTAATATGTGTATTTTCATACAGAGATAGCACATCTTTATCATATCTGATTCCACTGTTCTGTAGCGGGAGCAGACCTACAGCTGTTCAGATGAGGGCGCAGGGACAGAGACTCTGCTGCTGTAGATAACAAAGCCTTGTGTATGGTTTTGCATAGGATGTTGTGTCCAAATGGTAAAAAAATAAATACATATAGAAAATCCAAGCCGTTGCATTGTCTGTTAAATGTTGCAGTTGTTGTGCGCTGTCAAATGTACATAAACACCTCCATGCTCCGCCCACATGCACACTAGTTCTTATTAACTGTTGGAGAAACAGTGGCAAAAAGCACATTCAAATAATGAGAAGTTGTAGCACACAACTCAGTGTTTGTCAAAACGTGAATTATTCAAATACAATGTTTTTGAGATGCTACATAGTTAGTTCTCAGTTTAATATGCTACACCACTGAGCTGGACTATGTTGCGATTGTAGCCTGATGGAGTTTGTGGCAGACACTGATATCGACTTTAAATTTTGCTGGTGGCACTGATACCAATTTTAAGGGGCAAAAAAATCTAATAACCAATAAAACAGACCATCTGTAGTATCCAGGCATATATAGCTAAGCTAAGCTCTCCTATTAATTACAACCTGAAGAGTTGAAGAGAAGTCGTAACGTGTTAGATTTATGAGCATAATTGTAAAATAACAGAGGAAGCAACCAGACACATATTGATTTCCAATAGATGGGACCTATTTAGTAAGACAAAGTGTCTTTCTAAAGCCACAAACACAGATGCATCGAACTGTGCAGATGCAGTTTTGTGCATCATCACTTCATCGTGCAATGCAAGCGTGAGCTGAAGTCAGCTATTCGCCACTTCTTGTCCGAATTTTCTTATTCAAATGATTTCATATTTTTCAATGGAGAAAAAACGTATATTTGTGAGTTTCTTTGGTCGCTTGCATGGCCATTTTGCTGGTTTTTCTTTTGTTCTCATAACACTTGAAATTGGGACACCCTACCCCTAGGCATGAACATGCAAGACAGAGAGGTAAGGGCTAAGTGGTCAGGGTGAGGAATGAAATGGGATTGGGCTTTAGTCTATCCTAACATGATGACATGCCACAGAGAGATAAAATACATATTTAAAATGAATAAAAGTTCAAAATGAATGGGGTTCGCAAGCTCTCCTGACCTGGCAACAGTTGCTACAACAGAACGCATTTGTAGGTGGAGCACGGAGGTTAATCCTGAGCCATATGCTCAGAACCATATAATTCATATAATATTGCATTGTTTTGAAGGAAATAGCTTATATTGGAATAAAGGCTTGATGTTATTTCCATATAATATCCTTTGGCACAGACAGTGCTGCAGGCATATTGTGAATAGCAATAACCCTGCAGTGCTCTGGCACCAGGACTACTTGGCTTCAAATTGATAACAATCTTAGAAAAAACAGCTTCAAAACAAACATTCAGAACAAATGTTTCCCCTTGAATAACAGGCTGTGGTCAGGAGAGGTGTCCAATTTGAGTAGCAGAGAATATTTCAGCGGTCAATGCATTCAGAGGCTATGCTAATCTCAGTGTTTATCTCTGACCCTTATAAGGCCACAGGCCAAGCTTCTGTCCTGCACTCGATGGAGAGGATTCTGTCTGTTTCAGTATAAACACCGTGTGTTATTCCGTTTTTCCTCGCCTTGCTCCAGGGTGTTTGTCCCAGCCGGCTGTGGAGGAGCCCAGCTGGAGCAGCAGAGAAAAGGGCACCCAGTGGAAACACAGATGTGTGCTGGGTCTACTGTGTGCTGAACTCGCGCTGCAGTCAGGAGGACTCTGTCCTTGACTGGAAAGAACAGTCAAAGGAGAATCCCTACTATTGCTTTAATGTAGTCCAAGAGCGTTCTTAATCTGTGTCCATAAACACAGACGACTGAGAGCTTGATGGTTGAATGAAGCTGCAGCCTTAAATGAGGTAATCTTGGTTTCCTACTCAAAGGACAGGGACATGTCTGGAGAATGAAGGCACTGCTTGTGTACACTTCTGTCATTATCGATTATATTAGTCATTGAGTAATCTAATCTTTTAAAAAGAAAGCCAAACAGAAAAAATGGATTTATGAACAAAATCAAACTCTGCCTGGCCTTTTGAAGATTTCATGCTACATTATTGGAAAAAAGTGAGCAACGTATGTAAAAAGAAAATGTAAAAGAAAAAGACTACATGGCAATAAAAGTCATTTTGGTTTATCTTGAGGAATTTAAAAATGTATTTCAATTGGAATAACAATATTTTTTATTCAATTAACATATACATCTCTGCAATAAAGGAACACTTGAACTTTGATTTTAGTACCTACTGTTCTGGTACAATTCCTCCCAAAATGATGAGCAGTGCAGTATTAGAGTTTACGCCTGACAGAGGGTCAGTTTAACATCTGGCTAGAAAAGTCTGATTGATTAAACAAGGTTAGTTCAATATAATTCTGTGTTGTAAGAAACCCATTTATTTTCCAACCATACTGCATTACACATTATCTACCTACAAGACAGACAGACAGCTGAACTGGTACACACACACACACACACACACACACAAAATATCAAATTGTATATGAAAACTGACATGAGTCTGTGTGTCAAACAGTGACATATTTATTTTTTTGTCCAGTGAAGGACAGCAAATAAAAATATCACACATCAGTAAAATATGGAATCCGAATATCTACTGCTTTACCAACTGATGTCAATTTCATTAATATATTTCAAAATCAAAATACAAACATCTGAAAGATACTAATAAAGAAGAAAAAATCCCTGTTTTCAGGTGTTTTCTCCTTTTCATCTTAAAAATCTGTGTAAATAAATGGACCAAAAAGACAATATTTGCTTAATTTGCTTAATTTAATTTGTTTACTAAATGTGGCTTAATTATGACACCATATAACAACCTACCCTGCAGTACGGAGCCTGTACTTAAGTCCAGCTAGCACTTGCTGTGAGCTTGCCAGCTGCTTCAAAACAGCGCTACATTGAAGGAAGCAAGGTGGTGATTAAAGTACTATAAGGCTGGATTTTGTGATTTACACAAACAACTCAATAACCAAAAAAATGAGTGTTGGAAAATTTAATTCCATGCCCTGAAAACACTCTTTGTCACAGATCTCCTTAAAATAACTGACAATCACTCTAAATTTTGGGGGGAGACGGAGGCTAGGAAATATGGTAATGTGGTCAGAAGCATATGCTGCTTGATCATCTTTAACAACGTAAAAGTCTGTGTTAGATTGTGCACTGTGTTAGGCTGTTCCTTGCACTCCCCTACTGTGCATGCCAGAGATTTAGTAACAGTCAAAACAGAAAGTTTTTCTAAGAATTCTGCAGGGATATTTTGCTTCAGCTCCAAAGTTCAGCCTTGAAGTTGTACTTTCTACTTATCAAGATCCAAGTAAACACTGGACTCAACTGGTCAGTTGTTTGGCTTGCAAATTTTCATCATTGATGAAATGATGACAGCTTTTGACAGCAACACATCCTTTCAGACTAATAGCACTGAGTTGTCTTCTAAGAGTGGAAGGATGGACATCTGAATTGTTTTCAGATCTCATTTTCTATGTGTCGTTTAATCATTAATCACAAGCTAAAAACAGCTGAAGCAGATATTTTCAGACTTATGTTTTGTCTGTGCTTTTGTCCATTTTCATAACTAACAGTGAGAGACTGTGGTGCCCTAAAATGCCAAAGCTGCAACAGCAGAACAGGCACTGAATGCTTGAACTATGCACAAATAATAATTAATAAATAGTTTTATATAAAATATTAGGCAACATTAGCTACAGGTAACTGTTAAACCTATTTAATGCACCAAGGGGAAAGGTGTTTAAAGTGCACACATTATGTTGCAGTGCATGCTGGGAACTGTAGTGCAGCTCATGGTGAATCAAGCTAATATTAATAGAAAATTAAAATAATTTTGCGAGATGAATAGAATCGTGCCTCGGGCCTGACTTGGCCTGCGGGCCTTGTGTTTGTCACATGGGACCTAAAGTATCGTAGAAGGAACCCACACAGCCAACACTGCCTTTGGAGTTGGTTCTGGAGATGCAGTACTACCCCCCCATAGGATCAGCCACCTGGGAGACCATGCCTACGCACAGGTGTGCTACGTGAGCTTATGGTCTACAGCCTACTTAATCTGAGCCAAGGGTCCACTAAGGAGACTGGCTTTTTGGCCACAGAGAAGCAACAAGCTGAACAACTCCTTTAGCCAGTCGATGGGTGGAGGTCACCGAGCCAGACTGGGACACCCTCCCACCACAAGAAGGAGTCCTGAGTTAACATTTTCTTCCTCCATTCCCATTTTCCATCAGTATATTAACAAACTTTGGAGTTTCTGTTTGCTGTGCATTCCTGCCTTTGGCACAAAAATAGACCCAGTACCCCCCTGCCTGCTGGGTCAGGTGTTCACAACATGTGTTAGGATAGGCTTTATTAGACACTTCTATAACCTAAGCATAGCTCAACCAGTTTGTATTGAAGTCCCTGGAGTTACTGAACATTAGGTCTTAACATGTAATAAGCCTGGGATTTTAAAGGATATTGCAGTATATTTATGTGTGATCACATTATTGTGGGTCCTTGGGCCACTTAAGAAGAACATTTGTAGGCTTAGTTTGTCCAGTCTTGTGGGGCCAGGCACGATCTTGTATCAAGAACATTTGAGGAACAACAATAAGAAGAACAACTCCAAGACCTGGACCAAGGACAGGGCCAACTCCAAAGACTCTTTCATTTCTACTGAATTGTTATCTTTCAACTTGTAAAATTCCATTGAGGATATAAAAAATTGTCCTCCTTCATTCTTGCCTCCTTTCTGGCAGAAAGTCTATGTCTTGGCTGATCAACAACACTTGGGGTCATGGGTAAACCACATAAACTGAGCACTATGATGGATGAGTATAAATATTGAAGTTCTAATTTCACATTATATGGTGCCAATTTAAAACCTCAGTAGTGTTATGATGAACTCACAGTAAGGGGGGGCTATGAGGGACTTATAGATAGACCTAGTTACAAATAGTCTAAAGAGTCCTTTCGACACAAGCACAAATGACCAATTTTATGATAAATATGAAGATACCCTGCGAGTGCTCTTCATCTTATTTAATCATAAATGCAATAGTAATTTCCGAAGCGAGGAGTAACGCACTCAAACACTCTATTCATGCATTATGTAGGCTGTTTAAATGGTTTGGACAAATTAATTTCCCTCATTCACATCTATGTGCTTAAGTGCACTTGAGTGCTCTCTTCATCTGCTTGTTTATATCCGTGCTGTTAAATGGGAAGCAATATCCTCTCAGCATTAGCATGACCCGCGGTTCGTGGATCAAGCGATAAGGAAAACGGCTGATGAAAGTGCGCATGCCTGCTGCTTTTGTTTCCTCCAGCCTTGTGACATCAGAACATAATTGACTCCAAAGTCTAACAAGCAGCAATTTCATATCCGCCATAAATATTTCTGGTAATTGCTCTATTGCTTCCTCTCAGGGTTTTATCAGTCCCATTAAGGCATAATGGGCTCGTTCATGATGTGATCCCACAGACCACCTTTACTCTCATAGACCTTAAACTCGGTGAAACACACACCGAGTCAGGTTTTCTCTTATTGAGTTTGGCCTATTGAGTTTCCTTATCATTGGAAACTGGACCATTTTAGACTGGATTCAGGTACAGTCAGCTCCATATAAATAGGTAAAAATTGTGGTTTATGCTTTATTAGCTCAATCTCACTCTGAAAATATGAGAAAAAATATAAACTTTACATTTATAACAACAGCAAATGTGTCACAATTACCAGCACCCCTGCATTTACTCCTTTGTGCAACCTTCCTTTGGTAACATAACAAGAATATTTTCCTATATTGCTTGGTGATATTGGACAATACAAAGCAAGCAATCTGAGAGCACTCCTCAATACAGAATCTCTCCAGATCCTCCTGGGACCTATGTCCTCTTTTCATCTCATTCCCCAGGTTTTCAAGGGGTTATAGGTCAGGGATGGCCATGTTAAAAACCTAATTCTGTGGTCGCTAAACCATTTTTGTATGGATGTGAATGACCCCGTTTTAGCTTTTTGACAGAAGCAGTCATATTTTCATTGTACTTCAAGAAGTTCCATGTTTCCTAATAAGGATCACAGGGCCTTTAAAGAAAAAATAGCAACGAAACATCACAGATTCTTACAAAGTAAGGAGGACGTTCTTTTTTATATAACCATCATTCTTTTAACGCCACTCCCAATTTGAATGTTTTGACCCTATAACTTGGCTCCAGTCAAAGTTCAAGTACTGTCTTATAAACTTTGCCATCCAGATAGTTTTGGGGACTTGGTGAACTCAAAATGTTACCATCTTCTGCAGATTTTCCAACCACATTCCTTTTTTGTTGACAAACCACCAATTTCATTAATGTTTGGAGGTAAAATAAACGTGTCATCCACCAGGCAGATTCATTACAGCTCTGTTTGTTTTAAATGTCTTAATTAGTGGATAAACAGTGGATACAGACATTTTGATTTTTTTTTTTATTTGTCATTGTCTGTATTATGAATGTCATCACACCTACATCATTTGTGCATTCTCTAATCTTACCTATTTTGAGGAATGACTTATGGGAATTTGACCTCTATGACACCTCATTCTTAGACTCCAGTGAAACAGAAAGTCATATTTAAGAGTTCCTGAACACTCATTGGGCCTTAAACCAATGGAATGCTCCAAACTGTGTTTGATCACAGTTACATCATGGAGCTCTTATTCTCAGTGGCTGACTTGAGGACTTAAAGGCTAGTTATCAAATCCAGTCAGTCTCCTCCTGATGGTAACCATTACACAACACTATCATACCATAGTAAACGTGATCATACCTACATGATCAAACACAAAATCCTTCACCTGTCTAACAACAGATAACTAAACAAAACAGCAACCTAAACTTTTTATACATCTTTATCAAGGATGACAATAATGATAGAGCTACTTGTATTACAAGGCATTGTTTAAGGTCATACGTCATAGGCCCTGAATGATACAGTCATTATTTTATTCAGTTTCCCAATAAGAGTTAAAAAGTAGATTATCATTTGGTGTGTGATGATCTTTCAGCTCTGTGTATTAACTCAGATGGTGAAACAGACATCATTAACAAGAATAATTAATTTCTCATTTTGTTTGATCCAGTTTAATCTCCAATAAACTAGATGATATATCACCTCTCAATAAAGTAAATGAGAGAGTGCTCTGCTGACCTGGTGCACTGATTATATAGTAATTAGCGATCCTCATTCTGATCTTGTGTTCCTGAAATGTCTGAAAGAAAAATGCTTAGTCAGAGTAGTCCAGTCATATTGTCTGTCAAGTCTGGGTGTGTGGATGGATGGGTGAATGTATGGTTTATAATGTTACCTTACTTTTAAGCCCCATCTTTAACCCTGCTGCTCAATCCCTTGTTAAATATGGCTTTGAGACATGTCCTTCAGGACAACTGACAGTGGATAACATTCTTGAAATTGCTATAGGGCTTGAGAATGTGATGTACTTGTGCAATGTCTTATGGGTGATCTGCCATTTTGGTAGGGTTAACCATGTAGACTGGCTCTAAATAGTTAAACAAGGCTTCCTTTCCTACCTGCTTCACTTGATTTTCCCTAACCTGTTGCTGATGGATGTTGGCAGAGCTGACCAGCATGTGGACCCACCAGATCAGGCACAATCAAGGAAAGCAGACAGAAAAATTTCATTTAACTGTGTGGATGAAGTTCTAAGTAAACATAGGAAGTATCACAGTGAGAAGGCTGAAAAATGTATGGATTTAATGAAAGGAACCTAAGCAACCCTGAGCTAAATGGTATGAAGTGATATAAAGTGGCTAGTGGTGTTAGCTGAGATGAAAACAGATGCTTAGCATTTGTCTGTTTATCTTAAAGACTGTGTATTGACTGCCTATAAAATCATCTACCATGGATTTTGTGGGATTTATTATAGTACAGTACAGTAATAGTGTCATTAGTTTGTTAACTAGGAGCGAGTTTATTACTGTAAATCATATGAAGAAGCTAATAGAGATTAGCATTCTTGCAGAGATGTGCATTAAACATTGCCATGTAATGATATACTCACAATTTGACTGCATCTGACTCTCAGTGTAAGCAAAATTATTTAACAGCAGCTTAGAGCACATCTAAGCCAATCAGATTTTAGAACTGGACCTCCCTGCCCCAATTAGTGACTGCAGACTGCAGAAAGGTGGAGCTAGGCAAATGGATAATGACTCTAGGTGGATAAAGATTGGTTATGTGAATCTACAGACTAGGCTGGGTATAAATCAGCCCACAGAAGTCCAAAATGTCTTATTTAGCATTTATATATATAGGTGTGTGTATACACATATATGTTGATGATGGTAAAACAGTGGTGCTGTCACGATTGCCCCCTCCCAGTCCGGTCCATGTGCGTGTGTTTTGATCTTAGTCCAGCCCCCTTGTTTTGTCTCCACCTGTTTCCCGCCTGTCCCTCATTTACCCTGTGTATTTAAGCCCTGTGTTTTCCCCTTGTGTTTGCTGGTCTTTGTTATCTGCACTGTTGGATGTATTTGTCTTTGTACTATTCTGCTTGTTTGATTCTGGTTTGTCATGTCTGTCTCCCGATCAATCCGTGTTGGATCTGTGACCCTGGACCGTTTAAACAATGACCCTGGATTTGCCCATAATAAACGTTGCTTATCGCTGCATATGCGTCCGCCTCTTCACTCCCCGTTACAGGTGCATCAGAAATAAATCAAAATAAATCTATTTTGCCTAACACCCTGCACTTCTTCACCATGAGTAGATTTATAGATAGATGCATTTTAGGCCAAAACCGAGAGGATGCTATCACTCAGCAGCAGGCATAATTTGCTTTTTGGAATCGCTTCCTAGAGGGTCAAATAGTTATGGTGGCTGGAAATTAAAGTGTATTGTGAACTGTTGCTAAGAAACACCAGCACTCCGACACATGGATGTGTTTAAGTGGATGATTTTAGAGTGGAACATTGTAGTTCCTCTATTCAGTCATATATATCCTCATAAATCTTCACATCTGTTGCACAAAAGTGTTTAACTTTGACTGTTCATCACTTTCACATTACAAAGATTAATAGCCATCTCTAATGGTACCATTTTAAATCATGAATCTTCATTGTGCTCATTTAAAATATGATTTAGTGCATTAACCTAAAACATATTAACAATAAAAGTCAGTAGGCACTTGCTTCAGCACCTTGTTCACGTTTTCCATTCAGCTAAGTATTCATTTAAGAGCATGTAAAATTATTGTCAGTGTTATTTGACTGTATGACACAGATTCGGAATATTGGATATTAGATTAGCTTAAGAACTGGTTTCTCCTAATGGAGAGACATTACTAAGCACCCCAAAATCTTCTGAAACCCAGAGAGAGAGAGTATG
Organism: Pygocentrus nattereri; assembly: GCF_015220715.1. Lineage (NCBI taxonomy): Eukaryota > Metazoa > Chordata > Actinopteri > Characiformes > Serrasalmidae > Pygocentrus > Pygocentrus nattereri. The sequence continues at coordinate 9,248,289 of NC_051211.1, read as the reverse complement.
CTGATGGGAGGGGATTAAGGCCTGTAGGGTGGAATAGGCCAGCATGTTCAGCATGTTCAAAGCTGCTGTCCATCCTGCCATCATTTCAGAGAAAAGTTTCACCATCTGCCTCCCTTCTTCCATGTGTCTGCAAGCTGAATATGCATAATGTATTTCTCCTTTTTACACCGTTTTTAATAACACCAACACTAAACCAGAGATACAGTGATTTTGTAAAGTTGCAACATTACATTCAACAGCCTAAGACTCGATTTTGACTAAGATTTGCATCCCTCAGTCTCATCAGCTGCAGAATTTACAATTTTATACCTTTTTTTATGTTTTTGTTCATCAGTGTTCGCTCACTTAAGCACCCAGGACTGCATAAATACAACCACTGGGAATCTCTATGGTCATCCAACAAAATTCTGAAGAAAACACTGAATCTGATATTATTCAGCACAAATTGGATACCAGAGACCAGTTTTTTAATCTTTCAGACAGAGAAAAGAAACTAAACGGAGGTACGATATCCAGATAGTCAGGTTAACTTTGGATTGTTGTCCTAATTTGTTGCGTCATTGCTGTTATTTGAGTAATCCATTCTCTCCATTATAATAATGACTGAGGACAGTTATTACAGTTATGAAGCTGCAATAAGATTCGTGGCTTTTGAGCAGTAACATAACTCTCCACCTGCCTTCTGCATTCACCAGCAAACAAAATACCCTTCCACTGAAGTTTTTTCAAGAATTCCTCCTTCAAAACTTTGTTTACATCTCAGTGATTGCATTATGTGGATATTTTTGATAAAACAGCTAAATTCTCCTTTAGGGTTTAATAAACTGTGTCTAGGTGTCTTGTTCTAAAGCGCCAAAACAGACAGACAATAATAAAAAACAGTGGCTTGGCCCAAAGTTTTATTGCACACTTAGTTTGTCGTTTGTTATCATCATTATCCATCATTATCACCATTTTAGCCTTTGTAGTAGACACACACATAAGCCCACACACACAGCCCAATGACTGCTGGGATAGGCCTTTATACTACTAATATTCCAAAAGACCCTTTAACAAAATCACTGTGTTGTACCATGAACATTCTGACCTATCACAGTTCCAGATGAGTATTTCTCTGTGTGTTTGGATGAATCAAGGTATTATGTAATTATATACTATATGACCATAAGAATAGTAAATTATTTTGATCAAAATAATGCAGGCCAATCTTTATGACACATTACGGATTCACCAGTGTGTTCAGGGATGGATTACTAAGCAGTTCAGTGGGGCCAAAGCCTGGGGTCTTAGGCTAAAGTGACTTAACCCCTCAAATGGCATGGACCTAAAGTTTTATTACACACTTCTATAACCTACAAATAGGTTTTTGGCTCTATTCACACACAGTTCTATCCATTTAACATTTAGTTACTCATGACAGGTTTCTTCAAACGGATCTTAAGTTAACGCTTCAACTGTGTTAGAAGGCTGTTATATGTTTGACATGTTTACTAAACCTGGTGCCTTAAGATAACTGGAGAAAATGTAGCCTGTCATTTTAAAGGAATGTGTTTGTTTTGCCTAGCAACAGCAGCTTCATTGGCTAAGGGTGTTTTCTCCAGCACCCTGAACAGTAATATCCCATGCTGCTGATTGGCTAATGGCAGTGCATTGTATCTGATGGAGAGTTTAGAAGCCATCGCGGCGCTGTGATAGGCACCCTGCAGCACAAATAAAGACAACCATGACATCTTCTAGCTGTTGTAAATATGATTTATGAACTCAAATAAATGTTTTAACCCTCCAGACAGTTTTCAGACAGATGTACATCAAAACATAAAAAAGTATTTATTAGAGAAATAGTTACATATTTAAATATAGATATTAATTCTTTGTAACCAGTACAGCAGTGTCACAGGGCTCACAGTGGATAAAACATCCCTGACAAAAAAAAAATAGTAATTGAGCTAAGAGTGGTTAGCCTGGTAGCTAACTGCTCCTTCAGGTTACTCCTTGCATACATACAGTATGTTGAATGCTATTTACACAATTCCATCTTTTCGCAATTGACATAAAATGACTGACAACAGACCAAGATCTCAGATCAAAGATTACTTAGAATGACACAATAGACTAAACGTCATCTCAGCTGAAATGCTGAGCAATGAATTCCCAGATCTCTTAAGTGCCAGAGGACATAAAGGGGAAACAGAGGAAAAAGAAAAACAGACATTTTTAATGGCTTTCCTTGAAATATGAAAGTCTGCTTTGAGGATATGATTAAGTCAGTTTTATCTAAAGACGTATCTTGTGAACGTCACTGGACTAAAAGGACAGTACATAGAAGAGTGTCTTTCAAACTTAATGATATATTATAGTGCTATTAGGTGTACAGAGGGTCTTATCTAACACCAATTGTACTCTGTTCTTTACAGAGTTGGCCTAATGGAAGGTGGCAGCAGTTGTGATGTGTTGCAAAAGGCCATTAGTGACAAACAGCGTTTTTATTACATTCTTTAAATGAGTCAAAAAAAATTCTAATTACACAGACAAGAGGAATTAATACCATTTGCATACACTATTAAGGTCGTACATCAAGCTGATTAAAACAAAAAGCAATAAGCAGTAGCTTTTTGTTCTTTCCTCATCTCAGCTGCTCTAGAGGGCCATATGGGGTCAGATGTTACTTGTCCTGTAAGGATAGTGCTTGGTATATAAGACAACACCTTGCCAATACCACTCTGTCCATCCATGAGGACTCAACGTGACATGAGTAGTCGCTTCTAAGAAAAAGACAGAATAGATACTTTCCTACTCCACAAATAATTTGTTTGTCCAATTCGCCCTCTGGGCCGCACATACGCATGCTTCTTAATGATAGGCCTGAGCTTTTTCCAGGACATCGAGTGAGCAAGAGTTGGCTAGAGGCTAAATGAAGCTTGAATGGATGTGTTTGTCAAATAGACTAACATCATTATCTGGGGTGTTGGGCAGCTGAACGCATTTGGCGGTGGAGCTGCACACAGCTGGCCAAATCACCAGGGTGTCACAGAAATTGAGGCGCACTGGGTGGGCCAGAACAGAGGCAAATTCAACACATGAGAACGGTTCAGTGATGTGAAATCACAGGGTTCACAAGTATCCTTCCTGTCAACACTCACACACAGCCGAAGGCTAGCTTCGGAGAAGGGCTGGAGAGAGGAGTCGAGAATGCACCTCAATGACCCCCTCACCAAAATGTGAACTAGCACACTCATTACCTCTTCATCTAGATTCTGTCGCTCTTTTAATCCAAACATCTTGCAGTTTTGTTGTGACTCATTTTTGTTGCCCTGCCAGTGTCTCCACACATCTGAGTCTGGAAGAGCAACGGGAGAGACTTAAGCCTTGGATGAACAACATGATTTATAACAGATTATAAAAATACTGGCGTCTCACACCATATAACTGTGTTCTGCAGATTTTTCTGGCCAACTGAAATACTGGGGATCACACACTACAGATTCCCAGGTGTTGGAGACAGTTTGGGGCAGTTTACAGCCCTCATTTTCACTGAAACAGTACAAAAGCAACAGGTACAACATATCTAACATGCTACACATGTAACCATTTTTCTTTATTTACTTGCTGTGTTTTCTTCTTTCGTGTGCTCGATTTTGATTGGCTGTTGAATGAATCAATTTCATTCAACAATTCTCAGCTAGCCAAGAGCAAACATTCAGGACATATACGCCACGAACTTTGCATCAGATGTTCTGATATTCAGTCACTTGAGAAGATTAATGAACAAATTATTGAACTGAAAGGGAAAAACACATCGCTACTGCTTCTCTAGGCAAGATCTGCGTAACTTGCTTCTTCACTGTGAGTCACAGTGCTCGGCCTGCACCATGGCTGGCTAAACAAATGTCAACTGCTGTGGCTACATTAGGAAACGAGAAGCCTGTCACAATAACTTACTCTTGTACTCTGGGTAATCTACAATGGACCCTCGGTACATGACTCCCCCACATACCATATAATGATGTAAAAAGTCACTGTTCCTTTCAAGAGGACTAAAATCATTAACAAATTCAGTAGCCAAATAAATGCATTAGACCCCCTCTCCATGTAAAGCTGATCCTCCCTCAAATAGAACATCAGTTAGCTGACTCATTTCGCTGGCTAAAGCAATAGGTCCTTGTTATTGTTGACACGCTGAATTATTTATCATTTGGAGCTAATGATAATGAACTGACAAACAATATCTGCCTAAATGTGATGCACAACTTGGCTGTGTTATGTGTTTTGATGGGACACTAAATCACTCAATGAACAAATGAAACATATGAAATTAAATGAACAGAAGGACTTGTTTGCACGTGAGAATACTGGGATGACAGAGGAGATATGAAACATAAGGTGAGCAAAACAGCAGATTTTCACATTCTCTGATGAGTGTTAAACCAAGTGAAGGTTTCCATAAACAGGTCAAATTTCATTCAAAGAACTGATAGAGAATATGTGGTACATTGGTTTAAATAGCACCAAAAATGGTTCTTCTATTGTTTGAAGCTTAAGATTGTAGAGATAGAACAACCCTCTTTAGTGCTATATTTTCAAAAAGGATCTATATAGCACCATATATAACACACTTTCCATCAATCTGAAAATAATTTCACCATGCAAAGAACCCTTTAAGCAGGCAAATAGTTCTTTAAATGTTTATGGTTCATCAGAATGTTTTATTTCTTTCCATAGCTCAATGGAATTCACTGGACTTAGTGGAGATGTGTTCTCTGGAGTGTTGAATCATGCTTCTCTGTCTGGCAAGCCGATGGGCGAGGAGAACGGTACTTGTCTGACTGCATTGTGCTAAGAGTAAAGTTTGGTGGAGGGGGGATTATGGTGTGGGGTTGTTTGTCAGAAGTTGGGCTCGGCCCCTTAGTTCCAGTGAAAGGAACTCTTAATGATTATGGACAATTTCCCAACTTTGTGGAAACAGTTTGCAGACAGCCCCTTCCTGTTCCAGCATGACTGCACAGCAGTGCACAAAACAAGGTCCAGAAAGACATGGATGAGCGAGTTTGGTGTGGAAGAAGTTGAGTGGCCTGCACAGAGTCCTGACCTCAACCTGATAGAACACCTTTGGGATGAATTAGAGCAGAGACTGTGAGCCAGGCCTTCTCGTCCAACATCAGTGTCTGACCTCACAAATGTGCTTCTGGAAGAATGGTCAAAATTCCCATAAACACACTCCTAACCCTTGTGGAAAGCATTCCCAGAAGAGTTGAAGCTGTTATAGCTGCAGAGGGTGGACATTTATTTTTCTACATTCTGAATTTTAAGACATCACATATGTGGACATATATTTCACATATTGTGGATGTGAAGAAATATACATTAGTTAGTACTAGAGTTAGTAATTGTCATTTTTCTAAACATCTGAATTACATGGTGTATTTATATATAATTACATAATTATTATGTAGTTACGCAAATTACATTGTAATGAAATGACACCTGTGTTTGATTCTGCCTCATATTCAAATTCATATATCAACAGGTTGCACTTTTAATTTGCATTTATTTGTTTCAATGTTTGAAACATAAATATAAATGACAAGGTATAAGCATAATGGGAACCCAGAAAAGAATAAGGATCAACTAGCATAGCATTGACGTGTAACTGTTTCTCTACTGGCAGTGGCAATGTGTGAACTGGGGGGGTGGGTAGGGAGGCATCCGCTACGTCTCGACTGCTCACTGCGATTATCTTTAGAATTCACTCAGCTTCATTGTGAGCAGTGCACAGAAAGTGGAGCCAAACGGACTGTTAAATATGTCTTGAGCAGTGAGCAGAACTGATCTGCAGATATTTAACTCGATCAGGCTTCAGCACTTCAGTGTGAGTCTGCCTCATAACATACGGCTCTGGAGAGAGTGCTGCCCAGAGTCTCCACTCACTTAAAGCTGAGAGCAAGCACAGATTAACAGCTGGGATGCCCATGGGAGGACAAACTATACCCAACAAAACCTTTTAGTACACAGTACATTGCAAAAGTCAGAGACCACCCTTCGTTCATTTAATTTTTACTCCAAAGAGCCATTAAGTACAAATTATTATTACATCCTGTTACTCAGCAATTATACTGAAACCATTCAAAATAACTAACATATTTATAAGTTTAGAAAAGAATAGAATAATATCAACTAGCATAGCATAGACATTTAAAGCCTAAGTCTTTGCTGATGGATCAGTCTGAGCCTACAGACTCTTCACTCCCCTGACAGACCACCCACTACCTCAACACAGACTGTGACTTCAATGTGAGCTAATGCATTAAAGCACAAGCCTGTAGGCCTCAAGTCAAACACAGCCTGGATGTATCCAGTGTGTCATTATGTCAAAACGAACTAGAGAACTCATAAGTTCACCAGCCCACTATGTGTCATTACAAAGGACAGTGTGCACTGACCTAAACAGCTTGTGTATGCTAACACAACAGTGATTGTTCACCAGGTCTGAAATTAAAAGCTGCACCTTATCATAGCTTATACAAGCTGTCTTCAATAGCACTGCATTCTTCTGACAAAAACTCTTCCGTTGGATCAGTAATGAAAAATCTCAAAGGTTTTACATTACAAGATTGAAAGTCATCATATCCATGTATATTTTTCAAAAGTTCCTCCCACTTGGTCCCACTTTATATTAAGTGTCTCTAATAACTGTGTAGTTACATGTGAACCACATAGGCAACAATGTAACTACAAATGATTAAGTCACTGTTACAGATGGATTACAGAAGTACATCTTATGTAATTATACATGTGTATCAACTTCAGCTTTGCCTCATGTAATTACACAAGCGTACATTAACGGTCGTAACAGCCCATCCTCTCTCATGTAATTTACACAAGGGTAAACGCAATTACATTTGTAGTCAGACTGGAAAAGCAGCTTTTGTCAGAAGATTTTATGAAGCAGTAACAGGAAGCCTGAAATAACTTACATTAAGACATTACTTACACGATGTCTGAATGCTTTTCTAACATTTAGCTAGCATTTGTGTTGCTAGTGCTGTGACACTGTAACCAGTTTCAGCTTTAAACCATTCTGTATGTGACAGCACAGCAGCTGTTCCTTTCTCTTAAATCTAGCTTTTATAACATTAATAGACTGTGTTGCATCACCCCTAAAGCAATGTCTACATTACCACTCCATTATTACACAGTACCTACATACCAGCTACACAGGAACTGTCCACGTGCTTTAAAGTGTAACTTTAACACTGCACTACAGCAAAGGTCCTGTGTAGAAGATACACTTGTGTAATTACATGAGGCAAAACTGAGGTTGATACACATGTGTAATTACATAGGCTGTACTTCTGCAATCATCTGTGACATTGACTAAATCATCAGTAGTTACAGTGTTGTTGTACATGTTCTTCATGTGAAACTTCACAGTTTATAGAGACACTTAATGTAAAGTGGGACCTCCCACTTTTCTTCTACATCATCAGAAGGGGTTTCCCTAGTTTTAAAGTGAAAAATCTATTCTAGAGATACTGCAGCAACACTGAAGGACAGCAGGCTTGTTTAGGATGTTTAGATGTAACGATGATTATGTTCTTCATTTTGGGCAAACTATTCCTTTCACTCTTAGAAGTTGAGAGTTATTACTGCCATTTCTCTATATTGTTCAAATATAGTTACATATTTAAGTGAGTTACGCAATTAACTGACCTAACTAACCTACCCACACTCTGTCTGTCTGACTGTCTGTGTTATATCACAGCAATTGTCGCTAAGGTGGACAAACTCTACAGCATACTGTATGAGAAATTTTAGCAGTTCTTTTTTAAAGTCACTATACAACATATACATTCTAGTTTAAAGTACAGCGCTACTGAAGTAGACTGAGTTGTTTCAGATGATCAAAAGTGAGCAGTTTGGAAAAGACAGGGAATTTGCCATCATGTTAATGCTTACATGGCACAAATTGATGAAATGACCAAAATTAAGATTCATCACAAAAATGTGCCCCTTCACACTCATACAAAATAAATATTGTTGGAAATTACAGTACATTTTACACAGTTTCTTAATAGCTTTTTCTATATAGCCAGTCCAACCTATCAGCCAATGAAAAAATTGGATTTGTGGGTGGATTGTAGCCAAACAAAATGTGCAAGTGAATCGCCATTAACATAGTGATTAGTATTATCATAGACATTTTAGACCAGGTTTTGACAATTATGGCCCAAACTGTAATAGGCACGGTTCACCATTAAATCATAAAGCAGTTAGTTCCAGCCATGCAAGCTGATTGGCTGAGAGGCGTTCTAACCTCTAACCGTGCTGTTATTTCGTCATAACATCACAGGTTTTTCACAAACACTGTATCACTCTGCTGAGACTTTGATGCTCAAGCTATTTGAACATTTTTACTTCTTATTTTGCCACAAAAAGAAAATGGATACTTTTAAGATCACATTTGACCGACTGCTGATTTGGTCAGACTCTGAAGATGAGACTACACTAAATTCCCAAACTGTCAGTTGGTCTGCGTGAGGAGCTGGAGAACAAACTGCTGGCTGTGTAGTGAGTGAGCGGAGTTCATTACTCTGACGTAGCAACAAGCTGCTTGTTAAGGAACTATAATTTGGTGGAAGGAATTGCTAACATTAAAATATATTAAATCACATGTTCACAACACAGTTTATTAATTTCTTGCTTTATTTACATAACCATTGTATATCCTTGAGTTTTTGTCTCCAATCTTCCAGTCCAGTCTTGATCATTCCTATTTCGCAAGGAGATGCAAACTGCACATTTCTGGTATGACTGCAGCTTTAAGATCAGCAAAAAAAGAGCAAAAATTTTTCTTAAGTGTGAGTCAGTGTTTCTTCTGATAGCTGTGTTTGAGAGGATTCACTTACGATGAAAAAATGTCAATAAATCCTTTACACCAGAGATTAATTACTGGAATACCTACAGTGTACACTGGGACTACCATCACATAATTAGGCAATCAGAATATTAAAAAAGTCAAACAATAAAAATGGACTGAATTGAGCAATAACATGTTAGACTATCAGACAAAACCTCTCATAAGTGGTCAATGGAAGTCAATGTGTGAAAATATGGTAGAACGTCCCCTAAAGAGAGCATTTTAATGCACAGTTACTGTTTATGTGCTGGAAAAAAATAGAAATTGTGCACTAAAATTTAAATTCACAGAAAATTGCCATAAATAAGTCTATGCTATGTAATTTATTCAGGGTGTGCAAACATTTTCATATGGCTATATGTAATATACATGTGCACATTTTATGTATATATTATTTATATGTGTGTGGGTGTGTGTGTATTATTCACTTTCTATGTGTACAATTCTTACTGAGGATTGTAACAACGCTTCAGGGAGACCTCCGCTTTAGACCCTTGACCTGCATTAATGTAGCGTGGCATGACCCTTGAGCAGTGGCGTTTCAGAAAAATTTCACAGGCACAGTAAGACGTGTTTGCCAGTGTCAGCTGATGCATCCTTTCCATTACAATAAAGTTCCTCAAGAGAGCTTAAATAAACAGTCTATGGAATTTTTACATTCACATTCACACACATGCAGCTCCCAGACTGTAAAGTTATGACATGTCTGTCACTGCAGTTCTTTCAGGACCAATTAGTGATCATTAGATGTAATGACTCGTCAATTAGCACCTCATTAGTGGTGTGTTTGTCAGGCGCACGGGGTGGGAGGGTGTGTGTATGTGTTTAGTCTGGGTGCTGTGGCTGCCACTTTGTCAATTACTACATAATTGTGATTATATGAACTGTTTTTCATCACTAGGGCCCAAACGTATGTAAAACAGTGAGATAATCAGTGCAAAATCTAAATTTCAGTTAAGAATAAGAAGTTATTGTCGTTTGCTACACACTCATTGCTTTACATTCCTTTTACATAATTAGGGTAATTATAAATAAACTAATATTTACAGTTATGTAAGTAATTAGGTTCAAATACTGTATTGACAAAATCTGCACTTTTGACTTTCTTTTTATTTGCAATGTGTAAATTGTAAAAGATGTTTGTCACCAATTAGAGCAATAAGATCCCATTGTTTTGAAGTGAATTAAGTCATCTTAAGACATGTTACTACAGCAAGTGATAAAGATAATTTAGGTCATTTTGAGCAGTGAAAAACGCTAGCTTGTACATGATTGGCAAGCATAGCTTTGAACATTAAAACACAAAAAAAGTTATAAAGTTTATGACATTATGTGTTTAGGTAGTGACAATTCTTAATGTAACACACTGATTTTCAGACTTTGGGACATATTTACTTCAAAACTATAGATCTAACTGCTCACACTGTGGCCATGAGGGACAGGGATGCAGTCTCACTTCCTGCAGGTCCTGTTTTGTACATAGTTTTACAATAGAAAGTGCCAAAAATCAATATGAAACTAAAACTGGGTTTGCCAATAAAAGTCCTTGAGCAAGATTCCTAAAGCTACATTCTCCTACCATTGGCCCCCATAATAAAATGGTAAGACACTCTGGATAAGAGCATCCAACAAAGGCATAAATGTAAATTTGTGCTAGTTTAAAAGGCTACAAGGTAACAGCTTAGGGAGGAGCTTTATGTTATAGGAAGATACATTACCTGACAGACTTCTTAACTTGGCAGAGCTTTAGGACCTTTGCCGTAAACCTGCCAACGCCACCAACATGCCAATGCCACCCCCCACCCAGCCCGTCAGTGGTTTTTGGATGTCCCACAGCAGGCCACAAGCTTCTTAGTTATGCAAAACAAATCTGTTTACCAAACACTTCTCATCAAATTCAAATAATGATGAAACATTTGCTTTTATACTTTCAAGCACAAATATGAGATGGACACAAATTCAGCATGGATGAAAGTTTAGAATCTGCACTTTTGACAAAATTTCCAACATTGCCTTCAGTTGAGATGAGGCTGCAGGAATTCCACGGACTAAGAATAAAATTTTGTGCACAGCAAGACCACTGAAGTGAAGACGATCCTTTCATTCCCACAAACGTTCTGAGCTAAAGCTAAGACTCCTCTTCATTTCCAAGTTTAGAAGTTGTAAATTACTCTTTACAGTTCATCTCTCTGGCTTATGTGTTCGAAAATGAGGCTACGAGGCAGTCTGCCAAAAGTGAAAGGGAGTGTGTACGTTCCTCAAACCCTCCTGCAGGTCCCTCTGAGCTGGGCCTGTTCTTTCTCTTTCGCCCAGCTCCCCTACAAGTCTAAGCATCACTGACGTGAGGTAATAACATAATGCTTTAGACTCACATGAAAAAGAAGACAAATGAGGAATCATGTGAGGCAAGTCAGAGAAAGCACAGTTTGCTTGCACAATTTCCTTTCTCTATTCCTCCAGGACGTCTTTGTATCACCCCTTGCCCAGAGAAGGAGAGCAGACCTGTCTTGCAGTGCCACCTCCAAAGCACTTGAGCACATTAACCATATCATTTGAATAATAGATAATAAAGCATTTGCTTTATGTAACACACTTCAGTGACGTCATCTCAAAGTGCTTCACTAAGAACGTCATGGTACAATGATGAAAATAAAAGAGTGAGTGATAGAAGATAATAACGATGATAAAATACAATCACTAAGACAAAGAGCAAGAATGATGTGTAGACCAAGTGTCTCCACTCTTTGCTTTTATGACCGCTTCCATTCTTTTCAAGAGACTTGCTTTCAGTTCCTCAAAGAAACCTGCAGGGATATTTTTTCCACACCTCTAAAGCTCAGTTAAGGTGCATTTTTTGCTTTTCACAATCCAAGTAATCTCAAAAACATTCAGTGATTTTGCGGTCTGGACTTTGGGGTGGTCAGTCCATTGTTTTCAGAGCAACAGTAGCTTCTTTATTGGATTTGCAGATTTGCAAATGTTAATTTAAAATTATAAAGAATCTGCATCCTTGTCCATCATGGCCACATGGTGAGCATTGTTTTGAAGTAAATTAAGTAACGTTAGTAATTGTCACTTCAGTAAGGGAAAATTATAATTAAGCCGAAATTATGTGTTTGGGTCATAACAATTTTTAATGTTACACACTGATTTTCAGTCTTTGAGACACATTTATTTCAAAACATTGGAACCTAAATGTTCACCATGTGGCCAAGAGGGACTCATGCAGGACTAAAACTCTTTGTGTATTGGTAGGAAAATGAAAACGTGGGACATAACAACAAAACGTTCATTTCAAAATTAAAGGGCTCCCAAGTGGCATCTAAGGGTTGGCTCTATCATTAGGAGATCATGAGTTTGATCCCTGGTGATGCTACAGCCATCTGTGGTCAGGAGTCCAAGGGAGCACAGTTGGCTTCACTCTCTGGGTGGGTGGATAGAATGGTCCTCCTCTCCCCCGTCACTCAGCACAATGCTAGTCAGCGCAGGTTTAGTCAACTGCAGATCTGGCGGTTGGCGCTTTCCTCCGAGCGCGTCCAGCTGTCCAATGATGTTGCATAAGCGCCAGTTTGAAAAGATGCATTGGCGCTTCACAGATCTTGAAGGAAGCCTGTGCTAGCCTTCACCCTCTAGTGGATTGAATTGGATATGATTAAATTGGGGAGAACACTGGGGAAAAAAAAGGAAAAAAATCAAATTCATGATAAATTAAAATCTTTCAACTTCACCTTAAAAGAAGTTAAAAAGATTAAAAAACAAGTCATATCATAAAATAATCCTTGTAAATATCTAAACTCTGTTTTATCAAGTAGTTTTTTTTTTGCTGTGGGACTAGTTTGAACTAATTCAGTATAATGAACTTCCATATAGTGAAGAAAAAACAGAGCCACCACTTCAACCGATCTATAAGCTGCACTGTACTTTATCTAATGCCATATTGGTTTGCTCTCTAAGCCAGCCTGCCACGGCCCTATTTAATGGTAGAGTCACTCCAGCATTAAGGTTTAAGTATGGGACATTGGAGAACTGGTCTTAACTTGCCCGATTGCTCCCAGCGCTGCTCTAGCACTGAATCTTTCAGCCATGAAATACCTGAAAATCATACAGATGGCTTTACATTGGAACTATGGTCACACTGGCTGATCTAACAATCTCTCTCAAGGTGTGGAAACTCTGAGCTGTTTTGGCTCTGCTGTTGCAATATGGAATGTTTTGATTTTGATAAACTTCTCATTAGTGCCTCGACAGCCGCATATTGGACATTATATAAATATCAACAGGTGGTATTGTGGTGGCTTATGGTTGCACAGTGGCAATAAACAAGATGAGAAGAATAACATTGGACTGGAATGGTGCTTTGCTGGTGCTTTGCTGGTGCTTTGTATGATCTATGCTTGCCCTGAATTTGCTTCTCTTGCTGTGCCACTGTGACACTCCACAACACCAGCAACACTGGTCAAAATCTATACTCTAGGCCAGGTCTTTGCAGAATAACCTACATACCAGTATTACCAACATTACATTCCGTGAATCGGTGGTGTAAATACGGGCGGTGTAGGTGGTAGAATAGCAGTGGGGCCTGTAAGAGACTTTAATATCACTACTTCTGCAATTTTACACAGATGATTCATGAGTAGCCACAATAACTTAATACTGTTCTCCACATGTTAGCCAATTTCACTGCAGCAAATAAACAGTAAGTAAACAGACAAATTTCACAGTCATTTCTTTTTATTCACTAAAAATATTCTTTGTAAGGGGCCCATTCATCTTTTTTGCACCAGGGGCAAAAAGAGTTTAGTTACCCCACTGCTATGAATCAAGCGCTTGTGCGCCATAATCACAAAAGGTCAGTCACGCTGCTGCAAGATATCAGCTCATACCAGCAAGTTCATCTAAGCTCTACAGACATCTCCTCCACAGCGAACCTGTCTGACCCTGCTTTAAGAAACATTTATTCCATTTATTGTAAATATTGTAAACATGGCATTGTGGAACTCAAAAACATACTGACAACTTCTAACAACTTTAACTTCTTGCAAAGTCAAAAGAGGGTACTTATTTTGAGTTAAAATGCAGACCTTATAGTTATTCATTTTTATTCACCACTGGTAACATTGCTAGATAAATCAGTATGCTTTAGCCTAGCTCCAGTAGCTGCTTAGTTTATGCTACATGCTCTGTAGTTGGTGGCATTAACGCTTAGATGAGAAATGAAAGTTGTATTGTTACCTGCTCATAGTATAATACAATGATCTTCAGAAAGTTCACTGTTAACTAACCTAGTCATAGTAAAATATAATTTCATGTAATTTAGAAATCATTGTACATTTTGCTGTATTTTATCTCATAACTGATGAACTTTAACTGTATGAGAGGCTAATTTGTTAGCTGGGGTTTGGGAGAGACTTTTTCAGTAATCAGTGAGGACTGGGATGCAAGAGAGAAAAGAGATGAGCAGAAAGAGATGAGGATGAATGACAAGGTGTGAAACTTATTTTAAATTTAAACTTAACCTAATTTAGTACAGTTTTCAACATGTATTTTCAGCTGAAGAAATACTTAAATAAATAGATAAAGTATGAATTAAATAGCCTAAACTAAACAGGGTAACTGGAGTCAAATCAGCCTAATCAATAGTTATAGCAGTTCATTGAAGAAAGGAGGGATAGAAAAGGAACAAATGAAATGATAGGGTACATAATAATGGATGGGTAAGGAAGAAGCTATGGTTTCCTTGGCCTTGGTTGGAAACAAAAGGGTTAAATTCTTGAAATCCCCAACAGAAAACTATCCAATCAGGATGTTTTTCTCTGTGGTATCTTGGTTATATACAGCCAAGGGAGCTCTACTATTGGTTAGGTATTCGGCAACTGAACTGAAGGCCTAAGGTGTCAGATTAACCACAAACGTAATTAGGAAGTAACACTGGGACCAATTTCATAAGAAAAAACATCACTTAAAGGAGCAATATGTAATATATTTTTTGTACTAAATCATAAAACCACCATGGTATATCATCAGAGATTAAGGAAACATTCCGGAGCGGAAAGTCTGTTTGTGCTTTGGCCTGTGATCCCGCCCACTGCCCATTTCCCCGTACTATTTCAACGCCGCCAGATATAAAACAAATTGGCAGACAAACACAGAACGCAGTAGTCAAGCAAGCAAGCCAAGTAACTGCATCCTGTCCTAAAAAGCTTTAGCAGCCTTCTGAAAAAAAAAAGCTCCATGACCAGAGATGTAGTAAACGCAAGGATATATTGGCAATGCATTTGAAAGATGGAGACAGCTTAGAGCCCAGAAGGACAGATTCTGAGTTGCCTAAGTTTCTCATGAACTGGTGTGCATTGAGCTTCAGTTCAGGTTAGCATACCTTAACTAAGTCATCATGAGTACTACAGTAGACATGGGCATTTTAAGCAATTTCAGCATTCAAGTACCTGCATTCATGCTCTGTGGTTTGTGTGCAGCTGGGTTATAAGACAAGGCTTAAGTTAGCTTCTTATTTGCCAGCTTCTTGTTCAAATTTTCCATTAGACCTCCAGAATGTAACTGCTGCACCATTTAAAGTATAAAGGGAAAATTCAAAGCAGAAGCTGGCAAATAAAAAGCTAACTTAACTACATTCAAGGCAGCAAGAGTTTTTGGAGTGGTTAGCTTTTATTTTTAGGATAACAGGCTAGCTTTGGCTGCTGTACCTAGCCTGCCATGCATCTAGCTAACACTGATGGAATTAAAAAAAAACATGATCTGGTTTATAATCTGCAAACAATAAATGCACTGCAAACGTATGCAACCAACTTTCAGTTTAGGACTCATCATTGCTTGCCATTGTCAAAGTTTAATGTTGCACTCATCTTATGCTCATTTGTGTAGGTTCAGTCTCCTCAACATGGCCACCCATGTGAGCTTTGGTCCTGGAGAGGAAGGGATGGGGACAGACAACCCTCTCCAATGTTTTGAATTTGGACTGCACTACCCATTTTAAATACTTGTTGTCAGCATTACATATTGTTCCATTTAAGGCCTTCTGACTTTGGTGTAGACATAGTTAACTTATCCATTCTCCCCCGGAGCACAGCAGTCTCAGACCATGACATAATCTCATATGAAATTCGCTTTAGTGGTAATGTGTGTTCATCACCATGTTATCATGTTAAGAGGACTATAACTTCCTCCACAGCTGGTAGCTTTATCAGAAACCTTGCTCAATTATCAGCTTCTGAACAGCTGCCCATCCTGTGCGTCTGATGCTGTTGCCTCTTCTGCATTGATTGGGTGCCGCTGCTCACCAGCCTTCTAGACCTGCTTGACCACCATTGAGCTCCATGCTGTACAACGCTGTGCAATCCTCACCCTCAGATGCTGCAGTCGCTACATAATCATAAACTAATCAAATTAACCACTGCCCCACTTGTTATTCTCATCTTGTACTATAATACTACAATACTTTATACTAACAATGTTTGCTATCAGGTGTCGACCAGAGGAGGATAGGTTCCCCTTCGGAGTCTTGGTTCCTCTCAAGGTTTTGTCCTCTTGCTCTTAGGGATTCTGACCAATTACAATTCCAGATGAATGTTTCTGTGTATGTTTGGATGAATCAAGGTATTATGTAATTATATACCATATGGCTACAAGAATAGTAAACTATTTTGATGAAAATATTAGGCCAATTTTATGTCACATTGTTGATTCTCTAGTGCATTCATGGCTGTGTATCTCAGCAGCCTCTTACAAGCCGCTGTCTTTGCTTTCCATGCATCCACAGGGAAGTGACAGACAGGGACAGGATACAGGGTTCATTTTGTCACTTTGATATGATACTGATTTGAATTTCTTTCTCACTGTCTTTCTTGAATCTCAGTCTGGCTCTCTCTGGCTCATCGTTCATGCTCTGAAAGGCCCGAGGAAACAGACGGGCTTGAATGAATGAATATGTGTGATGATTCCCAAGTCACTCCACTGGTAGTCCTGGCGCTGTCCTGAGGCCTGTTCTTTAACTGTACACCAGTTATAAAGCAGAGGGGGAGAGAGAGTCAGAGAGAGAGAGAGTCAGAGAGGGACTTGGACAGGAAGATAAGACAGCAGCTCTGGCAGCTAACTGTGTAAAACTCTACATGGTTCTGCATTCTTAAAAATAAAGGTGCCAGAAGGATGTCTTTAGAGCAAAACCTTCCAAAAACACATAAAAATTCTTTGTAAATAATATCCTTAAAACATCCACATAGGCTCTTTTACAAGAATTTTTTTCCCCAGATCCACATGCCAGATGAGTTCAGTTGCCAGGAACCATTGAGGAACCATTATTTTTAAAAGTGACAAAATTATAAATAATCAGCCTGTAATGCACTCTTTAAAAATAAACATGCCAAAAAGAGTTCTTTGTGCAATGCCATTGAAGAGCCACTTTTGCTTCCCTGAAGAACCTTTTAATTAATGGTTCTTAGGAGAACTACTTTGGCAAATGAGATATGTGAATATAAAAATATTTTCCAGGAAGAACCACCACACAAAGTAAAGGTTTTGGAAGAACCCTTCAATATGTATAGAATTGGTCTGTTATGTTAAAAATGTAAAAGGTTTTTCACCCTCAAAATCTCTTTTTCAAGTATGGTTCTTTAGGGAACCAAAAGTGTTTCTTCTATGGTACCACTCAAAGAACCCTTTGCAGTAATTTCTTTTCAGATGGTTTTGTTGGCTTTTTATTCACCTCTTCACTTTTCAAAGCAGCATTGTTTTGGTTCAGCTGCAGCTTCATCTTCCTCATTGTTCTCCAACTTGGCTACAGTGACCAGAGAAAACTTCATCACCATAACTGCCAGGATCAAAACTCCAGCAGCAAACTGGTAATTCAAAGCAAAAGGAAGTGCCAATAAACTAACAGAGAAATAAAAACAGTAATGTAGTTAATGTGAGTGCTTTGCTCTATTCTTGTCTTCTGTAATATTATGAGCAGGATCAAATAGCATGAAAATTGGGAAATCGATTACATTAAACATGTGTCTTTAAAGATGTGGTCATAATCAATTAGTAAAAACTTAATTAAGTCAGGTAAACTTGCTCTAACTGTTTTTTGCCTGCCATAGATGACCAACATGCCCAGCTATGGCCAATGGGAGAAAGAGTCATGTCAAGTCAGCAACACTTGTCTGTATGTGCAGACCCCTGTTCACTGCTAGCTTGAGTTTCTTCAGTAGTACAGTACTGTACACTTGGCTTATGTCACACAGGTGAACTTATATGAGTACGAATAAATGAGCATGGTATCATCCCTTTACCTAATACCAGTATCAGTATCAATGCATTTCTAATACAAAGGTCAAAAACTCTATTATTATTCAAAAACACTTTTGCTGACCTCATGAGGTGCTTGGGCCCCAATGATTGCCACTTATGTAGTAATTTGTAGTAATTTAATTTGTAATCGGTTGTTTACTCAGAGAAAAACGTTATTACTCCAATGTTGATGACTCAGGAGACTAAATAGTGATTCTGCGAAAATTCCTTAGAAGAAAAATAAAAAGAAAAATTAAAAGAAAAATTAAATAAAATGGAGACATCAGATAAATTCATTAAAACCATGAAAGTCATCTGAACTTGCTCTAACTGCGTTTTGCCTGCGTTAGACGACCAACATGTCTTGCTATGACCAAATGGGGAAAAGAACCAGTAAGTCAAGTATGCACATGTGGAAACAGCACAGCTTTTGTTGTAGCTGTAGCACCTTTGCATTCTTAAAAACCATATTGTGTGTGTCACTATCATTGCTTTTCTCAAGCTTTGCACTAGAATTGGGAGGGCACTACCCCTCAAATACCTATTTCAAGAGACAGAGGCAATCATAGCAGATCTTTCACAATCAAAATGTTGCAACAATAATTATCACCAGAAAAGTACAATAATACACTAATCATGTAAAAAAGAAAAAAAATGTCATGTGTAAAGAAAGGAGAAAAGAGCAAAGACTTCAGACGAGTTCTAGGAGAGAAATAAAACAGCACTTACAGACCTGACAACTGAGAAGAGCCGTTACAGGACTGCAAGTATCCACTGCCAGAGGACCTGAGGTGTGTCAGGGGGTTCGGGGGGGGCACTCTACTGAAGGAGGAGCTCAGTGAGATACACAGGGCCAAGACCATGAAGAGCTTTGCAGGTTGTAGGCAGAATTTTATACTTGAGCTGTGAGGCAGCCAGTGCAGCAGACTGAGATGTTTCAGTGTAAGTTGATGCTCTAACCACAGAGTTTTGTATGAAACAGAGTTTGTTAGTAGGGACAGCAGTGGAAAGAGAATTACAGTAGTCAGTACAGGAGAAGATGAAGCCATGAACCAATATTTTTGCATCATTAGTGGCGGTAAAGGCTTAAAATGAACCATTTGGCTGAGACACTTACGACTAACAACTGGAGAATGTTTAACAAACACATCTTCTATATCATCGGAGTGTCAATTACATTTTCCAGAATTATAATTGATTACTTTCTATGCTATATGTGCATCCCTCATATAGTTATTGCTTCGCATTGCTGTGGTAAAATGGTATTCTAACAGTCATGCTAATGAAGCATTAGAAGGAAATTCCACAGATTTTTCAAAATTCCTGTATATTTCACTCATTAAGATCAGCAAAGTCATAAACAAAGTCATTCAGAGTGGTTTGAAATGAAAAGCTTCACTCTGGAAAAACAGTGGAGGAACTAGACATCTGAAGAATTTAGTGCCTCTAAAACATACTTTACGGAAAGTAATTGTATGAAATTGTTAAAAATTTATATGTAATGCCTGATATCTATGATGGCATTTTAGGGTCAATGTTTAAAAAATTGACTTTGAGAATAAAGTTGTAATATTTTGAGAATTATGTCCTAATTATTTGAATAAAATTGTAATATTTTGGAAATAAATTCATAATATTTTGATAATGTTGTCATTAAGTTACAAGAATAAATACAATATTTTGACAATAAAGTAGGCTAATTGTAGGGGGGCTGCCATAATGGGTTGGGGCCTCGGTTGCTGTAGTGCTGAGTGCACAAGAGTTTCACTTCTTCAGTATCAATCATTTTGATTATCATTCTCATTGTCTTTTA
The DNA here is from genome assembly GCF_015220715.1 of Pygocentrus nattereri. Classification (NCBI taxonomy): domain Eukaryota; kingdom Metazoa; phylum Chordata; class Actinopteri; order Characiformes; family Serrasalmidae; genus Pygocentrus; species Pygocentrus nattereri. The sequence continues at coordinate 9,228,280 of NC_051211.1, read as the reverse complement.
TGAAAGCTTTGTAGACGACCACTGCCTGCGAATCTCCTTCAACAAAAGAGGCAAGTCCTTCTGGCTCTTTCTTCTAAATAAAGTTCCTCACACAGCCATTTCTTATACTAATATCAAACTGGTGCTGGCGTATTTCTTTATTGTTGTAAACGATACAAAATCATATGTAACGCCGGGGAGCGATGAGGCGGAGTAAAGCGAGTTTTATTACGGGCAAATCCAAAATCAGGGTCAAGGTGGTCCAGGTTCATGTAGCCAACATGGATAGATTGGGGTTCAGACATGACGAAAGAAACACAGACTGAAATACACAACGGAGAAACACACCAAACAAAGACTAGCAAGTCAAACAGCTCCAACAAACAAAGACCAACACAGACCAGGGCAAACACCGGGCTTATATATCAGAGGGAAGATGAGGGACAGGTGGAAAACAGGTGGAGACAATCAGGGGTGGAGTCACGAAACAAGAGGGCAGGACTGAAAACCAAAACAAAGAAGCATATGAACAGGACTGGGAAGTAAACACAACACAAGCACTTGGACAGGACTGGGAGGGGCCAATCATGATAGTATAACTCCACCAACTACTCAGTGCCCCCCATTTTAACACAAGGAAGTTGCTATCTTCCTTTTGCAAACCCTTTGGCTACAATATTAGAACTTTTCCTGGTAATGTCCTACTTTAATTTCATAATTCTAGGACTTTATTCTCAAAATATTAAAATTTTATTTATTATTTCAAATTTATGCCCTGTCCAGGGTGTATCCTGCCTTCCGCCCGAAGACTGCTGGGATAGGCTCCAGCATCCCCCCGCGACCCTGACAGAAAAGTGGCTTAGAAAATGGATGGATGGATGGATGGATGGATGATGGATTTCAAATTTATTCTTGAGGTTTATCATTTTTATTTTTTAACAGTGGCCCTAATACACCATTGTAGACATCAGACTTTTTTTTTTTTTTGGAGTTGCTACTATTTTACTATTATCAACATTACAGAGCAAACACAGAACCCAGAACATACCCTGACTTTCACATGTGAATATACAGACACTATAAATTGAAATGACAGAGTAGATCATATGTGGCTTCTTTTCAGGCACTCTATACATATTGTGTTCACTGGGCTACATTATGTGAGCCACTTTAAGTATCCATCAGAAGTGGAGTCTGCACACACGCTAAGCCATTTCCCACCAAACCAACGCAACCATGCGACACTCCAGAGGCCTGGATGATCCTTCCTTCCGCCATCACATTTAATCTATGTTCATCCATACATGGCAATTGCACAAGCAAGGCCCTGTGACCTAAACATTTCCATCCTATCCTTCTTGTAGGTGCAGGGACAGTTACAAAGACCGTGGACTTGAGGATACACACTGTGTTACGCCATTAAAATGTTTCTGATGTTCTTCCATGGTGTAACTGATCTAAAGCAGACAGCAACTTCAGCCTGAGCTGCTCTAAATAAAATCACTGATGCCTATAAAACAGCTGCCACCTAGACTAGAGCACTGACTCTTTTTTAAATCTATGTATGAATCTGTTAATACACATTAGAGTCACAAGAACAGCATGGGACTGGGTAGAAAGTGTTTATGACCTGCTGGAGAGAAACAGACAGTTCATTTCTCTGTCAGTTCCCGCCGAGTGCTTATCACACGCTTAAAGAGAATTGAAACTAAACTGATTTGACTGTGAAAGTTTTTCAAGGTCATAGATTCACATATTTTATATTATATTACATATTAATTTGATTTGTTTTCTTGAGATCTCAAATAATTTTTGTCATTATTAAAAAAAGAAGAAGAAGAAGAAGAGTGTGGTTGACATAACAATGCCATACACTCGACATGGAAGATGTCATATATGTTGAGTAATATAACAGTGTCATGTTACCATTACTGGTAATTGTATTGACAGAAGTCATAATCTGTAATATCACAGCAGTTAATTAGAGTACATTTAGCTTAAATTAGCATGTGACATAAGCTGTCATAACATTAAACATTACGGGGTAATAATTTATTTGAAGGCTGCCAACATAGAGACTTTATAACACATGCATAAGCAATGGCACATGTGTTGATAACATGCAAAATTCCTTTTACTTTATTTGCAAGAGAATGCAAGAACATGCATGTGTGCAAAGGTTTAGCATTATATATATCCAATGTTAGACTCAACAAATAAATTAAAATTGTTCACTACTGGTCAGTTTTAAACCCGGTCCTAGACTACACAGGATTTTGAATGGAGATCTTCCATTGAAAGGAAAATAAAGCCAGTGATTAGGCATTTAAGGTGTGCCCAGTTGTTAGATCTCTTTGGATGGAGCTCCATCCAATACCAATGGGATAATTTAGAGTGGCATTTGTGATCCAGAGCTAGTCATCAAACATCAGTAGCTGACTTCACTAATGCTCTTGTGGCTGAAAGCAATCAAATCCTCACAGCAATGTTACTCTTTAGTGTAAAGCCCTCCCAGAGTAGAGGCTATTACTACAGCAAAGGGAGACAAACTCACTATTAATGCCCTTCATTTCAGAAATGCTGCATGAGCAGGTCTCTGCAAACCTATGGACACAAGGTCGGTTTTCCAGTTAGGGATTAAGCCTAGCAATGGACTGTGTTTTCCTTTCAACAGATAATCTCCATTCATTATGCCATGTAGTCCAGGACTAGGCTTAATCCCTGCCCATTACACAGAGTGTATCATAATCTAGGCTTGCTTTCGGTCTTATTTTACCTGTTCTTCTTCACCATAATACAAAGCATTGCATTCTGCTGGAGCTAAGAAAGGATGTCATCTATATAAAAATTAAATCCATTACAAACAGCACTAATGTTCAGAGTTCATTGGCAAGTCTAGTTTAATTATGTAAATAGAAATCCAGCAGAGAGCGCATTTGCAGCAAACTACATCCTGTTTTTAATGTAACTTAAATGACTTCTTTAAAAAAAAAGTGAAAGGCTGATTGTCTTAATGAACAAACAGCACAAACATGGTTTATTTAAATGAGCTGAGTAAGACAATCAGGAACAGATTTCATAATATGAAGTACTGTCTTGTTTACACTGAAAGTCTAAAGGCCTTTGTGGTAGTAGTGCTTATGTGAAAAGAGCAGGAGATTTTTAGAGATTCAGCACAGCACTTTACTCATGGTTAAATTATACCTCTCACAGAGTGAAAGACCACTTAGATATGCGCACATATAAAACTCCAATATTTGTACGATCCCGTATAAAATAATATGAAGCATATCATCACATTGCATTGGGTTTATTTAACTCTTTAGGTTCATTTAGTTCAACTTTGATTAGCTCAACCAAACATTTCAAACAGTGCTTTATTCATGGTCAAAATTATATCTCTCATACAGTGAAATAGCACACATGTAAGACTTGCTTTGTTAAACTTGGGCCCAATCCCATTTCACCCCTTGCCCCTACCGCATAGACCGTAGCCCTATGTTTTGCACATTCATGTCTAGGGGTAGGGTGTCCCAATTTCTGTTGAGATAGAGGGGTAGGGTGAAGTGTTAGGGCTACATGGCCCTCCAAATGGAGGTTTTTCAGAGACAAAGTCCAAATGGTGTGTTATGAGAAAAGGCCGGCAAGACAAAGCACAAGAGACCAAAGAAACCCACAAATGTAAGTATTTTGTATTTTCTCTGTTAAAAAATTACAATAACCACTGTTTTATCCTAGTTTAATGTTGTTTCAATGTATTATGGTAATTTTCTTTATAACAAGCATAAATAATTGCTGATAGCATGCTAATGTCTCAGTAACTTTCCCGTTCCACCTTAAATAGCCCGGCAGTACTGACACCTGAAGCACTAGAATATAACTGCTGCACCATTTAAGGTAGAACAGGAAAATTTGAACAAATTTGAACAGCTTCGTGTCACCAAAGAATTAGCGGTGGGTGATAATAAATAATTGTCTTACACTCCGTCTAAATGTAACTAAAGCCCAGCAGTGAGGAGCTCAACTTTTCCATCCTCTGCTATCACTGAAGACGAGCCGGGTCGCCTACAGAGCACCACTGGTAGCCTGTTAATGAAGCCAGTTTTTTTGGGACCTTAGACTAACCTGCTGTGCAGCCAGCAAAGTGAAATGTTTCCATGACCTTTTTCATGTCATAAGGGAAAAATATCACATGAGCATATTTTCAGTATATTTTTTAGAAATGTACTACAGCATAAACACAAGCTTTGTGCACATTGCTGTACTGCTCAACTGCTGCCAGTGTAAGTGCTGGTATACACTCACTGAGCACTTTATTAGGAACACCTCCTTGTTTCTACACTCATTGTCCATTTTATCAGCTCCACTTACCATAAAGGAGCACTTTGTGGTTCTACAATTACAGATTGTGGTCCATCTGTTTCTCTGCATACATTCTCAGCCCCCTTTTACCCTGTTCTTCAGTGGTCAGGACAAAGGGGTACCATGGAGCAGGTATTATGTGGGTGGTGGATCATGCTCAGCACTGCAGTCACACTGACGTGGTGGTGGTGTGCTGGTATCAGTGGATCAGACAGAGCAGTGTTACTGGAGTTTTAATACCCCTCAGTATTTCTGCTGGACTGACAACCAAAAATATAAAGCCAACAAGTGTCCTGTGGGCAGCATCCTATGAGCACTGATTAAGGACTAGAGGATGGCCACCACAAACTGCTGCAACAGATGAACTATCGTCTCTGAGTTTACATCTACAAGGTGGACCAATAAGGTAGAGTGGACAGTGAGTGGACTCTAGTAACACCGCTGTGTCTGATCCACTCACACCAGTGCAACACACACTAACACGTCACCATCTACAACTGCAGTGTGACTGCAGTGCTGAGAATGATCCATCTCCCTAATTAATACCTGCTCTGTGGCGGTTCTGATCTTTGAATGATCAAGTAAAAGGGGCTAAGAAAGTACGGACAGATGGACATCTGGTTTAACCTGCATTTTAAGAATATGTTACACGTTGTGGGATGGATTGGCAAACAGATTTTGATGAACTAGTGAAAAGATGATCGAGTCAGTGTTTGAAGCTGAAAGTTTAACACTGTGTTTGAATCCCACCAGTGGGACTATACCAGGGACCAAATCCCACCGGTAGGAGGGGTATAATTTTGTTTTGCTTAGCAGCTTCAACTTTGCAGCTCTATTTCTGAACTACTGAAGCATGCTTAATAATATGAAAATACTTTGAATCTCAACTCCCGTCACATAGGGATAAAACCAAAATGTGGGCTGTCATTGGGGACCTTGAGGATCGATTTGAGAACTACTCCTTTAATCCCTCTAACAAGCTGTTCTCCTGTTTGTTTGCTTGTTTGTCAGCTCAGATCTTCACCTGCTGTTTCTAAATTGAAGGCGATATGGGCTTTCTGCAATTAAAATGCAGCTGACGCTGAAAACTCTGTGACGTCTACATCAGTACTCGAGGGTTCACAGATGCTCAGTCATCCCATAGCACAGGCAAAAAAAAAGCAAAGAAAATGAGATTTTGACGAGCAACAGACCAGTGAAACACATGCGAGCATTCTTATTAACACTGCGGACAGCAGGGATCGCTCCGAGCTGCCTAGCAGCACATTAGTCTTCTGACTTAATCTAGCCTCAGTTTGTCATGGGGTGATGCTTATGGTTTCATAGCCTTTTTTATCCCATAAATCTCTTGTAAATGCCTCTTTATTTTTCGGAACATCAGAAGGCACAGACTTAAGACACTGTGGTAAACAGAAACTCCACTACAGTCTCTATGAGAATTTCTCGCATAAAGTAAAATAACTTAAAAAAAAAAACTGGAATCTCACAGAACCAGCTGAAGGTCAGGTTTTCTGTCATATAAAAGTGATCACTTTCTACTGTGAGCACTTGGCTTTATGTTCTACCTGAACATGAGCAGCATAATAGCAGTGTGAAGAGTAGCACCGTGCCGAACAGTGAGAATGGAGGAAATGTCCTAGAACAGTGAACATGAGGAGAACATTCTAGGACAGTGTGGATTGGGAGAGGATTCTAGAGCAGTGCAAATGGAAGAAAACTTTCCAGAACAGTGTGAATACAGAGGTACATTGCAAAACCAAGTAATTGGGGAGAACAGTGTGAATAATGAAGAATGTTCTAGAAGAGTGTGGTTTTCTTAGGCAGTGTGAAAGGGAGAGCATTCTTGAAGAGTGAGAATGGAGAAAATGTTCTAGAATGGTGTACATGAGGACAACATTCTAGAATAGTGTGAATTGGGGAGACCATTCCAAAACAATGTAAAGGAGAGAAAATGTTATAGAATATTGAACTATGTGACTAGGGAGAACTTTCTAGAACAGTGTGAATAAGGGAGAATGTTCTAGAACATTGAGGCTGTCTAGGACAGTGAAAGTTGCAGTGAGAAGGGGGAAAATGTTCTTGAATGGTGTACATGAGAAGACCATTCTAGAGCAGCGTGGATTGAGGAGAAACTTCTACAACAGTGTAAATGGGGAGAATATTCTAAAACAGTATAAATGGGAGAAAACATTCTAGAATGTTGTAAATTGAGGGATACATTCTAGAACCAAGTGATTAGGGAGAACTTTCTAGAAAAGTGTGAATGATGGAGAACATTCTATAACAGTGTGGCTATTTATGACAGTGTGAAGGGGAGAACATTCTTGAATAGTAAGAAGGCGGGAAATGTTCAAAAACAGTGTACAGGAGGAGAACACTATAGAACAGTGCGAACTGGGAGAACATTTTAGAAAAGTGCAAATGGATGGGAACTTTCTAAAATAATGTAAATCGGAGAAAACATTCCAGAATGTTGTAAATGGAGGGGTACATTCTAGAGCCCAGTGACTTTAGAGAACATTAGTGTGAATGATGGAGCATGTTCTAGAACACTGTGAGTAGAGAAGAACCTTCATGAACAGTATGAATGTGGAGACATTCTGGATAAGAATAAATAAATAAGAAGAACTAAAGACTCGCAACATTTGCAAAAGTATGGCACCCCAGCTCAACATTTGGATTTGTTGGACAATTTTGGGTCAGTTTTTTGGACATTGTTAGGTCATTTAGGTCAGTGTGCTCTCAGTCTAGCTGTGTTTACAGCTGCAGTGAAATTTGCAGAGCTGTGAGAGATTCACAAGCTTAACCATGAATAAAAGTAATGGCACCAAGTCTGTTTAAACTCCATTTTAGCCAGATGGACAAGTTGAATGGAAGGTTCAGTTTTGCTGATTTAGGGCTGGTGGACGTGGCTGGCAGCAACAAATGTGAAAGGTGGACCAAAAAGAGCTCATCTAGAAAGGCCATCCTTTATCAAAATCACAGAAATGTCTGAGGAAGATCCCATAACGTCATAAAAGCTTGTCAAAGAGAAACATATGAGATTGAACATTTCTGTAGCTTGTAAAAATGAGCTTGTATCGCATTAGAAAACCTCCTCCACGATGAGCTGTGATGAGCCCAATTGTGCTGAAAGCGCTGTTCCCTCACACACAGTAAGGGATTTCCCTGTTCCACATTAAACTTGGCAGCACACAAAATACCTGTCAGACCTTTCCACAGCCCTGACAGCTTAAAGACTCCAGACTGTTGTTGAGGGCAGCTTCCAAGCCAATATTTTACTTTCAAACTATGGAAAAACCTGGAGAGCTGGGAGCTGGATTAGGAGCTTTGGGAGAAGTGAATGGAGTCCCGGGGGAACTGTGAAGTTAACAGTTCTTTTTACACAAAATGAGATTAAATCAACACTTCACTGTACATGTGTGAGATGTGTGAGAGAAAACAGAGTAGTCATTTCCTGTAGCAGAGTAAGAGCAGGTAGCAACAAGGGCAGTACATTCTTACCAGTAAAACTTATATTTTAGCAGTGGTGAACTGCAACAGTTTGAGCAAGGCCTTCAGTTCAGGCCATAAATGTCCAAACTCAGTCAAGAGTGCACCTGTATAGTAAGTGGAGTTGATAAAATGGACAATGAGCATGAAAAAACAAGGAGGTGCTCATAATATTATTCCTGATAATGTTATTCACTTGCAGCAATTTTACAGTAACTCTTTCAGTAAATATTACTGGTAGAAAGCTGCCACTGTTTTTCATTTTTAAACTCTGACTGAAGCACAATGGTCAGCCTAGCCCTTGTACTTGCAGTCAGTGACATATCTAGATCTTCCAGAAGCCCTACAGTGACATTTTTTCCCATCCATTGTAAAACAAAATGTGTTTGGTTGATTTCACTGTTAGTTGCTACATACTGTATATTGTTGGTTAATCTGACACATTAGGCCTTCAGGGTCAGCTCCTGACGTCCTGACCAGTGAAAGAGCTCACATGGCTTTTTCCACCCAGATTCAGCCAGCTAAAAAATTCTCATTGCAGAAAAATCTTAATTGTTGGCTGTTTCAAGAATGCAACTGTTTCCAGTCAAAACTTAACAATGAAAGAAGAGTGTAATTACAATGATTGCAGAGTTTAGATGTAACAAGCATGATAACATTATTAAATAAAAATGAGCTAAAAATGACAGACATTTATGCTTTTTTTAAATTTCACATAAATATATAGTCTTTCATGGAAAAAATAATCAGTGTTTTCCATTGCATTTTGAACCAGGGCCCGTATTCATAACGTTTCTGAGACCAGGGTCTGTTCTTGGCTCAGTACACTCATCACAATTAAGAGAGGAATCTGATCCTAGATCAGCACTTCTACTCTAAGAAGCTTTATGAATACAGGTCCAGGACTCTTTTAGGACTTGCAGCAACCGACCTACACTAGCAATATATGTATGAATTTGACTTGTACAGCATAAAAGACAAAGCACATTAACATTTCATGACAATATGGGGTTGATAACAGAATGAGTTACATGGCACATAAATAAAATGTGCTAGTCTATAATGTGCTGCAAGTCACAGCTGTCTATGAATTTTTATGAGGGTCCAACTGATGTTGTGGAGGACAAATAGATTGCAAGTCTTAGAATAGGCTTTTGCATGAGATCTCATTGCATGTAAAGGGCCTGCATAGAAATGTCAGCTCATAAAATGTATCGTGCTTGAAAGTTCAAATGTAGTGTACAACTGAACTGAAGAATACTGTACATCATGATGAGGTCTTTTAAAATGGCACATACCACTAAAGGTGGAGTGTATGGAAATGCAGCCACTCTCATGAGGTTGTCTCAAAGAATGTCCATAAATAAGTCATAAATAAATAAGTCATAATCATCTTGCAGACAAACAATTTTCATATAATGTTATAGGTCAGTTGGAGCTCTGTATAGTACAGCGAACTTTAATTAATTACTGTTCTATTTTTTATTTTATGTGCCATTTTTTACATCTGTTCTCATTACTGCAAAACATCCACATTCATTTGAGCACCCCTGGTCAAATTACGTATTTTTTTGAGTGAAAATAAGTAAACATCATCTGTATTATGTTTTTTATATGAGCCAGTGACCCTTCTAACCAAAGAGCTGTGTCTTTAATGACATACATGACTTTAATGACTACTCTGCATCTGAATTAAGAAGCGTTAATGCTATGTGGAGACTGACGATCAGCTTCAGTGCGTGAAATCAAGTGCCAGCCTAGCAGGACCTCATTTACATATCATTTACATGAAGCATGCCCTAATTCATGCTCATGTTTTGGGATGGAACCAATATCACATCAGCACGGCTCCCCTACTGACCAAACTTTAAAGTGCTAAAATTACAACGACTGGAAGAAATTAAATGTGAGTACCTAAATAAAACATCTTCTTTATATGAAAAAATAACACATTTAAACACTGTGTCATCATCAGTGGTATGAAACAAAAGCACAGTGTGGTTTGTCTTCGCAATGTGCATGTAAAATAAGTATATCCAGTTTTGCCATGTGCACAAATTATTAGTATCGTTGTTATTTTCTGTTTTGATTCTTGTTAACTAGGAACCCAGAAAGTATGTCTTTCAGGTTGCAATTATAATGCACAAATTTACACACTCATTCCAGACATGGGTTTGGTCATGCAGGTATAACAAAGATGAAAATGGGGAATAAAAAAACCTGTCAGTGAAATTTGCATAAGCTCATTTTATGATTAGATTTGAACATATGCAACTTTGAAGAATAAGAGCCAATTTTAAATTAGTTAAATCATTCTGGTTTATTGATCATTTTTGAACCAGGGGTGCTGAGTCCCAGTTTTTGTCATGTTTGTGAGAATAGCCCAAATAAAGCCATTACACCCTTAATATTCCAACACCTAACATCTTATAGAGGCAGGGATTCACACACAACCTGACTTCTATCTGCTTGTTTTTCCTCTTTTAGGCTATTGTACCCAAACTTTGTAAATGGACAAAATCAGTATTCATGTAATTTAGTAAAGTCAGCCTGATACATCAGTAACCACATGACTGCTAGTTAAGAGCCACTTGAGTGATATCTCCTCCTCAGGAAAGGAAGCTGTCTTTGCTCAAGGCTGAGGTCTGGATTAAGGCTTGCTGAATCAGACATTTCATGGCTCTATGTGAAATTGTTTTGACAGCATTCTGCCTTGTCCAAAAGAGTTCCTGAACAGAGGTGAGCAGATGAACAGCCAAATGGTTCTACACTGATCACATTAAGTGACATTCAGGAGGATGATATTCTGTGGGAAACTGGATTTATGATTGTATCATTTTCTCATACGATTAAAATCCTGTGCCATTGTTTATTTTTCAGATATGAAAACCATTTTGCGATGATTATTCTTTGGCAGACACAAAGAGCCCAGAGCAGCAACCCTTATGTGACTGTATTCAAACTGAAAACAAGACACATTCCTCATGACCTGGTCTAGCAGGAGGGGAACAAAGTCCCAAAAAGAGAACATATCCCTCCCTGAGGTGGAGCTTGTCTCGTTTTACAGCTTACTATTTCTAGTTTGTGAACTGGATGGTCTTATGAAAATACTTTATCTGAAAAGTTGTACAGTTGATATTCAGCCTGTCCCTAAAACAGGAAATATGCAAATTTAGGACCAACCTGAAGACAACATAGAGTTGTATGTAAAAGTTTGAGTGCCCATGGTCAATGTTTTGTTGATTTTTTAGTGAAAATAAGTTAAAACATCTTCTATAGAGAACACACTTCTTCACATTTTAATGCACAGATTCTGTTTCTTTGTTAAATTTAACATATTGAAAAAAATAAAACAAAAATGGTGTCCTGCACAACCTGTCCAGGGTGTAATGACTGCTGGGATAGGCTCCAAAAAGGGTTCCAAGCCATAGAATAACCACTTTCATTAAACTGAAAGACCTTTCAGTGGATGACCTACATCAAATTCTGATTCTGCCGTTCCCTCTAAACAAGCTTTTTGGTCAGATGGCGGAACAATTTAACAAACTAGAATTAGCTAGAAACAAATATAATACAATTCGGCAAACAAGATGGGCTATGAAATGGTTCACAGACTGACTGGAACAAAACCACATTCAGGCTAATCTTGTAAGTAATGAAAAAAACTGAGCTGAACTTGATATTGCCTGACAGTTTTATGGCTTTCAGTTCAGCAACAGGCTGCTACTCTTTTTTTGTTTGAAGAATTTGCTAATGTCAAAGCCTGTTTCATGTGATATTTTGGGATACTTTTCTTTACTTTTATCTTTATTTTGCAGCTGCATTCTATAAAAGCAATGGGGCACTCAATATTGTGTGTTATCACAATTAATACCACATCTTTGATGTTACAAAGAGACCCCTCTCTTGTGTTCTATTGCTTAAGGAAATTACAGATTATTGTTCTGTATGTCGGCACTTTAATTCTTCCCTCCAGAGAAAACTGCACAATTTATTCATTGAAATTTCTGAAAAAATAAGATGAATGACTGATTAATAAGCTTATAGTCTTCAGAGTATTTCTTTAGGTTTGCTATTTAAGGGTATTCTAAGGGTATGCTATTTAAGCCTGTAATGTGAGATTCTTTATCTCCTTTGCTCACTTTATTTATGTACAGTGAGGAAACGTCATACACCACATATTTTCTTCATTTAAACCTCTCCCATCCCATATATATATATATATATATATACACATGCTTATGCAATCATAAGGAAATAACAGTCATTAAACCCCTACCATGGTGACACACACACACACCCCCACCCAGGATCCTTCAGCAAAAAGAAGAAAACATTAATGACGCTGCACTCATCCCATGCCCGAAGAGTCTTAAGGTTGTCTGCATGAATTTCAAGGAAGGTGTTAGCCAACTGCCACCAAGCCAAAGTACTGGAGGTTGCCACCTTGAGGCCAGAATTTTCTTGGAAGCAGTGAAACCAGCCCACAGAATATGTCTCTGCTGCAGAAACGACTGTAAGGAGGAGCTGTCTTTCTGGAGCCTATCCCAGCTGTCATAGGGCGGAAGGCAGGATACACCCTGGACAGGTCGCCAGTCCATCGCAGGGCAGACAGACAGACAGACATACACAATCACTTGCACACGCTCACACCTAGGGGCAATGTAAAATGTCCCATTGGCCTGACTACATGTCTTTGGACTGTGGGAGGAAACCGGAGAACCCAGAGGAAAGTACAATCGGAGGAAACCCACGCAGACACGGGGAGAACATGCAAAGTCCACACAGAGAGGAACCAGGTCACCCTGCCAGGGAATCGAACCCAGGCACTCCTTGCTGTGAGGCGACAGCACTACTCACCGCACCAGCGTGCCACCCCATCCTGTGCACAAATTTGTTAATTGATTATCATACCAATTCTTCCACATTATGCTCCAACAAATCTCATAATTTACAGGAAATAAATCCCCTGTTTTGTCTACTGATGTATAGTTTTTCTTGGTACCATTGTCCACCCTGCACCTGTGAAAAAAAAAAGTTTGTTTTTTCAATTTAAATATTTATGTAATTTTTCTGACTTAAAACCTCAGCTAGTAAGTTAAGGGGGTAAACCAGGGCCAAGGATGTCCACCCTTCCCCTCTGCACAATCCCACTGGGGCACTACTGCAGTCCAGAATCAGTAGCTGTCCTGCATCTCAGCCTGAATGCTTTATTGGTAACAAAATATGCCATCATACATGAGCAGTGCCATACCCTGGAGCACAGATCAAATCTGCTTTCTACAGTCCCACAGCTATGACTAATGGGATTGTACTTTTCGCATGGCTAGCCAAATTCTCTGCACTCCTAATCTAACCTAATATAAGCATGTGTTTTCATGTTTGACTCTATGTAAACTCATGGGATGATGTTGCAGGTTAAGCTCACAAAAATTGTCTGACTCTCACTGTACACTTTATTAGGAACAGTCATGCAAGTATCCATACAGTTAATTATGTGGCAGCAGCATGATGCATAAAAACAAACATGGGTGAGGAGCTTCAGCCATTGTTCATATCAAACACCAGAATGGGAGAAAATGTGAAAGTTTGAGTTTTTTGTGACCTTGCATCCTTTTTATTTTGTGTGGTTGGTTGCAATGGTGGAATTGCACAAAATTATGCTTTGAGTGTGTGATTGGTCAAAAATTTAGTAAAATTTCATGTTTGCCTCATTAAAAAGATCTCATTTTTAATCTACTCTCATTTTAATGAAAGTAGCATATCTAGATCTATCCCTCACTTATATTTTGGATAAAATGTATTATCAAATCCATTGTGCTGCATGAAAATAAAGACAGAAAATTAATGCCAACATGTAGCGCAATAAAAGTAACCAAAATGCACCTTACTTGATCTCAAGTTCATGTTTTGCTTCATTGGTTTGATTACATTTCAACCCTAACCCTAACCAAACTTAACCATTCAGGTCACTTATGTCTGACCAAATTCATCAGAAATACATTCAAAAGTCCATCTAACAAAATCAAATGCTTCACTATCCATCATGTATCATTGAAATTCAATACAGCATATAATGAGTCTAATGTTAAACCATGTGGATAATGTGGACAGTACAGCACTGACGTTCCCTGGTAAAAGCATTATCTGGTGTTGAATTCTCTCATTCAGTGCAAGCCATCATGAAAGTACATTCCCACCAGCAGCAAACTGAACCACAGTTTATTTGGGAAGAGGTGATGAACTGCTCTTTCTATCAGACCACAGTTCTGTTGTTTGGTATGGATCAGGATACAGGTGGAGTGTTCAAACCTATCACAATGGAACTAAACAAAAAGTTGAATTAGTCTGCACCAAACAAGGTAGGTGTAAAAGTGCCCAGCGTTAGTTTGACCGTGGCATAGCTGTTCATGTTAGCCAGGATGGTTTGAGTGTTTCAGAAACTGCTGATCTCCTGGGATTTTCATGCATAACAATCACCACACAGAATGATACGAAAAACAACCAAATCCAATAAACAGCAGTTCTGTGGACAATAACATTTTGTTGAGAGAGGTCAGGGGGGAATGCTTGGACTTGCTCAAATTGACAAGAAGGCTACAGTAACTCAAATAAACAGTAAAGAGTGGTGATCAGAAAATCATCTGGTGGATGGGCTACAACAGCAGAAGACCACATCGGGTTCCACACATTTCGATCAAGAACAGGAATCTGAAGCTACAGTGGGCACAGGCACACTCAAAGTGAATAGATGAAGGAAAAATATGGCCTTATCTGATGAACCTTGTTTGGCTTCAACATTCAGAATGTTATAAACAGCATGAATCCTTGCACCCAACCTGCCTTGTGCCAATAATTCAACCTGGTGGTGAGGGTGTAACCAGTGATGGTTCCATCTTAAACTGGTCCCATAAACATAATGAGTTCAGTGTACTTCAGTGGTTTTTAACCATTAGAGTAGAAACTACATAATGCAATCATGCCAACATGTTATAACCTTTTTTTTACAATGATCACAATAATGACCCAACCTTGTCTCATGGTTAAAAATGTTTTAAATATCATAAAGACACGAGAATGGTGGTCATTTTTTTAAAATAGCAGTATATGTGTACAATATTTACAGTAAAATAACCACTAAAAATAAAAAAAACTATCCACATAATAATGCTATATGCAGCTAGGACTGTAGCCACAGAGTACTGAGACTCCAACATAAACTACTGTATGGAACAATTCACTAGAACCTGTACGGTACCAACATACAAATGGTTTAATATACTGCACTGTATCATATAATTTTCATGTACATGCTGTGCCACTCATTATATATCAGTGCTTAATATGGAAGCCTTTGCTTTATTATCAGCATCTATTTATCAAAAAAACACCTGCAACAACAATGCTAATTTCTGCTAGCAGAAATATAAGGTTTTCCATTGTTAGCATCAAGCTAAAGTGGGTGGCATTCAGATCACAGATCAACACAAGGACTTTAGTCAAACAAATCTTGTACACATTTCACACATTTGGGAAATTCTTTTAATGCTGTATGTTCCAATTTAACAGTGAATCATTAAGTAAATATTTAAACTTAGCCTGATTCTGAATATTACTGGATTAGCCTGTTAGCACAGGCTAGTCAGTCTGCTGAAGTGCTTGCTAAGCAAAACTAGGTTCTTAAGTAAAGTTAAGTCTAATGTGCTTTCATGCCTTTTATTTCATAGACATTAGATTTGTAAATTAAAACTTGCATAAAATTTTGAGACAAGGCATTTTTTCCTTGTTCACGCTGGGTGGAATGTGAGTTTTCACCTTTTTAAGTGATAAAAAGTTCCTACTCCATATTGGAATAAAGTGGCTTGTAAAATGGAAGAAACTGTTTAAGCGAATGCGTGCTCATAGGGTGCCTGGTGGCAAATTACATGCTGTAGTCCCGTATTTTATATATGTTAAATACTGTATGTCTGAGAGCTAGATGGAATTCATGGTAGTGCTTTCCTGTTACTCATGGTAATTCATGACCTGTATGTGTAGGTTTTTTTCACACTGCATTTCAATGAGCCTTGACCATGAGGCACATGTGAAATTCACAGGAAGACGTCAACTGTCACATTCAGTGCATTCAGTGTATGTGCATCATTGCTAACATCCGTCCTGTCAGCCCAAAGCCAGACGCACACAGTTCATTCAGTTCTTCAGTCTCCTTGGGCCATGGTGGTCTTTGGAGGAGACAAGTTTGATGCTAAAATGTAATCAGTCCTTGGTTTGGTGTCATTTCATGTGTAAGCCGTTTCACCCAGTGGCTATGAAAATTAGCCATTACAATTGCAGTGATTAAAACATGGAGGTGGGGGAGCTGCTCTGCCCTTGTTTCTGCTTCAGGACTGTAATTAACGCCTCACTATCTTTTTTTCATGACCTTTTTAATATTGGCTAGCTGAGCCTCAGGCCTCTGTGTCAATTCACAGTGCGTATGCATGCATAAGCACATCGCATTAGCTATGTATGGATGGAATCCCATGTTTGGTGCTAAACTGTCATTGTATTTTCTGACCTTGAATGACCCAGTTTATTCGTCTGAAATGCTTCTGTTGACTGATGTTTCAAATATATCAATAAGCAATGAACGCTGTCTGTCAGATCTGATCTTCTTGACCTCATCTGAACTGCAACTCTGCATGCTTCACCACATGTCCTGTAATACGCCCTTAATAATTCAGGCCAATAGCAGAGCCGTCAGCACAGCAGCTTATTAATACCTGATGTGTCAGTCCAAGCGAGTGAAAGAGTAGGAGTTTGTCCACCTCTTGCTGCAGTAACAGCCTGTACTCATGTAGAAAGGCTTTTTACTGGATCAGTTGGACCATATTTTTTATCTTAAATTAGCTGTTCATGATACATGTCCATCCTCACACTTACGGTGCTTAATAGTACTTAAGTAACCCTGGTATATGACATACTGTGCTAAGCCTCTGCTGCTCTCGCTCACTCACTCTTTCTCTCTCTACTTCTGTGATTTTTTTAGGAATTGTCATTCATGCTATTCGGGGGAAAAGAGTGATTAATATGTCTGTTCTGTGCCATTTCAGTCCATCATCTCACAGGCTTGCTTTTGATTCCAAGTACATCATGATAAATCACATCTGGCCATAAATGGGTTAATCTTCAGCGTATTTGCATTCAAACAGGATGCCGGAATTAACCTCGGACTTATGTTGAGAATTGAGTGATATATACCAATGCATGCAGTTATTTTAATATATGCTATTCCAGCTGAGTTGCATTTGAGTCATTGCTAGTCCGCTTATATTTACAATGTAGATTTTGATTAAATATATACTGTGCGTCATGGTTGGCTCCTCCCACTACTCCATGTGCTCCTCTGTTTTGGTCTTCCATGTGCATTTTGTTTTGGTTTAAGTCCTGCCCCTCCTTTTGTAACTCCACCCCTGATTGTTTGCACCTGTCCCTCGTTTTCCCTGTGTATTTAAGCCGTTTGGCTCTTGTGTTTGCTGGTCTTTGTTTGGTGTCCTTGCCTTGCTTCATGTCTCAGTCTCAGTCTCAGTCTCAGTCTCAGTCTCAGTCTGCTGTTTGCTGTGTTTGTATTCTGGTTTTGTCATGTCTGACACCTCGATCTATCCGTGTTGGTTCTATGA
Organism: Pygocentrus nattereri; assembly: GCF_015220715.1. NCBI lineage: Eukaryota > Metazoa > Chordata > Actinopteri > Characiformes > Serrasalmidae > Pygocentrus > Pygocentrus nattereri. The sequence continues at coordinate 9,210,788 of NC_051211.1, read as the reverse complement.
CCCTGGACTGCCTTGACCATGAACCTGGATTTGCCCTTAATAAAAATCGCTTACCTCCGCACATGCGTCCGCCTCAACCACTTAGTTATTTATTCTAATCAAATTATACTTCATTACTTACTTGAAGGGAATTTTCACCACAAGAACTTTTGCAAATCTACTGCATAACTAAATGGTTAAGATGGAAATCATTCACAGCTGTGGTGACAGGAACCAGACATCTGAAGCATTTAATGTCTCTAACAGCTATATCACAAAGGGCTATGACTTTAAATTATCAGCAATATGCTTCCTGATGCCTGAGACATTATTTTATGATAGTTTTGAGATAAGACTTTGACCTAAAATGTGTTTTGATTAAAAGGCCCATGTCATGAAAAAAAGTGAAAGCTTGTAATGTAGTATGTAAACATTAAAATTTCAAAATGTACCATGCACTCCACAGTCCATATGGAAACTAATCTGCAGAAACTGATCATTTTAAAGATATAGTTTTCACAACATCACTATATATTTACACCACATTTAAACTATTCATTTAGACACATCCACATATTCAGCCTTGACATCAACTTAGCCCCACTTATTCACGCTAAAGTTATAATGAGTGTCTCTTTCTACATTCCTTTTTGCAGCCAATCAGAGCAGAGCTCATTTACATCAGTTTTAAAGGCACAGTAAGTCAGCTTTCTAAAGCCTGTTTAATTTAAGGGATAACGAGAGGTTGGAAAATGGTCACACAAAAATATAGTCAGGAAAATGAAATGAAGATAAACATACAAAAAATGTGTGTAGGAGATTGTTACACATCCCTCAGGCTCAGAGGTCTCTGGGGACTCCATTTCCCAGAGGCCACAGGGGGATTATCAGCCCTACATCTTGTTCCAATCACCGCTCTCTGTCACCTGAGTACTAACTGGTTACACCTGTTCTAATAATATTAGTTTAGTGTAAAGCTCAGGCTTTCAGTCTAGTTCAATGTGAGATATTGCTTCTTATTTGAGAGCTACTGAATGGTCTTTTGTGTCTCTTGTGATTTTCTGGTTTTTGACTCTGTTTGCTGTTATTGCCCCTTTGGCCTTTGCTTGCCTTGTTATGTTTGTTTTTTTATGTTTCTTGCCTTTGCTGGATTTGACCTTTGTCTGTTTTTTGACCACAATTTTGGATTACAACTCAAACATTAAACCTCACTCTCTTTTTTTAACTGCGAGTGTCTGAGTTATTCTGCCTTGTTACAGAGGTGGTAAGCCAAAAAAGTCCTCAATTACATTTTCAGATTCATCACTATTTTAACATTATCAACATCACATATACAAACTCAGCAGACACGTGTAGGTTCACTGGTAGGAAAGTAAATAAAATGGATATATTTGTGTTGTAGACATTGTGACCCCTGGTTCCTGTCACCACTGCTGTAAAGAAATCAGTCAGTAAGGTTCTCCATTTCATTATTACATGGTCATTATTACTGACCAGGTTTCTGAAAAATAATATCAAGTTCATGACTGTCAATTAACTGACCGACTGTAAAGGCCTTGCTGCTAAGTGATCTAACATTTACTACAGCACTAGTTAAAACAACAAGTATTGTATTTTGTTCATAAGACTCAGTGCCTCTGCTGGATGAGGCCTTAGTGAAATTGGAATTATCTGAACCATTGTACAGACTCTTACGGCATAAATCCAGCATGTTCCACTGACGTTTAGGATGGTTTCCACCACGTCAAATCTGAAAATCTCCCTCTTCTTAATACTGAGGATTAGATCTATGCTGTCCAGAACGCCATAGTGAAAAGAAGTTACTCACTAAAGAGAAGCTAAGCTAGCTAAGCTCTTGTGGTTGTCTGAGTCAGAGGTGGCAGAAGTACACAAGTGCCTTACTCAAGTAAAAATACAAGCAATTTAGTAAAATAAATACTTGGGTAAAAGTTTAAGTATGACTTAGATTTTTTACTCAAGTAGTACAAAAGGACATGATCATAAATGTACTTAAAGCAAGAAAGTAAAAGTGTTTCTTTAAAACTCCTCTTTTTCTTTCTGTGCAATAATTCTTAAGAAGTGCAATATCATATAACTCTATAAGCTGTCCAAGGAATGTGCAATAATTAACTGCTATCTCAATTGTCTATTGTCTATTGCCTGTTTAGAATATATAGTTTTATAATCCTTTTTCTTTATATTTTTTTTACTTAAATCTGCACTTTATATAATTTAGCCTTATGTTTAATTGCTTTGTATGTAGGAAGTGCCGTTGGATTGCTGCTCAATTTCCTTGTACACTGTGCAATGACAATAAAAGCATCTTATTTTATCTTATCTTATCTTATCTTATCTCTAATTATCATGCCTCCATCCAGCCCTGCTCAGAGTACAGCCAACTTGGCCGCCTCAGACTACAGTTCCCAGAACTCCTCGCTCTGTCATGTGACTCAGGATTCTGGCCAGTCCACCTATCATCACTCAGCTTCTCCAAACTACTGATCATTCTCACCTGTTCCTTGTTTCACCTGTTAGCTAGTTTATTATATAAGCCCAGGCTTTAGGTTAGGGTTCTTGCAAGGTATCTTCACACTATGGGCATACTGGGTGGTTCTCCTGTGTTCTTGACTGGGTCCCTCTGTATGATCTGTTTATGACTTTGACTTTGTCTGTACCCTTTAGTTCTGTGTTGGTTTTCTGGTGCTCAACTTTCTGCTTTTGTTTATCGGCTGTGGTTCTGGACAACCCCTTTGGCATTAAAGATCTTTACCCAAGCCTCTGCTGCGAGCACCTGGTTCCATCTGTTGATGTTATAGGATACTTTGCCATCATGCAGATGGCATACATGGAGGCTGTGCAGAAGCTCTTGAACAGCCAGGGTCAACTCCTGAGTCATCATGAGCAAGTACTGCCAGATGTTACTCAGTCAGTCGGCAAACCTGAGCCAGCAACAAACCAAGCAGCAGAAGTGCTTGCCACCTCTGGTCTGAGCAAGCTGCGGTGTGTGTGACCAGAGGAGCAGACATAGATGGGGCTGTTGTGCTATGTATAATTTCTATGGTGGGAAAACTGGGTTTTGGGGGTGAAGAAACCACACATTTCTTACGAAAAACCTGTGGGCAGACAGAGAAAGCACGTAAGTGTAATCTTTTTTTTCACCCCTGTGATGTCTATCTGGTATCTAAATTACACCATTGCTGAGCTATGAAGGCTAGAGGACTATATGATTAAATCATTGTTCGAATTGCTGTAAATCTTGAATTGCATAGAGCAGAATCTACATCTAAAAAGTCCTTTTTCATCACACATGTATTGTTCAATTCTGCATGGTCTCTCTTCGCCCTCATCTTCTTTCTGAGCCAAGCTCCTGGTCTTACATTGTGTCCTTTCAAAGAGGTGTTTGTGGAGACCCCCTGCTGGCAGAACCTAGAGAGAAGTGATTGTAATTACTGCTCCCCATGCAGCCGCTCATGTCAGCTCAGATCAGATGCCTTCTCCTGCAGTGAGTTCTCTCTCTCGTCTTGCTGCTAATCAGCAGGAATCAGACATGGCTTCACGCCTGGAGGCCCTGAAGGGGCTCCCTTGGGTGTAACCATAGACCATATTTGCAGAGAAGTATGAAGGTGTCACTGAAATCAGAACCTGACAGCATCTTTCTTTTATGCTTCTAAATTGCTTTTGATACAGAAAGATGAGGGAATTTTAATATCAACTGCAGTTTTAGCATGAAAGATATTCAGCCAAGAAGCCCACTCTTGTGAGAAGGTGTGTAAAATGTATAATCAAAATGTAAAACTGACTAAAACAAGGCTTCAAAATAGGATTGACTTTTTAAATTATCGCAGCTCTAATTGTGAATATTTTTTCTCTTGGCAGTACGTGCTGTGATGCAGGGGTGAGGCCTAGAGGGCTTGGGCCTCCTCACTTAAGAGAACATTTATACTGATTTACAGCAGGGATTATGTTATGATCCATTTAAAACCAGAATATTTACTGAGAGTAATAAGCTAAGTATATACAAAACCATATTTATGTAATTTATTTATTTCAGTGCTGTTTTTAGATCTTTTGGATTTTTTTTAAAGTGAAGTTGAATGAATTTGATTGAATCACTTATTTGGGGGGGGTGTGTAAAAAAAAAAAAAAAAAAATCAGGCTTTTTTTTCTTTTCACTAGTGAAGCATACAATTTTAGTCTGTAGGTAGAAACTTTTGTCCACACCCCTACATTTTAGAGAGAATTGAGACGGTCTCTGTCCCTCATGGCCGCATAGTAAGCATTAAGATCCCATTCGTTTGAAGCAACTGTGTCCCAAAATCTGAAAATCAGTGCGTAACATTTAAGAATTGTCACATTTTCTGCAATTCCGAAACCTTTTTGTGCCTTAATCAGTGGTGGACAAAGTACACAAATCATGTACTTGAGTTAAAGTAGAGATACCCAAAGTAAAATATTACTCCAGTAACAGTAGAAGTTCCTCCCTTTAGACCTCCACTTGTGTAGAAGAAGAAAAGTAATTACCTTCAAATGTACTTGAGTATCAAAACTGAAAGTACTAAAAGATTATTTTAATGACCTATTACTATTTTTGTAACAAGACTCGCTTCCTTAACTCATTTTAGGTGAGAATACTCTAGTGTCACTCTTGTAACATACTCACACATACAAACATCTCCTAAACCGCTTCTCCTCCTGGGTCGCGAGGGGTGCTGGAGCCTATCCCAGCAGTCATCGGGCAGAAGGCAGGATACACCCTGGTCAGGTCACCAGTCCATCACAGGGCAGACTCTTAACACCAATATTTTAATAGAATGTTTTTAATTAGTCTGATGTTGATGACAATTTTAATAGACAATCACGAAGCACTGATGGCAAACAGTTTCCATTGGATAGATAGAAGCTTAAGTTTAAGATTTATTTGCAACTTTGTTACATTTTTAAAAAAAAACTTGCTTTAAGATTCACAAATGAGTTTCCTTTACTATATTGATCTGTAGGTCTCTGTTCATAAACATAAACTAGCCAAAACTACTTTACTATAAAATGTAAGTGTTTGTATAAATTCAGAAAAAGACGCATCAATCATGACTGCATATGTGGACATATTTCTATATTGTGGTCTATTTACACAAAGTTAGGTTAGTTCATCATTCATGTTGAACAGACACTCCCAAAATTTTACGCTGCTGTACTGATGTTGAACCGTGTGCTGCACTGGGTCGGTATGTCCAACAAATCAAGCTCAAAAAACAGTGTGCGCTGTGACCTGATTGGTGTTCTTGCTTTGCGCTTCTTTTATTTTGACATGTTATGGAAATGGAAATACTTCAAAATCAAAAAACTTCAGTAAAGTACAGATACACAAAAAACCTACTTAAGTACAGAAACAAAGTACATTTACTTAGTTACTGTCCACCACTGGCATTAATGAAAAATAGTGTTTTTGTTCATAGCTGTGTATAGAGTTTTTAAGTTCTGCTCAAATATAATCTGATAGGAGTTACAGGAGAAAATCTTTTATTTGATGATCTAAATATAGTGGGACATTTTTATTTATATGGATGTACTGTAGAGGAAAAGAGAAGGTAAGAAACTGATGAGTGAAAGAGGGAAATAGACAGAGGTGAGAGAGACACAGAGTGCAGAAAGAATGTAAATTGGTGAGATGAGTGAGAGGTAGGTAGCACATCTTTTTCCAAGAAAACTCCATTTCTCTGCAACATGATGGACTTTATCCGAATTTTTTCAGGTTCTATAAAACCTGTAGAGGTTTCAGAGCTCTGTCATCTATCACCCCAGCAACACCTCATCCATTTCTGACTTTTAGACTTAAACAGCTTCGAGTGGCACAGGCACCACAGTGCCATTTAAGCTAAAATGACATCCATCCACCTTCTCAGCTTTCATATGACATAACCAGCTACAGCTCATCCATTTTATGCCATTATACAGAGGCAGAGTGAGAGGGAAAGAAGCATGTAATGCTGCTTTTGTCTGGAAAATGCAGAAAAAGACAGATCTTTTGAGTCCACTGAGTGACTGATTAATAGTTAACATTAATTAGAGTCATTATGCCAAGTAGCTCTGTGAATAGTCACATAACTCAAAAATCCAGAGGAGTAATTTGGACATGTCTTTGGCATTACAAGTCTGGACAGCTGACGAGAGAGTGGATAGCAATGCACGGTAACCTAGATCACTACTGCCCTCTTTAGCTTTCAGTGGCTCTAAAGCAGCATCTCACAGCTCCAGTGAGTTTCTGAATCACTACTCTTTAACTGCTTTCTGCCATGAAGAAGCACACTGCAGGGTGTGCAGCACTCACTGTGTTCTTTTTTACAGTGTACAGGTGTCCATTACATGGGCATTCTGGCCTAAAACTAGACTTTAACATGTTATTTGTCATGTGATTTTCTTTAGCGCAGTAATGTGTTCCACAGCCTCATCAGTCTGACAGATGTCACAAATGTGTTTCCTTTTTGTGTTTTCATCCAAAACATCTACTCTGTTGTTGCAGTTAAGACAACTAGGCAAGTTTGAGACAAGACTGAGACTTGGACACATCGAGTCTGAGTCAATTAAGACTTTGTTGGGGCTGAAAAGAAAGAAAGCAAGAGAAAACTAAAATAAAATTTTTTCAGAACATAATCTTTTATTATATTATATAATATTTTATTTTATTATAATCTCTATTTTTATCTCTTTTTTATCTTATGTTATATCTTTAATTTTCATTTTACAGTGCCTGTTGTCCTTTACATAGTCTGTAAATATAATGGTGAATGGACCTAAAGGAACGCTCCAAAATGATAGCTGGATTGATGGATGGATAGATAGATTCATTCATTCATTGTTATAATATATTTTATAATATTTACCTTAAATATTGTGTATATATATATATATATATATATATGTATATATATATATATATATATATATATGTATATGTATATATATATCCCATGAAAAGATATAATAAAATATTTGCAGAAATGTGAGGGGTGTGCTCACTTTCGTGAGATATTTTATATATGGCGATATATATATATCCCATGAAAAGATATAATAAAATATTTGCAGAAATGTGAGGGGTGTGCTCACTTTCGTGAGATATTTTATATATATATATATATATATATATATATATATATATATATATAAAACCCCAATTCCAATGAACTTGGGACGTTGTGTAAAACAAAGAAAAAACAGACTACGATGATTTGCAAATCGTTTTCAATCTATATTCAATTAAATACACTACAATGACAAGATATTTAATGTTCAAACGGATAAACTTTATTGTTTTTTGCAAATATTCACTCATTTTGAATTTGATGCCTGCAACACGTTCCAAAGAAGTTGGGACAGGGGCATGTTTACCACTATGTTACATCACCTTTCCTTTTAACAACACTTAATAAGCGTTTGGGAACTGAGGACACTAATTGTTGAAGCTTTGTAGGTGGAATTCTTTCCCATTCTTGCTTGATGTACAACTTAATTTGCTCAACAGTCCGGGGTCTCTGTTGTTGTATTTTGTGCTTTGGGAGACAGGTCTGGAACGCAGACAAGCCAGTCTAGTACCCGCACTCTTTTATTCGAAGCCACGCTGTTGTAACACGTGCAGAATGTGGCTTGGCGTTGTCTTGCTGAAATAAGCCGGGACGTCCCTGAAAAAGACGTTGCTTGGATGGCAGCATATGTTGCTCCAAAACCTGTATGTAGCTATTAGCATTAATGGTGCCATGGGCACTAACACACCCCCACACCTTCAGAGATGCTGGCTTTTGAACTTTGCGCTGATCACAATCCGGGCAGTCCTTTTCCTCTTTGGCCCAGAGGACACGACATCCATGATTTCCAAAAACAATTTGAAATGTGGACTCGTCAGACCACAGGACACTTTTCCACTTTGTGTCAGTCCATCTCAGATGAGCTTGGGCCCAGAGAAGTCGGCGGCGTTTCTGTGTGTTGTTGATATCTGGCTTTTTTTTTTGATATCTGAGTTTTAACTTGCACTTGTAGATGTAGCGACGAACTGTGTTCACTGGCGATGGTTTTCTGAAGTGTTCCTGAGCCCATGTGGGAATATCCGTTACAGAATGATGTCGGTTTTTAATGCAGTGCCTCCTGAGGGATCGAAGGTCACGGGCATTCAGTGTTGGTTTTCTGCCTTGCAGCTTACTTGCAGAGATTTCTCCAGATTCTCTGAATCTTTTGATGATATTATGGACTGTAGATGATGAAATCCCTAAATTCCTTACAATTGAAACGTTGTTCTTAAACTATTCGACTATTTGCTCACGTAGTTGTTCACAAAGTGGTGAACCTCGCCCCATCTGTGCTTGTGAACACTGAGCCTTTCAGGGATGCTCCCTTTATACCCAATCATGACACTCACCTGTTTCCAATTAACTTGTTCACCTGTGGAATGTTCCAAGCAGGTGTTTTTTGAGCATTTCTCAACTTTCCCAGTCTTTTGTTGCCCCTGTCCCAACTTCTTTGGAACGTGATGCAGGCATCAAATTCAAAATCAGTGAATATTTGCAAAAAACAATAAAGTTTATCCATTTGAATATTAAATATCTTGTCTTTGTAGTGTATTCAATTGAATATACGTTGAAAAGTGTGATAAAGTGCGTGTCAAACTCACCCAGGTAAGTATAAGCAGAGCTAACCCATAGGTACTCTTTTAGAACCCCACAGGTAAGTATGAACAGTGCCCAATTACAACAGGTAAGTATGCACACACAGGTTACTTAGATGGTAATGTGTAGGGATGCCGTACATCATTACAAAAAGGTTTTGCAAATCATTGTATTTTGTTTTTTATTTATGTTTTACACAATGTCAACTTCATTGTAATTGGGGTTGTGCTTGTATATATATATCATTGTGTGTATACATATATATATATATATATATATATATATATATATATATATATATATATATATATCCAAATCAGAACACCCAAATGTGAATGTGAGCATTTCCAGTGTGGCTAATGACTCTGGCAGATCTGATGATAACAGCTTAACTAAAAGGAGAGACACACAGACACAAGAGCACTCTGAAACAGTTTGGCATCCCTCCACTCCACCATCCACAAACCTGAGTGACCGCGTGTGAGTGGGCGAGCACAGCACCAGCATCTCAGTTTGTGTCCATGGACCCCTGGATCTGCCACCTTTATCTAAGGGGGGGACAATTAATTACCAAAAGCTAAACTAAACAAGTGAGTTTTTAGCCTAGATTTGAAGATTGTGACTGAGTCTGAGTCCCAAACATTTTCTGGAAGATCATTCCAGAGTTTGGGGGCTTTATAAGAAAAGGCTCTTCCCCCAGCTGAAACCTTCTGAATTCTGAGAACTATTAAAAAGCCAGCGCTCTGTGATCTGAGTGATCATGGTAATAGGAAATAAGGTCTTGCAGGTATTCAGGAGCGAGCCCATGTAGGGCTTTATATGTCAATAAAAGAATTTTATAACCAATACGGAAATTAACAGGCAGCTAGTGAAGTGATGATAGCACTGGACTGATATGATCAAATTTTCTAGTTTTAGTGAAGACCCTGGCTGCGGCGTTTTGAACTACACTGCTCAAAAAAATAAAGGGAACACTCAAATAACACATCCTAGATCTGAATGAATGAAATATTCTCATTGAATACTTTGTTCTGTACAAAGTTGAATGTGCTGACAACAGAATCAATGGAAATCAAATTTATTAACCAATGGAGGCCTGGATTTGGAGTCACACACAAAATAAGTGGAAAAATACTACAGGCTGAACCAACTTTGATGTAATGTCCTTAAAACCCTCCCTACAATGCCTGGGCATGCTCCTGATGAGGTGGCAGATGGTCTCCTGAGGGATCTCCTCCCAGACCTGGACTAAAGCATCCGCCAATTCCTGGACAGTCTGTGGTGCAATGTGGCATTGGTGGATGAAGCGAGACATGATGTCCCAGATGTGGTCAATCGGATTCAGGTCTGGGGAACAGACAGGTCAGTCCATAGCTTCAATGCCTTCATCTTGCAGGAACTGCTGACACACTCCAGCCACATGAGGTCTAGCATTGTCCTGCATTAGGAGGAGCCCAGGGCCAACCGCACCAGCATATGGTCTCACAAGGGGTCTGAGGATCTCATCTCGGTACCTAATGGCAGTCAGGCTACCTCTGGCGAGCACATGCAGGGCTGTGCGGCCCTGCAAAGAAATGCCACCCCACACCATTACTGACCCACTGCCAGACCGGTCATGCTGAAGGATGTTGCAGGCAGCAGATCGCTCTCCACGGCGTCTCCAGACTCGGTCATGTCTGTCACATGTGCTCAGTGTGAACCTGCTTTCATCTATGAAGAGCTCAGGGTGCCAGTGGCGAATTTGTCAATCCTGGTGTTCTCTGGCAAATGCCAAGCGTCCTGCACGGTGTTGGGCTGTGAGCACAATCCCCATCTGTGGACGTCGGGCCCTCATACCATCCTCATGGAGTCGGTTTCTAACCGTTTGTGCAGACACATGCACATTTGTGGCCTGCTGGAGGTCATTTTGCAGGGCTCTGGCAGTGCTCCTTCTGTTCCTCCTTGCACAAAGGTGGAGGTAGTGGTCCTGCTGCTGGGTTGTTGCCCTCCTACAGCCTCCTCCACATCTCCTGGTGTACTGGCCTGTCTCCTGGTAGCTCCTCCAGCCTCTGGACACTACGCTGACAGACACAGCAAACCTTCTTGCCAAAGCTTGCATTGATGTGCCATCCTGGATGAGCTGCACTACCTGAACCACTTGTGTGGGTTGTAGAGTCCGTCTCCTGCTACCTCGAGTGTGAAAGCACCACCAACATTCAAAAGTAACCAAAACATCAGCCAGAAAGCAGAAAGGTACTGAGAAGTGGTCTGTGGTCCTCACCTGCAGAACCACTCCTTTATTGAGTGTGTCTTGCTAATTGCCAATAATTTCCACCTGTTGTCTATTCCATTTGCACAACAGCTGTGAAATTGATTGTCAGTCAGTGTTGCTTCCTAAGTGGACAGTTTGATTTCACAGAAGTTTGATTTACTTGGAGTTATATTGTGTTGCTTAAGTGTCCTCTTTATTTTTTTGAGCAGTGTAGTTTAAGTTTGCTTAAATTCCTGCTAGTGCATCCTGACAGTAGTGCATTACAGTAGTCTAGCCTTGAAGTAATAAAGGCATGTACTAGTGTTTCTGCATCATGCAGGGATAAGGGATTTCTTATCTTGGCAATGTTGCAAAGATGTAAAAAAGTTGTCCTAGAGATACCACCTACGTGTTGATCTAATGAGTCAATTATGACACCAAGACTTTTTGCTGCTGAACCAGGTGTGATTGGAAAGTCAGCAAGATTTAAAATGAAATCTCCTCATTTATTTCTTGCCACTTTTGGACCCAGAAGGAGAACCTCTGTTTTGTTACTGTTTAGCAGGAGGAAGTTACACAACATCAGCCTTTCACGTCTTTTACACAGTCCTCTATTTTCTTTAATCTGTATTTGTCATCAGGCTTGGCTGATATGTACAATTCCATATCATCTGTAACAATGAAAGTTAATGCCATGGTTACTTATAACTGTGCCTAATGGTAACATGTATAGTGTAAATAATAATGGTCCTAAAATAGAGCCCTGCGGAATTCCAAATCTTACTTTTGAATGATTGGAAATCGTTTACCTTTATGAACTGATAATGTTCAGTTAAGTAAGATTTGAACCACAATAGGGCTGTCCCTGTGATTCCAACCATGTTTTAAGGCAGTGCTAGATAATAATGGTGGTCACACAAAATATTGATACTTTAAGCACAATTTGGACAGGTTCACTGTGAGGTGGACTCACTTGTGTTGCCAGCTATTCAGACATTAATGGCTGTGTGTTGAGTTATTTTCAGAGGACAGTAAATCTAAACTGCTATACAACCTGTACACTGACCATGAAAAGATATAATAAAATATTTGCAGAAATGTGAGGGGTGTACTCACTTTTGTGAGATACAGATACAGATACATACACACACACACACACACACACACACACACACACACACATATATATATATATTGGCACTGTAACTTGGAAGTAAATGATGATAAAGTTCTTCTTTCTTCCTTCTTCTAAAACTTGCACCACTTAAAGTCAAAAGAACATAAACCAATCAAAATACATCCATTTTATTATTAAATAAAAACATAGTAATAACATTCTGATTCATCAGTAACCAACAGCAACAAATAAATAATATTCAGTTAAGCCATCATGAAAAGATCAGAAAAAAAAAGGAAAAAAAAACTTAATTTCACAGACATTTGTGTTTAATGGTTGTTAGTGTTATTATTATAGTTGAATGCTAGTAATAAGATGAAATTAAATGACTGTAATTTTACAGATTAAAACCATCATTGAGAAAACAAACTTCTACTGTTAATTAACAAGTCTTGTTTGGTGCTCCTGCTGCCAGACTTTTTACCATACATAAAACCACAAAACTCCACAGCTCCACTGTATCACCACTCATGCCACTGGGGTGGTACCCTCAAGGGTACGTCTTCAGTATTTCTAGTTAGGAAACATAATTCTAACATAGTCTATATGCAACTTGCATTTACACATTAATGATACAAATGCAGCCCTTTTCCCTGCAAAGGTAAACACAATGTGCCTTTAAACTTCATTAAAATATACAAATGTACCTTTGAGGGATATTTACTTTATTTATTATTTGTTTCCCTATGAACATCTGTACAGCATAGCAGAAAGAAACCAATTAAAAGCTTGCACTTATGTGTCTAATCTAGACTGAAGATACATCATCTGAAGGGGTGTTTTCTAGTTTTTTAATCATAAAATCTTTACTTTGATTTATCATTAATTGAGTGACTACCACTTCCATTCTCCCATCTTAAAATCAATCAGTTACAGCTGAGTCATTTACATTTACAGCATTTACGCTCTTTCCCAGGGCAGCTTACAAAAAGTGCTTGTCTATCTAGAGAAAGTATCTTTGCTAGTTACAAATAGATTGGAGAGAAAGTTAGTCCTGAGCTCAGATATTGCCAGAAACAAAAGCCCATATTGATACCTAGAGAAAGGGAACAGAGTTAAACACAGTGCAGTGAAATACAGTTCAGTAAGTGCAGTACAACACATTACAATGATACTTAATTTAGTCCTCCCAACAAACACTGTTCCCAAAGGAACTTTAATTCCCTTCAGAGAGACATTAACATTCACACAAGCAACTACTCAAGGTTACACACCTTAACTGCCTCCGTCATGTGCATCCAAATAGACCCTACTGAGGAGATTAAATGTAAAGTAATCCACTTGCATAAGGAAGGAGAAAGTTTAAATCGGGAGTTTCCAAAACTGGTTTTAAAAAATCACTAAAAGATCCAGAGAAAATGAAAGACCTGGTAGACACCAAAACTGCCCCCATCAGAAAAACAGTACTTTAAAGCTTTCATCTTTGAGAGACAGGAGAAAATCAAGCTCCACTTGTGTTTCAGATCTGAAAAAATCTGCAGGTGTTTCTGTCCATCCTTCCACTGTGAGAAGACAATTTGACAGTATGTATGATTGTGTAACTGCCAAGAACTGCCCTTACTGAGAAAAGAAAACAGATAAAAACTGAGTAAATCTGCACTAAAACATCAAAACTGGACACGTAGATGGCATCTACATTTGTAATTGGGATTACTTCAGTTGTGAGAAGCGGAAAATGCAACAAACCTCTATTACTGAATTTTTGGTGTTGTGGAAAAATATCCCGGCAGATGTCTTCAAAAATCTGAAAGAAAAAGAATGGAAGCTGTAAAATAAGTAAAAGGTGGACACACTAAATTGAAATTGATGTTATATATACTTGTTGAGGATTTTATGTGATTTATCTCACTGCTGCTGGACCAAAACCTAATATCTCCAAAATAGCTTCTTTAAAGCAGAAAGAAAAAACAAATGTTAATTTTAATGTATGTTACACACAATGTAAAGGACAACAGACACTTCCAAATTATGTCAAAAACTGAAAAATGAAGACACAAGGTTTTGTATGTGTGTGTGTGTGTATGTGTGTGTGTGTGTGTGTGTATATATATATATATATACACACACACACACACACATACACATACACATACAAAACCTTTATATAGCATATATACACACATATAACAAAGTATTTACACAGCACAATGGGCAGGCTATGCCTTCATGTCACAAGCATAAACAAGCCAATTAACTGGCCACAATATTACAACCACATAGCACAAAGTGAAAAATCAAGTGTGTGAGCAGCCTCCATGTCTCACGGTCAGGAGCTTCAGAACTGGAGAGGATCTGGACACAGAAAACAAACAGAGCACATGCATTAGAACATAGACACATGCACAGTTATATGTACTAGAGGCTTTTAGACCTTTGTCATATAGGCACAGGTGACTACATGACTTACAATCCAAATGGATGCATCTTTTAAATCATTTACTATTAGAAAAAGAAAACCTCTTATATGCAGCATCCTAAACAAGTCAACAGGCACGGCTGTTTAAGAATTTATATAACATTTCGCTTTTGCCCTTTCAAATATGCATATGTATATTTTGTGAGGCTTTTCAAGTGCAGTAAATTATACATTGTACGAAAGACTTCCTCTGCATTCTAGTTTGAGCGTCCCTCACATCTTCATCATGGCCAGGTTCAGACTCAGATGCAGGCTGAATGTTCAGTCCCACACCTAACCCAAGTGTGTGTGATGAATAGGAGCTTTAATAGGGGATCAAGAGTGACGTGTGTGTGGGGTGGGAGTAACTCCAGGGCCTCTGGGCTGGTGGGACAAGACCCTGTCGTGTCCCAGATCGCAGATCAGCCCCCACGCTGGGCCTAAGAGAGCTCTAGAGAGAGTCAGGGGAGCGCTGCTGTTAAAGAGAACTGAAATACACCCGCTGTGGGTTTCACGCCTCATCACTCTTACTTTTGTTCATTTGTCTCAGTTTCACATGGCTGTGATTTATTTTCATAGCAGAGCTGGTCTTTACCTCCCTGGGTCCCTAAGCAAAATTCTGCTAGGGGCCCTCCTACCCAACCTGTGAGCCATGTAAACCATTTGCAATTGCTACACAATCACATCTGACACCCCAGTGCTCCCATTACAATCCTCCCTCCTTTAAAGCAGTTTGGTGCATCTGTTGGTCCAAGATTAAGTAGAACATAACATAATGAGGTATAACAAACAATATTTATTGAATGTATTTATTTATTTCCTTTAATACATTTTCAAATATAAGTTACTATTACTACTATGGCTTGTCTGAATACTTCCATCCATCCATCCATCCATCCATTTTCCAAGCCGCTTCTCCGTCAGGGTCGCGGGGTGTCTGAATACTTGATGGTTATTATTTACTGAGAGATGTGCATCCATATTGCATAGTACACTCAGCTAATCTACATATTAAGTCCAATATTTAATCAATAGTCAATATTAATCCATTGCTTTCCATTTTGCATTACTCCAGAGTTGTAGCTAAACCTTCACTGAGAGACTAGATGAGTGTCACTGTCTTGTTTTAAAACTATGTGCTCCTATGAGGAGAATGTCATCACGCTCAAATCATGTCTGGACCAGACTGGACTCCACAGAGGTCATAATGTAATACAAAGTTGAATTTCACTCTAACAGACTAGAGAGAGCTGTGCTGCCCAGCTAGCAATTTTTATTTTTTTAATTAAACTTTGGAGAGGAGAAAATACAAGTTTAGCTTATTGCTGTCCCTGCAATTCTCATGGTGTTTTTTTTTTCTTTTTTCATGTCCAGAAGGATAGTTCCACTTCACCCCCTCATTAAAGTTATAAACAAAAAACAACTATGACGCAAGAGGGAGGCAGGGACCTTGTGCAATTTGTGGGGCCCTGCAGAATGTGTGCAGTGACCGTATAGAGCCAACTGCCTCTGCTTCATAGAGAAGCACTTACTGCCATAGCTTAGAGACCCTCTGCACTCACAACACACACACACACACATTTTGTAAGCCACTTCTCCGTCAGGGTCACAGGGGGGTGGTGGAGCCTATCCCAGCGGTCGTACTCACAACAGTTTCTTAAAGGATTAACTGTTGTTGGTGGTTTATGGTAATTATATAGATCATATATAATATAATAAATATATTGTATATATTTCTGTCAAATGTCTTTCCATAGCACAGAGTTTACATTTTACCATTAAAGAGACAGACTTTCTCAGCACTTGTATAAAAACCCCGCTAGAAAAACAAGCAAAAAAAATATAGAATTTATTATATATCATCTCTGACACTGAACATGTTTACATATTCACCTATTAACTTCTTTTAGCATATTTGACATTGGCTCCCCTGCTTGAAAGTACAGCATATCACTGCTGTTGGAACAAAACTTCATATTTCCAAAATGGTAACTTTAGAGGAAAAGGAAAGAAAACATTCTTAACCGTTAATAATGGAGAAATGATTCCTTCCAAGTAACTTTGGAGCTTTTCTATTGGTCCATTCATTATAGAATTTTGACACATGCTAAAGAGCAGCTGGAAATTTCTAATTATGTAAAAAATGAGAAAAGAAAACAAAAAATAGAGAGTCTTGGATGCTTGTTTTTTGGAGCTGGTATGCTGGTCAGCAGCAACAAATGCTAACGTGCTGAATAACCAGCAAAACCAATATACATGTTGTGTTTTGGATGTTGGTCATACAGCATGACCAGCACCACACTAACACTAGGCTAATACAGACCAGCATAAATGAGCTATGCTATGTTTTTCAGCAGAGAAATCAGTTTGTCTCAATAGCTTTGTGAAGTAAGCTTGAACCCATCACAGTCCAGTATAGAATATATTTAAGTGAGCAGATTTCTGAAATGAAAACTGGGGACATTTCTAGTTTGGCAGTCAATGTATTGTTAAAGTATCCAATGTTTTTGTCTACAAAACAAAAAAGGGGGGTGGGCAGTTCCAGTTTCCTGTATTTTGACCATTGTAACTGTTGTACCGTAACAAACTCTGGTGAAGGACGAATGATAAAACTGGGTACTAAGTTAGTAAATTTGTAAACCGTGTCAGAAAATGGAAAAAGAGACTCATGGCTACACAAATAAAGACCTGGTGGCTGTAGACCAATAGCCATTTGTGAGTTCAGAACATGCCTCCAAAATGGGGTGGTAGTATGAGGGAAGACTGATTGAGGGAGGGGGAGAACTCTGAGAACTTGGGCTGGATTTTTGGGCAGCATCTGCCTGTAGCAAGAAGGCCAGACAACCCTCATGGCTGTAGTAGGACCGATGCAGGACTGAGGAACAGGGAGGAGATGGGGTGGTGATGGAGTTGAGAATGCTTTGTCACAGGAACGGAAGGTAAGGATGTGAAATTTTAAGCCATTAGATTGGAAGAAGGAGGGGTTTCAGCCAGGATCCCCCCTAACCTTACTCATAATATAACCACATGTATGGTCACCCTATAAAATATGCTACATGGCAACAGAAAACTGACCTAACATAATGTCGCTAATTTGTTTGACATGAGCAGTTAGCCATTAGCTAAAATAGATTAATGGTGTTGTTTAGTACTACAACAGTGTCCAGCATCTACCTAATAAACTGGTGAGGAGCTGTTTTAATAGCAGGTAGTAGCTTAGCCTGCTTAGCACTTGAGACACAGCATCACAGGTTTGACTCTGGTCCACTAAAGCTCCGTTCACGCAAATTTAGAGGGGGAGCACTCAAATACGAACGAGGGAGCAAATATATGCTGTCTTGTGTGCAATTGTGAGCTAAAGCTACTCTAGCTTTACGCTGTCTTCACCAGCAACAGAGACTAATGTTAGCTTAGCCAGCAGGCTAAAACAGTTTAATACACCACAACACAGGTTCAATAGCCACATATTTAGAAGTCAAACACTCAAAACAGTGTGAATGAAGTCAAGAAACTGGTCCTGGAGAAAAACAAAATTCAACTTCTGTGGTGTATTGTGTGTTTTTGCATGTGCTATGCTGGTTTTTGTAGCAGGGGAGCTACATTATAAGCCTGCTAAGCTAATGTAGCATAATTAGCTTTCCTTAGCACCATTAAACATTAAGCAACTGTTGCATTTATGCCCAACATTGGGTGATGAATTAAAAGTAACACTACTTTATATACAGCCTCTAGCCACCTCCATACACTGCAAAACCAGTGAATATTTTCTGTAAGTTTAGGCTAAAAAAACATGTGGAATCTATCGGTTGTGCCGTGTGGTGTCACTATTGAGAGTCTAGCGTGCAGCAGCCCAACCAAGCACATTATGGCTTGGCTTCTTTATCTATGAAAAACTTAAGCTTTATCTGTAACAAAAACATATTATTAGTTAATCATGCTACAAAGCAAGTCAGTCAAAGTGAAATTAAAGCCAAAATGTGGCATGCCATGACACCAGTTGAAAAGCCAAAACAATATAAAGTTAGATTATATTTTATTAATAAATGCCCAAGAAAAGATTCAGCAATTTATTACTGTACCTTGACTGTTTTTATGGTGTAAATTATGACTTTAGGTGTAGCCTTATTGATCACTTCATGGGGAGAGACTCACTGTCTCATGAAAAAAGCCAGTTGTAATAAATCATTTAACAAAGAAACTGTAGAAAAATCACTGGTTCAGGAGATGATCATCAGCTAGAGTCTTTCATTTTTACATGTCCACATGTCCATTTAGCTCTACACTGCCTTCTTGAGGACATTGACATTTCATTTGAAGTGAAGAGTCTGTGCTGGTAAATATTAGTTTGGTTTGTGCACTTTAGGTTCTACATACCTCATTCGTTCCTTCAGATGCCACCTTCAAATTACCACCAAAGCCACCCGCTGCCTTTCAGGGAGTTGGTTCATATGCATTTCGTATCACTCTTTCTTTTTCTGTGTGACCTGAAAAAGCACCTGTGGTTCCCGCTCTCACCTGTGGACGAAACATCTCACTGGAGAACGTTGAACAAAACAGCCCATCAGCAATTTCTCCAGGGACATGGTCCAAAAGGCTTTTATCAAGAAGACCCTCCCTTTCCTCAATAAGCCTAATTCCTCAGGGTTTAAGAAAGTTTATAAAGAGTTTTCTCCAACTATCCAAACCTTTCCATCAGGGCCCTCCCGCTTATACTGTGGTGGACAAGACTGTAGATATCCACAGGATAGAGAAGGTACGTAGCATCAATTATGTATGTAAATGTGTTTGTTTTGGTGGGGCAGTGTTAAAGAGGCTCTGTATGTTCATTTTCATTGTCTATCCACGTTGCATTAGGCTTGACGATTTTAGTTTCAGGTGCCCATGCTGGCTTTTTAGAGGTTTACTTGTACGTGTGAATGTGTTGTAAATGAAAAACGTTAAGTTAATTTAAATATAGTAAATGCTAATGTAAATAGAAGTTAATAAAGTAATTAATTGTATAAACCCAATAGTAATATAGGACTTTAGGGATTAAAGTAGTACTTCAATAATTGGCTGTAAATGTATGTATCATGATCCATTACTATCATCATCATCTTCACCTAGTATTTCTAACCACATTCAAGTGACTCAAAGTCCTGCTGACCGATTATTCAGGCATGGCCTTCTGAATCTGAATGTTTAAGTGTAAATTTGCTTGCTTAACACTTTCATCACTAAACTTTCCAAGAGTGGCCTTCAGTTTATACATGTTGCTGTTGCCCACGTTCAGCAGGAGGGCTTAGGACTTTCATTTTAGACCCCAGTTCTCTCTGTGCCAGCAGTATTTTACTGCCCGAATTAATAGTCCACAGCCTAATCCCTCCAGTGACACATCTTATTAAATCAGCTGTCTGTTTTCTACCTTTAAACTGGTCACAATTCCCAGAGCCAGAGGAATAAAAACACAGTTCATTACAAGGGTCATCTCCAGAGAGCCTGTTTAGCAAACAGCAAACTGTGTTAGCCCGAGGCTGGAGCAAGAGGGAAGAGGATGAAGCCTGTTTAGGAGCCACGAGGGACCTGCAGCGCCCCAGACAGCTCAGGCAGGCTCACAGCTGAAGGGCAGCTCCCATCCCTATAGACCTCGCAGGGTGGCGCTAAGCACTCACTCATCTATAAAAGACTGTTTTTCAATCACAGTTACTGTATTCTCTGCTCTGACACTTCACACTGAATACACGGCTGGATTAGCAGCTGATGAGCTGAAGCTGGACTATCGATTGCTATCACTAGTGTCAAACACAGGGAGAAATTCAGATATGTAGGAAAACAAATGTGCAATATACATCCTTCAGTGTGTGGGGGAGATGATTGGATTAATCTTTTTTTATTAACCCAGGAAGATGATCTTTATTTACATGTGCCTGCAGTTTTGCATCATATGACAAGGTGCAGTATTGTCAG
The DNA here is from genome assembly GCF_015220715.1 of Pygocentrus nattereri. Lineage (NCBI taxonomy): Eukaryota > Metazoa > Chordata > Actinopteri > Characiformes > Serrasalmidae > Pygocentrus > Pygocentrus nattereri. The sequence continues at coordinate 9,190,407 of NC_051211.1, read as the reverse complement.
TGATGTTATAGAGTCAACTCCAGAATTACTGCCACTGCGCAAGAAACTGAAGAAAAACAATGATGTAAAATAAACAATACATATAATTATTCGAATATTCCTTAAAAATGTTTTGTGAAATCGCAATTTCTTATAAGTAGTGTATTCTTTTAAAAATGTGGAGCAATTTTTTCTTTAATGTGGAAAAATCTTTCTTTTTATTGCTCATCATCTACAGGATCACTGTTATCTGTGACCATTTCCTGTTTTCCTGGAATAATAAAAATAATAATAATAATAACAATAATAATAATAATGAATTACCTTTAAATAGTACCTTTTACAATCCCAAGCTCACTTTACATAACAAAGAACAAAAAATATAAAATTAAAATAGAAAGGAAGCTATGACTAAGCAGTAAAGGAGGAAGAGAGATGCTCATGAAAAAGAAAAGTCTTTAAATCAGATCTGAAAGTAGAAAAAGAAGAGCAGTCATGGAGAGATTGAGAGATGTCCAGAGTTTGGGGGCCATGGCACTGAAGGACCTACCTCAAAGGGGGAAAGTCTGGTGCGTGGCACAGCAAGTGAGATATTACAAGAAGACCTAAAAGAGCGAGAGGTAGTGTAAGAGGTCAGGAGTTCACTGACGTAGAGGAGAGCAAGGTTATGCATGGCTTTGAAAGTGAGAAGTAAAATTTTAAACTTCATACAGGACAGGACCAGCAGCCAGTGTAGCTGAGAGAGAAAGAGAGTGATGCAAGCTGAACGCTTAGTATTGGTGAGAACTCTAGAGTTCTGAAGATAGTGCAGCATTTTTATAGACCAACGAAGAGGGAGTTACAGTAATCAGTCAGAATCAGAATGTGTGGCTACACACATGTAAAATTTGTCATCCATCAACATGAGTAAAATCCAAGAGTTGTCAACTCAAATGAGACAGAAGGTTCTGGACCTTTTTGTAAAAAAAATTATTAGTCAGTTGAAATTGACATTAAGCACAATCAGGACAATAAATAAAAAGTTTTAATAAAACAGAACATCTGAAAACATGCCAGGGATAGGACGTGGGCTAATTTTCTCTGTGGTGGTCCCTGTCCAAACGTGTATGTGTGTGTGTTCTCTCTGTCTCTCTGTTTGTGCAGAGACTGTTCCTCTGTTCTCCTGTGGGATTTGGCACAAGCTTGCAGGATAACAGAATAACAGCCCTGAGGGGCAGACGAGCCAGTCTCTAGACACTCTGGGCTGTTTGTAGTCACTGGTTTATTTTTCTGACAGTGAAACATGACACTGCATTCCAAAAACTGCTGCTCAGGTGGGGGATTATTGGACATCTTGCTCTGGGTGAAATGGCACTTATTAGTGGAGGTGAAAGGAATCAGTTAGCCTAATAGGCATTTCCAATGTTTGTGAGTTTCAAATTAGATGTACCGCTTCAGAGAACAGGAAATGGAATTATCCTCATAGTGATGAATAAAATGGTGTGATTTTTTTGTCCTTTGAAGTAAAACTTTGATGAACTCTGTGAACTTTGTTCAAAAATGCACTATATAGATCTGAGTCCATACCGGTGGCAAACCATGACTGTTAGAGCTAGGCCTTCAATTCAGGCCATAAATGTCAAAATTTGAGGAAAAAATGACTCATTTCAGTTTGTGTCCCTATAGTATGGAAGCATATCAGAAGCAAAATTCAAATGAAAATGTAATATGTGAAATGATTGTTAAAAATGACAGAGGAGAACATCCTCGAGAACACACCATTGTTAGTACCAATCATTTACATATTCCTTTCCACAGGACAACATGTGATAAGGGGTTTTGTTACTGTAGGCCAGTGGTCACCAACCCTCCTCCCAGTGATCTACTTTCAAACAGTGTCAAGTTTATTCCAAACCTGCATCTAACATTCTGCCCCCATGCCTTAACTAACACTGATGCATCTGATCCAGCCAACTCATTAGCTGTAGGCCATTTGAGTGAGTTAATGAACTAGAAAACTGTTAAATGTTGTGCTGTTCCTAGCTGCTGGGAAGCAAATAGATCATTGCAACCATCCAAAATCTAACTGCAGCCTTCCAAAACATCCAAACATCCAAAAGGAGAGACTGAAGTTCAAAAAGTTCAAAAGTCTTTGCTTTCTGAACAAGGCACAACACAGGGGGTCCAGATTGGTTATATATCAGTCCTAAAGACACAGCAACAAAAAAATTATGATGATGATGATGATGGTGATAATGATAAGAAAGGGGTTAATTATGCAAGACAGTCCTACTCTGCAGTAGAGGCTAATAAATTCTACAAATTTTTGTCCGTGACAACATCTTTCAACAGGAACAACTGTACTAAAGCCATGTGGGAGCGATACAACATCTACTCCAGAACAAACTACACTCTCGATCCTATTCCTTTCCCGAATAACATCACCCTGGAGCATGTCAACACTACTCATAAGCCCTTTAGTGTGTTTGATGGCTGTGAACACATGGTGGAGGGCATCCTCTTTGACCTGATAGTGCAATGTTTTAACATAGCCGTAGGAGTGCCAGCCAACTTCCTGGTCATTGCCACCCTGATTCAAAACAGGCATGAGCCCACCACTTCTGACATCTTCCTTGGCTGCCTGGCCTTCATGGATGCCTACTTTGGGCTCATGGTCCCTATAAGCTTCCTCAACTTCTACCACTGGAGGAGCAAGGAAGGCTGGATGGCCATGAAGTTCTCTTATGGTGTGAAGGACACCAGCGGCCCTCTCTTCCTGTCCTGCATTTGCCTAGACCGTTTTGTGGCTGTGCTCTTCCCCATAGCTTTTGGCCAACTCAAGGCCATCAAGTACAGGCTCAGCCTCTCTGTGTTCGTCTTGTGCCTCACTTTTACTTATGCCTCAGCCAAAATGATTGGAGGCCTCCCCAACTTTGAGAAGGTTTTCACAGGTGAGATCCTGGCCACATTTGCCTGGATGGTGGTGTGCAACCTGTCCATTCTTTGGGCACTAAAGCGCTCACGGGGTGCAGGCAAAGATGAGATGCACCCAATGAAGAAGAAGGCCTTCAAGATGGTGCTGTCACTTCTGGCCATTATTGTGTGCAACTACTTGCCTCCAGTGGCATTATTCCCCTTCCAGGATCACTATGCTCCAATGGCCTTCACCTGCTACGTTCAGCCAGCTGGTTTCGCCTTCCTGAACATCAGCAGCACCATCCAGCCCCTTGTTTACCTGTCCCGCCTAGAAAAGGTGCCCTTTCTGCCCCAGTCCTTCTTAAAGAGGTTCTCCTGCAAAGAGAAAAAAGGCCCCTCACCAGCTTAAAGGACTAGAAGATCTGCATAGGAGACCAGAGCTCCAGATTGGTCATGTGACGTTTTGAATGTGGCAATATTTTGCATGTCAAGGTGTTTTCAGGAAAAAGTTCATACTGTCAACGTAAATACAACCCCAATTCCAATGAACTTGGGACGTTGTGTAAAACATAAAGAAAAAACAGAATACGATGATTTGCAAATCCTTTTCAACCTATATTCAGTTTAACACACTGCAAAGACAAGATATTTAATGTTCAAACAGATAAACTTTATTGTTTTTTGCAAATATTCACTCATTTTGAATTTGATGCCTGCAACACATTCCAAAGAAGTTGGGACAGGGGCATGTTTACCACTGTGTTACATCACCTTTCCTTTTATCAACACTCAGTAAGCGTTTGGGAACTGAGGACACTAATTGTTGAAGCTTAGTAGGTGGAATTCTTTCCCATTCTTGCTTGATGTAGAACTTCAGTTGCTCAACAGTCCGGGATCTCAGTTGTCATTTTTTGCGCTTCATAATGCGCCACACATTTTCAATGGGAGACAGGTCTGGACTGCAGACAGGCCAGTCTAGTACCCGCACTCATTTACTACGAAGCCACGCTGTTGTAACATGCAGAATGTGGCTTGTCATTGTCTTGCTGAAATAAGCAGGACGTCCCTGAAAAAGACATTGCTTGTATGGCAGCATATGTTGCTCCAAAACCTGTATGTACCTTTTAGCATTAATGGTGCCTTCACAGATGTGCAAGTTACCCATGCCATGGGCACTAACACACCCCCACATCATCAGAGATGCTGGCTTTTTAACTTTGTGCTGATAACAATCCGGACAGTCCTTTTCCTCTTTGGCCCGGAGGACACGACATCCATGACTTCCAAAAACAATTTGAAATGTGGACTCGTCAGACCACAGGACACTTTTCCACTTTGTGTCAGTCCATCTCAGATGAGCTCGGGCCCAGAGAAGCCGGCGGCGTTTCTGTGTGTTGTTGATATATGGCTTTTGCTTTGCATGGCAGAGTTTTAACTTGCACTTGTAGATGGAGCAACAAACTGTGTTCACTGACAGTGGTTTTCTGAAGTGTTCCTGAGCCCATTTGGGAATATCCGTTACAGCAACCGTTGTTGGTTTTTAATGCAGTGCCGCCTGAGCGATCGAAGGTCACGGGCATTCAATGATGGTTTTCTGCCTTGCCGTATACTTGCAGAGATTTCTCCAGATTCTCTGAATCTTTTGATGATATTATGGCCTGTAGATGATGAAATCCCTAAATTCCTTGCAATTGCACATTGAGAAACGTTGTTCTTAAACTGCTGGACTATTTGCTCACGCAGTTGTTCACACAGTGGTGAACCTCACCCCATCCTTTCAGGGTTGCTCTCTTTATACCCAATCATGACACTCACCTGTTTCCAGTTAACCTGTTCACCTGTGGAATGTTCCAAACAGGTGTTTTTTTGAGCATTCCTCAACTTTCCCAGTCTTTTGTTGCCCCTGTCCCAACTTCTTTGGAATGTGTTGCAGGCATCAAATTCAAAATCAGTGAATATTTGCAGAAAAAAATAAAGTTTATCTGTTTGAAAATTAAATATCTTGTCTTTGTAGTTATTCAATTGAATATAGGTTGAAAAGGATTTGCAAGTCATCGTATTCTGTTTTTATTTGTTTTACACAACGTCCCAACTTCATTGGAATTGGGGTTGTAACATTAGCGTGTCTAACACTAATATTTTACCTTTCTGTCATGACACATGAGATCTGACGTAATGTAGACTAAACTACTTCATCCTTCTCTCTGCCTTTTTAATGTTTTTTCATCTGCGGACCCAGAGCGTCAGCAAGAATCATAGTTTCTGCAATTTCAGATTTTGGGGAAATGGCATAGTTTAGGACCCTCGAAGATATTCTCTAAATATTCTCTCATGGTGTTCTAATCATTAGCAATTTGACATGTTTGAAGCAATGATATATGCAGGGGTACACTTACTTTTTCCACATAAGAAAATTGCTTGACCCTTTATTGTAATTGTATAAAACATGACAAAAACGTTAATTCTAAGTGTCACTTTTTAAATCGCTTCACGTGTTATTATTTATCTGATAGAATGAGAACCAACTCATTCGCATATACCTACCCATTCAGCTTACAGCAGCTTAGACTTGTCCATTATAAGCAGTGGACATAAGAAGTTATAAGCAGTGTTTGAGCTCTGAGTGCTTTTTGAATGAAGCAGCCAGTCAGAACTAAGTTCATTTTTCTTATATTAGTCTTAAAGGCACAGTACCATAACAGCTTACAGACAAAGAAAGGTTGGAAAATATGTCATGAAAAACAAAGTATGACAATTTTGGTACACAAAAACTAGGATTTGGGCCCTTTAAAGGCCCAAAAAAAATCTACCTGTTTGTAGTTAAAGTTATTATCTCACTAGCTAATTCAATGTGGTCTTAATCTAAGAGGATGATTTTTTATGCGCTATGAAAAACATTTTTTTAAAATGGAAATAGTGTATGTAAACAGAAAATGTAAGCATTTTTAAATGGACGTCTATGGAGTACCCTGTTTCCTGACACAACACAGGAACTTGCTACTTGGGAAGAAAGGGCAGGTTTTGAGCTGCTGCCAGGTCTCCACTTCTGCAGATATTTTTGGGACTGTGGCGCCATCGTGTGTATGTCATCCACATTGATTCATTTTTGCCTTGACGATCTCAAAGTCTTTCTCTCTAATTACTGAAATAAATATTGAATAGTTTTATTTGTATGATTATATTATGAAGAGCTCTAACAATCTGACTTCAGCTCATGAAGGCCTTGAGGCCTTGATCATAGTGGAAGGATTGTATGCTATATGCTTCTACTATATGCTTATAATTAATCAGTGGACTAAAGTAGGTGACTTTGCGTGTATAAGGAACACTCATGAGATACTGAATCAGATCGCAAAACATATCCTATTGGCTGTTTGGAAAAACAGTTCATCATTAGTACAGCTGTGTTCACTTTTTCCATGTAAATAAATCACTCACATGCATCACAGGCTCTGTTACCAACAGTCTCTGTCTGCATATTCACTTTATGACATTTCATAATCATCAGCGTGACAGGAGTGAACGGTTCTATCCTTGTGGTGGTTCTTTTACAAACATGTACCTTCAGCACAACAGCAGGGTGAAGACAGTGGTGGTCCGTGTCCACTGGTATGTATTTGTGTGTTCTCTTGCTGTTTGTTTCTCTGTTCCCCTGTGAGATCTGGTTCAAGTTTGCAGGATAACAGAATAACAGCCCTGAGGGGCAGACGCTCCAGTCTCCAGACACTCTAGGCTGTTTGTTGTCTTTGATTTATTTTCCTTCTGACAGTGAAACATGACACTTTTTTTCTTGTTCTATGCCAAATGGCATTTAAGTGACAGAAATCAGGTGTCGTAATAGTCATTCTTCATGTTTATGAGTTTCAAATCAACACTTGTATGGTGATCTGTATAGTGAATAACTAAATTGGCGAGGCCTCCCTTCCCCACTGAAGATTTTCCTCCCATATGCAGAGCAAATATATTTCCATATGTTTTTCAAAATATGGTGACATGAAGGTAAATATTAACAAATGACCCTTTTATTATCATCACTGTCTAAAAACATGAATATCCTCTTTTTTTTTCGATTTTCATCAGCTGCCCTTCACTGTGCATCATTGTGTACACTACTAAAAAGATGGTTCTTCAAAGGTTCTTCACTAAAGAAAATATAGAACCGTGAACACTTAAAGAACCCTTTGTTTAGTACACATGGTTCTATATAACACCAACAAGGGCTTTTCTATTGTTGCAGACATGACATCACAACAATAACAGAACCCTTTTTAGTGCATTATTGAACCCTTTTCAAAAAGGTTCTGTATCTCCATCTACAGCACTCTGCAATCTGAAGAATCCTTTCATGATGCAAAGAACCCTTTAATCTTGCAAAGGGTTCTTTGAGTGTTCATGCTTCTATGTAGAATGATTTTCATTACTAAACCCTTTACTAAACTCTACTGAACCCTTGAAGAACCATCCTTTTTACAGCTTTCATGATAAATGGACCCAAATTATATACAATAGAATGTCTTTACACTGACTTCCATTGAAGGCTAAGAACTTTTTTGTCTTCTCCTGTAAAGTTACCATTTTGAAGCTACTTGTTTTTCTGTGGACAGATTACATAAGTGCAAATATTGACTTATATTTAAATATTCCAAAATATATTATACATATATTTTAATATGACCAAATATACATACATATGTTTTTCTTCCATATTGATTAAATGTTTTGCTTGTTTGTTTTTAGTTTGTCTGTTTGTTGTTCTTGCACAAAAATGATTTGCGTTTATGTCCAGTGAAAATAAAGAGTATACAGAAATTGCAGAAATTCATATAAAAGCATATAAATGAATATAAATAATGGCTGACATTTTTCAGTCTTTAATGGGATTTTGCGACCAATAAAATTCATAATAAAAACAAGTAGATCATTCGGGACCAAAGAAATGAAAATAGAAGTTAGTACCGTTGTTGCATAAGTTTGCACACCTATTTATGTTCAGAATTAGTTTACCCACATTCAAAATGATGTCCTATTTATACTTGGACATAATTTTGAATGTGGGTGAACTAATTCTGCACACACCTGCCAACAATGAAAGTAATTGTGATTAACCTCCAAATAAAAACTCAGCTGCTCCTGATGTTTTCATGACTGCATCCTTCTGAGAGAGCAAGAAGGCTTGTCAGTGAATGTACTAAGAGGCCTAAAGCAACATTTAAAATTTCTGCAAGCAGTGGTCTGCCCTGTGACAACAACCCCCACATTCTGCATATCTGCATATCTGCATATCTAAAACCAACATCCAAGTCAACCAAAAAAGGAGGTAGGTGAACTGACCAGTAGGTAACTAAAAAAATTAACTTCCAGCATAACTTGTATTTGAAAAGTTATCAAATCTGAAGGCAGGTATTAAATTCTCTTTTAATAATCTGACCTCCTCAGCAAACTGAAATGATTGAAAACACTTAAAAACACTGATTAATACTGATTCAAATTTTGATCAGGTTATAATAATGTTTAAATATATCCTGTATAAGTTATTACTGTATAAAAACAACTGTTATATGACAAGTGATTCCAAAATTTGAAAGGGCAATGTACCAATAAAAAAGCTAAAAATATTGAAAGAATTAGCAAGTAGTGGTTTTAAGGAGAACTTTTTTCTTGAGACGTTTTTCTTAAATAACTACAAAGTAAAGAAAATTTGAATTTTTAATAGAAGGCCAACTTCTTTAAAGTATTGCTATGATACTTTTCAACATATTGTACTAAAACAATAACATGATGGGATTTACAGAAAGAGCTTTTCGCACTTTTTGCAACAATCTTATTGGATGCCATCATATTGGCAAGATTTTCATTTTTATTCCTTTTTTTTACCAAACTAAACTAGATCTGACAGGGTAGAATAAATTGTTTCACCTTTTCCATCTCATCTGTAAGAGCCTTTGTTAGTAAGACTGTGGCCCCATCGTGTGTTTCAAGTAGGTACTATACATTTTCCAGACTGATTCTTTCTTGTTTTTCTTGGCAACCTTATGCAGTTGCAGATGATAAAGGTTCAACAGATACATAGTGAAGTGTCATTGAGGAAATCGCTTTAATGGAGAACTCTGTGATCTATATTTCTGCACAAATCCTCATAATTCACATTGATATCTGCAGTGTAGACTGAATGTGCAGTTACAGGGTACTGAATACATAGTTGACCTAAGCATGAAGTACCTCAGTTTTCCTACAGAACTGGTTGAAATTTAGACGTCAAATGACGGAAAAAAAAGTCATTGAATAGGTTGATTATCTTTTCTCACACAGCTGTTGGCTTCACTCTAAGACCTTTCACCAACAATCTATGACCATATGTGGTTCCAGTCAAGGCAATATGTTTGTGGCTTGGTCAGATGGTTGACTGAGTCAGTCTTGATCCTACTGTGGCTTCTTTGACAGGATGACAGGATTAACCCCGCAGTCTCCCCCCTACACCCAGCAGGATGTGGACCGCGCCTGCTGTTTCTCTGGATATCTGCAGGTGCTCCTGGTTTTGCCTACAGTCACAGCAAAGCACCGCAGCAGTTTAATTGAACAGTGATGGTAGGCTGAAGTACTGGAGGTGCTTTTATTGTTTAGATGAAAAATGTACTACAAATTCTATTATCAGCATAACAATTTAAGCGAAAAGTATCTAAAATTTGATCATGAATTTCTTAGTATTTGACACGTCCTTCTTTCGCTTTAATGACAGTGTGCATTAAACCTGGTTTGTTTTTTTGTAGTTTGTGCAAAATCCCCTGATCAGTAGATCAAATCCTCCTGAGAGCCATCTGAACAGGAGCTTTAGTGGAAGAGCTTGTAGTGGAAGAGCTTGTACAAAACCCTGAACACGGACAGGGTAACAAGTTTGCTTAAATTTGAGCAGTGATCTAGAAATGGTGCAGAATCTTCCATATTTGTTTTTGGTTTTGTCATATTTTTCTTTGTTTTACGTTTTTCAAAGCTCTGTTGTTGATTTCCTTGTTCAAATGCAAAAAATCCCAAATTTTCAATGTGGTCACAGACTTTCGGACCACATAGAAGCGTCAACAACAAAAATATAAAATTGAAGTGTTCAATTTGTCTACCTTATTCCTTTATTACAGCTCCCAGGCTTGTCAAGAGACTTGCTTTCAGTTTGTCAAAATCTGCAGGGATATTTTTCCACACCTCGAAAGTTTAGTCTTAGAAGTTGATTGTGTTTTCTGCTTCTCACAGTCCAAGTAATTCTAAACACATTCAGTAGTTTCACAGTACAGAAACAGTGGAACTTGATTTTCTTCTGTTGATCAAAGATGAGAGGTGATCGTGACCATTCAGGTGGTGGACAAAGTACACAAATCCAGCACTTGAGTGAAATTAAAATATTACTCAAGTAAAAGTAGAAGTTTTTACTTTAGCTAAAGTTCTTGCTTTTAAACATGCCTAAGTATGTCAAAAGTGAAAGAACTGCAGGGCATTCGACCAATCAGTAAAAGTTCTTGCGTAGTTGTTAGGAGCCTTGTTTTCTCTGTATATTTTAAGGAGCGTGGTAAATAATTTTTTTTAAGGGAAAGAGTTTGATGTAAGCATTGCTAATGTTTTGAACAGTCGAAACAATCCATATATAAAAACCGCAAAAACACATGACTTTGAATTTGTTGTTTCTGTGATGTCATGAAAACCAACACATTTAAAAAACACTATATGGCCAAAAGTACATGGACACCCCTCCTATTTATTGAGTTCAGGTGTTTCAGCCACACTCATTGCGAACAAGTATATAAAATCAAGCCACGCAGTCTTCATAAACAAACACTGGCAGTAGACTAGGTCATACAGAAGAGCTCAGTGACTTAAAACATGGCAAAGTCATGCGCCACCTTTGCACCAAGTCAGATTCACAGAGGTAGGTAAGGTTTCTGCCCTACTAGATCTATTAAGTCAATTAAAAGTGCTATTATTACTGCACAGAGTGGGGCTGCCAAGTGCTGAAGGTGTAGCATGTACAAATAGCATATTATCTGTTGTCTCACTCACTTCCAGAGTTCCAAACTGCCTCTGGAAGCCACATCAGCACAAGAACTGCATGTCAGGAGCTGGTGATCTAATATCATTACATGCAGTGCCAAACACTGGCTGTTGTGATGTGAAGCATGCCGTCAGTGGACTCTGAAGCAGTAGAAACTGGTAGTCTGGAGTGATGAATCACAATTAATTATCTGGCAGCCTGACGGACAAATCCGGGTTCGGTGGATGGTGGGAGAACACTACCTACAGGAAAATATGGGGTCAACTAGGGGTGCGTGAAAAATCAATTCTTAGATGCATCGTGATGCGGACGTAAACGATTCTGAATCGATTCACAAATATCAAAAATCAATTTTCTAAATATTTTATTTATACCGTAATGTTGACAGAATGCAAAGGGTGGAACTTAGAAGTGGGTAAGTGCAGTGCCCGGCAGTCTGTGGCGGCCCATAACAAAAACAGATGTGGATGAGTGAGAAATCCGACCGGCTCCTCTGCATTAAAGCCAGGTTGGCTCAGGAGTGGGTAGGACGTCGCTTCAGTGGTATTTTAATTCTGTAAAAATTCTTTTTATAAAAACATACAAAGATCGTCTAAGATTTTTGGCTTTCAGCAGTAAATTGTGAGCACATCTAGCAATGAGTGATCATAAAACACATTTTCTGATCACTTGAGGGAAGCTTTTAAAATAAATAAATAAAACTTTACATTTATTTCAAGCAGTTACTAAATAATTTGCACTATGATTTGGCCATGTAAATTCAGATGGACAAACCAAAACCCAGAGAGTAAGAGGTTAAAGGTCTGTCAGTCCTGATAGGTGGGTCAAATACAGGATTCTAGATATGAGAACATGGCAGATAGTATGTTCGGTTTGAACTTAAGGTAGGTTTACAACCCCAAGAAGCAGATTAGGAGCTCATGCAGGGGTCGGCTAATCTACAAGAAGATCTGATCACTTCTCATACTGTGTTCTGTAGATCTAGGAAAACATTAACTCTATTCTGGCCCACCATTTAGACCACCACTGAGGACCAGCAGGCGTAAGCCATGTCCTGTTGCGTGTAGCAGAGGCAGCTGAGTTAAACTCCTGGACTGCACACAGGGCCTGGGTAGTGTTCCTCTGTTAGAGAGATTATTAGCATTGTAAGGCATTAGTTCCTAATCTCTCAATAGTGAGCATTTTGGCCTGCATAAGTCTGACACACCGACAAGCTGCTTTGTAATGAAGACTTCCCTGCTTAATTCCCCTGATGCTTTGTAAAGATACAAGATTCAACCATAGTGTCAGACTGAAAGCACTGAGTTGTTACATCTCTCTGCTGAGGAAGGACGATGAAGTCTGTGCAGCATGTGTAAGTAATCAGTATTACTGGCTTTATAGGTTTGGCGAACCAAGTTTGGATTTATGGTGGAAAAAAATCTAAAAATAAATGTACTGCATGGTTCTACACACTCACTCCATCATGATATCCTTCCTTTGGTGAGCTGTTTTCACTTACAGTGAATTATTGTCGCAACAGAGGAGAAATAATGCTTTATAGGTCAATGCACCTGTTTTTATTTGTCTGAATTGAGTGCAGACCTTCTGACACTTCATTGCAGAGACAAATATGAACAATTCTACCCACATAGTTGGAACTGTGGCTTGAACTGAGGATAGAAGAAAGAAATCTGTCTGCCTCTAGCAAAAAGCTAAAACTGGATTGAGATTGGATCCAAAACAGGCCTACAAGCACGAACAAAAACGGTTGACTGACCACAGACTCAAGCTATGGGTTTAACTTTTTAAATAAAAAAATTATTCAAAAATGCTGTTGTGTATTTTTATGTCAAACAGAGGCAGAGCCTTATTTTAGCAGGAATATTAGAGCAGGAAGTGCAACTGCATCCCTGCCTCTCATGGCCACACGGTGAGCAGTTAGATTCCACTGTTTTAAAGTGAACGTGTCCAAAACTCACATTCTCAGCAATTAAGTAAAATTTTGTGTTTTAATGAAAAATCATCATCAATGGCTTAAGACTTCTAGGTGAAGTATGCCATTCAGTCAGAGTTGTCACGTTGTTATGATATCTTATTCCTCACAAGTTGATATTTAAAAATAAAAAAGTTTCTCGTTCTTTACAGTGGCAGGTTTTATTTTATTGTTTGTCATGGAAATATATAAATTCTTGGTCCGACTTACATTTACCTGTGATATGTATTTAAGGAAAATACTTTTATAATCATGAATATGACCAGAGGTAAAAGAAAGAACTATACATTTAATGTAACAGAGGAAGTCAACAAATGACTACAGTACAGTAAATAAGTGCTGGTAATTAAGGTAAAGCAGGTCAATGCTTCATTTCTGGACTCTTCATAACTGTGGATCAAAACAAAATCAGTAGACAATCAGACTTAATATACAAGACTCAAACTCCTTCATTTGCTCAAAGTCCTTAAAGCAAACAGCACAGGTACATATACCTACAGTAGACTGTCATGCTACACAGTTCACAAAAGCTAGGAGCCGTGTAGCTTGGGGTTTGTGTCCCTTCAGAACAAAAAAAAATACATAAGCCACATAACAGACTCCAAATGCACCGCAACAAATCTGAGCATCTGAAACTGACTTTAATTAGAGTTCTCCTAGGATTATTTATGAGCAAAGTGTCAACTTTATAAGCAAAATAAAGAAGAAATAAGCACAAATACATTCTCATTAGAGGTAGCTCAATGTTCTACTTCAAGTGGTGGACCTTTCCTGACAAACCAGTGCTTCAAATGTGGACGCTCTGTATATTGACACTAATCACATAATGTTGGTAGAAGTAATGTGAGCTTTGCTGTTAACTGAGGGCTGCTGCACACTTACAGAGAATGTTTCTTTTACAGGTCAGTGTGTTCATGGTGTGTCCTCATTTACCCAACCTCTCTGTTTTGACTTGCAGCGCTTACTACATCACAGGTGTGGGAGGTTTAGTGAACAAAGCCATCTTTAAAAAAATACGTAATCAGCAATATAGGGAATGTACCTTTTGCAATAATCATTCCAGGACCCTCTGAATTTATCACACATAATTAAAAATTGGGGGGAGAACAATTTGGGAGAATATGCCCTGCTCCCCCTTATTTTACACTAGTGAAAAAAATGTTGCATATCTACATTACATTACCCCCCTGAAGCCTTTTGTCTGTCAATTTTAATCAGTAACAGTATGTCATACAATGTCAGAAACCACATGAGCAAGTCTTAACAACGAGGTCGACACAATGATTTAGGCATGAACTTTGCATTCAGCTATTTGGTGAGCTATAAGCTTCCACTACCTTTAGCTATGTTAGTGTTACAGAGTCCTATGGAAAGGTTTGAAAACCCCAAGTGTAATTTCATAATTGGTTGATTTTCTCATTGAAAGTAAGTACACTTCATATTCTCTCCTATTTATGCTCAGAGTTTAACATATTTTGCACAGGCCATATTATATGTTTTAATTTTTCCCAAATATATTAAATCAGCACATAAACATCAGTTGTAAAGCATGGACCACAATGCCAGAGAGAGCAATTCCTGGTGGGCTGGTTGAATTTTGGGCATTACTGCGCAATGATGTATAATCTCACATCTATAAGCACCAGAACATGCAGACCATGTGTAAATGTTACAACCAAGTGTATATCTGTAGATATTTAGGGGTCAAACCAGTGGCCTCCACCTCAGCTGGTACAGCCTCTGTTTGCTGATTGTAACTGACTCTGGTACAGTGGAGAGAGATTAGATCAAATGAAGATCTTTTTCTCACTTCCCATTTCACCTTAAATGGTGTAGCAGTTACTTTCAGATGCCTGTATGGGTGCTAGCATGTAACTGCTGTACTATTTAAAGTGGAACAGAAATTCAAACATCAGCCTTGAGAGATTAGCTTATCAGATTAATTGCGATGGTGTAAAGCCTGTACTTGTTGACAAAACATGCAGTACTCTGAAGAGTTCATTACTACTTTGTACATTACTAGTGTAGCAATTTTCATATGTGCATCATGTGAAGATGGACAGCAGTGGCAAGAACTGTAAAAAACACAAGGTGGCACAAAGAAGACAAGAATGAATAAGCTGCTCAGGGAGGATGAGGACATATCTGAGCAGGTGGGCAGTCAAAAATACTGACTTTAACCATTCTTAGATAGCATTAGTTTGTTGTATGTTGATTGGCATAATTACAAGACAATGCTTTGTTTGTTTGTTTGGGGTGGGCTGGTCTGCATCTTGTAACTCCTGGTACAAAAACAAGTCCAAGTCTGGCCCTGCTAGAGGATATGTACTTAAATTTACTTACAAAATGTTTATTTTGACCACACCAAACGTTTGCATACAACTGCAGTTCCCGTGCAAAACTTTCAACCATAACATGTCTTGGTTGGTCAGCTACATTTGGGGTCAGAGGAACATTTTGTGTACTGGATTTTTCCTCAAACAAACAGTGTTGTTAGCGACAGCAGCATATTTTACTGTCATTTACAATCTAATGTCTTCAGTAGGGATCAATTCTCCATCACTGAAATAAGCACAGGCTTTGGTACAATCCTTATAGGGTGTTTACTTTGTGTATAAAAGTACGGCAACACCTTTTCTGTGAATGTGTGTGTGAACGTGTGTAGGGTACATCCTTCCACAGGACAAGAGAAAGACACCTCCCCCGCATCCCAGTCCAATTGCACTCTGACTACCTGCAACCTTCTCTTGACAGTCAACGGCTTTGGTGGCGACTCCATGGCCCTGTATTCTCCATCCCTCAAACACAGGGTCCAGAAGCCGTTCTCTGGACGTGCTGAAACCTCCGTGTCCCTCTTAACGGAGGCACTTGCTATCCCCAGGATCCAATCGTCGCTGGCCCCTACCTCCACGTCCCAGCTGTGCATGCCAGAGCAGAGGGCAGTGTGGCCCAGAACCTCAGCACTGATGTGGAAACGCTCAGGGTTGCTCGGGAGGGGAGGACATGGACTGCCGTAGTGGACAGAGGTGAGGGCATCGGACAGGTACAGACAGGGATGGGCTGTGTTTGTGTCCAGGGTCACAGGGGCTACACAGGGAAGTAAGAATCAGGCCAAAAGTTCATATAAAAAGACACTGGCATAAATCAAGCAAAACTCTACCAAAGAGCTGCGCGATATGGGCAAAATGTTATTATTGCGATGATACTGCTGAACATCATGATCATGATATGTCTTGTAATATGTCATTGGTAAGAATGATCACAGCATACAATAAAAGTACACAGATATGACTACTGTGAAGGCCAATATTATGCTGCCTCTGCTATGCTATTCTAAATGGACCATTCTACTGAATTAATTCAATCTGTGGTCCCACAGAAAAAAAGACTATTTAAAAAAATATTATTCTGACCTTAGATATTTACAAAGATTGTTACAATCTACTTAAACCCAAGGCATTGAGTTAGTATTAAACTAAAAATATACATTAATAATAAAAATATCATTATAATCTTAAAATCATCATTTGTAAGGTCATTTCTGTTGGGAGGTGTACCAAAACTACCACCACCATGTCGGTGTCACTGCAGTGCTGAGAATGATCCACCACCCAAATAATATTTGCTCTGTGGTGGTCCTGTGAGGGTCCTGACCTCTGAAGAACAGGGTAAATCAAATAGGATAACAAATTATGGGAGCAGATGAACTACATTCTGTAACTGTAGAACTACAAAGTGCACCTTTATGGCAAGTAAAGCCGATAAAATGGACAATGAGTGTAGATGCACAGAGCTGTATTTAATGATAGCCAGCGAGAGTATAGCAGGCCGAAATGTGAAACAAGAACAGGCCTAATAATCTCCATTTTTTAAAAAAAGTGCCACTATTTTAGATATGGTCAATATTTTATAAAGGCAGATGCTATTTACACTTATGGTTCATAGTAATATCATGCTATTTACACTTTTATACTTGCCCTGTGGCTGGAAGGTTGCTGGTTCGATCCCCTTGGCTGACAGTCCATGACAGAAGTGCCCTTGAGCAAGGCACCTAACCCCCAATTGCTCCCTGGGCGCTGTGGATAGGGCTGCCCACTGCTCCAGGCAAGTGTGCTCACTCACACAGTGACAAATGGCAGCAAAATACACCTCTTTGCCACAAAAACCAGCAAAATAAAAGCCCCTCTCATCCAATAGTCAAATGTCTCATCAAGCTGACTGTTCAACAGATACAACAAGGGAGACATAGTGAACTGAATATCAAAAATGTCCTCCATAACAAAATGTACTGCCCTCCAAAATGAATAAATTCTGTCACAGGTCCAAAAACAATGAATAAACGTGCCTTTTTGTGCCCGGCATGTGAAACACAGGTCCGATGTATCCAGAAATATCCTGTGCAGACGTACTGGTGTCAGGTAAATTGTATGAATGAACTTAAAATTAAGCTCATGCACACTAATTGAGGTACAATTAGGAAACAGACCTGAACAAACAGAAGCCCATAAATCTTGATCAAACTCCAGTTCCATGTCCCTCTGCTTGTAAGCGTACTTGAGCTCATTCTTACCAAAAACCCTCACTCTCTCTCATCTTGCATTTGTTCTAAGTTGCTATTGCTTACATCATCTTATCACAGCTCATCACTGTATACCTACATAATAAAAACTGTCGACATGATTATTAAAAGCACATTTTAATTTTAATTGCAACAACTTAAATTCATGTAGAGGAAAGTATTTTTTTCTTTTTATTTAAGATAACAATAATGGGCAGTGCATTAAAACTATGTGGTGTACACAAGCTCACAAAACAATAACTATTCAAAATAGTACCACAGCGTTATTCAGTACACTGTACCAACCAGCATCATTCCACTGTCCTAGATAACATTGTTTAACCTTTAACAATTATTATTGTTAGACTGATGTTTTACATGGAATATTTCAGTAGTAAATGGAAAATCACACTCACTTATTTTCTGATTAATATAAAATAACCCTCATTTCCACTTCTCCCTTGAACACAGCTAATATAAATGCTGCATCAATTTTGTTCACATGATTTACAAGGTGCAGTTAGTGAAACTAGCCAGTCTGTGTGGATATTACAACTTTCAAAATTATTTACTATTTTCCAAAATGTGAAGGAAACCAACTAAATTCAAGTGTATTTTTCTGTGGCTGGCTTAGTGCCCCCACAGCCCCCAGATTGAGAACCACTACCACAGAAGACATGATGTTGTACGGAAAAATTTTTAATTTTTTTAAAATAGATATATTTCCAAAATAAAGCTCCTTCAGATGGAAAGTTGTCCATTAGTGACACATTATTGCCTCCTTGTGTTTCTGGAAGGTACTTACAGTAGGGAGCAATCCGTTGCATCTTCTCCCAGACCCTGAATTTGAGGTTACTCAAGTGCTTGGCCTCGTCCATTAGAGCTCCACAAAACCCTTCCGGATCCTGCAGTGAACTCTGGGTTCTGCAGAAACGATCAGGCTTCTGAGTGTTTTGGTTCAGCCGCTGATCTTAAGACTTATGATTCAGCAGATGCTATGAATCATTCGGTCAGTTTTACAAAACTAATCTAAGTGATGTAGTCATGAGAGTGTGGGCCAATATATGCATTGTAATCAAGAGTAACTCCAAATGGCTGGAAGTATCACAACAGATAGTTCTGATTATAACAATATACTCTTTTGCTATGATCTCAGTGAGTAAGCTCAGGCTTGGCCAGAGTGACTGATATTCTGTTCCAGCGGTTTCCTGGCCCTTATGTCCAGCATATCAATATAGACTATATCTCTGATACAGGGGAAAAACAGAGAATTTCCACATACCTCTCTATGGTGGATTTGAAGTTCTATGAAAGTAAGCAAAACACAATGAGCTGTGATTACATGCTTAGTATAAACTGGGATTCAGTTCAGCAAAATGAGAAAGCCTGTTCTGTAAGCCTCTCCTGACAATCAGTGTACAACAATACTGAAGACCAAAACACAGAAACCTGCTAAGGAACATACTACAGCAATGTTCGTCATTTTCTCACCTGCAGCAACATCAAGTCGTCAGCAGCCATCTCCTCCTCTGTGCTCCTGATAGTGTCTGAGAGTGAACACATCCTGCGCATGAGGAGCTCATCTCTGCTCTTCACAGCCAGCACTCTATTCTCCTCTTCCTCCTTCAGTGCAGACAACCTGGCTTCCTCTTCCTCACGCAGAAACTGATGCAGCTCCAGGAACTGATCCCTTATTCGCTTCTCTATTTGCTGAGCTTGACTCTGGAACACAAATCTATGTGAATCACCAGGACTCTCTCTGTTTTTTTCAGTTTCTGAGTGATTAGAAATACCAGTACTACCTGAATATGTTCCAGGGTCATAACTGTAGTCATTCTGAGTTTGTTGATCACATCCACATTGTCCTTCAGTGTCTTCAGTGCAGAGCTGAGTTTATCCTACAAGTAGAAGATACTCAAAAAGATTGATTTTTTGTGAAAATGAATACACTTATTTTATTTACAGTTATTTTATGCAAACTCTTAATGACATAATTATGAAAACTCATTTCTGCCAGAAGAAAGAAGGAGGAGAAAAAACCTCTTTTGTTTTTCTTCTATGTTTCTGGCAGCAGTATATCAACATATTGATTTAGAATCTCAATATAATTACTTATATTTTCAAAAATCTGAGGTGGTATCTCATCTAAATCAGTAAGTCACATCAACATACTCAACAGTACTGCCTCTTAACTCATTATTTTGAGGTATAAAGTCATTTTGAGAAAATGGATAATTTGAGACACTAAGTCAGTATTTTGAGAAAAAAAGTAATTATTTCAAGGTACCAATATTTTAAGAATTTATGTCAATCTTTCAAGATAGTAAGTTAATATTTTAAGAACATATGTCATTATTATAAGATACAATGGCAATACTGTGAGAAAACAGATCATTATCCTGATGTTCTAAGTCAATATTTTGAGAAAATGTGTAATTAATTTAAAATACTAACACATTGAGAACATAAATCATTACTTTGAGATACTAAGTTAACATTTTGAGAAAACAAGTCACTATTTCGATATACTGAGTCACTATTCCAAGAAAATAAGTCACTATTTAAACATACTAGATCAGTATTTTAAGAAACTATTGCTTTTAAAAAAAAAAAATTTCCCCACTTCCTACTGGTGTAAATGGGCTTCCGTACTTAATGGGAAAGCAAATGTTTGCATGTAAATGTCACAAATGTTTATTTTAGGTCGACACACAGGTGACTATTTTTACACATTGACCTTTGGTCTCCCATAAAGTCAATGTGATCCTGCATATAAACCTGTAAAGCATTGCACATCTTCTCGGAGCGAAGGGCACGGAGTGCATTCCTCTTGGCTAAACCTTGAAGAAACATTTCTCAGGGTTCCCTCTTCCCAACACATGTTTGAATTGGAAGAATTCTTCCCCTAAATCAAACATGTGAACGTGCAGATTTATGGAATATTGTTCAAGAACATAACAGCTTGAAAGGAGCAAGACTCTTTTTTTTTCCCCTTTCTTGCCACAGGAATGCAGATGTGGGCTTTGTAGGTGCTGCTGGAATGCTCAGCCATATTCCTCTGGCAGGACGTGCCGAGATAGTGTCAGAATAGACTAGATTAACTGCATTCCCTCAATGGGTTGCTACAAAATTCTTTCATGGTTGAAGAACAGTGGTGAGCATTTACAGACGCACAATGCAGCACAGAGCCGGTCAGACAATGCCATCACTGTGAAAACTGTACCTTACAGTCCAGAGCTGCCTCCTCCGTGGGTGAGCAGTCATGGCCCCTGTGTGTCCTCGAAGCCTGGCACACCACACAGATAGGCTGCTGGTCATCCACACAGAAAAGTTTCAGCTTCTCTCCATGCTGACCACAAGAGAGGTTCCTCTCGTTGGTTTCTTTCCGGCTTTGTCCTTGAAGGAAGGCCTCGCAGAGGTTTCTCAGGGCCAGGTTGGACGGTGGGCTCTTCTTGGAGGCTCTCCTTCTGCAGACGGGACAGGCGCGGGAGCTACCACCATCCCAGAAGCGCTGCAGGCAGGCTCTGCAGAAGCTGTGGCTGCAAGGCAGCAGGACCGGATCCTTGAAGATGTCACAGCACACAGGACAAGACAGGTCATCTTCTAACAGACTGGACGACATGTTGAAGGGTGACAGGTACACAAACCTCTCAGAGAATCAATCATTTATCAGCCAAGCACATTTTCGCATACAAAGAGTGTGTTCCGTATGGGAAAATATGTTCTCTCCACATGTCTGTTGCTACAGTCCACCTTAATAAGCTGTTTTGTCTGCAGGCTAGTCTTGCTCTGCTGGTTTCTCAGCACTCTGGGCTCCGCTGCCGCAGTTGGCTCTCTCTGCAAGTGCATTAACAGCAGGCAGGGAGGAGTGGCACAGTAAAGGCAGGAGACAGGAAGTAAAACCCTCCTGATGATGTCAAATCTGGAGGTAAACTGGTTGTGATCTTCATTTTTTACTTTTCGTAGATAGTCAAGTGGATGTCATTAGTCATTCACTGTGTAACTTGACTTTTATATGTCAACAAGTCTTGAAGAACCATCATATTAATTAGCAAGCATATTCATTTCTTCTTAGGCATGTGCCAATATATAATCATCTTTTCTCAAGGTTTACAATATTATTATGTTATAGTATCTGAATTTTTTAATTGTTTGTCTTTGTGGTACTCCTGAAGAACAGAATGTTTATGCAATGCTGGGCTACTGCTCTAAAGTGTCCACATTTTATTGATTTTACTGCATTCATTATCCTCTAAAAAGTGTTTACATTATTTAATCCTAATCCAAGATGACCTAGTTCCAATTTTTACATCTACAGGGATTTGTTCTAAAATGCATTGCTTACCACTTTCAAAACTTTTCATGATAAAATTGATGGTATGAGTAGCGCCACTTTTATTAGAAAAATTGCAATTTTTTCACTAACTTGTTACATAAAACACCTATTTTTTTAAAAAGAAAGACTTTACTGATTACTCTTTGTATACCAGCACAATGGTTTTCTTGTTTTTTGACTATCTTAATGAGCATCATGTCTTGGTTTGCACTAGATTTTTGTTTTTGTTGTTTCCGTAGTAGATGCTTGGTGATTTAACTAGCACATTGGGTATAAATGAATGGCACCTTGACCTCTATCATGAGCAGCGGTGCAGCGGTGCCAAATCCTGGTCCTGCAGATCTATCACCCTGCAGTTTAGCTTCAACCCTGATCTAACACACCTGATCCAAATAACCAAGGCCTTTAGGGGCATTTGGATATAAGAGCCAAGTGTGTTGGAGCTGAACTCTTCAAGGTGGTAGATCTCTAAGACCAGAATTGAGCACCCCTGCAATAAAGCATGACATCATAACATGACCGTGTAGTGGGAACCTTTGGAAAGCAGAGTTTCCCTAGAAAATTTCTAGTGAAACCTGTTTGATGAAAATGTAGGGGCAGTATTTAACCCTTTAAAATCCCAATCTTACTACAAGCCTTCTAATTCAGTAATTACAGGGACTTTAGTGAAAACTGACTGAGCTATGTGAGTGCACCTACTCTAAACCTTATTATGGAATATTGGTACATATCCCTTTTGACTGCAGTGTAAAAAGTGCTATATAGTTAAAATGTACTGTATGTTCACATTACAATGGGACAATATAAACATATTCTGGTTTTGTGTTTCTTGCTAACTTCCTAACTCCAGTATTTAAGGGCAGCAAACAGAAAGTACAAGCTCTGGGTGGGGCACAAAGGAATTTCAAACTTCTGCTGCCTGTAGAACTGCCTCCCCTGCCATCATTTCACTGAGCTTAGCCTGAAAGCATTTCAGTTAAGACGAATGAGAAAGGTCTGAGATTCTACACTTTTCTATGTAAACCCTATTCTGCTAAGACTAGTGTTATAAGATAAGATAAGATGCGTTTAGGTGAATCAGTGCCAGTAAAGAGCAGTAGTGGAGCGCTGGAACAGTGTAAAGTGTTCTATGAATCAGTGCCAGTAAAGAGCAGTAGTGGAGCGCTGGAACAGTGTAAAGTGTCCTATGAATCAGTGCCAGTAAAGAGCAGTAGTGGAGCACTGGAACAGTGTAAAGTGTTCTATGAATCAGTGGCAGTAAAGAGCAGTAGTGGAGCGCTGGAACAGTGTAAAGTGTTCTATGAATCAGTGCCAGTAAAGAGCAGTAGTGGAGCGCTGGAACAGTGTAAAGTGTTCTATGAATCAGTGCCAGTAAAGAGCAGTAGTGGAGCACTGGAACAGTGTAAAGTGTCCTATGAATCAGTGCCAGTAAAGAGCAGTAGTGGAGCGCTGGAACAGTGTAAAGTGTTCTATGAATCAGTGCCAGTAAAGAGCTGTAGCGGAGCACTGGAACAGTGTAAAGTGTTCTATGAATCAGTGCCAGTAAAGAGCAGTAGTGGAGCGCTGGAACAGTGTAAAGTGTTCTATGAATCAGTGCCAGTAAAGAGCAGTAGTGGAGCGCTGGAACAGTGTAAAGTGTTCTATGAATCAGTGCCAGTAAAGAGCAGTAGTGGAGCACTGGAACAGTGTAAAGTGTCCTATGAATCAGTGCCAGTAAAGAGCAGTAGTGGAGCGCTGGAACAGTGTAAAGTGTTCTATGAATCAGTGCCAGTAAAGAGCTGTAGCGGAGCACTGGAACAGTGTAAAGTGTTCTATGAATCAGTGCCAGTAAAGAGCAGTAGTGGAGCGCTGGAACAGTGTAAAGTGTCCTACGAATCAGTGCCAGTAAAGAGCAGTAGTGGAGCGCTGGAACAGTGTAAAGTGTTCTATGAATCAGTGCCAGTAAAGAGCAGTAGTGGAGCGCTGGAACAGTGTAAAGTGTCCTATGAATCAGTGCCAGTAAAGAGAAGTAGTGGAGCACTGGAACAGTGTAAAGTGTCCTATGAATCAGTGCCAGTAAAGAGCAGTAGTGGAGCACTGGAACAGTGTAAAGTGTCCTATGAATCAGTGCCAGTAAAGAGCAGTAGTGGAGCACTGGAACAGTGTAAAGTGTCCTATGAATCAGTGCCAGTAAAGAGCAGTAGTGGAGCGCTGGAACAGTGTAAAGTGTTCTATGAATCAGTGGCAGTAAAGAGCAGTAGTGGAGCGCTGGAACAGTGTAAAGTGTTCTATGAATCAGTGCCAGTAAAGAGCAGTAGTGGAGCGCTGGAACAGTGTAAAGTGTCCTACGAATCAGTGCCAGTAAAGAGCAGTAGTGGAGCGCTGGAACAGTGTAAAGTGTTCTATGAATCAGTGCCAGTAAAGAGCAGTAGTGGAGCGCTGGAACAGTGTAAAGTGTCCTATGAATCAGTGCCAGTAAAGAGCAGTAGTGGAGCGCTGGAACAGTGTAAAGTGTCCTATGAATCAGTGCCAGTAAAGAGCAGTAGTGGAGCGCTGGAACAGTGTAAAGTGTCCTACGAATCAGTGCC
This sequence comes from Pygocentrus nattereri, assembly GCF_015220715.1. NCBI lineage: Eukaryota > Metazoa > Chordata > Actinopteri > Characiformes > Serrasalmidae > Pygocentrus > Pygocentrus nattereri. The sequence continues at coordinate 9,166,062 of NC_051211.1, read as the reverse complement.
AGTAAAGAGCAGTAGTGGAGCACTGGAACAGTGTAAAGTGTCCTATGAATCAGTGCCAGTAAAGAGCAGTAGTGGAGCGCTGGAACAGTGTAAAGTGTCCTATGAATCAGTGCCAGTAAAGAGCAGTAGTGGAGCGCTGGAACAGTGTAAAGTGTCCTACGAATCAGTGCCAGTAAAGAGCAGTAGTGGAGCGCTGGAACAGTGTAAAGTGTTCTATGAATCAGTGGCAGTAAAGAGCAGTAGTGGAGCGCTGGAACAGTGTAAAGTGTTCTATGAATCAGTGCCAGTAAAGAGCTGTAGTGGTGTTCAGTCAGTTCTACTGAGCTCAGTGTTCTATAGAAAGTCCTTGTCAGTGTGTGTGTTTGGAAGTGTTCGGTTCCCAGTCGGCTCTGGGGCAAAAGCTGTTTTTGAGTCTGTTTGTCCGGGATGGGATGGACCTGAAGCGTTTACCAGAGGGCAGCAGGTCAAACACATGATGTCCCGGGTGAAATGTGTGAGAAAAGACAGATGCTAAAGAGTTAAGGCAAATGTGTGGCAATATTTTGATCAGTGTGAGAAAATCTGAGGGTTAATTCTCATAAGCAAAATTTCAGAAACAGGAGAAAATGGCTTAAGTATTGCTCTGATTTCACACCATGTGTAGGAGAAGTACATGAGATTAACACATCTCATTCAGTGTTTCTCTCCTCTGGGTTAGGCCTAATATACTGTCAACACTTAATGAAGTTCTATGATTTTCCTTAGACAAAGCTGAAAATCAAATCTTTCCTCTTTATTTTGTTTTTTTTTTTTTTTCTTTTCTTTTTTTAGCTTAAAGGTCTTCTCTCACACCTTTTAGTAACAAAACACATCCCATACAAAACGGTAAGAGATAATGAAGTACTCGATTTTTAAAAACTACACTAGTTTAAATTGAAATATAGACCCTCATTTGAAGGAAAAACAAAGCCTGAGGAGAGCCTGAGGGGATGCTAGCTAACGCTAGCGTAAATTTAGCCTTCTCTCGCGCCTTTAATACCACAGTCGGTAGAGAAAAATAACAGTCCAGACAAGCGACGGCTGAACCCTGAAGACCCACACTAGTAACCGATGTCTAAAATAAAATATATCTCCATGTTCGCCATTTATCATCGTTTATTTCTGTTGTTTTCATGATGACCTCCACCCTCCCTGCTCTCCTCCGCTCTCCATGGTTGCCATGGCGATGACGTCACGTTGCACCACGGGCTCCAGCCCAGTGAGCGAGAGCGGGGAGGGGTGGAGAGAGAGAGAGAGAGAGAGAGAGAGAGAGAGAGAGAGAAGAGAAAAAACGGAAAGAGCCAAACCGCCTATATCCAGCCGGAGCCCAGAGCCTTCAGCGCTTCAGTGGTGACCGTCCAGCTCTTCTGCAGCTCTAACGCTACTTCGCCCAGCAGCACAGGCACGATGCGCGAGATTGTGCACCTGCAGGCCGGACAGTGCGGCAACCAGATCGGAGCCAAGGTACAGATACGATCCGCAGGCGCACCTTTGCATGCACTGAAAAAGGGACATGCATGGAAATCCTGTTCGTCGGTTTCTTGTTGGAATTTTCCCGATCCACCTTAAATAGTGCAGCAGTTACATTCTGGCGCCTGGCGCATTCCAATGTAATTGCTGCACAATTTAAGGTGGAACGGAAAAATTCGAACAAGAATCTATCTGGCGAATTCAAAGCTGACTTAATCCGCCCTGGAGAATTCTCCAGAAAGAAGGCTGCGGGGGGGAGGACAAAATGGGGGGATCTCGGCTCATTCGTGCCCTGGATTTTTAATGACGAGCTGAGATTTGACCGTGTGCACGATTTTCACCATGCACTTTGAAAGAGCTCAGCCTGATTGCGTGTCCTTAAATAGCCACGCAAAGGGTGTGGGGTGGTTTCAGACATTTGCTCCACGGTGTAGTGACTGCACTGTTGTAGGATTGTAAAAAGAAAATGCATTCATTTTCCAGTGATATATTCTGAAATATATTTCAAACGGCACTTATTTCGGATGTCTTGTCCTTTTTGTCCTATTCAGGTCGCTAACTGCATAGATTTCATTGTTGCAGTCAATTATACCTCATCGTCCTCTAGAATGACTAGTTTTGCATTTGATTGTGCTTATTACAGTCTGCTTCTCTGAAATGTGCTACCTCAGTGGCATATACAGTAAATTTTTGGGCTTGACCTACATTCCCTGAATGCCATCGAAATGGCTTTGCATGATGATACAGCAAACATGGTTGAGCCTGTCAGATTTGCTCTGACTTGTAAAAGGAAAAAGCATCTTGCATAATGTTCCATATGCATCAAGAAAGATGCTCTGAAGGAAAAAAAGAAGTGTTTATTTCAGTGATTCCTCATTTGCACTGTTTCACTGAACCTGCTGTATGTGGTTGATGTGCTCAATAATGATGTGATCTTTTTGCCATATTCCTTAAATAAATGACATAAATACAGAGAACCATAAATAATGCAACCAACCTCAAGTAATTTTTTGCTTCTAAATGGGTGTAGAATTCATTCTGAATCTTACATATTTCTTCTCCCCACCCCCCTTTTCTGTGTCTCTCCATCTCTCCGGCCTCCGCCCTACTCTCTCTCCTCCGCTCTTCCTCTCTCAGTTCTGGGAGGTGATCAGTGATGAGCACGGCATCGACCCAACTGGAACATACCATGGAGACAGTGATCTGCAGCTAGACAGGATCAGTGTTTACTACAATGAGGCTACAGGTAGCACAGCTGATCTTTACTGATAACCAGTTACTGTCAATAGCAATGTGACAATAAATCACTGACCAAAAAAACTGCTTCATGGAAAGACTTAAAAACGCGTCATTATGCAGAGCATACCTGCAAGAAAATTCAGGAATCATTCCAGCAAGCTATTTTATTGTACAGTGAGGACAGGTGCTCTTAAACAGCGACCATGACGTGGCAGTTTCTGACTGAGGACAATTATATAAGTAGTAAACGTTCGTTCTTCCCCTGCCCAGGTGGTAAGTATGTTCCCCGTGCCATCCTTGTGGACCTGGAGCCCGGCACCATGGACTCAGTCCGTTCTGGCCCCTTCGGACAGATCTTCAGACCAGACAACTTTGTGTTCGGTGAGGACATCATTCATTTTTCACATTTAATACACCCTGTTTTCATCCTTTTTATTAGCAATTCAAGTCAAATATCGTGTTTTCACCATGTGTGCTTATCTTTGATCATTTTTACTATTTTGAATTCACTGATTTTGCGATGTCATAAAAACCCACACTATATATTTTGGGATGGGATTTTTACCATCTACTATGCCTGGGTATTGCTCCTGTTAATATTCATACATACACACTGTTTCTATTTATAGGCCAGAGTGGTGCTGGAAACAACTGGGCCAAGGGCCACTACACAGAGGGAGCCGAGCTGGTAGATTCTGTGCTGGATGTGGTGCGTAAAGAAGCTGAGAGCTGCGACTGCCTGCAGGGCTTCCAGCTCACCCACTCTCTCGGTGGAGGCACAGGCTCCGGTATGGGTACCCTCCTCATAAGCAAGATTCGTGAAGAATACCCAGACCGGATCATGAACACCTTTAGCGTGGTGCCCTCGCCCAAAGTGTCCGACACTGTGGTGGAGCCCTACAATGCCACACTGTCTGTGCACCAGTTGGTGGAGAACACAGACGAAACATACTGCATCGACAACGAGGCTCTATACGACATCTGCTTCCGCACTCTCAAACTGACGACGCCCACTTACGGCGACCTCAACCACCTTGTCTCGGCCACCATGAGCGGTGTGACCACCTGCCTGCGCTTCCCCGGCCAGCTCAACGCAGATCTCCGCAAACTGGCTGTCAACATGGTGCCCTTCCCCCGCCTGCACTTCTTCATGCCCGGCTTCGCACCCCTCACCAGCAGGGGGAGCCAGCAGTACCGCTCCCTGTCCGTGCCTGAGCTCACGCAGCAGATGTTCGACGCCAAGAACATGATGGCTGCCTGTGACCCACGCCACGGCCGCTACCTGACCGTGGCCGCCGTCTTCCGTGGGCGCATGTCCATGAAAGAGGTGGACGAGCAGATGCTCAACGTCCAGAACAAGAACAGCAGCTACTTTGTGGAATGGATCCCCAACAACGTCAAGACAGCCGTGTGCGACATCCCACCCCGCGGCCTTAAGATGGCAGCCACCTTCATCGGCAACAGCACAGCCATCCAGGAGCTGTTCAAGCGCATCTCCGAGCAGTTCACCGCCATGTTCCGCCGCAAGGCCTTCTTGCACTGGTATACCGGAGAAGGCATGGACGAGATGGAGTTCACCGAAGCCGAGAGCAACATGAACGACCTGGTGTCCGAGTACCAGCAGTATCAGGACGCCACAGCTGAGGAGGGCGAGTTCGAGGAGGAGGGCGAAGAGGAGGTCGCCTAAACCTCAACCAGCCTCTGAGCGTTGGTCCACCACACCACACCCATTCCTGACTCATCCCTCTCCATTACAAAGCAGGTGTTCATGAAAAGAAATGAGGGGGTTTTACACATCTTCGAAAACCCCCTCTCATAATCATGGTTGTTCTGCATAGGGAAAGTGACATTTGAAATCAATTGTGCAACTTTTTTTTGTTTGAGTTTGTGTTTTTGTACTGTGAATGCACTGCATCACCCCCCCACCCCCCCCACCCCCCATTACAGAAAAGAAGAGTGGTTTTAACTGTGAAGCCTTCAGATTTGAGAGTAATTTAATCCAGTTCAGTCTGAATAAAGGCTAATTCTAAACCCCAGTTGTTGATTTGGCTTTTTTGTCAGCAATGAAATTCAATTGAACTGCACTGTAAGGGCCTATATTGTGAAAGCCTGATTCTTTACATGAGTTTTATCTAGTCAAGTTATAAAGGGTACAGTTCACAACCCAGTGAATAAAAGGAAACTAAGCTGTAAAAATATCAGTGAATTCAAATCAGCCTATCACACAAACCACAACATTTACATGCTTATTCAGGCTACGGAAGGACAGCACCTGTTCACACTGGAGTTATAAAGCATGTTTCAACATACTTTTTGAATGAGACTAATCTGGCCAGAGCTCATTTACATATATCAGTTTTAACGGCTAATAAAACAGGCTGTTTAATTCAAAGAGAAATGGAGTTTGGAAAATAAGGTCCTAATTATGACCGTTTTTGTACATTAAAAATATACAAACATTAAAAGGGTAAGATAAAAAAATAGATAAATAAAATGCAATAATAGTTCAGAATATACACTGTAAAATAGTGAAATTTCAGTAAACCATTTTCCTACATTATCACTAAAAAAAAAACAGCATTAAAATACCATTTTGTGCCTGGGTGTTGATACCAACCTTAACCACCAGGGGGTACCATTTCCCAAAATGATTTTACATTCTCAAAGCTGTGAAACTGCTTTCAACCTCAAACCTACCTAAACATTCCTCAGCAGTTCAGCCCAAATGCTACATGGTATCTTGGAAGACACACGATGTCTCTATTCCTCTCCCTACTAAGCAAAAGTTCAGCTTTTGTTAGCATGGCACATTTTATTAATAATAGACCTGCCCTTTATCATCATTTTCATTTAAAAAAAAATCTTATTTCATAGAAATGTGTAAGTTTCTACTGAAGGATGTCTCTGACATTTCTAAATGCAAGACACGAAGTACATATTAAAAAACACTAAAGTCTTTACATATACTACCTTTCAAAGTGTAAAACCTCCTTTCATATGAATGTTTTTGTTATTTTATTCACAATAACCTTTAAGTACTCACTATTCAAGCATAAATAATATACTGTAATTATCATAAATTTTTTGTCAAGTAATCAGCAAGTAATGCATTTGCCGCTTTTGAAATACAGGGCGCTATGGATATTTATTATATCTTCATGCTGTGGTTTCACAATCATCTACAGCTTTTCTTCACCATTTTAAACACAACTAAAATTTCTTAGCTTTAATTATTAATTAATATACATTTTCAGCTTCCTAGTCATTATTTGTAAATATATGAACTATGAAAATGAACTATTTTGAAAGCATTTAATCAGTACATTCTGAATGTGCCATCATACTGGTTTTTTACATCAAATATCATTTTGTTGATGTCCTAAATTTAAATAAATAATGCTCTACAGAAAACACACATAAATGTGGAATTTCTGTTTATTTCCAGAATTTAACATATTGGGAAAAAACTGTAATATAAAATGTGCCATAACTTTTGCACTGGCCACATTATGATGACTTTTTTTCAATATTGTAAATTCAGTAAATAAACAGTAATTGTGCATTAAAATGTGCATAAGTGTGAGGACAAAATGTTATTGTATGCGTATATAAAATTACTATTGGGACAACAAAACCTTTTATCCAAATTTTTCGCTTTTTTGCATTGAAAACGAAAGTTTTTTCATCAGTGCTTTGTTCTGACATTTAAGGTAAAATAACAAGACATGATGTCCTAATTTGGGTTTGAAATGCACCGACAATACAATTCACTGCATTATTAATTTAATAGCGTTTTTTAGTAACAGTGTACAAAGCTGTAGAACAGAGTTCTTCAACATGATATGTCCTTTGCTATGTTTAAACAGCAGGATTCAGTTATTTTTCCTCTTTCTCCAGATTCCAGATTCATCAGTTTAGACAAGCAATCAAGTGTACCTTTTTGAAATGCCTCCGGTGTCTGTGCACAACTGTGGTTCAATCGTTTAGACATAAAAGAAAAGACTGAAAATGATGGAAATATTTGATCCGACTGCTTGTCCAAATGCTGACTGTACAGTACACACATTGATCATGGCTGCACATTGAGGTCACTGATGGGGATTAAATAATAAAATCATCGCAATTTTAAACCAGAAGTTAGTGCTAAGGAAATAATTCAAGTATATTCATTATGTGTTTGATTAGTGAGGTGTGAGGCCTAGATGCAGGTCATTACTGCAGGAGTGTCAGCATGATCAGTGTTGCACTCATTCCATGGATAAAAACTGAGGTAAATAATCACTCCTGGTAAATATAAAGCTGTTCAGATCATCTCCGACGATAGTGGTTCCAGCATCAACAACACTAACCTAGCTATAAAAACTTTCCCATAGTATAAGGGCATTTTGATAATCATGAAATCATACAACGGTTTAACACTATATATAAAAAAATAGAATTTGAATTACAACTCATTCAGCAGCAGGCAAGACAAATCTCAATCAAGACTTTTAACAGAAATATAAAGACAGTGTACCTTAAGAACAACACACTCAAAAGTGTCTCAGGTTGTCGAGGGTAATACCGCTCCAATGCACTTATAAAAGCCATCTTACCCTCTGCTTCATGGGTAGATTTGGTCTTTTTCTGTTCAGAGCAGGACAGTTAACCGCTTAGGCAGAATCGTGCCTTGCTGCAGCTAAGGTCTGTTCAGTGTTTCATGGAGAGTCTGATGGTGTGTTTTCAGAGTAAAGCTGTAGGAGGGGTGTTAAGGTGTGGTTTAGTTCATCCAGAGTGGAGCCATGTGCTTTCAGTGTTGTGTCACTTCTAGCCATCAACTTCTTTCAGGCACACCCGTGTCGTTATATGATTCATTCAAAAGTAAATTCATTCAGCAAAAAATCAGGTTTCCACAATTCTGCCTTTGTTTCACATGTAGCTGATGAGCCAAAACATGTTTGGTACCTCAAGTTTACTTCTTTAGTTTTGCACTAGAGCTACAAGGCTATTGTAGTGAAGTAATTATACACGGTGTGTGTGAGTGATGGTAGGAATGCAGGTTTTATTTTATCTTGTTATAAAATATAAAATATCTTATTCCCTACATGTGAATGTCTGTCTGATACTGTGCTCTGTGAGCTCCTGTAACCAAAACCAAATTCCTTGTATGCGTAGCATACCTGGCCAATAAAGCTTGATTCTGATTCTGATACAAAAAGTACAGACTTTAATATTGTAGCTACCACTGTTTAAGCTGTGCAATGTATTTTAGGTCATTAAAGATAACGATACATCACAAAGTCATAGTATAATAAGCCTGTTTGAGATTACAATTTGACACGGTTAAGGCAAGTGTGTGATTTAGCACAGTGCTAACTGGGGAGTATAGGTTTTCATTGCTTGTTAGCTACATTAGCCTAGAGGAGTGGTTTTAAACCCAATGTACCCCGAGGGGGCTGCCCATATTTGAAAATATTCTTGTGATAATTAAACATATTTAGATGAAAATGAGTTCAATAGATAGCTAGTTATGTTTTATATTTGAATGCAAGTCAAACATTTCTCTTTTTTTGTATAGAACATGATGAGTAAGTGGCTACAAACGTTTTGTTTTCAGATTGATAATACGGTTGTTATCGTGATTACACAGTCACATGAAATTTGATAATGATTTTGACTGTATTTGAAATGATCAGGCTGGTTTAGTGGGTCACAGAAGCTTTTGTGGTCGGGAAGGTTGGGAACCCTTGGTGCACAGCTTTAATCAAGCCCAAAATTTTGGTCCAATCCCAAACATAGCCTGAGATTTTTCTGCCTACATTATTAAGTTTTGGGTCCAAAACTGACCCGAGCTCAACAAAATCCTGTCTAAAAAATCACCTGAACTGGCCCATCATTATCTAAAATGCCAAATAAAACCTGGTATTTCTAATGATAGTGGTTAAACTATTGTCAAATTACCATGTAGCAACAACAACAGCCATCACTAGACCAGTAAATAAATGTTTTTAGTCTGGTAAACATTCCATACTGCACTGTTCTCATGCTGTGCAGTGCTGATATAGCAACTCGTTTCACCTGCTTAAACTCTATTTCTAAATATAGAACATATTAGATAGAATATATTGAACATATATAAATATCTTTTGGCCGCACTGACCTGTGTACTCTTAATCAATTTGTTGTTTTACTACTTGGGTATCCATTTGCTCACAAGCTAAATTCTGTCAACAACACAAGTGAGCAAATCCGGCATTCCAGATTAAAAATTGTTTTAAGGTAATGAAAGTAGGGAAAAGGAATCTAAAGCAGGAGGAAATGCAGGGTAAAACCTGCTAAAAGTTACATCTTGTCTGTCAGGTTCTGACAAATACTTCAAGTTCTACATTATCCACGGGACTAAAGAAGCAAACTTCAGACACCAAACTTTGTCTTGGTTGATCGACTACATTTGTAGTGAGGTGAGAATTGAGTACCATCGATTTTTCACTAAACTACTGCGTTAAGAAGAGAACTTGAAGAGAACCATCTTAACGGTGTGCGAGGGCCAGGCGACATCATATCCTCGGACTGAAAGCAGGCTGTATTGGCACACTGTGCTCTACAGTGTCAGATGAGTCTCTCCTCCTTCGGCAATTTGAGAGCGTTAGGCGCCTCCACGCTCCGTGCTCCCGTCTGCTCCTCAGCACTTGGTCTGTAGGTTCCTTCCGTCTGCCTCTTCTTTTTCACCACACAGAAGAGAAAGACCAATACCCCTACCACCACTAGCACAACCAAGACCACCACGATTGGCACCACAATCGCCACAATGTCAGGTCCCTGGAAAGGAGAGGAAAGGAGTTATCAGATCTTGAAACCACAGAGCCAACACATATTAACTGTAATTACGCTGCATGAATGTTGCACTCTGAATTACAGATTTCACAGTAAGTAAAAGAACAGGACCTTCATAAATGAGGCTCAGCAACATATACTCACTGGAAGCGTGGGGGTTGTAGTGGTATTAGTTAAGCTAGGCACTGTGCTGGTTTCTGTGGGAAAAAAAAAGATGTGACGAGAGAAAGATACTGACTGGACATGATAAACTCTACCATTAAAAATCAGGAATCACTAATATTAATGCTTTCATGCATGATGTCCACATATGTGGACAGTTGGTTTGAGGCAATTTCCTGATTCCATAGCTAACTCTATGTTAGCACCTTCCAAAACCATCAGACTCTATAATTTATATATTACTAAAATATAATGTTAACCACTGCCATGAATTTAGTTTGCTCATGAGCATGACTAGAAGAGAAAAAAACATAATTTAGACTTTTAACTGACTTGGATTTAGACTAAAACCCTATTGCTTTGAGCGACCCCATACCTTTTGAAGGTTTAATTTATTAAAACAAATGATTGAATGTCCTATTTCCTTCACTATCAAAACAATCACAGTACTACCAAAACTTCAATAGTGGCTGTTATGGATGTGAAAATTAGGGCTGCAAAATACATAGTTTAGAGCTGTGATGACAGAACAGATCAAATTCCCTCAAATACGCACAACCAGCTATCATATCATTGCCGGCACCAACTGCTTCTATGTGCTGGGAATTACTCCATCCTGAACTGCAAGCTTGTAAAGATCCTTTTAAGTATTATGTTCACAAGTTAGGGTCTGAGACAGAGGTCTCCTAGTTGAAAGTACTCTAGTTAACACATACTAGGGGCAGTGAGCACACTTGCCAGGTGGGCAGCCCTATCCACGGCGCCCGGGGAGCAATTGGGGGTTAGGTGTCTTGTTCAAGGACACCTCAGTCATGGACTGTTGGTGCTGGGGATCGAACCGGAAACCTTCCAGTCACAAAGCCAGTTCCCTAACCTCCACCTCACGACTGCCCCTAAATGTTGCATAGTTAGGTTACTGCTAACTTGAGTTTGAACAACAATCCTTTACATTGAATATTTGTTAATTAGTTTAATTACAGTTGGATTACAGTTTGACCTAATACAGCAGAATGGTCCCTATATGAACAGGATTTCTGGGAACAACAAGAAGCTTTTAAGGGCACATTTTGGATGAAATTTGATCAATTTATCAATAAAAGTGTTTGATGCTATATGTAAACACTATTACAGTTTCAAAACATACCATTTATTTCTACGTCCATTTATGCAACGAAGCTGCAATTCTAAATTTACTGGTTTTGTGATGCCATGAAGACCAACATATTTACATATATCCACCTATTCAGTCTACAGATGTCCACACTGAAGCTGTAAAGAGTGTTTCAGCTCAGTCTTCTTAACAAATGAGACAGTCAATCAAAACAGAGGCCATTTACATGTATCAGCCTTGGACGCACAGTAACAAACACACACATTTTCTAAGTTGCTTTGCGTTTTGGAGGGTGCTGGAGCCCATCCCAGCACTCAATGGGTCTAAGGCAGGAAACTGCCAAGACAGACCACACACACACACACACACACACCTAGGGCCAATTTAGCACCTCCAGTTCACCATGTCTTTGGACTGCAGAAAGTAACCGGAGCGTAACAAAAACAGCCTCAAAAACAGCCTGTTTAATACTAAGGAATAAAAAAGGTTTGGAAAATTGTAGTGTAAAAAATGAATTATGTATTTCTGGAAGATAACAGCCCACAAATGTCAGTAATTTAATAAATGATAAATACACTGTAATAACGTATTAATAGTCATTTTTGTGCAGTTATAGCTTTGAGATTTAATCAACCACTTCTATAATATGAAGCATTCTGGATATTAGTTTTATTCATCTAGAGCTCTGCTCATCATTTAGGAAACATGAACAATTTCTTACTTTTATTTCATTTTTATGTATCCATTTATTTATTTTACAGTTTTCTACTAATTACTTGAACCTTTTCAAGTTACACAGGGTTAGCATATTAAAATGCATGTTTCTACAGTTAACTGCATTTTCCTACATTTCCCTGCAACCAAATTGTTGAAAACATTCAAAACTTTAATCATTACATCTGAATGTTTACTATCCATTACAAATCATTGGTTTCAATGGAAGTTTCATTCTTCTGCTGACTATGTATTAAAATTTCTCATCTTTACAAGGCATCCTCAACTTTCCTATTGATCCCTATACACACATTATATGTCCAAAAACTTGTGGACACCTGCTTATCCAGGGTTTATTCTGCATCAAAGGCATTAATAGGGAGTTTGTTCCCTTTACTGCAATAACAGACTATTTTGGGGAAGGCACTACACTAGATGTTAGGACACTGCTGTGAGGACTTAATCATATTATACTCATACTAGATTTTTTAGTTCTGGATAGTTAGGGGTGGGCAATATGACGATATTTTATCATTATCGTAATAACAGGGCCATGGATGCAGACAGCGGGGATGCTGAGGGGGCTACGGCTCTCTCAGATCTCAGAGTTGTTTTAATGACGTATTTTTTTAACCATTATATCTTCTGCTCTGTATGTGTTCAAGTGTTGAATCTTAGCGTGTTGCTTAATTGTGATTCTACAATCTCACTGGGTGCCGCTCAGCTCATCTCCATAAAGCTTGACCAGAGGAAGTCAACTTTTATGTCAGTTTTATGTTTATTTTAATGTCATCACATTACAGTACATGTTAACTCTCAGAAAAAAGGTACAAAACTGTCACTGGGGCAGTTCCCCTCTTGACACTGAGGTGGAACCCTCAAGGGTACATCTCAGTACCTTTAGTGAGGGAAAATAATTGTGCCATAATCACAGCAGACGTCCAATATATGCCACTTAAAATTTCAGCAGGCCCAACTCAAAACACCTTCCCACGTACCTATACAGGCCAGTACTTTACTTCACAGATAAAAATGCTGAATACACAATTCACTAAACACGTTTCAATGCTTTCGTCGAAATGTCTTTCATAAAGCCTTCCCTTCCCATGAGTTTCTTACTCTTCTGTTATCTCGGTGCACTTTCATCCTTGAGGGGGGGTGATTATTTACTCATGTAAATGATTAACATTCTGCCTTCATGGTGCCTCTGTCTGTCTATGGTTATTTTCTTTGTTACAGTATCATACTTTTGCTGTAACACTTTCCTATCTTGATACTGAGGGGGGGGTTCAGCTGTAAATATTTTATGTTTCCTAGTAAAAGGGGCATAATGGTATATAGAGGGACACCATACCACACAATGGATTATTGTGGTGACCAGAGACACTGCATTCCTTGTGCTTTCTCAATGTTGAAGTGTTGACCGGAATGTCACAGGAGAACGATCACACGTATCTAATGGGAGCCTGACTGAGTAGAGGGCTTGTGTTTGTCTTTAACTGCACGTTTTAAGGGCATTCTTAGCACGGCCTCTGTCAAAACCTTCCTCAAAATACTTTTAATCTTTCTGAGACACATCAACATGCCTGCACTTGTCTGAGCTGCTTTAGAAAATATCTAGTCCCTGCCCAGTCAGATGTGTGTCATCAAGCCATTATGTTACATGTCCGGGTAGGACCGCACAATATAGATGAAATCCCATATCGCAACTCTATTACTACACACTTTGATAATTAAAGGACAAATTTTGAATTGAATTTTCCTCACTTTTTTTTTTAATCAAAGACTATGTTGTTATGTATAAACATTGTTAACATCTTACATACAGATCACTCCCAACCCCATACAGTCCATAGTTGAAAACTAAGCAACAAATATAGCCAAATATGACACGGTAACCAAGCCTACAGTAGTTTAGCTCCGCCTATTTTACATCATAAGTGTTTCGGCCTGGACTTCTTATTGAATGAGGCAAATTAGAGATCCAATCTAGTCATTTACACACATCAGTCTTATAGGCACAGTAACACAAACAGCCAAAAACAGCCTGATTAGCTGCTTTTTCACTTCATGGTACCTGCTAGACTCTACTGGCTTTTTCTGGTTTTCCACTAAGCAAATCTGGTACCTTATCTTGGTATCTTGGTACCTTAACTGTACTGGGTACTATTTTTGATACCAAAAATTCCAAGCGAGCTGAGTTGAAACCAAAAGGTGATGTAAAACCCCTACAGACAGCTGATTGGTCAGGAGAGAATCACTAAACACATATGCTAATGCCAGCTAACAGGCTAAAATACCCTATTGCGTCACCTTTGAGCAATCGAAGTCGTCTCGCTGTCTGAACTGTGATGTCGTGTTTTCACAGCAGTATTTTGTCTGCTTCACATCAAGGCAGTTTCATGCAGCATCGCTGTGACAACCAGCTACATTGAGGGGGTCCTACATCTGCAGTGGAAAACGAAGTAGGGGGTACCAAAAGCAAGTAGAGCCGAGTCGAGTCAAGCCATACCATGTAGTGGAAAAGGGGCTTGGGATAGAGTTTGGGGAATGGCCACGTATAATTAATTATGACTGTTTTTTTGTACATAAAAATACACAAATGTCACACATCAGGGAAAATATCTGACCCTTTAAACAATGTAACAACATTCTGAGAATCTGAGAATGGCCTGCATTATTTTTTTCCTAAAATAAAGGTTTAATGACACATTTGTTCATTTAAACACCGACAGAAACTCACCTGGTGAGTCTGTGACTGGTCACGATGCTCACAGTATTGTTCAGTGGTTAGTTAGAGGCTCATTTGCATATATAGGCCAAAATATGATATGATATGAAGCCTTTATTGTCACATAGTGAGCAGAGTAACCAGCGAAACAATTCAGGAAACAATTCACAAGCGATACATTGTGAAGGCCAGTCCAACCTCTTGCCCATGTGTTTATCTTTCAGGATGATTAATAGTCCTCCATAAAAAGATGACCAGCAGTTTCAGTGGTGAAGCGCAGCGGCAGTGACTCACCTTGGGCCGACGCACTTTCGAGAACTAGCAGCAGAGCACTCCCTGCCACTAGCCCCGCCTGCAGCATTGCGTCCACCCTGGAGTCCATCTGCGGACCGATCCTGCCCTCATTTGCCGTGGGCCTCAGGTTGGACGCAGCAAACCATGTCAGGACTTGGCGAGACCACAGCAACCGTGGTGGTTCGGCTGTGAACAACTGCGGAGGAGGAGGAGTAGGAGGAGGAGGACACACCTAGCTTAGGGTTTGTTTACATGACACCTCATGATAACTCAGAACTTTTAGCCTGACTGATTTCAAAAGGACAGGACGCCCAGTACACTCGGTTTCAAAATGAAATGCTGCACAGTCACTGCGCTTTGTTCTCCATACGGCACAGGTTTCTAAGCAGAAGGAGCCTAAAAGTAAAGCGAGGGATGATGGGTGCACCTGCCAGAAAAACATACAGCTCATTAACGCAGTCAGTGAACGTGTCTGGAGTTACTGGAGGCAGAAAATACAGCCAGGCTGAAGGCTGAAGTTTGGAGGTGTGGAACAAGTGCAACATTGATCCTCACAGAAGCTTCAAATAAATAGACAGAGCACATGAAGTAAAACAGCATGAAAAGGCCAACAGTCTGTGGACTGTGAGTAAGACGTACCATACAGGTGGATATCGAGCCCACCTTTGGGCTGAATCCCCACTGCCACTGAGATAAGGCGGGAAACACTCGGACACGCACAATTCATTTAGAAGCGAAACATCAAACTTGTGAAGTTTTTACCTCAGTCCTCACTTCTCAGAGGCGCGCGGCTCCTCCACGCAACGCTATCGGACCGCAGGTCCTCTTCCGCTCCGCCTTACAGACGGTGAAGCCCAGAGAAGCGGCTCGTCGACGCAGCGCAGCTAAAGACGCCTAAAGCTCGAGCTCCTCCGAAACACCGGCGAAGTCCACACGCACGCGCCCACCGACGAGCCCCGCGAGATCATTCATCACCGACATCGACGGCGGTTCGTTTTCCTTTCTTCCTCCTCCTAAACTCCCACTGGTGGTCACGTGGGCCAGTGTCACGTTACAGCACCTGAGCTACGAACCTGCAGCGCGAGACACACACGCCATTGTGTGTGCGCGCGTAGGTATGCCCGCGCGCGCGTGCGTGTTTGTGCGCGTTTGAAGGGGAGTGCCACCGAGTTTTCGAAATTTGTGCGTAACCGACTGGTTAAGACGTAAGTAAAGTCATTCAGAGTTTGAAACGGCACATTATAGAGACGCTCGCTCAGTCAGAGGCGTTCGCCGTGGTGGGAAGAGGCTATGGAGAGTTTAACGCCGCTGAAAACCTCCTCACAGAAGCCGCGTGATATGGTTGCGAACATGCTGCCTGATGGCCCAGACAGTGGTGGACAGTAACTAAGTAAATGTAATTAGCTTCTGTACTTAAGTAGTTTTTTCATGTATCTGTACTTAAGTTTTTTCCGTTCTGGGCGACTTTTTCCTTTCAATCCACTACATTTCAGAGTCTGATATCTGACTTTTTTCCTCCACTACATTTTGAGAAATCTGTCGTTCCTTTTGGTTTCTGTGTGAATAAAAACGTAACATGTCAAAACAAAAGAAGCGCAAAGCCAGAGCACCAATCAGGGCCCAGCGGTCACTTTGTTCGAGCTGGTTTTGACCTGTTGGTCATACCGACCCAGTGCAGCACACGGTACAACGTTGTCACTGGCGTGTGCCTTTTTTCTGAATTCATACAAACATTTTAATTTCATAGTAAATTAGTTTGGGTGAGTTTATGTTTATGAGCAGAGACCTACAGATCAATACAGTAAAGGGAAACTCATTTGTGAACCTGCGTTTAAAGCAAGATTTTATTCAACTTGTAACTAATTTACAAAGTAATCTTAAACTGAAACTTTGCTCGTTTGTAAAAGTGATTTCAGAGCCACTCAGTTCTCCCTGATGGTTCTGTTTACCTTCAGTGTTTTGCGCTTAGGATCATTTTAATAGACGTCAGCGTCACTAATTAATGACGTTCTATTAAAAGACTGGTTTACCAAGAGAGACACTGGAGGATTTTCACCTAAAATGAGTTCATGAAGCCAGTCTTGTTATAAAAATGATAACAGGACATCAGAGCCATAATTAATCTTTTAGTACTTTTACTTTATACTTAAGTACATTTGAAGGCAAATACTTTAGTACTTTTACTCAAGGACTCCTACTTTTACTGGAGTAGTATTTTACCTTGGGTGTCTCTACTTTAACTCCAGTACATGATTTGTGTACTTCGTCCACCTCTGGTTTTGAAGTAGAGATTTGGCCTAAAACATATATTTTAAAAGCCATTCCCGGTGGAGGGGAACATGCAGGGTGTGGTAAGGCAAAGTAGTCCCCAAAGAAAAGTTATTTCAGAATTACCACTTTATAACATGTCACCTGGTTCCTATAACCACCACTGTAAAGAATCTAAGTTGTCAAGTTTCTGTCATGCCACATCAAACTATTCTGAATGACTGATTCGTATTGGCTGAATTAACCAGATTTTAAAAAATCGGTGGAATTCCCCTTCGACTCTTTATGGGGCTCGAATGTCCCTTATATGCTAGAAAGGAATGAACCTTTTGAGACATTTGACTGCTCCACATGAGGATTCTCCTTTATTAATGCAGTTTGATTGCTGAGGGTGCGTTAGGGTTGGGCAGGTGTTGCCCAGCAGCATTTAGCTGTGGTCTGGAATAATAACATTTCTAAAGTACTTCAAAAACTATCGTTTAAAACAGCTTTACCAGTCTGCAGTATAGAGCTACACACTGTTACTATACTGGGCAAAACATAAACAACAACTTTTTATTTTTTCTGTCTCTTCTTTGTCTTGATTACAGCTTTATTGTCTTTATTACAGGTTTATTACAGCTTCAACCGACGAGCCCTGATGGTGATGAATGATTTCGTCTTCTGTTCAGGAAACTCACTTTCAGTTTTCCAAGCATATCTGCAAGGATATTTTTCCCCCCATCCAAATTTCAGTGGTTGCATTTTCTGCTTCTCGTGATCGAAGACCTTAAACACATCCCCACGATGTTGAAATCTGGGCTTTAGGGTGGTCAGTCTTTTATTCTGAGAACACCAGCAGCTTTGTTTGATTAGCAGATTTTCTTTTTTGTCTGTTTTCCTTTTTTCATTGAGGGCTTATTGACAGCTCCACATCCTTTCAGACCTTTTCAGACACTCTCAGTGGAAGGAAGGACAGAAACACCTGTGGATTTTTTTCAGATGTGAAGAAAGACTGGAGCTTGATTGTCTCCTCTCTCTCAAAGATGAAAGCTTTAAGTGCGGTTCATCTGTTTTTTAAGACTCCCGGTTTCTCTGTATCTTTTATTTATTTAGACCATTATTTTGACTGGAAATGAAATAAATCAGAGGTGGTCACTGTTTTTGGAACAGTACTGTAAATTCATCCATTTAGCTCCAATATTATGATATTTATGCCGTGGCTGAAGATTAAAGTGCCTGTATGACTTTAGGACCGTTTAACTCTTTAGGGGGATCAGATACCTCTTAAAATGATGGGAAGCATTTTGGGGACGTTAGACTTTTTTAACTATTCTTACCAAAAATGCTGATTTTATTAGAAAAAGTAAAACGTCCAGCTGATCAGTGTTTGGTTGGTGAAGTTAAAGTTAGGATTGTGTTCAGTGCAGCACAGTATTTAGCTACAGTCAAACAGAAAGCAGTCGTCCCACAAAGACACAATTGTGTGTGTGGGTGTGTGAGAAGTCCACTTGCTGAAACCCATTCGCTCCACACCCACCCCCCCTCACCCTGCCCCACTACCCCCACCCTGCCCCACCCCCAACCTTTCCCCACAGTGCAAATACGTATTGTTTTAGGATTGCTAATCTGCCCAATCTTGAATTATCAAAATCCTTTTTTTAGTTTGTAATGCTTGATTCTTCCTGTGAATGACATGATTGTTTCACCACAAACAGTCTCCTAAACATTACTTCCAAACATTATGTACTCGCACAACACACAAGCACTTTAATGAAATTTTAATGTTTATTTTATTTTAAACTCCAGGTTGCAATGGTCTGGTTGCCGCGACCTCCAGTGGTATCCACTTGGTCAGGCACTTTAATCTCCAACCTCCAGGAGCTCATGAATTCCTCACATTCCGCAATATCATTAATCCTCCTCCCTCCTGTGGATATTATTAACCAATTAGTGACTGTCAGTACACGGTGGCAAATAAAAACTCCCTCAGTCTGGAGGAAGAAACCTTGGGAGGAACCAAGACTCACAAGGGGAGACCCATGCTCCTCTGGTCAAACAGTATTTACAATTTAATAAGCTAAATACCAAATAAAAGCTAAGAGTTTGAAGACTGTATGGTAAAGCTTTAGAAACTGCACTGGTAGAGGCGGTCTCTGACTGAGGTGGTCCTCTGACTGAGCCTTTATGAAAAGTGGGAGTGAGCTGAAACAGTCCCTTCCTATCTCAATGCTGGTACATCTGGATTGTACAGTGATGTAATTAAGGGTGTTGCAGTTGGCACAAATGAACAGGAGAGCGGGTTGGTTATGGTGAGGAGGAGGCCCTGATGGTCAGTCTTCAGCAGGATGGGTGGGCAGTCATTATCTCAGGAAGAGTAAAGAGACAAAATTAGTTCTGCTCAGGAGTATGACTGTAATAAATGGAGTGTGGCTGGTGACTCCAGCAGATCTAACTATAACAGCATAAACTAAAAGGAGAGAACCAGAAGGTAACATAGATATAAGAGTACCCTGAGACACTGGGATCCCCCCACTCCACCGTCAACAAACCTGTGTGATTGCGTGAAGTGGTGGGTCAACAGCACCAACATCTCAGTTTACCCCTGGATCTCCTGCTTTTATCTAAAGGGGAAGGCTAATTATCAAAAGCTAAACTAAACAAATATGTTTTCAGTCTAGACAATCTAGACTTTTAGTGAGTACTCTAGCTGCAGCATTCTGAACTAATTGAAGTTTATTTAGGTTCCAGTTGGAGCATCCAGACAACAATGCATTACAGTAGTCTAGCCTTGAAGTTATAAAGGCATGTACCAATTTTTCAGCGTCATGTAAGGATAACACATTTTGTAACTTTGAAATGTTTTGGAGGTGAAGAAACGCTGTCCTTGTAATATTACCTATGTGTTGATAAACGTTAGCTCTGAATCAATCGTCACACCAAGATTTTTAGCTACTGAACCACAGAGAAGTCTGCAAGATTTAACATTAAATCTGAGCATTTATTCCGAGCAGCCTTTGGACCAAGAAGGAGAACTTCTGTTTTATCTGGGTTTAAAAGAAGGAAATTCTGCAGCATAAGGTTTCTTATATCTTTTACACAGTCTTCTATTTGATTTAATCTGGATTTATCATCTGGTTTGGCTGATATGTACAGCTGTGTATCATCAACATAGCAGTGGAAACTAATTCCATGTCTATTTATAACTAAGCCTAATGGTAACATGTATAATGTGAATAACAGAGGACCTAAAACAGAACCTTGTGGAACTCCATATTTCACTTTTGTATAATTAGATGATACATTATTTAATTGTTTGAACTGAAACCGGTCAGTGAGGTAGGATGTGAACCAGGAGAATGCTATTCCTCTAATTTCAACCATGTTTTGTAGTCTGTCTAAGAGAATAGAATGATCTATAGTGTCAAAAGATGTACTTAGATCGAGTAGTACCAGCAGAGATATGTGGCCATGATTAGAGGCAAGAAGAAGATCATTTGTTATCTTAACTAGAGCTGTCTCTGTGCTATGGCGGGGCCTAAAACCAGATTGGAATTTTTCATATATGTTGTTCTTATATAGATAGGAACAGAGTTGCTGGGTTACAGCTTTTTCTAAAATCTTAGAAATAAATGATAAGTTGGAAATAGGTCTGTAGCTTGACAATTCGCTGGGGTCAAGATTTGGCTTCTTTATCAAAGGTTTAATCACTGCTAGTTTGAATGATTTGGGCACATGACCGAGGCTAAGAGAAGAAATAATCATTGTTAAAATATTTAATGTTTTTTATACACCATTTCTATACACTTGTTTTTCATTTCACATACATTCATTTTTGAAATTGATGCCTGCAACACATTCCAAAAAGCTGTGATGGGGCAGTTCATAAAACATGTTAAACAAGTGATGCATTCAAGTTTGGGTATAAAAGTTCCAATCCTTAATGAGCAAGGATGGGTCAAGGCTTTGACAAAAATGAATCAGCATTTTAAGATTAACTTTTATCAATAAGCAATTGCAAGGATTGTAGGAATGTTTCGCCCTGTACAGCGCATAATATCATCAAAAAATTCTGGGAACCCAGAGAAATATCTGTGCATAAAGGGCAAGGCCAAAAACCATGCACATCCACAAAAGGAAGCTAAGACTGTGCTGTGCACAGTGGAAGCCATATGTCAACAATGTCTTATCTAAAATAGATTGATGCACAGTAAGAATGTGTATTGTTCTATGATGAGTCAACCTTTCATTTTGTCAATTAAATTTACAAATTGTTCATAGAAAAATGAACATTGTGTTCTCTGGGCCAAAGAAGGAAAAAATGACCATCCATTGTTACCAATGTAAAGTTAAAAAACTTATATGTGAAGGCAGAACTATTAATGCTGAAATATATATACACATTTTGGAGCAGCATATGCTGCCTTACAGACTCAGCGCGTCCATGCTTATTTCAACATAATAGTTCTAATTCACATGTTACTGCGTAATCAAAGCGTGCCAGACTGGCCTGTCTGCAGTCCTGACCTGTCTCCCATTGAAAATGCATGGAGCACAAAATACAACAAAAGACATTTGTAGATGCACAGGTGACATGTATATAGAAAAATACCCATAGGATTGTTATGTGCTGTAAACAAAAAATGTGATGCAATTCGATGGTAAACTGGTTCCTGTCCCAACTTTTTTGGAACTTGTTGCAGGCTTAAAATGTGGAATGAACATATATTTACAAAAAACATAGGGCCTCATTCACTAACCATTCTTAAAAAGATGTCTCTTCTGAAAACCCACTTACGCAGCTTTCATGATGACTCTGACATTCAACAATGGCTTCTTATTTGATATTTGGTCCTAGGTAAAACAGACTCTACAGACACTCAAGAGCACAAAGATGCAAATAATTCTGTGGTTTAAGAACACGTCATGACTCTGTCGTAGACTATGTCTTACAACCTTTCTCAAGAACAAATTTAAGAAGATTTTAATGAATGAGGCCCATAATGTCAAAGCAAGTTCAAAGATAAAACATTAATATTGTGTATTTTCACTGCTTTCAATTTAATTCAGGTCAAAGAGAATTTACAAATCACTGCCTTTTGTTTTTATAAGCATTACACATTCTGTCCCAGACTTGAGGTTTATACATTATTCTTCAAGATCGAAACATTGTACAGTGTAGCACTGTGAAATATGCCTAACACATTTATTTTGCAGGGCACACTCACACAGTATAATCCAGAGAGAGGAAGCAAACACACAGACCAGTGGTTTCAATATGACCAAGGAATGAAGGAGATTCTAAATGATTTATTTTTGGTTTTGACAGGCCACCTCCCATCACCGCATAGCTCAGTCATTCCATAACCCTTCTTCCTACAAATAGGCCTTCACTAGCCTCATAAACAACTTCAGTTCATGGTCTTCTTCTGAAACATCTCAGCTGCATGCTCTCCAATGTGTTTGGTTTTGGGTCAGTTTCTGGAGGCTTTTGCAGATGTGTGGCCTGGGGTTGCTTGATTATGTTTCTTTAGGATGTTATGTCTTCAGCTCACTCCCAGTTTTCACAAGTTTTTACACAAAAAAGTTTTACACAAATTTGTTCTTTCCCACAGGTGTCTAACTGGTCAGTAATCTCAGTACCGTGTGCAGAAAGTTGCTGATGAACTTTTTAATCTTGTTTATTTCTGTTGTTGTACAGGTTTGTTATGTCCAGTGAACATAAATACTTAAGGCCTATGGGGTTGTCTGCTGCAACAAAGCAACAAACCTTTTAGAATACCCCCTCCATTCAAATGCTGCCTTCAGTTGGGACAACTGGGAACTGGGAAAATTTCACCTTGCAGCTTCCTGCATCCCACCTCAAAGTGTTCACACAACTTTGACTGTTTGAAGTCAGAGAAAAAGGGATGCTCACAGCTCACAGGGATGCTCATATTTATTCTAAACATAGATAAACATAAACACGCAGGCCATGGCAATCTGCCTTTATTATGGGGCCCAAAAATTTACATGATGAAATTTGAACAGAAATGTTGCACAACTCAGTGTAACATTTAAAATATCACTGTATCTTCATGTCCTTAGAGATATATTGTATGTGAACAGAAACTAGAAAAGGCTTAAAACACGCTATTACTTTGTATTTACTGGGCCTTGCCATGTTTAACTGACATCACGAAACTACAGCTCCAAATTTCCAAGTGGGAATTACAAGTTAGAAGGCTATTCAAATGGATATTTTTACCATCGTTTGGACCCCTTCTTAAGGACCCTTGCACTCAAAAACAAGCTTTTTATATCTAACTCCTCCTGGATGGCTTATTCTGCTTATATGAATTTATATTAAGTGTGTGACCACAGCTCTTACATTTTCCATTAAAAACAACAAAATGATTCAAAGGTGCTATCAGCTTTGATACATCATAAAGAAGTCTAACCCTAATGAACAAATATACAGAGAATGTGTTAATAAGAATAAACAGTGTAAAAACAGGAGATTTTTAGCTCCAAAACCTGTCTGAGCTAACAGTGCTAATCGCAATGTTTTTACAGTGCAAATATCGCTTATCCAAAGTAGACTAGCTAATAGTATTAGAAATGGCAATGTGATCAAATAACTGTCTAATAACACGTGTTAGCCTGCTGGCTAGTGCATTACTGCCCTAGTCAACAGTAAGTGATAATGCTAGCTTAGATAGCAGGCTAACAGCCTCACAAAGCCCTGCTGAAAAAAGCAGTAGAGACCAGCATGTGTGTTGGTCTGGTGCTGATTTAGTTGTGGCTAAAAAAAAAATAAATAAAACTTCATTCAAATGATAATCAGTCTATTATTGATGCATTCGACTTGGCTCAGATGTGGGAAGTGCATCATTTTCTGTGCATTCAAGCTACAAAGTGGAGAAGAACCCGGATGATTCCATGAAAGAGCTTGTTGTTAGCAACAAGTTAGCTAGCTATCGTATAGATCCACAGGCCTGGTCACTAGCAAACCAGCTGTGTTTAGACCAGCATAGAATGCATTCTGCTGTTTTTCTCAGCGGTGGTTAGTGTTTTACATAATAACTGTTTAACCAACTAACGCTACTGTGTCTGTTCCTTAATTCCAGCTCCTCTGCCTTCAAAAATGGGCCAAATGGAGGCGCCCCAGCAGGAAATTGCACTCGAAGCCTTCCGGCCTCCGAGCACTCCCCGAATAGGCAGCCTTTTCTATTTGGGACACAGCCAGGGAGTCAAGTTCAACGTTGAGAATTCGAGCACCACTATAAAATGGCTGACGCACTATGTAGTGCGCTAGTTCCGTAAAGCGATTCGGAACACAGTCGGAGACTCACTCACTCGTCACTCACCCGTCAGTCGCGGATCGTCCAATCAGCGATCGCAAATTTCGGGCCTTACAGCTAGAGAGCCAATCGGCGTCCAGAGCAGCCCGCTGTCGCGTTGACGTCGTGCTAAAATCGTCCGAACACACTGGCGGGAGACAGAAACGTTGCGAGCTTCCTCGTCGGTCGAGATTTGGCGGACAGTATCGCACAGAAGCGACGTTGCTCATTTCATTTAAACAATTTGGATGCCTTGTGAGCTCCATTTCAAACCCCTGGAGGAGAACCAGGGCTAACTGCGACAATTTCTAGGTTCTTGCTAACCAAACTGTTGCTAACGTTAACAGGCTAACGCGCTAGCTAGCTAGGCAGCACCTGCTGACTCGTGTAAGCCTTTGTCTCTTTAGAAAGGTCTCCGAGGACTTTCGCTTCTTTCTCCCGTTTTATTTATTTTTTTATAGCTTTTCTTACTTTATTTTTGGCTGTTTGTTTCCTGGGAAATTCTTGCAATTGTATTTCCTCTTGTCTTGCTAAACCGCACAGCAGAGTACCATGGCAAAAGTGCAAGTGCTGAACGTTGCTGTCCTGGACAACCCGAGTCCCTTTGGAAACCCTTTTCAGTTTGAGATCACCTTTGAGTGCATGGAGGATCTTCCAGAGGGTGAGTATTTTATTCTGTTTGGTTGCTTTCCGTGCTGTGCTTTCCACAAGTAGCTAACGTACCCCCTTGGGTTGACGTCAGAGGATTGGCGGGATGCTGAAACATTGGATGGAGGTGAAGTTCACGCCAGCTCGCTGTGTTAACCAGCTGCAGTTCATACACTCACAGTGGCTCGTGGTTAAGATACCTAAACTTCACCGTGTTGTTGCTCTTTATCCCTTGTAAATCTTCCACTATCAAGGTTTTGTTGAGGGCAAACGGCTTCAGTCACAGTTTGAGTGCGGTCTTGGCTACACTTGTAAAAAATATGGCTCTTCAAGGGTTCTTTAGTGTAGGGAACGATTCTGTTTAAAATCGTGAGTTCTGTAGCTATAGAACCATTTCGTTGAATGGTGAAATGGTTCTTCAGATAGATCGAGAATATTTTGTGTGTGGTTCTGTATATTTTGTACCACCAAAACGGGTTCTTCTGTTGTTAGTGTCAAACTTGCAATAAAAAAGGACCCATTTTTACATCCGTCCTGTATAAAGTCATGTACGAACCATCAATCTGAAGTCATTTCACTGTGAAAACAGCCATTCAGGCATGAAATGGATCGAAAGAGAACCATTCCTTTTACTAAAGGCAGTAGTGGGCTGGAGGTTAGGGATCGTGACCGGAAGGTCACCGGTTCGATCCCCAGAGCCGACAGCACATGACTGAGGTGTCCTTGAGCAAGACACCTAACCCCCAACTGCTCCCCGGGCGCTGTGGATTGGGCTGCCCACCGCTCCGGGCAAGTGTGCTCACTGCCCCCTAGTGTGTGTGTGCTCACTAGAGTGTATGTGGTGGTTCACTTCACGGATGGGTTAAATGCGGAGGTGAAATTTCCCCGTTGTGGGACTAATAAGGGTCACTTAATTAATTCATTCATTCATTAATGAATCCTTGAAGAACCATCCTTTTTTTTAAAGTATAGAAATGGCCAGTGAGTTTGTACGCCATTCAAGCCCACAGCTGTGTTTGAGTCTGTAACTTTATTTCTCTCGCAGATCTTGAGTGGAAAATCATATACGTGGGCTCGGCCGAGAGTGAGGAGTATGACCAGACTCTTGACTCCGTCCTGGTTGGCCCGGTCCCTGCAGGAAGACACATGTTTGTGTTCCAGGTGAGGTGACAAATTAAGGGTGCACCAATATCCTAGCTCCAGGTTAAGGCTGTGTCTTGCCTCATAGGGATTTTCAGTAGTGGTTCACCGTGGGCATTGCTGTTTAATCTGAAACTAGGATCAATCCATTGTTAGTCTGGATAAGCGGCCTTTGAGCAACACTAATTTACCCCCTTTAAAGGGGAATGACCTCAATTTTTCAAAATATATGTGAGCAAAGTGTAAAATGTAAGTTTAAAATGTAAACATACGAAAAGCTCCATTCTAGAGGAACATACAGAGTCAGAAGTGTTCACAGTGGTGGTGATCAGAAACCGACGTCCAGAGATTTGAATGCCTCTAAGAGAAGTTATTGCACAAAATAGATACTTTTTTTTTCTTTTGTAAATGAGATGTTGTAGCTTTGTGGAGAAAACAGGCTTTTTTTAAATTATTTAAATAAAACATTTTTAAATCCATTAATTGTAGAGACCTATATGCAGGGTATTTATAAGGCAAAATATCATCCGAAGGAAAAAAATCCTTGTCAGTTAAGCTTCTCTTCAATGTACTAGTTCACATTAGAACAGTCTGAATGACTTTGACCTCTCAGTGCATTAACTAGACAAAGTTTGGAAAATCAGTAGAATTCACCTTTAAGCTCTTATACATTGGATTGGACCCGTTATGCGTATCCTGATGTGATTTGGTTCAGATAAACTCTTTTATCAAACATTTCACTTGTAAGGGGTTGCCTAAACCTTCTCTTATATTGATCCATGTTTCGGTTAATTGCACCAATCTCATGAAGAATCAAAAACAAATTGAATTCAACAGTTGTGTTCCTTAGATTTGAGTTAGGTTCTGCATCAAATGTAACCTTTCTTCACTTATTATGAGGTGAGGGATCATGCAAAAGCTAAGTAATGAATATTTAAAAACTCTTCTCGACTGAAAAGTGAAATGTTGTACTTAATATTTTACACTTTTTGTGCTTGAGTAAAAGGAGTTTCCCAAATCCTTGTGAGGAAAAGCCATCCTGGAGTGTGACTTGAGTCAAGTGACACAAATGCACAAATTGAAATGATCGTCATGTTTGAAAAGTATGAATTAAAAATATTCGTCTTTTACCGTGGGTGCCATGAAAATTGTCTTCCTTGTTTTGCAAATTTGAAGATCTGTGTTGAAGGAAAAAAAACACGTCTTTATCTTTAAAGGGGATGTCAACTTGATTGCGAATATTAAGAATTAGAAAGATTTTTCAAAATTTCTGCGTAGTTTAATTGTTGAGATGTAAACAGTCATTCAAATTGATGTGAACCAGTGAGTGAACTTTTTGGCCTTGGTGAGTGATTTCTTTACAGCCGTGGTTATAGAAACCAGTGATGTCTAGTAAAGCTGTTACCCAAATATAGCCACATTATTTACTGTCCAAAATTGCTCAAGTCTTCTGAGTTTTAAATATGTTGATCATGGTAAAATAGATGGAAAACCAGGAAAGAAGTTTATTTAGGTAGTATTTTCCCTTAAAACACCAAGCATGTGCATCTCTGCCTTGAATTGATTAAAAGAGAGTTGTTGTTTTTTTTTTTTTTCTTCTTACTTTTTTTTTTTTTTTTTTTTTTTTTTTGTTAAAACCTTTGTGAAAACCATGCATCAGGCCCCAGGTGAGATGTTTAACTGTTTTGTTTAATAACTTTCTGCAAGGTAGCTGAGGCATTAAATACTTCAGACGTCAGGTTTCTATGCCCACTGATGTGAGCACTTCTGAAGTGTCAAGTGCATTTCACATCTGTTTGATCTGATTGGGCCTCATTCAACAATATCTTGTTTATTTATTTATTTTTCTTAAATTTGTCCTTGAGAAAGGTCCTAAGAAAAAGTCTGCATTAGATTCATCATGTTCTTAAACTGCAGAACTGTTCACACTTTTGTGCTCTTAAGAACTAATCCCAAATAAGAAAACACTGAATGATAGTCTTCTTGAAAGGAGAGCTTTTTGAACTTCTCTGCATCATTTGAGCGCTGCAGCTGCCCTTTACATGTGTGAAAATAAAATTCAATGCTTAACAGACTAACAGAAATACTCAAATTATGTATTCTACGTTCAAGCCTCAAGCCAAAAAAGTCAATGGGCCTCATTCACCAACCATTCTTAGGAGGGAATTTCTCCGTAAAGCCCATTTACGCAGTTTTCAGGAAGATTCTGATATTCATCAGAGTTTTCTTACTTGGGATTTGTTCGTAGGTTTGTTCATATACGCACTCAAGAGCACAAAGGTGTGAACAATTCTGAGGTTTAAGAACACATCATGAATCTGATGCGGTCAATAGTACATTCATGCAGGACCCTATATGTAAAGTAAAACAGATTAACGAAAGTTGACATCCCTTTTAATATGCTATGTTTGATGTACATCTGGATGTCTGTGGTTTAAATTGTTTTATTTCTTGCTGTGACAGTCATAGTTTTACTGTGGGGTCTCAAGATAGACTGTTACACTTCAAAAATGTAATTGTGAATGAAAATAAGACCCTCTTTCCTGACTGTACTGTGGTGCTCTTGTGTATCTTTGACAGGCTGATGCCCCAAACACAGCCCTGATCCCTGAGAGTGATGCTGTGGGTGTCACTGTTGTCCTGATTACCTGCACATACAGAGGACAAGAGTTTATTCGCATTGGTTATTACGTCAACAATGAGTATACTGACGCTGAGCTCAGGGAGAACCCACCACTCAAACCTGACTATGGGCAGGTAAACTGAGCACCCTTAGATTCATGTATAAAGCTGAAACTTTCATAGAAATTTAAGAGAATATCAGAAACAAAGGAGCATTGCTTGCTTTAATAAAACATACAGCTCACGCTTTAGTTATTTGGGGTGGTTTTTTTTTTTTGTTTTTTTGTTTTTTTTTTTTTGCATTGCTATCTGGTTCAGTAAAAGATAAAATATTAAAATGGGTCATCATTAGCAGCATCTTTACAAGCTGGCCAATTTGATGTGTGAAAAGTGAACTGAGTTTTCCGTGTCAGTCTAACAAATAATAACACAATGAATCTCTGTGACAGAGAAAATTTTAATGTTGCATTTTCAACCTAGAGTCAGTCTCACTGATAGTCCAGGCTCTTCAATAATTTTAATATTGGCCAGCTATGAAGAGCGTCAGTCAAAAAATGCATTGTAACATGCCCACTATGTCTCTTCACTAGACTAGCTTATAAAACGTTGTAGCTGCATTAATTGTCATGTTATTTGTATAAATTCCAGAAGTGGTAGATCAGATTTCTGAGAAGCAAGAAAAAAAATCGTCATTTTTATTTACCTCTATGCTTATGGCCATGTTCTATATCTTGTTCTTCAGCTCCAGAGAAACATTTTGGCTTCAAACCCACGTGTGACCAGATTCCATATCAACTGGGAGGGATGTTCAGAGAAGATGGAGGATTCTGAGAACGTGGATCCGGCTCCTAACGCGATGCTGCCCCCATCGTGCCCTCCAGGCAAAGCACCTCCACTCGGACTAATGCCAGACAACTCCATGGACTGCTTGTAAAGATCCAAGGCCACCTGTAAAGAAATTCCTCACCTCAGAGCGCTTATGTGCAAGATCCACCGGTCCAGAGAAGATGACATGCAGATCAGCACTGACTTTCAACAGACTACTCTTTGATTTTTGGATTCATGGTTCGGTCAGGCTCTCAATGTGTTGAGCCTGCTGGCTTAAACAGTTAATAGCATTAACGTTTGACATGTTAGAACAATTAATGTGCCAGAGCAGTATTGAAACTTGAGACGGACTGTGAGCAACAAGTGCGAGACAAATCCCCAGCTCTTGTTCACACTGTTAGATATGCTTGTCTTGAGCCATGCTATTCACTTTTCAGAGAGTCTTGAGAAAGGAAGGTTGGGAGTTATAACAGGTCATGTGACATCACACGAGCGCTATTTTGCTCATCCGTAAGAAAAAGATCAGATTTGCTGTGTTTAACACAGTTTGCAGGTGCGATTGTATTATACTGTATATATGTTTACTCTGATTTGTATGCCAGCTCTCCAAATAAATAAATATCTTTTGTTATGTGATGGTTGCAGTGAGCACTTTTTATCTATTGTGCTGGGAAATGAAGTGTAAGTGCAGATGTGTTCCATTCATAAAAAAGCAACAGTGCTGTATTATGCAGGAGCTCACCTCCCTCGCCATTTTTGGAGTGGTGGGTCCTGCTAGCTTGCTGTTGCTAGGCAACATGGACTACTGCTTCTATGGCCATACTTCAAAGTGGCAGCATCAATTCTGTCTTTTTTTTTTTTATACATATTTTATCTGCTTTATTATGACATTCGTACATTAGCCTCAGTGCTTAACACCTCACCTCTTGCACTGTGCTCGGTTTCTTCATTCAGTAAGTCTGTAAAAGTTATTGGAATTATTTCTCATAAAAGAGTGCAGTGAAAAAATTGAATGCCTTCCTTCTTTCATCAGGGCCCTGATAACTTGTTAGTTGTGCTATGCTATGTGCTATGTTTCTACTGAAAGCTGTACAAGGTGATGATTCATATTTACATATGTATAGCTGAATGAATTGCTGTTATACATGCACATGAACAATGCATCTTGGGTAATTAGACAAATAAATGATGCACTTTGTACATCTAGCTGAAAAAGATGCTTTGCATTTAGTCAAACAGTGCATCTCGTACCTCTATATTAAGTCATTTCATGTCTATAGCTGAGAAAAAAAATCATGCATTTTATATTTACATACAGAGGACAATTTAACTTTTATTACTGAAGAAAATAATGCATTTTATGCATCTCCTGCTGCATACAATGATGCATCTAAGATGCCTAAAGCTGAACAAAGCCATGCATATTACACATCTAAACATAACGCATGTATTTATATGGCAACATATCTTTAATGAATTAGGTCATGTTTACATGTCGAGATTTGACTGATCTAGACGAACAACGTTTTCATCTTATACATCTACATAAACAAATGCTGCCTGTTATATATACTTTATGCACCAGCGCGCGCATCACGTTTTAATATTCCAGACGCGCGGGGCGTCCGCGTGCCGCAAATTCTGACCAACATTCTAAAAATAGCCTTCGCTGACGTCACGCAGCCAATCACGGAGTAGTCCAGCGGGAGGGGGGGGGGTCTGCCAGGCCGTTTTTTTCGTTTCATTAAAAATGACTCCCGAGCGAGGCGTCATGAACACATCTTCTGCTTTCTCTTAGCTGCGAGCTGCTCTCACAAAACATAAACGAGGCCCTGGGGTGGTAAAAATCGCTGTTTTAAACTGAAACGAAAATACATGACGTTATATGTCCGTCGGTGGTGGTGTTGAAGAGAGGGGGAGAAATACAACCGTTACGGACTGATATCAAATTGACCAATCGCAACGCTTTCTGCCGTGGACGTTTAGGGGTGCGGCCAATCGACAGCGGTCTCTTGCGGCGCGTCACGCAGACCTTGACCAATAGCGAACGCGGGGAGGCGGGCCCATCCGAAGCAGGAGTTCCCTCTAGCTGTGGATGGAGGATTAATGGTGGGCTCTGACTGACTGTCGAATTATGCGAACGGCGATATTGTTGAGTTTCGAGACCTGAACTGTGCATGAACGTGGGAAAGTTTAAGACAAGGCAGCCGGCGATATTCGTGGAAGGGGTCGGGGAGTAGCGGGGACTGCAAGCAGAGGCAGAAAATAAGGTTGTGTCGCGTAATAAGAAGGAAAGTCGAAGGCCTTGGAGGTGGAGGTGGCGGTTGAGGGGGGACTGGCAAAGCGAGGCTGGGAGCGAAAGTAGCCAACCGCTAGGGCGAAGACCACAGCCAGGCGTCTTGAGCTTATTCCGACCCATTCTGACTGAGAACGGGGAGGAAAACGGGGGCCACTGCAAATAAGCACACACCGTCGGCTAGCTAGCGCTTGTTCGCTAGCTAGCTAGCCACCACAGCCTGCTAGCCGAAGCGACTTGACTCGTTTCCTCGCTGAAGGAAAACTAGTCGGCTGGTCAGAGACGTAGTAAGAGTCGGCGCGTTATGGTTATGAGCAGCGCCAGCTAGTGCAGCCCGGCCTCTGGAAATTGTATGCTCAGTTAGGAACGAGGGTGCGAAAATACCTCGAAATTTTGTAAGGAAACCAGTCGAGTCAAGAGGATCTTCCTACCTGGCCTGCAATCATGGGCAACGCGCCCACCGCCAAGAACAAGGGCAACGAGATGGAGAGCGGTGAGTAAAACGCTTTGCATTTCAGAGAGGTAGACAGCCAAACTGGCATTTATAAAAGCAATAGTTTTTTTGTCAGGTAAGTGCTACGTGTTGGATCACACTTGTCAAAGTCCATAAAATGATTGTCACGTTCAGTCAGTCAGTTTTGAGGATGCTGGAAAAATGACAGGCGCAAAGGCCTCATGACTGAGATAGCTAACTAACTAGGTTCGTCAACTCCCCATGGGGTGGGGGTGGGTGGGTGTCTGTGTAAAGGTGTGGGAGATTCAGTCCGAATTCATTTGACATTGTTCTCCTTTGATAATTTGTTCCTGGCCTTTCCATCATAAGCATCTGGCTATTCAGAAAAATCTCAACTCTGGTACTATGGATGTCCAATAACTTGGTTGTAGGTTTCCCAACAAGACTGAAGTGTAGTGGAGAGCCATTAAAGTTCGAGTCAAGATAATTAGGTTGGTCTCTTAGTGTCTGTGTTCTTACACATACCTGTCCACGACTGACGCTGGCTTATTTATTTTATATTTTGTACAGATTTCAGATTTACCCGTCTTCATATTCTGTATCTATGCATGACTTTTCTTTGGGTTGTTGACAATAGACTACTTGGAACGGAGCAGCTGCTTCGAGGAGTCAGAGGTTCAGGTCAGCATCATGTTCACAATTTAGCTCTGATGCTTAGATGCCTTGCACCTAAAGGGAGAACTAGTGTTTGCCCAATTTTAAGGTATTTGTGAATTAGGGAGCAAAGCTGCTGTGGGACCAGCAGGACGTGTTTCTGTTAAGTAGCACTTTTATTATAATGCAGTAGGTTGGAGGCACAAGCTCCTCACTGGACAGACCACTGATGCTGATGCCGCAATCCAGCTCCATATTAGTTGATGCCTGTCAACACGAGGCTTTGCTGTGAATGAGGTGCAGTTGCCTGTGTTTGAAATGTACTGTAGTTGTGGGGTAGTTTAGTGCAAGCCTTACTATAAGTGTGTAAGACAAGCACTCATGCACTTTGACCCAAATGGCACAGTGCCACTTTTAGACTATTCAGCTGTAACTGTCTCTGCATGTGTAATTGACCCATCAGTGCTCAGCCCACAAATGTGTGTCGGTTGTTTTTTCTGTTTCGTGTCTTTTTTTTTTTTCCTTCCCATGGCAACTGTTGCTGGGTTGGACAAGCTTTGCAGAATGCTTTCATAATATTGAGTTTCTAGATGAAAATTGGTGCACTTCATTTTACTGTGCTAGTTTGCCACATTTTTACATCACTAGAGGCTCTACAAGCTGTCATTACTGAGGATGAATTGTCGCTTGTGGATTCAGAGGGTGCATCTCAATTTGCCATGATTTTCGGGGTGTTACAGGATGCAGCTCTGCTGTCTGAACACTCTTGCTTGCATCATATCATATATAACTGAATCCACAACTGAACCCACAGCTCATGCATCATGTGCAGCTTATAAGTGGAGTAAAAGCCACACCCACTTGGCACATTCATCCCCAGGGCAGGATTGACATTGTTGTTAAAGCTAATTGAAATAAGTCTGATTGGACAACATATTTACCACCGTGCTAAGTTTAGTTTAATTTCACAACAAAACACCTACGCCCAGTCTAGTCTAATAACACGTGACCTTTACACACACATAACATAAATATCATTTGAAATTAATAACGCTCTATACACTTCCAGAGTTTAACAAAGTTGCAGATTGTGAGCTACAGTGTCTCATTTGGCTTTGTCTCATTATGGGTCGCAAAGCTTGTCGAGCGTCACAGAAGCCCACAGAATAAATTCTTAGAAAGTGTTTTGCATTGGTCGTATGAAAATGGGAAACCTTCCTGTTTAACACTGTGCACACTACTTATAGAACATATGGGAAGTTCATATATAAAAGGATAACGTAAGTTCCAGGAATAACCGAGGGAGAGAATAAAGTGGGAAATATTTGAGTCTGCAGTCGCAGTGGGTTTCCTGGGAAAGGACTGTGTGACCCTGAAGGTTAAACTGGAGAGTTGAGCCCTACATGTGTTTATGAGAGGATTTGAGTTGAGAAAGCCTGAAACATAAACAGAAGCTTGTAGGGCTGAGCACTGAACTTTCAGAGGAGGGTTTGGGAGCAGAGGATTGGTACGGGGTGCGGGAGGGGTGTGTGTCTTGCGGGGAGGGGGTTTTGTTGCTGCACTGGAGGAAGTGCGGAGGCGGGGTCATATGATGTGGCCAGTGTGATCCTCTCCGGGCTGGAGTATGACGCTGGGGAGTCTCTTGAACATCATGTGATGGCTACTGTTAAGAACAAGACCACTTTGTGTGTGATTCCTGCATGTGGCTTTAGGCAGTGATACGGCTTCACCTTCTCCTTCTGCTCCTGTACGTGTGCAGTTCATTGCTGTTTTTCTTGTTTGTTTTGTTTTTGTTTTGTTTGTTTATTTTAAATGATGGCCCAGTTTAATTTACGTCTCAACAGAAGTTTCTGAGGCTGTTGCAAAGTTAGAACCTTCGCTGGAACTTCCTTCTCCTCTTAGTGGACTGTAACATCTAATAAATGAGTTTGAGGGAAATTAACTAGTGTACATGGAAACCACTCTTTTTGTTTTCTGCTCTCCATTTGCTCAGCACCCAGAGTTAGATCTTTGTCAAGCGTGTCCTAGCTGAAGAGTCCTGGCTGCGAAGTGGCACAGATACGTGTGAAATGAGTCTCTGCGGCCCTGCTGCTAGCTGGAACGTATGTGTGAAGAGCGGATTTCTATTGGCATGTGACTGAATGTCATTTGAATAGGCCTGATACATTCGCTTTAGGAAAGTGGGCGTTTTTTTTTTTTTTTTTTGTCTGCTTGGGATGTTAAAGGAATATTCCAGCATTTTTCAGCTTAATCTCTATTAGGGATGTGCATTCCAACAAATTTTGATATTTGAGTGTCTGTAAGAGTTCATGAACGAGTGTCTGGTTAACCACTGAGAAGGGAAAGAAAAACAGCCAAAAAATATTAATAAAAAAAATAATGGGTGGCTTTTTAGGTGAGAACACTAGTGTTGCACAACAATTTAGCGTTATATGCGAGAATACATTTCAAAACTTGCTTTATTATTAAAAATATCTGAGGTAAATCAGTAAGTTTCAGTGTCAGATGAGAAACATAATGGAGACAAGTTAATGAGATAAGACTACAACTCAGCAGAAATGCTGGATGCTGACGAAGAGTGTTATAGAGGTGTTCTTTTTCCCTCTTCAATGGACAGTGAGTCTGCATGTTAGTTTGTTGGTGTTAGTTTGTAAAAAAAAAAGTTTTCTCCCCCACCTTTCAATGATGAAGAAACATTTCAGTGATTTCAGTATTTATATACTGACGTCTCAAATGGCTAACTGTGTGCTGAAGTGTCTGTGCACATCTCTAAACCACTGCATCAGAAATACACAGTTGATTATCACAGACAGTGACTTGAAACAGCTGGTTCAACACATGTCCATTGGTTTGTATTATAAGTGCTTTAGTTAGGTTCTCAAATGCTGGAGTATTCCTTTCATGTAGAGGAGAGTGACGAAGTCCAGGCTGGACGCCAAGCCTGTGCTCCACTCTCACTCCTGGATGGGTTTACGGGGGGAGGTGGGAGGGCTGTGAAGTTCCGCCCCGTAGCATGCCTCATGTCCTTATAGGCCCCATCGCCAGATCCCCAGAGACAGGTGTGTTGCCTCGCTTAGAGGCACTGGCAGGGGAGGGTCATTTTGCAGTTCAGGCTGGGACAGAAAGGACGACATGGCTGCCCATTCCAGGCTGGGCAATGAGGGAGGACAATGAAGACAGTAGGTTGCTCGGGTGCCTTCTGCACCCCTTCACTGGAAACAGTTGCTTGAACCTGCTTCAGGGAGCCCTCGCTCCACAGGAAAGGGAGCGAGGGGGGGTAGTGTTAGCCAGGACAGGAAGTGGAGGAACTGTGGAGGCCTCGCCCTACCTAGCACTTTAAACAAGACTGCGTAGAGTGCTGCGCAAGAAAAGAGTCTACCGCCTGGTTGGTGTTGTTCCTGTTTGGAAACAGTGCTGGAGCACTTTTTGCTGGGAAGCTCAAGTCCTGCCAAAGTTGAATCCCTCCTAGCCAAGCTGGACAGTGACCCGAACATGTCAGTGCTGCAAAGATTGGCAGGGAGGCTGTTCCAGCGGGCTGGACCCTGCCTCGGCGACTCTGACAGTGGGGAGGGCAGTCACTACAAGGCCCAGGATGAGCCAGAGGCCTTCGTCTCCAGTGAGTGGCTGAATTTGAGATGCCTGCTGAGGGGGTGGAGCCAAACGCTGCGACTGAGTGGCTGAGGCTGCTCGTGATGGGATGGGACTGTGGGTGGAGATCCATGTATGATAAAGATCTCAACTTCCAGTTCTCCGGCACTTGCATGATTGTAGTGTTTTAAAGTTGGCCTCTCCGTTGGCGATTTAGCAGCCTATTTTTTTTTTTCTTTCACCCCAGATAATTCAAGGAAAATCACTGTTCTTTGCTGGGAAGGTGCTTCAAGCTGGAGTTCTCGGGGTTGTTGTCGAGATTGCGATTAGATCATTTTTAATACACTTTGCTGTAGAAGGTTCAGTGCAATGATGTGGCTCTGCCAACACATGCACACAAAGCCCTTTTTATTCACTGTCTAATGTTTGCTCTGTTGCCTGGTGTTGGCTGCGTCATGCAGGAGTTCCAGGGAGGCTGTATGTCTGTCTCCCCGGAGACCTGTCAGTGTGTCCTGCTTTTGTGGTCTCTCCCCACCGCTTCTCTTCGCTCACTACTGATTCGGCCTGTCAGAGTTCAATATCCACCATCCTGTAGAGTTGAGTTTTGACTAGTTGAACGTGCCTCGCTCTGATATTCAAATCGTCAAACCTTGTTGCTCAGTAATTTGTTGCTGTATCTCTTAAATGTAAAAAAAAAATCGTACCTTTTAAGATGCAGTAAGTGCACGACTAATTTATTCCAAGTAATTTGGAACACTTCTGTTGGTCCATGAATTCTGACACAATGTAAAGAACATCTAACAAGTTCCAGTTATGTTTCAGGAAAATGACAGGGTTTGTCTCAACAGTGATTTTGTATAGACTTTGTACAATAAACAGGCAAAGACATTTTTTGAAATTTGTTTTGTGTAAAACAATCCACTTGAATAATGAAGATGAAAGTTAATAATAAGTTAGAAAACAGAGGTTTCCTTAAATGGAGCTTATTAACCGTGTTAAAAGGTAGTTATAAAAATGGCACTCTAAAAATTGTAAAAGACATGGTAGACCATCAAAACCGTTACCATCAGACAAACAGTACTTAAATCTTTCCTTGTTGAGAGGAAATTCTTGCCTCATGTCTTTAAAAAAAACAAACAAACAAAAAAAACTGCTGTTTCTGTCCATCCTTCCACTGAGAGAAGACAGCTCAGCACTATGAGTCTGATAGGATGTCTAGCTGTCAAGAAGCCCTTACTGAGAAAAAGAAATACACAAAAGTTGAAAATTTGCAAATCCACCCCGAAGTTCAGACCTCGACATCCCTGAATGTTTTTGGGATTACTTGGATTGTAAAGAAAATGCAACCAGTGTCTAAGGCTGAACTTTTTAGGTGTGGAAAAATACCTCTACAGGTATGTTTGAATAGCTGAAAGCAAACCTTCTGAAAAGAACAGAAGCTGTAATAAAGGAAAAAGGTGGACAAAAGCTGAAAAAAGTAGTTTTATTTAGTTTAATTTAGTTGTTCTGGGTTTTGTGTAATTTATTATTAAATATTCCTTTTTTATGACTATGAAGAATGTACAGTTTGTATTGACTGGCTGTTTTGATTAGATTGAATGAATAATAGTTAAGTAAGTGGAGGGTGGTCTTTTGGAGTATATTAGAATTGTGATCTGACCCTTGCACTAATATTTAAAGTCACTATCCTATTCAAAACCAACATATTTTTTTGCTTGCACCAAGTAATCCTATGAACTGCCCTTTTTGTTGTGTGAGCGTGACCAGTGGGCCAAAGGAAATGGCCTGAAATGAATTGAAATACACTCAACAACCCATCAACAATAAAAGCGCTCTTTTCCTTTTGTAAGATTACTGTTTTGGAGATAAGGGGTTTTCTTACCACCTTCACTAAATGCTCTCAAACGTCATCTGCTGTTTTAAGGAGTGGAGCTAAAAATGGCAGTCGGTAGGGCTGAGCATCTCTGACCTGTCTTATTTACGGTTTACCTACCCAAAGTACTTCAGTGGCACGTTTTCTAACATACGTCTGCCTGTTGTTTTTAATGGTTCGGGCTGTGATTTGACATGCCGTCAAGGTGGAGCTCTTACAGTGTCTATAAATAACTCTTTGGGTTACAGTCCACATCAGCTTGCATAACAGCGTCTGTTTTATTATTTGTCTGCCCTTCACTTCCTGAACTCCCCTTAAAGAGACAGTGCTACTAAGACTTCTTCTTTGAAGGGACCCCTCACTAAGTCAGCCTAAATGTTCACCTATGTCACTTCCTAACAACGCAACACTCATGTGTTCAGGCAGCAGCTGGACAGGTCAGCAGGTACAAGAGTGGGACACAGATTATGCATAGACTGGAGAGGCAATGAGGGCTTCGGAAATAAGGTCAAGGAAGTGGGGTGGAGGTGGGGGGGGGGGGTGACTTACCATCACTCCCTCTTTCTCCTGGATGTGGATCAGATACAGTCTCTCTCTCTCTCTCTCTCTCTCTCTCTCTCTCTCTCTCTCTCTCTCTCTCTCTCTCTCTCTCTCTCTCTCTCTCTCTCTCTCTCTCTCTCTCTCTCTCTATGTCTATCTATCTATCTATCTATCTATCTATCTATCTATCTATCTATCTATCTGCTTCCTTTTTTCCCTTTTCTATTTCCTTATTTTAACTCACTGTCCATTTTTTATATGTACTTACTTTTGTAAGTGTTTCTTGCTGTATTAGCTGCATTTCTGTTGATTATCTATTTCTGTTGATTTCTATCTTGTGCTCTTCTGCTTTTCAATTGCTTTCTTCCTCTCTCTTTCCCCTCCCACTTTCTATTTCTCTCCCTCCAACACTCCTAACTTTTTTCTCTTTTCCTTGTTTTTCTATCTTTTCCACCATTTTCTGTTTTAGCAGAATCTTTTTTTTCTTTTTGCTTCTCTCTCTCTCTCTCTCTCTCTCTCTCTCTCTCTCTCTCTCTCTCTGTCTCTGTCTCTGTCTCTGTCTCTGTCTCTGTCTCTCTCTCTCTCTCTCTCTCTCTCTCTCTCTCTCTCTCTCTCTCTCTCTCTCTCTCTCTCTCTCTCTCTCGTCCTGTGGCGGAAGCTGAAATGCTTTGCCTCAGGCTCTGCAAATGAACACTTTTTTTTAATTCTTTTTTATTTTCATGTAAAATACATGAAAATACATATGTTGGGGGGGGGGTGGAGTGGGTAGGGGTTGGCTCTCTGGTGCTAGAGTAAATTCATGGGCAGTGCACCCCAGGCTGACCCTGTTGGTTTGCGTCACACTCGGGCTCAGAAGCCCAGGGCTGTGCTGATTGATCTGACTGATCGATCGTGAGCTCTGTCAACTGGAGGACAGTGACAGCTCTGAGTGCGAACGACCGCAGGGGAACACATGCTGTCTTATTGTGCAGCCTTTTCCAAATACATTGCATTTCCTTTAACGCTCTCGAGCTTCCGTGCTTAACGTGCGCAGTCAGATCACGGAACGACGGCAGCAGCTCC
Source organism: Pygocentrus nattereri (assembly GCF_015220715.1). Classification (NCBI taxonomy): domain Eukaryota; kingdom Metazoa; phylum Chordata; class Actinopteri; order Characiformes; family Serrasalmidae; genus Pygocentrus; species Pygocentrus nattereri. The sequence continues at coordinate 9,126,236 of NC_051211.1, read as the reverse complement.
GCACCCGTGAGCCGCTTGTTTATTGTTGTCTTGAGTCTCGTTGGAAATTATCTCTGATGCTATGGTTTTTGCCACTCCCCTTGGTGACCAGGCCTCTGTTGGGATCGATATGCTGTGCAGAATAAATATTGATACAAACGGAGCATGGGTCCAATTGATCTTCCTGGGTAATGTCTGTATAGACCTGCAGCGGTCTAGAGAGAGTGACTTAGTTCACTCGATTGCCTGAATAGAGAAAGCGAGAGAGAGTCTGTTGAAACGGAAAGAGAGAGAGGTGCATCCAGCATCGCAGATTGGAGGTAAAGTAAAGGCTATACTGGACGTTCCCGTCAGTCCAAGCACGGATCTTTACCGGGCTACTAGGCCGCAGGGCCATGAGGCTGGCTGCGTGAGGAAGAGGAGGAGCAGGAGGAAGAGCGTGGGCCGTGCCGATGTGTGACCGCAAGAGCTCCAGGAGACATGGAGGGAAGAGGGAGTCGTCATCTCGATCAGCCGAGGCGGCGGTGGCAACAGCACCACCGGACGGTCCCACGTTGCTAGTGGACGGTAAGGGAGTAAAGGAGGGGGCTAATTCCCTCTGGTCGTCATGGCTACTGGTTGAACAAGAGGCCAGCACAAAGGCAAGGATCGTTTCCCTTACTGGGCCATCAGTGCACAAGTGCCAGGGCTGTTAGTGAGGGGCTCATGGAATTCTTCCATCACTACTTCTCACCATTCAAAAGTCCGCTGAGTTTAGTTTTGCTACAGATGCAGTTCTGTGTGTGAATAATTCAGTGGAAACCATTAAGTATTAAGCTAATTGTTCTAGCAGTAGGAAACAATAGCAGAAGGCGTGTATAAACATATAGAAAAGTAAACAGAAGCCTCAGCAACTAAATACCTTATCAGTGATAGCAGATTAAGAATTCTGCAGGGATGTTTTTCCACACATCAAATTCAGTTTTCAAAGTTGATTAAATTTTCTGCTTCTCGTGATCCTAAACACATTCAGCGATGACTGTGCTGAGTGTATCTGGGGTGGTCAGTTCACGGATCTGATAGCATCACCAGTTTCTTTATTTGATATGCATATTTAAAAGACTTTTTGATTTAAAAATAAATGCGTTGTTTTTTTGTTTTGTTTTTTTTTCCCCCACAGAATACACAGAACTCCACATTAGAGGTATTACAAAATACCTCTAATGTGGAGTTAGTACTGTAGAGCTTCATGGTTAGGAAGGGATGAAGGAGGACTCTCCTTTCTCCTTCTTAAGAAGTTAAGAAAATCAGAATGACATGGCCAAATTCACGGCAGATAACCTGATATATAGCCTGATATCCTGTTGATGCGCAATAATATTTTTTGTATCAAAATAGATATTGTAATAACATCTACAGTACTCAGTATTTTTAGTTTTAGATGTGAGACCATTTAGGTGTATACTTAGTGAGTTGTTATTGAGTAATAGAGTTATGTTGACTAGTAATAAAAACCTAGTTCTGTGTGCGTGTGTGTGTGTGTAGTCGTACCTGAGCAATTAAATTAAATTTGGCTGCTCTCTTTTGGTGGAGGGTGTTTGTGGTTTGGACAGGCTTTGGACTGGCTTGTACTGTTTTATTTTTTCTTTCTGGAAATTCTTTTCTCTGAGTGCTTTGAATGAACTTTGGTCTCTGGCTGTTCTCCTGCTCTCCCTGCTCTTGTTCCTTTGGCTTCTGTAGCTTGTGAGCTTATCTGTATGGAGTAGAAATGTGAGAATGCAGCCCTGTCAAAACTCCATGTTTGCGGAGTCTGGGTGAAGATGTTGATCAACTACAGCAGTTCACACTGAAGTCCACTCCCTGAATATGTCAATGTTATGTCACCTTATATATTCCACTATTCTACCTTAGGACTCAATAATATGACAGTATGCACATTATTGTTATGATTTATGTCATAGTACACTGTTCTGAGGATGTTATAGTCAACTGTATCATAAATTCAGACAAATTGGAGCCTTTGTAGCTGATTAGACAGCAGTGTATTTTGCTGATGTGTTTCACCTTAAATAATGATTTTTTTAAAGCATTGAATTAAAAAAAAAACTTTATAGGTTTTCCTAGACTTGATTTTAAATATTGCACGATTGTTTGATCTATATAGACTTCTTTGCAAATCTCAGATAAAGTATTAATATATGTATCAAGTAGAAAATTTTGTCTTTTTATCTTTTTTTGAATCCATACCCTTCTTTCACCTAACATCTTAATGCAATGGTTTGATGAAAAATCACATTTCTGTGATTTCCGCTTGTCCACTTGTTTTCCACTTGTCCCAGCTGTATTTGATCAACCAAGACATGTTTGGTGTCAAATTTTATTTTTGGTTCAGCACCAGAGCTATGATGCTAACATTGCAGCCACTAGGAGTCGATAGTCACTCAAATCTTTTCATTAACTACATCCCCAAAACATTTCTCAACCCACTCGAATTTCATCCCAGTCCTCACTGGCATTGCACAGACTTGATATGGTTTAGTGGACAGTGTGACTGACCATGGTTATATAAAAACAAAATCTCACCATATAGCTGAAAGCTACGTTCATCTGTTTTGGATAACAGTGCTGGGCCGAATTCAGGAATCCAGCTCGTCTTTCGGTGTCTCGATTTGGCATACAAATGCTAGATAACTCACAATTTATATTGTGACTAGACTAACATTTCTATGCTAAATTAGTCACAATATACACTGTGTTGCCAAAAGTTATTTACTCACCCATCCACATTATTGAATTCAGGTGTTCCGATCAAAGAATGAAAGAATGGGTCGCTCTCAGGAGTTCAGTGAATTCCAGCATGGTACCGTGATAGGATGCCACGTGCAACATGATGCAACAAGTCCAGTCGTGAAATTTCCTCACTGCTAAATTTTCCACAGTCAACTGTCAATGGTATTATAACAAAGTGGATGCGATTAGGAACGACAGCAACTCGGCCACGAAGTGGTCGGCCACATAAAATGACAGAGCGCGGTCAGCGGATGCTGAGGCGCATAGTGCGCAGAGGTCGCCAACTTTCTGCAGACTTAATGATTACAGGCGTCCAAACTTCATGTGGCCTTCAGATTGGCTCAAGATCCGTGCTTAGAAAGTTTCATGGAATGGGTTTCCATGGCCGAGCAGCTGCATCCAAGCCTTACATCACCAAGCGCAATACAAGGCGCCAAATGCAGTGGTGTAAAGCACTGCCATTGGACGAATCGCGCTTCTCCATCTGGCAGTCCGACGGACAAGTCTGGTTTTGGCGGTTGCCAGGGGGAGAATACTTGTCTGACTGCAGTGTGCCAAGTGTAAAGTTTGGTGGAGGGGGGATTATGGTGTAGTTGTTTTTCAGGAGTTGGGCTCGGCCCCTTAGTTCCAGTGAAAGGAACTCTTAATGCTTCAGCAGATCAAGAGATTTTGGACAATTTCAGGCTCCCAACTCTGTGGGAACAGTTTGGGGATGGCCCCTTCCTGCTCCAACGTGACTACACACCAGTGCACAAAACAAGATCTGTAAAGACATGGATAAGCAGGTTTGGTGTGGAAGAGTCCTGACCTCAAGCTGATGGAACACCTTCTCGTAGGCCTTCTCGTCCAACATCAAGGTCTAACCTCACAAATGCACTTCTGAAAGAATGGTCAAAAATTCCCATAAACACACTCCTAACCCTTGTGGAAAGCCTTCCCAGAAGAGTTGAAGCTGTTATAGCAGCAAAGGGTGGGCCGACAACATACTAAACCCTGTGGATTAAGAATGGGATGTCACACAAGTTCATAAACGTGTGAAGGTAGATGAGCGAATACTTTTGGAAATATTTAAGATTAACAGTTGAAACAGAAAACATTGTGAACAACACCTGAAGCGTCCATATGCCTGTGTGATGATAAATTTCAGCTACGTGGTGATGTTTTTTTCTTTTTTTTGTAGTTCACAGTGAGGCATACTGTGTCCTAAACCACATCGAGATGTGTTAGGGATGCATTTACGATTTAAAGTTTTGGTTGCCTGTTTACTTTGCAAGTTTGTTAGCAGCATTAGCCGCCTAGCTCCAGTGCTGCTATGTTTGTCATATGTGGGGAGTTTATTTTTTTGCTGAATAATTTCTTTCAAGTGTCTTGCACTTTCATTCTGACTGTATAACGCTCTGTTTTGTAAGTGCATGCACAGCGGAAACCTGCTTACCTGCAGTGCGCCGGTTTGCATGGCTGCTGAGCAGCGGAGGGCGGTTGAACGTGCCGCTCCCAGGCCCTCGCTAAGTCCTGCTAACTCTCCCACACACACTTGAGAGTTTGCAGTGCGTTGCAGTGGTCGGCTCCCCTGAGGGTCCCTCGAGCGAGGGGACGCGGCAGCGGAGGAGGGGAATGAGGAACAGCCTGGAATCTCTTGGACTGTTCCCACACTCTGTGTGTGTGTGCACTTCTGCTGGCACTTCCAGGCTGTTGTACAATTAGGAAAAGGTTTACGTAGAGTACAGCAAATCTGATCTGATGCCAGGTGTGGCATCAAATCCTGTAAGAAATATAACCTGAAATGAGAAATGGCCTGTTTTTAAAGCCAAAATTGTTTTAAAGAATAATAATCTGATTGGTGTCATGTATTGTGCGGTGTTATTGATCTATACTTCTGGCTTATATTTCTGGCTTCTCAAATGAAAAATCCCCCATAAAAACTATTGTATTGTTTAAATTGTCTGTATTATAGAAATGTACTGATTGTGCATTTTTATCACCGTTACAGATTCCTTCACTGAAATATTTTGTTGGCCAATTTGTATTAACCTTTTATATCTTTCATTCTCTCACTTTGTGGGCTAAATGAGTGCCGGAAACACAAGCACATCTCTCGCACTTTATATTAGCTAAAGCCGCAATAGAAATGACATCATTTGCATTTAAACAGGCGAGACTGACATTTTAAATTCTGAAAAATCGTTTTTCCGTGTATACGATATGAATCAAGTGCTACATCGAAAGCAAGAGGTCATTTTGATGTTGTTACAGCCGCCTATAAATACAGTGCAAGTGCATTTACCTGCCTCACATTATGTGTGTCATATAATCACAACACAGAGCTGCAAAAATGGTAAAAATAAATTGGCAGATTGACGATTGTGTGTTTGAAGTGAACATCTGCTGTTTCTGCCTGTTGTGCATCCCTTATATTTTCCAGTACTGAGTAATTGAATTGAGTTTTTGTGAAGTGTGTGTGTGTGTGTGTGTGTGTGTGTGTGTGTTCACAGCAGTGGCACAACCACAGTTTTATTTTAGGGGCCCTGGCTACAGCTTGGGGTGCAGTTAATAAGCATTATGTCGCGTGGAAATTACGAGGTTAACAATCACCAGCTTGCCAAGTTCACTGAAGCTCAGTTGTTGGGAAAGGGCGTCTCTGTCTTCGTAATCAAATAGAAAAATTTAAATGTTTTGAACACAGCACCTGATTGCTGACCACACATTTAACAGCCTTACTTCACTGATTACTGTAACGGCTGACAGAATTACTGCAGCAGGGATCAGATTTGTCAGATCTGTTACAGCACTAGGTGTAGATGTCCAGGGTGAATGGTTGAAGCCTGGTTGAGAGTCTTTACTTTCGTCTTTACCATGGTCAACTTTAGATTACCTAGCTTGATAGCTAGCTTAGGCTATGAATTAGGACATTTTTGTTTTTGGGTGGGTGGGGAACGTTGTTCTTACATTATTGGAAGCTGGTATAAACCCTGCCTTTACACGACCAGCAGTGCCAAGCCGCCGCGTAAAGGTTGCCTTGGTGTTAGCTGCTCCCAAAGATAGGTGACGGTGAAAGCCGAGGTTTGGTTGTCAACTTTTTGTTTAAGATGGAAATGAAGACAAGAGGGTGCACCAACTTCGTGCTTGTGGGTTCATGTTGTGTTATAAGAGCACGACAGAAATGTTTTGTGAAACTTTCATTGGCATTTGTGGACGTTTTGTTTCGATCAGTCAAAAGGAAGCTACCCAGACCCCTGGTTAGCAGCAGGTTCCCCTTGTATTGCTGCTAATAGTAAAACAGTGGTTTTAAGTTGTTTTAAGGCTTGACAATACTGTGCTGCATACACACAGTGTGCCCGGTGCCAGCTGCTATTGATTTAACTGTGTGCTCTTGTTGTGTCATGGTGGGAACAGGAAGCATTAGATAACATGAGCCCAGTCGATCTGGTTTTAACAGCAGTGGAAATGAAAGATGGCCATGGGCTTAAACACACAACGGAACCGAAAGGAGAAGTGGTCCCTCCATAGACTGCAATAACGGGTTAGAAGTCCACCAGGGCTGCATGAAATGGACATAATTGTACTGAAATTGTATTACTACATACTGTGATTGCAGGACAGCTTGCAATATAAAAATGTGCACTGGTAAATCTGTAATGAGACACGGTCAAAGACCTGCCTGCATCGTTTTGAACAAAATAAGTTACTTTTGTTGGATTATGTGAACAGCTTGCCTCAGCAAAATACCCACAGAAACACTCAGCTCGACCTGTGATTGCAGGATATTCACAGCACACAGTAAAACCTTTCAAATTGGTTAAAGGGGTTCTTTGCATGTTGCAGCCTGCTAAGACATCAGTTTTACAAAGGCTAGAGTCACAATAAGAATTGACAAATATATTGTGCAGCCATAGAAGCTACTTTAGAAAGTATTACTGTTTATTTATGGCACTTCTATGTTTCGAAACCCCTGACAGAAATTTACTAAAGACCTCCACAGCTGCTACAGGAACAGTATGGATGTTGGTAACCGTTAAATACTTATTTTACATGATTTGCTGTATGGTTCCCCTTTAAGGCATCTGTTGGTAACGTGAAAACCAGCCTGCAGTGCTTTCTGACTGCTTTAGAAAGACCCAAAGCCTAAACTAGCTAACTGATGTTGTATTCATATTTCTAGTGATTTTCTAAGTGGAAAAAAATGTCAAAACCCAGCATATCTGTGTTGGATAACAGTGATGGCAAAGCAACCAGGCGTCATTCATCTGGAATGTGTGTTCCACCTCATTGATTTTAAAGTGTACTGCAAACAAGTCTAATAATAAATGTCTGAATGTCCCTTTTTCTGCTCAACTGTTATAACAATGCTGAGTCTATTTTGGCTCATTTTTAAGGAATTTAACAAATTGGACAAATCTGCTGAAACTGCTTTCAGACTTAAGCTGCCATGTGCTACCTTGCCAAAAAATACAATGTTACATGCTTTGCATTAAGCATGAAAGTACAAATAAGTAAGCAAAACAAAAGAAACAGCTTTCTGCCTAGTGTGAAATGGACATCCTCAGTTATGTGTAAAGCTAGCATTACCTTAAGCAGTTTGAACTGGTTGTGTTGTCTGTTTTATCAGTCAGTGGAGCTTCTGTACATAAATCAGTCTGAACTTAGTATGTGTTCATCAAAAGTTTCTTTTTTTAAATAGGGTTCTCTTATACTGTCATGCAGGTGACATTAAGTTGATAATATAAGGTCAATAATAAGGTCTTTTTTTTTTTTTTCTTTCTTTCTTCATTTTTTAGTGAAGGAGTTTCTTGCTAAAGCCAAAGAAGATTTCCTCAAAAAATGGGAGAATCCAGCACAGGTAGGTTTGGGTGTTTTTGTTTTTTTTTTTTTTTCTGCACCCACCCCACTCACACACACACACACACAGATTATATGATTTAAATTGTACTGAAGAAAGAAAAAAATGTAGGACTTCTTCTTGTATAGTTTTTGCATTTCGGTCATCGCTGCATGGCCGATGGTAACCGTTGTTACATTTGGGAGCAGTTGTCAAAGCGTACCTCCTGCTGGTCACACTTAGAAGGTCCACTTGTGGCTGAAAAATCCTAGAGGGAGCAGAAAGCTCGCTTTCATAAACATTACAGAGGCTCTCCGTCATGTGTACAGATAATGAAAGTTGTGTGCCCCCTTCTGGACACAAAATGAACTTTTACCACTGTAATTGTTTTATTTGGATAATGGCTCAAATGAAACAGATCTATATCTGAAATGAATGACCACTTTTAGTATCTGTCAGTTCATTATATTGCCCTTCAGCTGAGCTACAGTCGTTCACACCAGTGGGTGACTATTTACATACTCAAGTACTGTGGTGTTAAAAATGAGTTTGTGTCATCATTGAACCACAAAAATGAAATGAAGGAATGAAGGAAAGGAAAAATGAGGAACATTTGTGCAAAAAATATTAGGTGCTAGTATAATGGGAATAGTATGTTGTTTGGAATCTAATGAATATAGTGATTAATGAAGTGCCCAGCTAACGTATGTGAGCTATGACTCATATTAAACCTTTGTGTGTTAATCTTTATGTTCTTTGAGTCTGAGACCTTCCTAGGTGCTTTCACACCTAAGTTGTTTGGTGCACAGCTGTCAAACCTTTTCTTTAGTTTGGTGGGTTTTGGTAGGTGTCAATACTCCATCCATTCACTGGTCCACACCAAACAATGTGAATTGATACAGTGCTTTTCTCATACAAACACACACAGTAGACTGGCTGTGGCAGACACTCACAGGTCTCGGTCCATTTCCTGTTGAACCCTGGTTTAGTGGTTCAGTTCACAGCTCATTAGAACACATTTTTATGATGGGCTGCACAAAACAGGCATTCAGCATCCGACGTCTCAGCAGACATCAGAGCTGCACAGGCCTGATCTACTTGTTTTAATATTTGACAGTTCACAGGCACTCATCATTCTTGAAGCATGCAGTATGTACTTTTGACCATTAGTGACCTGATTTGGTTGAATTCACATTTAAAAAATCCAATCAGTTCTAAAGAAAATCACAAAGGTCAGGTAAGGTTTATTTTTATTACTTTGTGATGCATGTAGACATAAGCACTTCCACCTTCACCTGTATTTTATCATAATTCGTGTGTTATTACATTCACAACTGAATCAACCTGTACAACAAATGATGAGCAAATTGCACATTTTGTTGATTTAAGGGAAAATAAGTTAAAATGTCCTCTATATAAAGTAAGTATACTTTAAATATAAAGTAAAATATTTTCTGCAAATTTTAAGGCACAGTTTTAACATGGTGGAAGAAAACGAACAATATAAAATGTCAGCACGGGTCACGTGTGTGTTTTGTTTGTTTGTTTGTTTGTTTGTTTGTTTGTTTGTTTGTTTATTTGTAACATTGTAAAGTTCACCAACAGTAATAGTGCATTAAAATGTGAGGAAGTGTGTTCTCTGTAGAGGGTGTGTGAACTTGTTTTCATTTAGAAACTCTTTCTATTAGAAACGTCATTTCTCCAAGGCACCCAGACTACATAGCACATAGCTGTATTTGAAGAGTGCATGTAAGGGACTGATCTGGGTTTTATATACTGATACACTGACAGGCGACTAAAAGTTAAAAACATTGTCTAATGGAGGCAAATGTGAAAGTAACAAGTTACTGAATACCCGTATCACTGCCAGGTTTCTGACCAAAGAACACCCACATATGCTTAGTGCACTTCAACCGTTGTTATGCGAAATCCACCAAACCACAAGAAAAAGATTGTGTCACAAAAATCCAAACTGCTGTGGAGCTCAGCAAACAAACTAGGTGTGAAAACAGCCTTAGATTCCATTCCGCGTTCTCATCATCCGATTACTACCTTCCCGACTTGATTTTTCTTTCACTACCAGAACACTGCGTCTCTGGACCAGTTCGAGAGGCTGAAGACGCTGGGCACGGGCTCCTTTGGCCGAGTCATGCTAGTCAAGCACAAAGAAACAGGCCAGCACTTTGCCATGAAGATTCTCGACAAACAGAAGGTGAGTTTGCCTTAGAGCAAGGAAAACACAGAAAGGTGCAGGGCAGCGAGACGCATGCTATGACTGGTCTGGGTAGGGGTATTAGAAGTGTTTGGGTGGTTATTCTGAGAAGGTGTAGCTGAGTGCGTTTAACTGATCATCTGTTTGTCGTGTCCTTCAGGTGGTCAAGCTGAAACAGATAGAACACACACTGAATGAGAAACGCATCCTGCAAGCAGTCAGCTTTCCCTTTCTTGTACGGTTGGAGCACTCCTTCAAGGTAGATTTTTGTTTTTACTGTGTTCGTGTGTGTGTGTGTGTGTGTGTGGCTGTACAGGATTCCTGCTGGTCTTTAACGTACGGATGGGCAATGTGATGATATTCTGCCGTTATTTTGATTTTCATTTCATTCACAATGTGCTTTCTGAGCAGTGTTTGGGTCAGTTTTCTTAAAATTACCATATTGTGGATATGCTCAGTACCTAAAGAATACTGACTGTCTGTTTTATTACAAAGGGTATTTTATCATAATTAGTCCTGTTTAATTGGATTTAATTAAGTTTGGTATGTGATGTTGAATAATGATCGTTCTTAGTTTTTGATGGCAGTTTTTAAATGTGGCACTGCTACTGTATTTTGTCTGTGTCCAAATTTTTTCCCAAATTGTTGAAAGTGTAAGGTCATACGTGGGTTTTTTTTTTTTTTTTGAACTCCTAGAGGTATTAAATTCAGGAGCATTTAGGCGTATTGCGTATTTTAAAGAATCACATATCAGCTATTTAGCCCAGTCCATTCTGAAACTTATGTCTCGTTTTAGCGTTGTTTACTTCACTGTCATAGATGCACCATAAACGGGCATTAGCCACAACCTGTAACAGGGAGGCATGTTTTCTAAAGGTAACAGAGTCTAAAGGTAGAAAATGAAAATCTATAATATCTGCAGCTTCAGTGTTTCTACAGTGTTCGAATTGGCTTTCATTTAAAAGTGGGCAGATAAAATGTAACATAAGTAGTCTACAAAAAAATTATTTGTACATTTTACTGTAAAATATTAAAGTACCTGGTAGCCAAATCAGTAAGGTCAATAAAATGAGATCCTTAGTAGAAAGAAAAAGAAACTTTCATATAGTCATTTAAAAAAAAAGTACAGTACAGACATCATTTTACTCTGATATTTGTTGGCAACCTAGCAAATTTTATCTAATTTGTGCAGCCATATTATCTATGAAAAAAAAAATTTGGAGTAGACTCAGTATAGGGTGATGCTTCATATTACAGATCAGGTGGGGTAGGGGTGAAGCAAGCCATCCTTAATTAAATTCTAAGATGATTTTTAAAGTTTTCCACCTTTTAAATAATTCAGAACACTGTGCCAGTGGAAATGATCCGACATGGTCATTTACTCAGAATTTGACCTCAGATGAAAGACTAGAGGATGATAAAACTAGCAACAAAGGCACAAGCGCTTAGAAGACTCTGCAAGTGGAATCTCCATTCTTCTTCAGCCAATCACGTTTAATAAAATACACAACAGAACATGACATTTGAGTTTGGGTGCATGTGGTGAGGATGGAAATTGTATTTTTGCTGTGTTGAGGTCTTAAAAAGGTATTAAAAAGCATTTAATTTTGTTCAATTAACAGATAATTAAATTAGCAGTTAACATGACGTCAGTGAAGCTCCATTTGTGCCCCTTTGAATTTCTCAGGACAATACTAATCTTTATATGGTAATGGAGTACGTTCCTGGAGGGGAAATGTTCTCTCACTTGAGAAGAATCGGCAGGTTCAGGTAAGTCTTCACCAGTGCACTCCACCATTACCCTTAAGTGACCGAATTACAGTAGTTCTGTACTTGGGTAAAAGCAAAGGAGTTGGTAAAATATTTATTCCGTAAAAGTGCAAGGTGATGAAAAATACAAAAATATATGCTTGCCGGTGTACTTAAAGACTAATTCCACTGATTTTCAGTTTCGGCATAATTACATGGTTTAGTTTGAACAAAGTCAGCAGTGTCATTCAGAGTGGTTTGGTGTGAAATGCTCTGTTCTAGAGAAACTTACAGAATCAGAATTGTTTAGTGGTGGTGATGGGAACTGGATACTTTAATGGAGAGTTTAATATCTGCAAAGCTTCCTTACAAAAAGCTTAACATGAAATGATTTTGAATACAGGACCTGAAGCATTGTTTCGTTGTAGGTTTGAGAGAAGATTTTTAAATTCATGGCAGAGAGGTGTATGAAGGCAGGAATTTATTTTTTCATATTTACTGGCTCACTGGTCATTCTAGAGTAAAAATCCTCCACAGTTGTTTGCTAAAATATTTCTCACAGATTAAAAAAAAAAACAATTTGCTCATTTTAATTGCCTTCTATTTTTCCCACAAAACAACATTTAAAAGGACAGTTTTATATATTTTTTATTCTCTGTTGCCTTTTACCATTCTGCTCTGTGGGCGTGGACACCGGCAGATTAACTGACAGTCTCTACATCAAATGTAACGGCCTGAATGTAATGTAACTTAACTACAACACCATCTAAGGTGGAACAGGGAAATTAAATTGCGAGTTAGAGGTGGACGTCCGCTTCATTTTAATGTTATGTCTGAAATGCAAAACCTTCAATTAGGCTAACAAACAAATCTGACCGTGAACGATGCCACCAAGAAGCTGCTACAGCTTAGATTTCTGTTTATTAGCCAGCGAATCAAGTCTTTTGCATTTCAACTATAATTTTAACATAAGGCTAAAGTTTTATAACTGCCACAGCATTTAAGATGGAATGGGAAAATTCGAAGAAGCTGGCAATAGGAAGAAAACTACAGGCTCTTATTGCTAACTGTGAATTTATAACTCAAAAATGATATGAATATGAGCTGGATGAACATTATACTGGCATGCTGTCTCCTGTTTGGGGGCATGCAGGTGTCCTACAGACAAGGCTGTTAGATGTTACATTGCCTCCAGTGTCTGATGGGCAAGTTGTTTCTTTCAGTTCGTTAGCTGGTATATTCAGAGCTGTATTTTCAAATGAGTTGGCAATAAAACACTTTGTACAACCTCTTCTGGGTTTCACTTCAACCCCAGAAAGTAATTTGAGTCATTTTGATTTGGTCTCATTATTTGGAATAGAATATACAGTGTCCCATGTCCTCCTTACATCAAAAAACTGCATCTCTAAATGGGTGCCATCTCCTTGTGGCTCTTGAACGTTATTCAAGTAGAACCATGCAGAGCATGTGGAGTGTGGGAGGCTCAGTTGATTTCACAGTGCATGAATATGCAATATAAGGTAGCTTATGATTCGCTACAGTCAGTGTGTTGTCTGAGATCACGCCAAATAAAAGTGTAATTCCTAGACAGTGGTTGAGGGTCTGTATACAAAAAAAAAATTGAAAATGTATTTTATTTTATTTAGTTATTTGGCACTTTATGCACTCTGCAGTGCCCAATAAATGTTGGACTGAAGCAGTAGTTTGGAGATATTTATTGGCAGGAATTAAGTAACTGTTTTGAGTAAGGAGGAACAAAAACTCTTTAAATAAATTTGAATTACGTTTCTCTACAGTGCATCACTTTGCACCATTCTGAATAGCTTGGTGAATGGTTTATGCAGAAATTTTTTTAAAAAGTGGTGTTAATTGACTTAAGTTTCAAAAATAAACCTACTTGTAGTTGCCGTGTGGAGCCAGCAGATAGTACAGCACTCAGCTGTACCGCAAAGGAAGCATCTCGGAAAAGTGCTGATAAGCTTAAGCTGGTTTCGCACACTATTCAAACAGATTTAGTGTAATAAAACATTCAGTGTTGTTTAATGAATTTATCTTGTGTGGTCTCTGCTTGCTGTAATCCAGATGAAGGGTACAAGATGAAAGACGTTATGACATGGCAAGGCCAGTAATGTTAGCTGAGGTAACGAGCAACTAGCATTTGTCTGTTTCAAATGTGTTTTTTTTTATTGTTGCTGCTGAGGATTGTCCTTTCAACATAGGGCAATAATTTTTTTTCACATAATGCTTTACAGACTTAAATATCAAATTTAACTGAAATCACAATCCCTAATTATTATGGACTTTTTTGATGAACAGCTACTACTAAGGAGACTTGTGTGAAAGTAAATGTGAAGAAATGTTTTTCATGTCTGCAGTTAGACGGGTCTCCTTAATGTAACATGTTCATTAATACTTAAGGACATTCATAAGCAAGGAACACTTGTATACTTTTACTCAAGTAGGAACAGAGTGTTTGTGCATTTGCTCAAGTACAGAAGAATGCGCTGTGTTGATGGATGTCTTAGAAAACCTTTTACACCTTTAGAACACCACATTGTCAACATCAGCTGTCTGTGTTTTAAAATATAAATGGTTGACTTTAATCCGATTAGACCAAAAATGCAGATGTGGCCATCAGAGTTGGGGAAACTAGTCAGGCTAACTTGAGCTACACAAATCCATCCAAGCCCTTTTGGCTTTTTCAGTGTTAGTAGGGCTGCAACCATCAGAAATGACCATTTTGGAGATAGAATTAAGGTAGGATCTCTTGGGCACACATTATTAATCTCAAGTCCATAATTAAAGGATCTAATGTCTGCTCTTCTGCAATTAAAACAGATGCTGACACCTCATGTTGGAGCCCTAATCCACTATCATCTTACTGAATTAATTTTTCACTGTTGTTACTTTATTTGTTTATTATTTATTTGTTAGCATTAGCATTTTCAACCAAGTGGTTCAGTCAAGTGGCTTGCATTTACAGTGCTCTCTCCCTCCATGTCTTACTCTCTCTGTAGTGAGCCCCATGCTCGCTTCTATGCTGCCCAGATAGTTCTGACCTTTGAATACCTTCACTCGCTTGACCTCATCTACAGAGATCTGAAGCCTGAAAACCTGCTGATTGACCAGCAGGGTTATATACAGGTAAACACACACACAAACACACAGTTCAGAGCATACTGCTCACCTCACGCACCAAACACACATGCAAACGTTTGCGCACCCTAATCAATTATGTTGTGTTGATTTTCTAACTTGAATAAGATCATCTACAGAGAACAACCCTTCTCCACATTTTAATGCACATTTACTGTTTATTTGACTTTAGCTAAATGTGGCCTGTGCAAAAGCTGTTGCACATTTTATATTTTAGGAGTTTCTTCAATTTGTTAAACTCTAATAAATAAAAAATTTTTAAAAACTACAAATATTTACGTTTGTTCCCTGTAGAGCAGTGATCACCAACCCTTCTGGAGATCTAGATCTCAAGAGTTTTGTTCCAACCAGTGTCTGTTTCAGTGCCTCCTTACTTAACACTAATTCCTCTGATCCAGCCAATCAGGGACTTGGGAATACGTTAATTAGCTGGAGTAGGTGCCGCACATTGTGGTTGGAACTAGGAAAATAGATCTTCAGGACCAGGGCTGGTGACCACTACCCGAGAGGATGTGTTATTAGGTTCTTATTGGGTTCCCTGTTACTACTGTTTAGTGACTAATTTTATTTAGTTTAATACACTGGGAAAAAATAAAACAAAAAATATAGAATGTGACTGCTGTAAACTGTTTAATGACCTTAAAAATAATATCAGTAGCGTGACGCATCAGCCAGTTTTCCAGCCATACATGGGCTTAATCACATGTACTGGAGCGGGTACACCACTAAACTTAATCTAATGTCTCTTTTAAGAAAATAGCAGAGTACAATATTACTAAAGCACATTTTACTATTACTGCCATTACTGCCTAGCCCACTTAAAACACAGTATTGGGTTTGAGAATAATCCTAATGTTTCATGCATTAAGTAAATCATGCAGTGAATTATGGACACAGAAACATTGGTAAGCTAATAAATGTCACCTCCCCTCTCCATGCAAAGCTAATTCCACATTGAACTAATTTGCTAATTCATATCGCAACCTAAACAAACATTTCTTTGTTAACTGGATTCAGTATCAGATGTAGCTAAATGTAACGACACAGGGAACTGTGTCATCCTAATCACTGAAGTGGATGCACTGTACATTGTGGCTGTTAAATCCCTTTTTACGAATGATACCAAAAAACTTGTTTGCACATGTCAATATGGGATGACAGCAGAGTCAAAGCATAGGACATATATTTCAAATATTGCACAGTGTCATTATTAATATTATTATTATTATTATTATTATTATTGTTATTCAGAGAGTTGATCAACCCGTATTTCTTGATTATAAGTATGTTCTATACTAAGAGTGCCTTGCAAACCTGCCATAGCTTGTTTTGGCTGGACTTTTTTTTTTTTTTAATGATGTCAGAGAACCTTACACAATTTGTAAACGTTAAACAGACAAAGCGCATTTATAAAGAGGAAGCATGTTATGTGTTTTTATTTTTTTTTTAATCAATTTGAAATAAAAAATTACTTTCATTTCAGTTATCTTTCAGGGCTATCTAAATGCACAAAATCTAAAAAGCTAAAAAGAAACCACATGGCAACAACTTTTGTCATGTATCTGATGCTCAAATATGTTACAAAAAGATCACTAAAACAGAAAAGCAGTGTCATATGATATGTATTACAGTATACCTGTATCAGTAATAGCATTATGCTAAATGTTTGGCCTGGATATTCCATTTAATGATATGGAAAAGTCATGGAATTCTTTTGTTTAGAAAATGTACGACCCCCGCGTTGTACAGTGGCTTATGGCCCAAAGAAAAACTACTCGACAAGCCCACATATTTGATGCAAATCAAAGGAGTTTCATCTATAAAATGTGGATTGAATGAATTTTTTTTACAGCACTTCTCTCTGCTTCCTTCATGTAGGTAACAGATTTTGGATTTGCCAAGCGTGTTAAGGGCCGGACCTGGACGCTGTGTGGCACTCCTGAATACCTGGCACCAGAAATTATCCTCAGTAAAGTGCGTATCTGTGGCTGTGCTAGCCGTCCCATTCATAAGCAATGAATAAATAACCTTTCACACTGATGCATTCTCTCACTGAGTCATGTTGTAACACACTGACACTCACATGCTTATTAGTCATAGTAGGCCTAAATTTGTAGTAAGTGAGCGAGTGCATAGACTGAGGTTCTGTACTATAATTTCTCTTTTTCTTTCTCAGGGCTATAATAAAGCAGTGGACTGGTGGGCTCTTGGGGTCCTGATTTATGAGATGGCTGCTGGTTATCCTCCCTTCTTTGCTGATCAGCCCATTCAGATCTATGAGAAGATTGTCTCAGGCAAGGTGAGTGAAGAAGAGGAACAAACCTTTAGTGCCATCCATCACTTCTGAGTTGCTCTGCAACAAATGCAGTTTATGCAATATGCTAGCTGTCACGCAGGAAATTAATAGTCAGGAAGCCGTGCAAACGCTACACAATTTTTACCCCCTTGAAACAGATTTTCACAGTTGGAAGCAGTTTTTCAGGTCTCCAGCTTGATCAGAAGTGATTGAGGACAGAGATGATCCAGCAGTGTAGGACAGGATATGTATCAATCTTCAGCCTTCGAATTTAACTCTGCAGTGATCAGAGGCTGATTTTCACGACTCTCAGCTGTCACGAGTCCAAAGATGGTCAGCGAAGTAGCTGAACTAGTGATTTACACAACAGCCAGTGAGAGACCAAGGAGAATGCAGAAAAGGGCAAGGTTGTATACAAAGAGGTGGAGGAGCTGCTTGATGAATACTGACAGATGCTTGAGTGTCTTTTAGTAACTTGAAGTGCCTTAAAAACCATTGGCTAGATTCTCAAAGTTCATAGAAGTTATGAACGACAGCCATATTATCAGCCTTAGGACCCTCCTAACCTGGGACCACTCTGTGACTGGCTAGTGACGTTTCCCATGCCTCATTCACAGAAGAAAGACCGAATACGTTAAGGCAGTCGTGGCGTAGCTCCAAGGCTTTGCCACTGGGGGAAGGTAGCACACCAACTGCTTTCATTTTTTACCAGTGACCGACATCATTTCATTGTGCAAAAGCCAATGGAAAATGAGTAAGGAAGCCCACATGGTATGTCATTGAGGCAAACACAATACATATATGATATAATGATGTAGCTGTGCAGTTTGCTCAGTGCTCAGAGGTTTACACATCGTTATTTGGCCCCCAGCATTATCTCTGTAACTCCAGCACAAAACAAAAGAGGCAGATTGTGGATGAGTGTGAGTGAGCATCTCCTGTCCTCTGCTGAATATGGTGCTGTTCTGGTTCTCTCCTCAAAGTGTGGTTCTCTAGTTCTGCTTCACTCTGAGCTTGTGCCTTCTGTTCCCCTCCTCCCCAGGTGCGCTTCCCCTCCCACTTCAGCTCGGACCTGAAGGACCTACTGCGAAACCTGTTGCAGGTGGACCTGACTAAACGCTTCGGCAACCTCAAGAATGGCGTCAACGACATCAAGGGCCATAAGTGGTTTGCCACCACTGACTGGATCGCCATTTATCAGAGAAAGGTGAGGGAGCCAAATAATATGCCCGGAACCGAGAGGGGAAGTTGCAAGTTGGTTAAGACTTTAGGACATTAGTAAACAGGTTTCAGGAGAAAGGCATTGGTCTTTTTGCTTCCTGAGTAATTAACAGCGTAGAATATGCATTACAGTGCATTGATCTGAAGGTGGTGTTTTTACTGCATTGATTTTGGGGAGCTTGAACTTACGTTCATTGATTTACAGTAATATGCAATTACGTATGCCTGTATTGGTCAACATTCTCAGGCTATTTTCAAACTTAAAGGGAACTTCCACCAGTTTTGTTTAGAATTTCTGCATAATTTGGTAGATGAAATGTAAACAAAGTCGTGCAGAGCGATTTGATGTGAAGTTCATTTGGTGCTGCCATTTTATTTTCCATCTGCAAGTTGTGAGTTAATGTAATAGAAGTCAGTGAGATGGTTTTTCTGCTGATTACAAACCCATGATCACACATCTGGTCATTTCCTCTGCCAAGTAAACCAGCCCGGAGTGTATAGGCTGAATTTGGTTATCCTTCCTGCCAGAGTACCAAGTGTGCCAAGCTAGAGTGCATGAGTGAAGCTAGAAATGCTGCAGACCATTGATTGGTGAAATGTAATAGTAATTTAAGTCAAACATTTTCCCTTTTAAAAAGACACTAGCTAGACAGAGTTGCTGTAAAACGGCATATATTTTCAAATGTTGATCAAAAGCTAAATTAGAGGTTAAAGCTGCTATTCATAGTTTTCACAGTTAATATTAGCATTGGGAAAGAAATCATGTGACCACAACACAATCTCCAGAGTACCCTGACTACTTGTGCTTTTCTTGTTTAAGGGAAAAAAAACAACACCCCTTTAGATTTCCATTACTTTATAGCTACATTAGCCCAGTTGCTGAAGTGCAAATCTAAGGACGAAAACTGGACACCAAAGATGTCTTGTCTCAACTACAGTGGGGTCCAGAAGGCTGAGAACAAACTGAACATTTAAACCTGAAAATAAACAACAGAATGTAAATGAAAATCATTTTTTGAGTTTTATTTTAAGATTCTACATCGTTACATCATGACGTTAACCGCATCAACGGCTTTGTGCTAAAAGCCCCCCCCATTTTGGATTTGATGTGCAAATTAGAGGCTTTTGTACAAACTTTTTATGTTTGAGAAATATTTATTTATTTATTTTATTATTATTACTGGTGTATTGTTTTTGTTTCGTATGTGTATATATGTTACTATGTTAAATAGTTTCTCCAGCCACATTAGTTTTTTTTTTGTTTGTTTGTTTGTTTGTTTTAGTGTCCTCCACAAATATTGGTACCCTGGTAATCATGGGCAAAAAGAGCTTTAAAAAACATTCTTAATTACTTATACTTACGATTTTTCATTCAAAATGTTAACATAAATCCAACCTCACTTAAGGTATAATAATAAAATAAAATCTTGGCATGAAATAAATGTTTTTCTTAAATCTACACTATATTTCCAAAAGTATTTGGTCGTCTATTTGGTCCCTTCTTAATCCATAGGGTTTAATATGATGTCGGCCCAGCCTTTGCAGCTATAACAGCTTCGACTCTTCTGGGAAGGTTTTCCACAAGGTTTAGGAGTGTGTTTATGGGAATTTTTGTACCATTCTTCCACAAGTGTATTTGTGAGGTCAGACACTGATGTTGGATGAGAAGGCCTGGTTTCCACTCTAATTCACCTCAAAGGTGTTCTATCAGGTTGACAGGACTCTGCAGGCCAGTCAAGTTCTTTCACACTAAACTCGCTCATCCACGTCTTTATGGACCTTGCTTTGTGCGCTGGTGCACAGTCATGTTGGAACAGGAAGGGGCCGTATGAAATTGTTTAAAATCTCTTGGTGCTGAAGCGTTAAGAGTTCCTTTCACTGGAACTAAGGGGTCTAGCCGAGCTCCTGGAAAAGGACCCCACACCATAATCCCCCCTCAACCAAACTTTACACTTGGCACACTGCAGTCAGACAAGTACCGTTCTCCTGACAACCGCCAAACCCAGACTCGTCGACTCAGATTGCCAGACGGAGAAAACTCTGGAGTCTAGTGGAGGCACTTTACATCACTGCATTCAATGCTTTGCATTGCACTTGGTAATGTAAGGCTTGGATGCAGCTGCTCGGCCATGGAAACCCATTCCATGAAGCTCTATGCTCTGTTCTTGAGCTCTTCTGAAGGCCACATGAAGGAGGTCTGTAGCGATTAAGTCTGCAGAAAGTTGGTGACCCCTGTGCACTATGCGCCTCAGCATCTGCTGACCCCACTCTGTCATTTTACATGGCCTACCACTTCGTGGCTGAGTTGCTGTCGTTCCCAGTCACTTCCACTTTGTTATAATACCACTGACAGTTGACTGTGGAATAGTTAGTGGCAAGGAAATTTCACGACTGGACTTGCACAGGTGGAATCCTATCACAGTACCACTCTGGAACTCACTGAGCTCCTGAGAGAGACCCATTCTTTCACAAACGTTGGTAGAAGCAGTGAATTGGAATACCTGAATTCAGTGGGTTTGGATGGGTGAGTGAATACTTTTGGCAAGAGAGTGTATGTATACCACAGTTATTGCCACCTCTAGAAATTCTTATAGGTAAAATGTAACAGATTAAATAAATCCCCAATCATATTTTGTTTTAAAGTTTACCTGAGCGATGAGGAGCACTTAAATGATCAGTCATGAAATTGTTTCTGGTAAATATACAGTTTAACTGTGTGTGTGTGTGTGTGTATATATGTGTGTGTGTATATATGTGTGTGTGTGTATATATGTGTGTGTGTGTATATATAGATATATATATATATATATATATATATATATATATATATATATATATATATATATATAGTGTGCCACACACAGATATGAGAATTTATATTTCCTATTTTTTTTTGTCTTCTGCAATCATTGTACTTCTAAAGATTAGATTTATGTTAATATTTTGAAATAATATTAAATAAAAAATAAATATTTTGAAAAAAAATTTTTTGCTCGTTTTCCAGGTGTGCCAGTATTTGTGGAGACGCTATAATTCTGACTCACACCTAAATAGTCAAATCATTGGAGTAAAATGTCATATTTCGTGACTTACTGAATCGGGTGTTACAGAACTGTTATCTGATCAGTCACTGAAATCAGAACCTGTTATAACATAATGTTTGTCTGTGTTTCAGGTGGAAGCCCCCTTCATCCCCAAGTGCAAAGGACCTGGGGACACCAGCAATTTTGACGATTACGAGGAAGAGGAAATCCGAGTCTCATTCACAGAAAAATGCGGAAAGGAGTTTGCTGAGTTCTAGACCCAGCCTGGAGCAGTGGAGGGAGAGAGCGACGGAGTGATGAAGACGAAGGGGGGCGGCAAAAAGAGAGAGATGATAGACTGGACTGAGCCTGTATTCAGTAACAACAACAATGATGTAGACCCCCCACACACAGAGATGGAGAGAGGGAAAACAAAAAAAAGAGTCCCAAGAGAGAGCCAGCAGTGTTGTTGCCTTTCGAGATCGCTTATCACTTATTACTATACTTATCCGTTTTCATCTTCTCCCTTTGGTTTGTAAAGAGGGTCCTCTAGGTAGAGGTGCAATCATCTCTCTGGTTTTGGTTGGCACGGGGCACAGAGCTTAATCTGTGGTACTGAATTGTGGTTCGTCCAGGACGCTTCACTCCTGGATAGCGGCTTCTTAATCGAGCGCGGCGGCCGAGCCTTGCTCTGTTCTTCTCTACCCTGTTCCGTGTTGTTTCACTGATTTTTTTTTTTTTTTTTTTTTTTTTTTTTTTTTTTTTTTTTTTCTTTTTTTTTTTACCCCTCTTCTGCACCTTTCCATTCAAAATCTGTCCTAGCAATACTAAGTCAAATTAGCCAGCCTAATGGCACTATTGGAAAACAGGTGAGGAGGGATTGTATTGTCCTCCATAGTGTGGCGTTCGGGGCGCTTTGTCTTTGTTTGGAATGGCAAGCTCCCGTTTGTCATTTCCTCAAAACTAAGCTTGGCAACACCCTGTCACACTTTTTTTTTTTTTTTTTTTTTTTTTTTTTTTTTTTTTTTTTTTTTCCCCCCCTCTTTTTCATGCAGAATTCTCACGTTTGGTACATTTTTCAGACATGTTTAGGCAGTGTTGACCACTTAAAATTGTCGAATTCTCCCTCAATTTTAACTTGTGTTTTGTTTTTTTGTTGTTTATTTGTTTGTTTTAACACATACATTATGATTTGGACTTTGCTAGCAAGTTTTAGTTTCTAACAGTCAAATCTCAGCAGTGGGTTTCACAAGCAGCCATAGTGGAGGAAGTTCTGTGGTTTTAAAATGGCCACCGCACTCCTGAATATCAGTCTTTGGTAGCACATGTACTGTTAAATGATGGACTGCAGCTACATACCTTGATGTCTACTTTTTTTTTTCCCCCCAGCTTTTTTGTTCAGCTTTGAAACCTAAATGAAGGGTAAATCAAATCACCTTAACTGCCGAAATGGAAAAAGGAAAAAAAATGTGAAGTTGAGTTGTTCAAGCACAAGCGCTTGTAGTTGCTGTGGAGCTGGTTGATGTGTGTTGACGTGAAAAAAAGAAAAGTAGCAAAAATCTCTCCGGAAGGGGGGAAAGGAAAAAAAAAAAAAAGAGTTGCATGTTATTTTTGTACTGCAAAATGTTAAAGCAGGACTAAACAAGGTTTCTGCTCCAGTGATGGTGTGTTTACTCGCTGTGTGTCTTGCCATGCAGTGAAGAAACCCCACAACCTGCGTTTAAATCCGGAATTGGAGAGTTTGGTTCTTAGTAACATCTTTCGAGTGATTGGTAAGGGACGAGGGTTTTTTTTTTTTTTTTTTTTTTTTTTTTCTTTTTCTCATTTTTGAATGCCCACTACAGAAAGCTGCCTTTTAGTGAACAACTCTAATGATCGTACATGCAGGCAAGGCATGTATACGTCTTTTAACAAAAAAAACACAAAAAAACCCAGAAAAATCAAGTTTCCAGATCACATGAACTTTTTTTTTTTTTTGACTACCCATCTGTAAATGAACTGCAGGATGCTCTTATGGCTATTGGTGGGGCTTTCTATGTGTGTAATAAATTGAAAAGCTAAGGAAGCCCATTCCCCCCCCCAGGTATAGCAGAAATAATAGCCTGTTTTTGTTCTCCTTTTTTGTTGATAGCAGCAGTAGGTACACTTTTTGACAGTTTCTTGAAATGACTTATTTTCTCAAGGTATATTACTAGATTTTTCTAAATAATAACTTGCTATTATAAAATAATACCTTATTTTCAAACAGTCGACTTCTTTTCTTGAAATATTGACTTTATATCTTGAAATAATGAAATTGAGTTCAGCTGAAGTTCTGACTGAATGTCTGAATGAGTTATTCAATTTCAAGTAAGTAATTTCAGGACATTGGAAATCAAGTCGTTTCAGGATAATAAGGCAAATTGTTGAGAAAATAAGTAATTATTTTGAGATGAAGTCAAAATGTGGTTGTACTGCTGCCAGGAACATCCTCTACCTGGTGGAAATGGTCTTCCATAGTAAGCAGATCTCCTGTGCCCTCATTTTAAATTAAGACCATTCAAATCTAGTTCTCTGACGTGGGAGCTATGAGAACATGGGGGGGAGGAAAAAAGTAATTCTTGCTCTTTGATTCTGTAGGATGCAAGACAATCTAAACCCAAATATCTCAGAGATGTTCGTAGTGCCCCATCATGTGCAATAATGAAAAACATTTGTGGTAATTATTTAGTTTATTTTAAACATAGCTTTGCTTGTGTGTGTGTCATCGTGTTCAGAAGCTTGTTTTTTGCTCTCAGCGCTGTCATACAGGAGTCAGCGGTTTGCTGTGGAAGGCTGTTGGTAGGTGCCGTCCTAACCGCTCCTACTAAATCCTGCATTTCTGTGATTTGTATGTGATGTAACTGAGGATTCTCACAGTTTTTTTTTTTTTTTTAACAAAGTGTGTTGTAGTTTGATTTACTTTTACTGAATGTTCTCGAAGCTAACGAATTGGTGCCAGCTTAAAAACAGATCTTTGGGGGGGGAAACAATGTTTGTATGTCTTTGGATGAACAGAAGTATCTCTTTGACATGGCTGTCGAGTGAAAAGGACACTGAGAAATGCTTTGTAATGTTTTGTTTGTCCACATCTTCCCCACTGTAGACAGCCGATGTCATTCAGGCCTGCGACTCGCACGACCGAAACAGTAATTGGGATGCAAGCTTTGCTCTTTTGAGGTGGCAGAGAAGTAACTTTGAAGGGGGGGGGAGAAAAACGACCCCTAATGCCGATGTCCCATGTTGTAGGGCTGCTTAGAACTCAAAACAAAATAGGCTTTGGATTATTTCATTTTGCAGTTGCCACCTGTAGGCTTACATCACCATGGAGGTTTTCGCTCACATTATTATTGTTATTATTATTATTATTGTTATTATTATTATTTTCTCTTTTAAGACTCCAAAGCATAAATGAATGGGGGAAACTGCTTCTCCTCCTGGTTTTGTATAGCTCAAGTGCTGGGGGGGAAAAACAGTGTTCTAGGAAAGCTTACAGCTTACTGAAGTACTTTTTAAAAAAAATTAAATAGACTTTGGCTTGGCTGCAGTGGTATTTTGACAAGAAAACTGGCCAAGGACTATCCCCTATTAATATACTGTGTCAGAGGATGTACCAAAGTGGTTCGGATTGGAGCCTTTCCTTGACCTTTTGCCCAGGACCCACATGTATAAAGCTTGCCAAAGTGAAAAAGATCTGGGATCTGCTTACGGCCTTTCATATCCTGATGGTCACAGTCATATGAAACAAGTGGAGTTGGCCTCAGACGAGCACTTCTGCTCTGTCTTATACAGGTGGGCCCTGAACGTACTGAGACAATACGGGAGTAAATCTATAAGCAGATTCTAAGCAGATTATCTGCAAACAGCATCTAATCGTTTTCCAGTAACCAAAGATTTATGGGAAATGCTCAGATGCCCCTCTGCTGAGACCTCTTCTGACCGAGTATGTAAATAAGTGATAAACCTTGCGTTGTTCAGCTGTTGCAGTCACCCTCTCTATGTCCTCTTGGTTCTCTGGGCCCAATTCCTCTCTTGAAACATGTTTGGTGTCCCACATCCCTCCGTCTCCTTCTCATCCCTTCACTATATTGTCAATCAGCTATTTTGTGTGCATCAGTCCACGCTTCAATTTGCCTTTGTACACATCCAGTTTCCTACACTCTTCTATTTGCTTTTTAAGATCATGAAGAAAAAAAAACATTGATTGATTTACTTTTTTCATATTTTCTAAGTGTATTTTCAATAACAAGAAACTCTTTCCTCCCGACACAGGTATGGTGATGGTGTAGTTTATTGTACCTTTTCGGGGAAACAATACTGTATATTCTCTGCCTTTAACAGTCTTAATTATTTTACCTTCTGGAGAACTTGACAGATACCCGTAAGACACATGGAGTATGTTAAAATTACAAAAAAGAAAAAAAAAATACAAAAAAAGTACACAGAATAATATTTTGCAACATGTATCATTCCAATAAAGTTTTAATTGTTAAAATTACAAAAACGTTGGTCCTGTTTGAAATGTTATTTTAATGTATTAATAATGGACCTGAATGGAGTGTAATTAATAATGAGATCTCGTCTTGGATTTCATTTCATTTATGAAGCCGTTTTTGGGGCGTTTTATATGTTTTGTAAGAAACACTAGCTCTTGTGTTATGCACTTACTTTTTCATAGCTTGTTACGAAATATGAAATGGTTGATTTGTGGATTGGACGGCCTTTTTAAATATAGACATTCGGTTTTTAATATGAACTATTTTCACTTTTATTTATGTATCTTTTTTAATGTTAGGGATTTAGTGTGAAGGCCTGTCTCTCCTTATTTAAGTATATTCTGAGTTTATTTTACGGTGTCAGACCTCCTGCATCTTTCCATTCCACCTTAAATCCCTCCGCCCCCTTGTGGTGGCAGCGCGCGCCAATTCAGGCCGTTCCACCTTAAGCGCACGAGGCACCGAACGCACGCGCGCGCGGCGGTGCGATGTTTCCGCTCGCTCGGACCGCGCGGCTTCCAGCGGGGCAGCAGCGCGAAGCCTGGAGATAAAAAATAAAATAAAAAACGCCCGAAAACAAAAAAGGAGTTCGGAGCAGCGCTTACTGCACCCCGCCGGCGGCGCTGGGCACGGACGGACGGAGGAAGGGAGCGAGAGAGAGAACGACAAAACAAAAGCGAGAAAACCGCACAATAATGTCCGAGCCGAGGTTCCGCGAGTGGATTCTGGACACGATAGACTCGCTGAGGTCGCGGAAAGCGCGGCCGGACTTGGAGCGGATCTGCCGGATGGTGCGGCGGCGGCACGGCTCGGAGCCGGACCGGACCTGCGTGGAGCTGGAGAAGCTGATCCAGGAGCACGCGGTGCTCAAAGTGAACTACAAGGGCTCCGTGTCGTACCGCAACGCCGCCAAAGTGCAAAGAGGCCGGCGGAAACTCGAGCAGGCGTCCGCCCTCAAGCCCGCGGCCAAGCGAGCCTGCACGGCCGAGGTGAACCGCGACGGAGGCGGCGACAATGCGCTGGGACCAGCCGACGAGGAGCCGATGGAGGACGGGGAGGTGAGAGAGAGCGAGCCGGTCTGGGAGAGAGAGGGGGGGAGGTGGAGGAGGAGGAGGAGGAGGAGGCGGCGGCGGCGGTGGCGGTGGGGGTGCTCGGCCAGTCTGAGGCGAAGTAGAGAGGATAAATTTAACATTTCGACACCCAAAGTGCGGGATTAGTGAACTAGTTCGTCAGAAAACGACAACGCAAGAGCGAGCGCGCGCACACGCTCACACACACAGTTAACGTTACTCGTTCGCACGCGCACGCACACTCGAGAGAACTGGCGCAGACGGACGGGGAGCGGCACTAACGTTAACGTTAGCTTCTCCCCCGAGTGCGTAAAAACGCCAACAACAACCAAAAGCGGGTGCTTTCGGCCCTCCGCCGGGCCGAGCCGCCTCCCTAACACTTTTTCTGGTTTGGGGTTTTTTGTCTTAAACGCGAGAAAAATTCCAGTCAGGTAGCTTAGCTGGCTAACACTAACGTTAGCTGGCTAACATAAACAAAAGCTTTTCGTGGCCCCGTCGGGTTTCTCGGCTGGTTTCGGGGGTGTTTTGTCATGTTTTTTAACACGGTGGAGGTTAAAGTTGGAGAGAAAGTCGCTCGCGAAGAAAAAAAACAACAAAAACTAACCCATCGCGGATGTGGGGAGCCGAGCGACCGGAGCGACTCTGTGTGTGTGCGTGAGAGTATGTGCGTGTGGGGGGGCAGGAGGGGGAGGGGGCGACGGTTTTGAGTTAGCGTTAAAGGGCGTTTTTAACCACAGAAGCATCGATAAACTTGAACGTATTTTATCTCCAAATTACAAAAAATGCAGTTTGTCGAGAGAAGCCGACCCCCCTCCTTGCTTCAGAGGAGGACGGTGAGTTGGCTGAGCGTAGACGCGGGAGGGGGGGGCGGTGGAGGTGGAGGGACGGAGACACACACACACACACCGCTATGGCAGAAAAAAGACGGGTTTTGGACGCACAAGCTGTTACGAAGCTGAAGTCAGCTTCTTATTCGCCAGATTCTTGTTCGAATGTTCCCGTTCCACCTTAAACCATGCAGCAGTTACAGTGTAGCGCCCCAGGCTGCACCATTTAAGGTGGAACGGGGAACATTCGAACACGAATCTGACTTCAGGCTCGTCAGGCTGTTAAACAGTCGGCGGAAATAACGGGCAGCTGGGGAGCTCGGCGGTGCCTGCGATCTGTAAAGCGGCAAAGCTTATTCGCTCCGACTGGCAACATCACTGATGTGCGTTTGCGACTGCCGGTCATGTCGGATAAGCCACGCGTTCATCGCTTGTGTGTGTGTGTGTTTTTCTCTCCTCGTCCTCTGTGGCGGCAGCAGCGCGCGCCTCTCGGAGCCTCTGAGCGCAGGGCGGGATCTAAGTTCAGCGCAGCAGCGCCGCTTCTCTGAGCGACGACCGACTCGTGAACGAATCGGCTCGTGGGAACCGATTCACAAGTTCGACTGAACTTTCTCATCGCGTTTAATACGAGTGTCCGGTCATGTCCGCAAATACGATCCGCGCTAGTTCGTCGACGCGTTCTACCGTAGCTCGTTTTTATAGATCGCTCTCTGTAAAAACGTTAGGTAGCACGTTCCCATAACCTAAACCATCTAATCCTGAACACTATACCAGGATTCAAATGAATAGGTCGTTCTGAAAAGAGATGGTTGTCCAAGGGTTCTTTAGTAAAGAAAACGGTTCTGTATACAACCATGACCACTCATAGATCCCTTTGCTTGATCAAAGGGTTCTTTGCATTATGAAATGGTTCTTCAGATTGGTGGAGAATGTGCTGCAGATGGTTCATCTAGAACCTTTTTGGAAAGGGTCTAGGTGGCACAAATGGTTCTGCTCTTGTTAAAAGTTTGACATCATAGCAATGGCAGAATGCTTTGTGGTGCTATGTAGAACCATTTCACTCTAAAAGGTCCTATATAAAACTATCTAAAGAACATTCTCCACCAATCTGAAGAACTCTTTTACAGTGCAGAGAACCTTTTAAGCATACAAAGTGTTTGGTGAGTGTTCACTTAAAAAAAAAAAAAAAAACGTGAAACGCCCAAAAGCGAGTGCTTCCTGTTGGGCCAGTTGTAGTTTTTCAGAACTTCCTCCCACCTTTTGAAACACCATCAAAGGAGGTTTTTCCTGGCTTTGCCAAAGTTTACACGATAAGCATCTCTTACAATAATAGTTTTCGCAATTCGGCTTCATGAGCGAATCTGCAGACATGCAGAGTTCACATGCACGTTACCAAGAAAGTCCACAGGGCCTCCAGGCTCCCTTAGAGCTCCAGTTCTGTTGTTCATGTAGGCTGTAAGATAATGTGGGCTGTCAGAGAGGCTGCCTGGGATGCAGGCTTTAGCTGGCCTGAGAAAATTCATAGAAACACACGCACGATGGCAAAATATACAGAAGCAGTTTTTAAAAATCGGCTCCCTGGATGTGAACCCAGCTCTGCTCTAGCGATAATCAAATCAAATCAAATTTATTTGTATAGCACTTTTTACAACGGATGTTGTCACAAAGTAGCTTTACAGAATTTCAGAAAAGACAAAGTTTCAACAGGACTGTAACAATGTACAGAATGTACAGAAACCCCCCAGTGGGCAAGCCGGGGGCAACAGTGGCAAGGAAAAACTGCCTCAGAACTGAGGAAGAAACCTTGGGAGGAACCAGGCTCACCAGGGGGGACCCATCCTCCTCCGGTCAAACTACCTACAAGTGATTATACTACTAATATTATCAGCAGTAATATTGATATTAGGAATATCTAGGAGTCTATGAGAACATCAGCATAGGGTGGGCAGCTCATCCAAGGTAGTTGGTGGTAGCTGGGGCGTGGGCAGCTGGTCTGAAGTGGGTAGCAGGGGGCTCGGCAGTCAGTCGTCCTTCAGTGTCCAGCCGGACATGTGGGCGGTTGTATACTCGGGGAAAAAAAAGCAGGTAAATGGAATTAGTTTTGTTCTATCCGTTTGTACATAAACAGGGAATGTAAACATTTACAGAGTGTGGCTAACGACTCCGGCAGATCTCACTATGACAGCTTAACTAAAAGGAGAGAACCAGAAGGACATAGAAGAAGATAAACTGTACGGTCTCTGAGCGCCGTCTCTGCAGGCTGCTGTGAGCCGCTGAGAGTCCGTTCATTCCCACCACAGGTTTGTTTTGACTGAGAAACGTCATTGTTCCTCTGGGACAAGGTGCTACCTTCAGCATTCATGCGTGTTGCTGGTTTGTTGTGGGTGGAGATCGATGCAGGCGAGAGACGTATTCGAGCTCGGCAATGAAAAATGATGACTGGAGTTGTGGTTTTTCTTAACATAGCAAAAATGGCACATGGGAACAGTCGCCGTCCTACTACTTATGGCTGGATTCTACAGCTCTGCATGCAAGCTGAGAGCAGCAGTTAGCTTCTCTGTTTTGTTTTGTATCAGGGTATGGATGGAAAATGCGTATGATTTCTGTTTCACGTTGACTGTATAAGTATGGGACAGAGACTAAAGTGTAAACAGTGGACAACTGGACAGGGTAATGAAAAAAATGGTTCATCCTTAGCAGCAGTGACTACTTGCAGGAGTGGGCAATATGACAAATTATCACAATACTTTAAGATATTTTCACAATATGCATCTTTATATTTAGTTTTTCTGATATTTTAGAAGTTGTAACAGACAAAATAGAACTTAGTGTCACATATAAAAACACTATCATAATAATAAACCTGCAGCTGCACTGATTTTTGTTCAGGCCTAATTCTGCTCATTTTGCATAAAACTTGTAGTTAGTGTCTTTAAGTACTGAAGATATCCATGATATGATCACTAAAGCAAGTGGAACATATTGTATCGTGATAGTGATAAAATATCATCGTGTGCTCCACCCCTAACTGTTTGTATATGTGTAATCCATCCCCACAGATTGGTCTTTGATCTTTAGTCCATGTTGCATCCTGGTTTCTCTTTCTGTTGGGTCTGTGTTTTGGACCTTTCGAGTCTTGCTAGTGTCGGAGAGCAGAAGCACACTGAAAAAAAAGATGGTTCTGCAAGGGTTCAAAGGCAGTGGTTCTTTCTAGGACTATGAACCATTTGCATGGTTCTTTGCATGGAGAAATGGTTCCTTCATGTAGAATGTGCTATAGATGGTTTTAAACAGAACCTTTTTTGAAAATGATGCCAAGCTTGTAATAGAATAATATAGAAACATTTCCAAAAAGGTTCTATATAGAACCCACATACCACGTTCTCCATCAATCACCATTGAACCATTTAATTATGCAGATGGTTACAGTGTTCATGGTTCTAGATAGAGCCATTGTCTTTACTAACAGAAGTAGTGGCTTGTGAATCAATGAACGAACCGACGTTCGATTCATTGAATCGGGCGGTCCGAAAGAGTCGGTTCAGAGAACTGAGCCGAATCCAGCCAGCCATGCTTCGCGCGGGCAGCAGCGCGCGCTTCGGAGCGCGTGCGTGTGTTGGAGGGGGGATGGCGCGTGCTGGAGTGGGTTGGGTTGGGGTAGGTGGGTCTCGGCTCTTTCTCTCGAGTTTGAGGAGCGCCTCAGCAGCCTCGAGCTGGTTACGCAAGGACGCGCGCACACACGCGCGCACGTCGTGCGCTCAAAGGCGAAGAGCAGCAGGCTCGTCCGCGCGCGCACAAAAACACGCACGCGCACGAAAAAACAAATAGAAGTTAAAACAATACACGGAGGCGATGCAGCGCGGCGCGCGGGTCGAGAGCAGCTTTTGTACCCGCGCCCGTTTCCCCGGATTCGAAGTTTGTAGCTCGGCTCGCGAGCCGGGAGGCGGCTCTTTTCTGCCTTTTTTCCTTTCCTCCCCCGGTCGGCTGTTGGTGAACTAGCACGAGCACAGCGGCGGCAGTCCTGACCTTACGAGGCTGAAGTCAGCTCCCTGTTCGAATTTTCCCGTTCCACCTTAAACGGAGCAGCAGTTACAGTAACAGCTGCAGTATTTAAGGTGGAACGGGACAATTCGAACAGGGAGCTGGCGAATAGGAAGCTGACTTAAGCCTCGTCCTGTCCTTTCAGCTCGTGATGCGCGGGTCCAGTTAAAGCGCGATTGCTAGCGCGAGCTCACGCACTTGGAATGTCCCCTTTAATAAAACCAGCGCGTGCTAGCGCGCGCTCTGCCTGTAAGTTGGTCCAGATGCAAAGGTCAGCCATATTGCGAGTGTGATGATGCATCGCGGTTTCGGTCGTGATATGATTTGATGATTTCCACCGTTTGGAAAGGAGAGTTCCCGATTTTTCGTCTGCCTAATTGCCTTGATAAGTTGTAAAGAAAGTAATTCAGAGTGGTTTGATGTGAAATGCTCCGCAGCAGAGAAACCTACTGAATCAGAGCTGTTCACATTGGAGGTGATAGGAACCAGACATCTCAGGACTTTAATGCCTTTAACATGATTTAACGCGTTTACCTTTATTAGCATTTCATATAAAAACATCTGCAGACATGTGAAGGTTCACTGGTTTGGAAAGTAAATGGAATGGATTTCTGCTTCCTGTCACCACCACTAAGAAAAGATTCTCTGTAATGAGCCATTTCACATCCAGCCACTCTGAATGACTTTACTGTCAGCAGTTCCATCTCAGCAACTGAATAATGCATAAATGTAGAAAAATTGGTGGACTTGCCCTTTAACATAACATAAAGACATCCTGTTGGAAAAGCATTCACGGGCTCATACCATACGTCTTTGGCATACGTTTTGTTGTGGGGTTTTTTTTTTTTTGTATTTAACCCCTGAGGGTCACATACAGTGGGGCCCAAATGTCAGAGACTCCACTGAAAATCTGGAATGTTCTTGTTCGTTTAAACATTAAGAATTTTGGAAAAAGTGAAAACAAGTGAAAGTTTGCACAAAAAGTGAAATCTGTGTTCAGACAACTCTCAGGAGGATCTGATCTTCTGATCATAGGCTTTTGCGCAAACCTGTGGACCTGTGGACATGGAACATGTCCGTTCTAGTGTTCACTGCTGTTTATGGGGCTATGACTGCTATGGGCTGGAGGTTAGGGAACCAGCCTCGTAACCAGAAGGTCGCCGGTTCAATCCCCAGAGCCGACAGCACATGACTGAGGTGTCCTTGAGCAAGACACCTAACCCCCAACTGCTCCCCGGGCGCTGCGGATTGGGCTGCCCACCGCTCCGGGCAAGTGTGCTCACTGCCCCCTAGTGTGTGTGTGCTCACTAGAGTGTATGTGGTGTTTCACTTCACGGATGGGTTAAATGCGGAGGTGAAATTTCCCCGTTGTGGGTCTCTTACTTAATTAAAGCAAAAGAGAGAAGTATCAAAGATGATCTCGCTCAAGCTGTTATGCTGATAATGTAGTTTGTAATGAAAATGTTGCATCAAATTAGAAAAGAAAGCAAAATATTAAAAAGTATTAGTAAAAAAAAAGTAAATTGCAAATATTAAAGCATTTCACTAGTGGGACTAGGAGTTTTATGTTATGAAACCAGTCAAATAATTTTCCAAGCTATTTTTCAACATTTCTTTGCACTTACTAAACAGGCAGTATTGTTGCTGTGCTGACCTCATTTCTGATTGGCTTTCCTGCATAGTAACCTTGTTCTAAAAGCAGTCCAGGCTGCAACACTCCTTTTAGCTTCAGTGTGAGTGTGTGGGGCTAGACTGCAGTACGTGGACTTGTTTTCTTTTTCAGGAAGAGTAATTGCATTTTTAACACGTAAATCGGTCGTTCCATGGTTACCAAACACTAACAGAGCATGAGGTCTTCAGGACTGGGATTGGTAACTCCTGATGTAAGCCTTCCTGCTAATCTAAAGTTACAGCTCAACTATCAGACATGGTCCAGTTTCCACTATTGAAGTGGTCAAAGTTCTGCTTTCTGACCCCACCTTGCTTCTTTGCAGGATGAGCTGTCCACCACCGCTGGCCTGGACAGCAGCATGGACGAGGAGGAGGCCAGTCTGGATGCACCATGCATGCAGAGCACCGCTGACTCGGGCATCGGCCTGAGTCCCATCACAGACGCTGGAGCCAGCCTGCCTGCTGCGTCTCCCAGCGCCCCGAAAAGCTCTCCCAGCCACAGCAGCATGGAGCCAGAGAGAGAGACCCCACACACTCCCCCCGAGCACACACAGCCCGCCGCTCCGCAGGACACAGGTACCTACGCAGCACTGCGCCACACTGATCCTGCTAGCAGTGCTAACAAGTAACCCAGTGACTGAACAGAGGTGCTGGTTTCATAGGGGTGTAAATGTCCAGCTTCATAACAGTTCAGTTTGACCCATAATTTGGATACAGAAGGCTGTATCCAAAACTGAGGGCAGCGCTCTTAATGCCTTGCTGCCAGTGCTGTGTGTGTTTGAGACACACTTTGAAAGCAGCATCACAACATTGCCAAGATACCAGCAGCTCAGTGCTAGCTGTAAGTGTTTAGCTGTGTTAGCATTAGCCTTCAGATTTCTTTCACCCGGAAATACATTGTTTACAAGTTATTATCATAACCAAAATGGGATATTTTGCATAATCAAATTAAGTTCTAATGCTTAAAAAGTGCCAGTGTTTCACTGACTGTCTTACATGAGCTTACATGAGCCACATTATCTAACAGACAGTAATAAGCCACCACGCTTGCTGTTCTACAACGACAAAATAAGAAAAAAACGAAAAGAACACTGTAGTTGTTTAGCTCTTAATTGGTAAGTTTAGCCAGCCACTTCAGTCACATAAAACAGATACTGTAACACATATTAAAAAAGAAACAACCAAGTTGAATACTTAGAAATTAAGTAAAAGTGAAATTGCCATGATTGAACTATATTAAAAATACTGTTAAGTCACTTTTAATCTCAGCCTATTCATAATGAAAACTGGCCTGTTTCGACATCCACGGTTCAAGTAATATACAAACAGATATTCATAGAATGGAACAGAGGTCAGCTTCTTTTCTAAAATCACGTTACAACAGGATGAAAGCTACACTGGCTACACTTCAGTTGAAACAGTCACAGAATAACCAGAACTTTCACACAAACCTGTTTCTCTCTTCTGCTGTGCCTGCAAACATCAGTTGATTGTGATATTAATGCACTAATATACATTACTTCACAAAGTTAGGGATATTTGGCTCTCGGGTAAAATTGATGGAAAATGTAAAAAGTTCATGCTACAGTGATGTTATATCATGAAAGTAGGGCATTAAAGTAGAAGCATGCAGGGGTGATTTCCTCATCTTAAACAATTTATTGAAACAGAAGCCAGCAGCAGTGGTGGGTACACCCCAACAAAAAATGTCATTGTCTCAGTAACATGTCATGTGCCCTTGAGCATCAAATACAGCTTGACAACGACATCTCATGCTGTTCAATACGTCGACTCATTGTCTGCTGAGGCTTGGCATCCCACTCTTCTTTAAGGGCGGCCCTCAGGTTATTAATGTTCTGGGGTACAGAGTTATGAGCCTCTACACGGCGACTCAGCTGATCCCATAGGTTTTCTACGGGATTCAGGTGTGGAGAAAGTGCAGGCCACTCCATTTTATGTACCCCAGTCTCCAGCAGCTGTTCCCTAATGATGCAGCCTTGATGAGCTGGAGCACTGTCGTCCATGAAGATGAAATTAGGCTTGTGTTGTTCATGCAGAGGCACAATGAGTAGATTAATGATGTTATTCGGTAGTTTGGGCTCGTCACTGCACCATTCACAAAGTGTAGGGCAGTTCTGTATTGACTAGACACACCTGCCCACACTGTAACACCATAACCACCACCTTGCCATTAAGCTCCTTGTTAGAGAACAGCAAGTTGTGCAAAAAGTGCTGAAATATTGAACAGTTGGACATTTGCTTGGACAGTTGTTCAAAAGTTTAGAGGAGGTCACATTAAGTTCATCTGTAAATGTTAGAGTGCATTTTAGGTTCATCCTGAAATTTCAGCTGAAAGCCAAATATCCCTGACTTTTTGTGAGTAGTGTATGTTGCTTGGCAGCCATACTCAACTATTAACAAACTACACATTTTACTATTAATAATAAATGATTTATTTTACTGCTGTTTTATAAAAACAGCGTTAACCAGCAATAAGTCTCTGCATTGCACAAGCTTTCATGGCTTCTTGCTTTATTAGAAAGTTATAGTTTATTCCACCCTTCGATGCATCTTTATTCCCCTAATATATCATTATTTAGCGGTAAAGTGCTGTGTTACTATGAGTGATTTGTATGGTGGAGCTGTGGGCTCTTGGCAGTGTGAGTACCTGAGCTCATTACGACGTGCTGCGTCTGCCACTGTCCCTCTCAGGGTCTCCGGAGCTGGAGCTGGCGCGACAGCCGGCGGCCATCTGTCCCTCAGCCCAGCGGAGCACGCTGACGGGAGAGGAGGGGCCAAGAGTTGAGGAGAGCGCACTCACACCCGATCAGCTGCTGCCCGACTGCAGAGCCTCTCTGGTAAGCACGTCCACACGGCTTGTCCCAGCTGTCCGTCATAGTGAACATCAGAGGCTCATTAGGGTCTGCGGGCTGCCATGGGCTAAGCTCAGTGCTGGACTATATATGATTATTCTGGTGTACAGTCACTCTCAGCTGAGCAGTCTAGACCATTTTAAAGTGATGGCTTGGCCTGTAATCCAGTCTGTGAGACTTACTGAACCTTATAGTCACCAATAAGCACCGTGCAAACTGCGTGCCTAAATCGTCGCTCAAGTGCCTCAGGTTGTGTTGAGATGTTAAGTAATCTTAAGTATGTGGTTTCTGACTAGGCATGTGCACAGATACCTTTGGAAGGGAATGCATACCTTCTTACCCTCAGGTTGTACAAATACCCCCTTGGTCAGTGCGCAGTAATTGTATTGTATATTTTAAAATCCTGTTGCACCAAAAGTTTAACCCATGAAGCCGTTTGGTTTCTACACAGCTGCATCATGAAGCTTCAACAAGCCCTTCAAGTGCATTAGTGTCTGTTATTTTTGTCTGCCTTTGGGAAAGACTCCTAACACTATGTTTGCTTTCCATAAAGAACTTTCATGCTTTAAGGAGGCTGCTGCTACTGTTTTTAAAGCTTCCATTGTTATCTACATTAGTGCACAACAAAAGAAGCAAACCTGGGACAGATACTTCTTGCATCATTGTATTTTTTGCTGAATGATCAGTTTAAAGTGCTTTATTCATTGTCCTGGTTGCCCCAGGACTAGTACTCGGTTTACGTAAGAGACCTTTCGTGTTACTGGCAGCGTTGTTGTTTTTATTCTGTTCCTGCAGTGT
Source organism: Pygocentrus nattereri (assembly GCF_015220715.1). Classification (NCBI taxonomy): domain Eukaryota; kingdom Metazoa; phylum Chordata; class Actinopteri; order Characiformes; family Serrasalmidae; genus Pygocentrus; species Pygocentrus nattereri. The sequence goes on along the minus strand of NC_051211.1, from coordinate 9,089,221 downwards.
TTGAAATAGGCCCACCAGTGGCAGTTATTCCTGATTGAGGCTTTAATTAGTATGGATAATTGACTCGTATTGTCTCTCTGCTCCACAGCACCAGGATGAGGCAGTGGGTTCTGACCGAGAACCCGCCAAAGGCTCTGTCCCCGCAGAAGAGGGTGAGTGATCTGATTGAACAGTCTATTTGTGTCTTTAACGAAAAAGAGTTCCTACTTTAAGCCAGTATATAAAACTCTCTTTTCTTTTCAGGTAAAAAGTGCAGTAAAGGGGACGATGTTGCTTGCCCACAAGAAATAGAGCAAGCCAAGAATGGAGGGATAAAAAGAGGAGTGTAAGTGACACTGTATATATTTATATATTTGGATGCATTTTGGTATGAAAATGTTATCAATTTCCCACAGAAGCCTAAAAGACTTAAAGGGATGTTTTTTCACTGAGGGATTACCTCTGTCTTTGACTAAAATGGACTTTCAATACTGAATTGCCACTGACAGTGTGGATATTTTATTTATTTATTTATTTGTTTGTTTTTAACTCTAAGACTAGGCTTAAAGTCGCCAGTCTGGGATTACCACTACTGCTGTAGTACTAGCTCTGAGTTCACTAACACAGCGCACTGTAAACAGACTTAATCTCGTTTTAATAGGTGTGGTCTTGTAAACTCATTTTTGTTGTTCATCTTGTAGGAGAAAAAATAGCTGGTACTTTACAGCAGCTTCCCCATTGGTCAGAGACTGGCCTAAAGCTCACAGACTTGATCGGGAACAATAGGGAGTTCTGAAAATGACCGGCTAAAAAGTGTTTAATGTGAGGTATAACACTGCTGTTGATCTTTTGTCTGCAGCTCGGTGAAGCCTGAGGAGATTGCACAGGACCTACTACAATGGAGTGTGGCCGATGTGGTCAGTTACTTCACTGCGGTGGGATTTCCCGAGCAGGCAGTGGCTTTCAGAACACAGGTTAGTGTGCTCCCTCAGCACTGTCCAGACTGCCCAAATCTGGCATGGGTTGACTTAATGTACTTGAGTAATGCTGCAAGTTTTACATTGTGGTGGCACAGAAATAAAACATTGCACAGATAAATTGCACGTAGACTTTGTATTTTGTGGTCCTTGGCTTGCCTTGACTTGGATTGTGTTCTGGTTAACCAGGGAAAATCTTTGAGCACTTCTGGCCTGCTTAGTACTGTAGCCACTAAGGAGCAGTTGATCCTCTTGGGGAAAAAATAAAGCCTTTACTTTTTTTTTTTTTTTTATTCCTTTTTCATTCCCTTTTTTCCCTCACAATGGCCACAGGGAACTGGGCATCACCCCACCAGCTCTACTGGTTTATCTCAGTACTTTAAGTACATTATTATTATTATTATTATTAATAATAATAATAATGATAATAATAAGACATAAAATGGCATGTAATACTTAGAAAAATGCTGCCTGAAGCCTGAGATATTGTTTTATGATGGTTGAGATTTAAAACATATTTCTCAAATATATTCACAGAGAAGGGGTACATGTAGGCCATTGTAAGGCAAAGTAGTGCTCAAAGAAAATATATTTTTCAGTTTGCCACAATTTTTCCATCATCAACATTACATTTAAAAACTCTTGACATAGGGTCATTGGTTGTTTTGGATTGTAAATAAAATGTCTGCATTTGCATCAAAGATATTGCCATCCCTGATTCCACCTCAAGTCAGTCTGAATAACTTTGTTTACATCTCAGTAACAGAAGAATTCAGAAATGTAAAAAAAAATGGTGATATTCCTCTTTAACCAGTTTGGTTGCAGCTGCACTAGGGAAGTTGATCCATCTGTTTTCTAGGACTTTCACAGTCTTTGGCTATAGTTTCTAGCCTTTTGACAGAAATGAATGATTTTTAATTTAATAAACAGTTCTTTAGTTATTTGATTATGAGGTAGATAGGCCTCTGCATTTAGATGACTGTAAGCTTGTACTGCTCCAGATGGCTGTTCCAGTACAGACTGTTCTCAGAAGACTGTTAGACATTTTTGATCCAGTGGTTGTAATTTAATTTTTTTGTAGTTGTAATAATATCTCTGTATTTTAAACCAGTCATCTTACATTTAGTAAAGGGTTATTCTTTTAATTGTTTACAAAGTAAATACGTTTCTATATATACAAGCTTAATGTTGTAAAGGAACAGCTTTTTGAAGGAGTGATTACAGGATTTGAGAAAGAGTGTGTGTGTGTGTGTGTGTGTGTGTGTGTGTGTGTGTGTGTGTGTGTGTGTGTGTGTGTGTGTGTGTTTTGTTGGGTTTGTGTTTTTTTTTGTAATGGACAAACCCCACCAACTGCAATTTATAGCTGGTTCAGTTCAGCTAGTTGGCTAATATTATCTAGTTTATTAAGTTTATTAATGTTTATTTTCACATCCACAGGAAATTGATGGGAAGTCGCTTCTCCTGATGCAGCGCAGTGATGTGCTAACAGGTCTGTCAATCAGACTTGGCCCCGCCCTCAAGATTTACGAACATCACGTGAAGGTGCTGCAGAGGAGCCACTTTCAGGAGGACGGTGATGTCATCTCATAGCCCCACCCCCTCCACTTCAAAGACTTGACTGAAACTCACAGAGCCCAGCATGGGCACACTGCGGGGAGAGAAAGGACTCCTATACTCAGCCTTTCCTCGCTTCCATCCATCCATCCATCCATCCATCCATCCTTCTTTCCCCCAGAACGGCAGAAAAGTCTGCCACAGGATATCGTTTCTGTCTGCTTCCTCTCCTTCTTCCTGCCATCACTTCACTCTGTCAGTGACGCCACTCAGCTGTGGATTTTGTGTCTTTGGCATTCCGTTTTTTTTTTTTTGTTTGTTTGTTTTTTTGGGGGGGGTTGTTTTCTGTTTTTTTTTTTTTTTTTTCATGAAGGGGAGGATAGATCTTCATCCACCAGTTGTTTTTCTATATATGAGTTACAGTATCTCAGTAATATATTTTGTTTGCAATATTATATCGATGTGTCCCTTTTACTTTTAATATGTAAAGCAGCAGAAATTCCGAACTGTTGAAACACGTACGTAACGTTAGGAAATAAATTCAAGTTTCAGAAATGTTTGTACGGTACGCGGATTGCTTACTTCAAAGACTGTTTCCTGAAACCTGGCTGTGAGCCATTTGAAAGGGAGGAATCATCAACTTTTCAAAATTTTACATGTGTAATTGTCCCAAGGATAATCGCTAGGTGAAGGTAAGAGGATGTCCTGGAATTATGTGTCTTGAGTTTAAAGCTAGAACCATAATGGAAATGTATTAGGCCTGTCTTGGCCCAGTTCATGCCCATTTTATAAGACAAATATGTCACCTTGTTGAAACACATATACTTGGGGATCTCCAATAAAAAAACATACACTTAAGGAAGATCCTGTTGTTGAGTTTTGTTGTTGGAGTCCAATCACTGGATCACAAAGTGAGTCCGTTTTTGTGCTTTTCCTACTCCAGTTTATCTGTCCTGGCACGCAAGGAGCTTATTATTGAGTTAATGGGGTGAGGTGTAAAAAAAAATCAGTATAATCAAATAATTCATGTGCAAATGGTTATATGGAATAGTTTGATGTGAAAAGTAGTGGTGGCAGGAACCAGACATAAGAGAACATTGGCATAGAGAGGTACATTTAGAGCGTTATAAGGCAAAATAGTCCAAAAAGAGAACTATTATTTTGTCTGTTTCTTCAGATTTACTGCTGTTTTACCATTATCATCATTACATATACAAGCTCAGAAGACATGTAGGTTCACTAGTGGTCAATAAAATGGCTGAGTTTCAGCTGCATGTATCACGCTCCTTGGTTCCTGTCAGTAAATTTCTCTACAGTGGACCTTTTCACATCAAATCACTCTGAATGTCTGTTTATATCCCAACAGTTTAAAGAAGAAGTGCTGAAAAATCTGTGCAATTACACTTTAAATACAGACCTCTAAGTAAATGACACTTTTGTAAATGAGCCCTGGGTCTTTTGTGTGTAGGAGAAAAATGAATGGGTTTTCAGAAATCACTCCTCTGTGGTTAATTGTTGAGTTTCAAAGCCTGTATATAGAAGTGGATAGTTCAGGTTCAGAAAGCAAAGATCCTCCCCAGGATTTGGTTTCCCTCTCTATTTGGCTCATACCTGCAACAGAGGACTCCTCAGACCCCTCAGAGCAGAGGAGCTCTCAAACCCCTCAGACCTCTCAAAGCAGAGGAGCTCTCAAACCCCTCAGACCTCTCAAAGCAGAGGAGCTCAAACCTGCAGCAGGGGACCCCTCAAACCCCTCAGAGCAGAGGAGCTCAAAGGTGTGAGCTAATTAGAGAAGCAAACAAAATCCTGGGGAGGATTTTTACTCTTCAGAACTGAATTTCCCACATCTGTCGGTGACTTGTGCTACGTGCGCGTTTCACCTGAATCACTGTTGTTTGAATTACACAGTCATTAAGTAGTCAAAGTGAGAATATTACTACACATATGGTGCTTGCAAGCTGAAACTTGTGTGCATTCAACTGACAGTCTCTCCAGAAAGCCCCACCCAAAGCTGCAAACTGTTAAATCTGTGGTTTTGTCAGTAAAAGGCTATAAACTGAAGAGTGCTATATAATAGTGTTGAAGCAGACTACAGTTTTATTAATAGCCTTGTTTTCACATAACATCACAATTCAAATTTTGACTACTTAATGACCTCTAATTCAGAGGACCCAGTGACATTTGAGGAAAACGTACACAGGACAAACTGCATTAGCTTGGGAAAATGAGTGTTTACCACAGGGTGCAGTAGGGGTGACTTTTTGGAACACCATTCATTTTTCTGATGGACAGAACTGCTTATGCGGGCATGTCGCCGACTGAAGACATGGCATGTAATTCCACTTGTTCCATTGCAGTGATGAAGAGATTTGGACTTTTATATGAGGACATTTCTACTTACCTCAGGATTAAACCTGCCTTTCTTCACTGATGCACTTGATATTTTGGTGGTTGTTTTAAAGGGAAATTTCACAGATTTTTTTTTCTTTCTGCATAAATCAGTTGTTGAGATGTAAACAGTCAATCACAGTGGTTTGATCTGAAATGGTTGATTGTAGAGAAACGTTCTGAACGATTTTTGCACAGTGGTGGGGGGACTGGAACCAGGGGTCACAAAGTCCAGTACAGGTTTCTCTTATGTAACGTTGAGAATGGTCAATAAAACAGTGATAAACCAGAAAGTGTAATTGTAACCATTTAGTGTAAACCTAACAGTGAGGGATTTTTAGAGGCATTAAACTTTTCAGACGTCTGGTTCCTATCACCACCACTGTGAACGATTCTGACTGTAAGTTTGTCTAGAAATCAAACCACCCTCAACGACTGTTTACATCTTAACTATTGAATTAGGCGAAAAGTTTGGAAAAACTGGTGGAATTGCCCTTTAGAATGCTCTGTGGTTCTGATGCGACCGTACATGGTCACGCAGAGTAGATTGTATCCAGTATTGGTTTATTAGCTCAGCTAAATTGTTTTCGGTTTGATTTGATTCCAGAAGCTTCCAATATTAAGATCATCAGAATTAAGGTGGCTACAAATGACAATCAATAAGCTACTTGTCATCTGGAGAAGAGCACAGGGCTGGAGAAAAGAGCTTACCAGCTCCACAGTCACTAAACACCAGTACCTTCCCTTGCTTACATAGCGAGGTGCAGAGACAATTACAATGTACTGTAAATGCACAGTCAGCTGGTACATCATTTTATATTTCATTCAGAAATATAAAATGAGGCAACTATACATGCATAATTAAGGCTTCTGTCTGTGATAGTCATTAAACCAGTATTCACATTACATCTGTGAGGTGCTTCTGTGAACCACGCTGTTGTTTTTTCAGGGGCAGGTAGTCTGGTCACTGAATTGTTCCAGTCATCCTAATTTCCCCTTCACTCTCGGAGCAGTCCTGGTCCTGGACATCTACCACTGTGAAGTGTTTAGCTCCAAGCCCAACCTACCAACACCTGATCCAGGTAATGAAGGCCTTTGGGGAAATCTGAGTATTAGAGGTGAATGTCATCTGAGCTGTCCAGGAAGGCAGGTCTCCTAGACCCTGACGGAGCACCCCTGACGTACCCCTGCTTTAGAGTGTTTGAAAACACGTTGTCTGAAGAAGAGGTACTGAAGCAATGGCCCATTGCCTAGTATTACAAGGGTGCTTTGGTTCAGTGGTTTTCTGGTATTTTTCTGTTACTGTCCATCCACAGAGCAACATGGAAGCCCATTCCTTACAGGTAGAGGAGAAAAAATAGTTTTCCCCTCTGTTTCTGGCAGCAATATGTCAAAAATATTGATGTATTTTTTCTTAAAATAATGACATATTCTCAACATTTTTTAAAGATATATTTTGAGAAAGTGATTATTTTGAGATACTAAGTCAATATTTTGAGAAAGCAAGTCATATTTTCAGATACTCAAGTCAATATTTTCAAAAAATAGGTCATTATTTTCAAGATACTATGACAATATTTTGAGAAACAAAGTCAATTTTGAGATGTTAAGCCAATATATTGAGAAAGCAAGTCAATATTGTTTTTTTTCCTCTATTAGGCTTCCATACAGCGCAAATATGGCTAATTAGGTTGAAAAAAGCTGGGGTTTCTGTTAACCCTTGGGGTGTTAGTTCTTTCCTAGAGAGAGATCCCATCACAAATGCTGCTCAGTTGCCAGTTTAAAGTGTGCACAGGGTGATATGAGCTCTCATGAGGTTGCATATGCAAAATTTGTCCTATTTATCCCAAAAAAGTGCCTAATCTAAGATTAGTTGCCGTTTATACAGTTATTCATCAATGGAGCCGAATCTGAATCAGAAGCCTTACTTTGAGGCACTTCACACAAACTGGCCCAGTATGGCAGTGTGTACGTAAGGGAGAGAGTCTACAGGACGAAGGGCAGGATGGGCGAGCGCAGTGTTGGGTATTCTTTAAACTCCCTCAGGTAGCTGCGGTGCTTGCCTTTGGCCCACATGGTCATCTGTATGAAGCCGACGATGGTGAAGAAGGCCACGGGGACGCACTGCGTCATCACGGTGAAGCCCAGCCAGGAGCCCACCTACAAGAGAAAATCACAGCCCTGAGGCTGGGTACACAGCACATTCACATACTGACATTCCACATTGTAGTGGATTAAATCTCATATGTGCTGACCAGCAGAGGGCAGCATTGCAATAAAAAGTTAAGCTTGGGTGTCAAACTGTGGTCACACTGCTGTACAACACATCTTGGCCATCACTGGCTCAGCAACATTCCTGGGTGACAAAACAATACTTTCCTAAGTTTTAAGACATCTGTATTGTGTAATATACGTATGTATTGTGTTTTCCATCAAACTCTCCTGCTGCTCTTCAATCCAGTCTTAACAGCAAAGGCTAAGCTTTGAACACTTGCTGTTCTGGTGCACTAGAAGGCAATGTGCACCTTTTACTCAGTAGATGGGAGAGAGAAGAAGTCTAGCTGTTCACTCACAACAGCACAAACCATCATGGAAAAGAGGTGATCAAATCTCAAGGTACATAACATATCATGAAATTACAATAAAATACAGAACTTATCATGCAGTAACTTGTTGGTGTTCCTTGATAATAATAATATTAATAATAATAATAATCATCATCATCATCATCATCATCCTGATCATCATCATCATAATAATCTTAAGTGTCCAGGTTATAGTATTTCAATCTACTGTGTTATTTCCGTATAACATGACCACAATTAGTAATATGTTTTTCTAATAATTAATATTGATTGAAAACACCTGGGGGTGACTTACATTAAAATTCAAAGGTTTTTCTTTCTCCTGTAAATGTATCATTTTGGCGATACAAGGTTTTGTTCAGACAGCATCAATTAATCATGCAATCTACATAATCCTCATATATAAACACCATATAAATACATATAAACACCATTCTTATATGATAAGCAGCTCTCACCTCGTATGTGTAATTGGGGCATGAAACGAGTGCAAAGATCCATGTGAAAGGATTCTTGGTTGGATATGGAATCTTCTTGGTCTTAGAACCTTGGACATAAAACAAACAGTGATATCTTGCAGCTTTTTGTGGCCTTTGATTGCAGGATGTAATTGTAGGAACTTACCAGGAGGCTTGAGATTGCGGAGAGTGATGTGAATGGAGAAGCTCCCCAGCTGGCAGAACTGTGATAAATCAAAGAAATACATGGCGGGAAAGACCAGTCAGTCTAAACGGAAAACAAAGGGAATCAGTAAGCAAAGCAATGCTCACCACAAAAATCCCAAGCGCTGTCTTCACTTGCTGCTCCCCGTAGTCTAAAAACACAGAGATTTGCGTCGTTTCACTGAGAACGTTGCAGAAATGGCCTTTGACTGGAAGCCAAAGAGGCCAGAATTAAACATATCAGGAATTCTTACTTACATGGTGGTGTGTAGAGTGGATGGTTTATGTAGTAGGCCATCCACACTGCAAAGCACCAGTAGTACAAACAGTTCTGAAAGAGAAACAGTCATAATTCAGGTATGTCGGCCTTTCTGCTCATTATACTAAGGCATTAGGTGGTTGAGTAGCAGAACTTTGGTTTTTGCTCTACATAACTCACCTGACACAACAGCTCCACCTCATAGACACCTGTAGCCCATTTGCAAATGCACATGTTAAGTTAGCCATCCCCTAGCCCTTCATCAGTGGTCGGTTTCTGACCACAGAGCTTTTTTTGGGGGGTGGTCGTGCACCCTCAACCTCAACAGTGACACTGATGTGTGTAAAAACCCAGCAACACTGCTGTGCCTGAAACACTCATACTACTATACACTCATACACACGTCTACTACCATGTCACTGTGCTGAGAATGATCTGCCACCCACACATCTGCTCAACAGCAGCCTTATGGTCAGACAATAACTAAGAATGAATGAGGTAGAGGAGGCAGATAAAAAGACTGCCAGATGGGCCACAGTCAGTAACTGGACTAGGACTAAGTCCAATACTAATTTCCACAGCAATGAAAAACCAATCGAAGTTGCACACACCACACAGAGTTATTCCTCTAGTTATCCACATTGGCAGCTCATATTTGTGATACACTGCACTGTTCTCACTATAAAGCCACACGAAAGTAAAATTCACATATTTGCAGCCTTTGTATCCTGTTTGTGTGCTTTCCCAGCTGTCACTGAAGTTTCCTTTTCTATATTAATGCATTTGTCCTTTATCTGTCTGTCTAGGGTTATGTCAATCTAGAGCTTTTTCATGTGTTGTGTGTATCTTAAGCCTTTGAAAATGAAAGTTTTATAGCCTACTTGATGTCTCACTCATCCTGACCTAGAAGCTTATGACAAGGCGCCACTCAGTCTCTCCTCCTGATCCCTGAGAATAAACTTATGAAGTTATGTTGTCTGTTTGAGGAAAAATAGATATTCAAATACAAATTGAGGGAAAGGTCCCTGTTTAGTTGCTTCACTCACACTGCCAAGCTATTCTTCACTAACTAGGGATGCAGCACTGGTCTGCCTCAGGGTGGCACTGTAGCAAATTGGTTCACTCGGTTGGTCCTTCATAGTCTGGCAATTGTAACAAACAACTCTAAACAACTTTACAGCATGACACAGCATATTTGTAAATCTGAACGCTTGCCCAGTTTCGCAAGAGGTTGGTTGAAAGAGTGAATTGATACTCATTTCTCAAACTAAAAACACAAAAGGAAATGTGTAAGATCTCACTTAATGTGTGGAAGACCCCATTAACAATGAGAAAAGAGCATTTCCAAAAGAGGAATTTGTTGCCAGTGAAGCGAGCATCAGCGCCGCTATGGCAAGTGAGTTAGCAGTCAGACAACGCTCGAGTAGCCAGCCAACATGGGACCCCCCAGATAGTAGGAGGTATTTCACGCACTGAATCTATCTCTGTAGATCACAGCAGGCTAAGGAAGAAAAAACAGTGGCAAAAGCAGTCATTTTACAAGCCGTTGGGATTAGCTGGCTAGTCCAGGCAGCTGTTAACGGCGAGAACCGTAATTGTTGACAGGGCTCAGGAAACGAATAAAGTGAAACACTGCCAACCTTGGGTGGGTCCAGTTAACCATCTCCTGTTTCCTTTCGTGCCCACTGATCCAGTGAAAGCAATGGTTTGAAAGTACGTTTTTGAATGTGATCATGTGATGCATTTGACTGGCTGTTTGCTGAAATTTATTCCATGAAGTTGAGACACTTGCAGTGATTGCAGTTGAGTGTCAAGGGAGTTGCAGGACACAATTCATGCACAATTTAGTTTCATGTAGGTTTCAAGCACCTAAAGATGCACCGTGTAAAGTTAGCCTAAGGCCTCCTGAGAAAACTGTTTAAAATCATTTAAACTTATTCATCTGGACAGTAACAGCATAACATCAGAATAAACACAAGCACACCTAAACACAATAAAAATGCTGCCACACCTTGAAAATGTTGCGCAGTGGCATGGTGCCCTGGCAGAAGCGATGGACAAACAGTGTTTCTAGGATCCTCTTCACGTAATGGAAGGAGTGACACAGGCATGCTAGGCTGGGGAGAATGAACAGAGGAGTGAACGAAAAGCTATCGCAGAAGAATGGAAGCATGCAGTTCTAAGAGGTCAGTTCAGAATAGCTTTATCCTTCAGAGAGCACAGTTCATACAGTACAGTTCCACTGACATTCAGAGAGATAATACACTCACCGGCCACTTTATTAGGTACACCTTGCTAGTAAAAGGTCGGACCCCCTTTTGCCTTCAGAACTGCTTTAATTCTTCATGGCACACTTTCAACAAGGTGTTAGAAACGTTCCTCAGAGATTTTGGTTGGTTATTTGAGTTACTGTTGCCTTTCTATCATCTCGAACCAGTCTGCCCATTCTCCTCTGACCTCTCACATCAACAAGACATTTTCGTCCACACAACTGACCGCTCACTGGATATTTTCTCTTTTTGGGACTCTCTGTAAAACCTAGAGATGGTTGTGCGTGAAAATCCCAGTAGATTAGCAGTTTCTGAAATACTCAGACCAGCCCGTCTGGCACCAACAAACACGCCACATTCAAAGTCCCTTAAATCCCCTTTCTTCCCCATTCTGATGCTCGGTTTGCACTTCAGTGAGTTGTCTTGACCACCTCTACATGCCTAAATGCATTGAGTTGCGGCCGTGTGATTGGCTGATTAGCTATTTGTGTTAACAAGCAATTGAACCTAATAAAGTGTACCTAATAAAGTGTCCGGTGAGTGTATATGCACAGTAAAATGCATCGGCTTTGTGACAGCAGTGATTTACACTCAAATTTCCTAATATAGGCATGAAAACACTACTTCAGAGCTTTATGATGTCATTTGGCATGATCACATGGTATGTTATCACTGTTTTGAGTGGCTGTTACTTTGAATGGGTTTAAATGTGTTAGTTTTAAATGGAGGTTTTACATTCACAGTTCCATTTAGTAGAGTGTCTGGATGAATTTGCTGGGATACTCACTGCACGACCCAGTGTTTGCTGGTTGTGAAGTCGTATTTGGGGGCGTAGATGAAAGGCACTCTGAAATAGAACATCAGATAGATGAAGAGCGGCCCAATGCACTCAGTGAGGAACACCTGGAGAGATGGAAAGAGATGAGAAAGGTATGGAAGCTTCTGCCACTGAGGAAAAAAATGTATACCTACTTAGTAAGTTATATCAGTGAGAAAGTTTCCCATAATTATGACTTAGTATCTCATAATTACTTTTTAGTATCTCATAATTATGACCTCCTATCATAATAATGACTTAGTATCACATTATTATGACTTAATATCTCTTAATCACTATTTAGTATCTCATAATTATGACCTCCTATCATAATAATGACTTAGTATCACATTATTATGACTTAATATCTCTTAATTACTATTTAGTATCTCATAATTATGACCTCCTATCATAATAATGACTTAGTATCACATTATTATGACTTAATATCTCTTAATTATGATTTAGTATCTGATAGTATATGATTTATTCTCGTGAAATGTGAAATATGTGAAGTCACTATGATGCTCTCACAAAACTCCGCCGGGACCCCTGAAGAGAACTTTCAGCCCTGCAGCCACAACCCCACTCAACCCCTATGTAATTCATTCTTTCTGAACAAGTCTTTTGGGTGAGCGAACTGAACTGATTCCTTACCTTGAAAGATTTGTAATGGTCAGCAAACTCACACTATTCTGTTATCTATGAAAATGAATAAGAGTATGATGTAGCTGCTGCTACTATTTTTAGCTCTACAACACACCTCTAAAATGTTTTGAGGCAAGACTGAAATGATTTAGACGTGTAGTTTGCACAGTGCTAACCTGATAACTACAAGCTTCCGCTGACTGTTAGTTACATTAGCCCAAAGAAGGAAACTTCTGACACCAAAAACTGATCAACTAAAGAGAGCAAGAAGGGGAATGTAGGGATTTACCATCACTTTAAGGGCATCAAATGTATTTTACATGCCACGTACATTAACATACAGTCAACAAAGTGCTATTGGACAAGTTTTGCTATGTAGTCTAATCGGTGGTTGGATAGAAACAGTTTCAAACTGTAGCTAGCAGAACTGTTTAGTCAGTCTGTTATAGCAGTCCATTATGTTTACTTGCTATCCATTGTTTCTGAAATACTGAATATCCATTGTCCACTGGTCCTGTACCTGTCCAGAATCAGGAAACGTGCAGACAGCGGCCTTGTCCCAAATGGTGCACTAAGCCCTGCAGTCCTACTCAAAGCTCTCACTGATGCCAACAGTGTACGGCCAGAGAGGGCAAGAGACCTTTGGGGTGCCAAGTTTAGAAGTGGACATTTGAGATTGGCTATATAAGTGTTGTAGCCAGCTAAATGATGATATCAGTCTTCCTTGTTTTGTTTTTTTTATTTTTGAATGAGCTAATATGCTCAAATACAGTGGATGAGTATAGATTACAAGCACAAACTTAAATTAATCTGAATGCTCTTCTCCACCATGTTGGTCAGGTGGCTATAAACAAACCCCTCCACTCTGCATGACATTCGCCTGCATCTTAAGGGATTTCATCAATGCTGAATCTGCATTGCCAGGGTCGTCACCAAAGGCCAAAGTAAGAGCACATAGAGAGCAACTCTCCAGAGTGTGAAATGGGACACCCAATGACAAGGGGGACACGGGCCAGGGACTCTACTCTAACGGGGGGCTGGATGAACTGCAGGATGTTGCTTTTTTTTTCCAAGTCTGAACTTTAACTATAAGTGATACTTTTTTTTGATCCCACAACCGGGGAAATTCCACCTCCGCATTTAACCAATCCGTGAAGTGAAACACCACATACACACTCAGTCATGGACTTTCGGCACAGGGCCAGATCCCTAACCTCCAGCCCACGACTGCCCCCACTTTATATGACATAAAGTCATTTGCGTATAAACATAGTCAATGTTTATTAGCAATTTATTAGCAATTAGCAGTTTGTCACCACAAACCACAACTATTACTAGTACCACTAATAATAAAGCAATTATAATTAAAATAAAACTACCACTACTTATACTACTACTACTATTAATACTACTACTACTACTACTACTACTACTACTACTAATAATAATAATAATAATAATAATAATACTAGTATACATTCATAGCAGTTAATAAATATTTTGTGTTTAATTAAATTGATTAAACTTAAGTAGTTGTGGGTAAAGTGTTGGCAAAATACTCAAATTTGTGTTTTCATTGGATTTGTTTGATAATTCCATTAATTTCCTCATTCTGACACAGTGTCTACCACATTTCATGAATGAAGGTAGATTTAACAAACTATTGGTCTAAATTGCAACGATAGCTAAGCTGGTCACATTTAAATGACAGCCACGCCTGTTTAGTGTGCAGTGTTCACGGTGCTTCAGATTTTGAATGATTCGTCTTGTATGCAGCTGTATGCTTTTGCTATTTAGCAAGAAGCTTGAGTCTTTTTACAATGTAAGCATCATTATATTGCTTTTGTTAGGTATCCAGCCACAAACAAATCTACTCATCAGACGAATATATTTACATTACAAAAATGCAGGCTGGATGTGATGTGCCAAATGAAGCTGTCTGGTGTTTGAGACTCTTGTCCTCGCAGGCACATGTTACTTTGTGAGATGGCTGTCAATGTTTATGCATGATAGAATTCAAGTATGGGTGCCTGCTTTGTATGGTGAGCTACCTTGTCACTGGACCCAGATCCACTGCATGTGCCAATAAAACCTGATTCTGACTCTGATTAAATGAATCATTTCAGTGATCCCCATCAAAAGATTCACATCTTTGAAAAGAACCGCAATGCCCAACACTACACCCCACAAAACAGACTTCAGGGCCTGCAGTAGTGCCCCTACATAGGACACACAGGGACAGGCAGTAAGTGAGCAGGAGGTTAAGGGGATCAACACCTGGTGGGAAAACGGGGTCATGGAGATTAGATGTACTCAGAAAGAGGATATGTTGCTAGAGGACGGCAAATCTTCTGTACAGTAAAAACTCCCATACATACACTGTTAAGCTCAGTGGTCTAGGTCCCTCTTGGTGTGTATATGCTTTGAAACACCTTTTCTTACATTTTGTTTAATTGTAATTTAATTAATTAATTTCATTAATTTAATTCATTTAAATTTAATTTCATTAATTAAAATGGTAAACTCTTTTTTGCCATTTGTCAGACAGAAGGGCAGTCTCAAACCTGTCATAAATCACATGTAAGTGTAACGCATTACGTTGCTACACTATATTGCCAAAAGCATTCGCTCATCTACCTTCACACGGATATGAACTTGTGTGACATCCCATTCTTAATCCATAGGGTTTACTATGATGTCAACCCAACCTTTGCAGCTGTAACAGCTTCAACTCTTCTGGGAAGGCTTTCCACAAGGTTTAAGAGTGTGTTTATGGGAATTTCTGATCATTCTTCCAGAAGTGCATTTGTGAGGTCAGACACTGATGTTGGATGAGAAGGCCTGGCTCCCAGTCTCGGCTCGGATTCATCCCAAAGGTGTTCTATCAGGTTGAGGTCAGGACTCTGTGCAGACCAGTCAAGTTCTTCCACATCAAACTCACTCATCCATGTCTTTATGGACCTTGCTTTGTGCCCTGGTGTGCAGTCAGGTGTTTGAACAGGAAGGGGCCGTCGCCAAACTATTCTCACAAAGTTGGGAGCATGAAATTGTCCAAAATCTCTCGGTGCTGAAGTATTAAGAGTTCCTTTCACTGGAACTAAGGGGCCGAGCCCAACTCCTGAAAAACAACCCCACATCATGATCCTCCTCCACCAAACTTTAGACTTGGCACAATGCAGTCAGACAAGTACCGTTCTCCTGGCAACCAAACCCAGACTTGTCCATCAGATTGCTAGATGGAGAAGCGTGATTCATCAGTCCAGAGAACACGTCTCCACTGCTTTTCCAGTGTCCAGAGTCCAGCGGCGGCGCTTTACACCACTGCATTCGATGCTTTGCATTGCGCTCGGTGATGTAAGGCTTGGATACAGCTGCTCGACCATGAAAACCCATTCCATGAAGCTCTCTATGCTGTTCCTGAGCTGATCTGAAGGCCACATGAAGTTTAGAGGTCTGTGGTGATTGACTCTGCAGAAAGTTGGTGACTTCTGCGCACTATGTGCCTCAGCATCCGCTGACCCCGCTCTGTCATTTTAAGTTCTTGTCATTCCCAATCACTTCAACTTTGTTATAATCCCACTGACAGTTGACTGTGGAATATTTAGTAGTGAGGAAATTTCACGACTGGACTGGGTTGCACAGGTGGTGTCCAATCACAGTACCACGCTGGAATTCACTGAGCTCCTGAGAGCGACTCATTCTTTTACAAATGTCTGTAGAAGCAGTCTACAGGCCTAGGTGCTTGGTTTTATACACCTGTGGCCATGGACGTTATTGGAACACCTGCATTCAATGATTTGGAATGGGTGACTGAATACTTTTGGCAATGTAGTGTATATTCATACAAGCAGTATTGGGCAATAGTCTCAGGCAGCAAAGAATTTGAAACTGTCTCATCAGTAATTTTGTTTTTGGCACTCAAAACACTATATAACATTAGAATAAATGCAAATAACCTTAAATTCAGTAAAACATAGTGAGACTGGCTTGTTTTCAGTAAAGTTGTAATATGTTGGTTAGAATGAGTGCCATTAGAAGAGCACTGTTTTGGTTCCTGACATATCACTGCACTCCAGCCATTACAGGGATTTGTTAAATTCCATAATTTAACTTAATTGCAGTACAGAAACTATGTATTGGATGTTTCAGTCTTGTTAGGCCAGATATGATCTCATAACAAGAATTTACTTTTGGTGCTGGATTGGAAACAAGACCCACTCCACTCTAAAACCCAGCAACGTCCTCTAGTCTGTGCTTTTAAGCGAGATGGAGAAACACTGATGTTATCTAATGGAACTGTACTTTATTTCTTACTAATTGTCCCTTGTAAATGGTAATGTTTATTTTATGGCATGTAATCTGTTCTCTGCATCCGTGACACATATCTTTATGCTTAAAGACCCAGGGAAGCTAAGTCTGTGTATTCTGTCTAACTAGGTTAATCTTCTTCTTGCAGGTAAACAGTAGACATGTACTAAATATACCCTTTGACCAATATGGCCAATAACTGACCGATATATTTCAGCATATTTAATTCTTGTCAGCATAAACTGAGCGGTCCTTGGGTAATCTTGGGTAATGCATCCGTAAGCATTCCCCTGACCAATCACAAGGCTGATGTCTCTTGCCCCTCCCACACGAAACAGTTTCAGAGTCAGAGAAACTTAGCAAGCTAAAGCTAACCCAGCAAAAGCAAAGTTAGCAAATTAGACCACATGTCTGTTGCTGTCTGTCGCCCTTTAATTCGTTTATCCACATGCCAAAGTTGTTTGTATGTCCGTTTCATCATTCGTTGCTGCGTCATTCTGTTTGCTCATCTGTCCGTCCGGCTGTGTGACCATCTGTTCGTCCATGACATTTTTCGTCCAGTTACCATCACATAAAAACCGGATAACAACTTGATTTTCTGTATGAGGGGTCGAGCAGGCTATGAGCCTTTGACAGAGAGCTGTCAATCCAGCTGCTCTTTAGCCACGCCCACACAGTTCTCCCATAGGTCTCATCAGTGTTTTTAAGCCATGTTTTATTATATTTTATCTTATATTTTTCATTCGAGCTTTGCTTGATGTTTATTATAAAACTCAACTTTAGTATCACAAACCTTTTATATATGTATATTACTATAGTATCTGCGTTCCCTGGGATGTTAATAGGAGTTTCTGGGGGGCTTTTCGGCCCTGCTAACTTACCATCCATGAGCTAATGACAGGCTTGTTGTCCATTAGACAATTTTGACCATCTCACCATTGCCCCCTACTTTGAGCTCCATCTTAACAAAGCATTGGATTGGTGTAGAAATTCCACTCTCAGATTGTTCCCACTTGTAAAAAGTCACTTTCCCACCCACAATTAGCCCAAAATTTCCTATGGCTGTCCCCAGACGTTCTCATTACGAGGTCATGTCTGGCCCATTAGACTAGAAATGGTTTAGCTAACTCACTCACATACATTTGCACAGTAATCTAGTGAATATCCTTAAATGATTAATACAGATACATACATATGTATTAAGTTATTATTATATAATAATAATAGCGTATAACCATGCTGCTTGGTGAACCAGTCTCATTTCCACCAGTTAGAGTAAGTAGGGTTTCAGATTGTGGGTGTATGCATGACTGTCTGTGTGTTTTTAGGGTCAAGTGTTTCTGTGCTCCACTCACGGTTCTCCAGCTGATCTGTGATCCCAGGTCTCTGAAGTAGAAAGTTGCTGTGGTTCCCACTGGAAGCTGGTGGAGCACGTCTTCATCTTTCAAGGGTTTTCCCTCTGAAATCACACAGTGAAATAAAGCACCACTAACGCGGCTCTATAACACAGACACAGTTTCCACTTTTCACAATTCAGTTTTGTCACTGCACTTTCACAGTTAGCCAGAAGAACACTGCATTTAAATATGCTTACTGCATTTCACGGAAGTACTTTATTAGATTTGACTGTAGATCTGAATACTGTACCAATCAAATACTGTATAGCATGCCTGTTCTGGTTGCTACCTCAGTGACTGCTATGCTCATATATACTAGGCTATCTGCTAATCTGCATAGTATGTTACATCCTCCTTTGCAGTCCACATACTCTCAGTACCGTGTACTGCCTGTGTTCTGTTTGGTATTTATTTGTCTTTCGTTTATATATTGTACTGTGTTGTCTGCACTGTGTTTATTGTATTGTCTTGCACTTGTGTTCCTGTGTTGGTCCTGGAGGAATGTTGTTTTGTCTCACTGTGTACTTGTTTACAGCTGATATGACATTAAGGCTAACCTGGCTTGTCAAAAAAAAGTTGTGGGGAAATCTTTAAATAATGCAGGTCAAGTATTACTGCTGTCATAATCAGGATATATCCACAAATAAATATATATCCACAGTACTACATCACTGCTAAATAGAGAGCCCATAGTTACACTGCACCCATTTCCATTGCTGTACAACAGCCAGCATTTCTGTTTTATACTAAAACCATTTTCAGGGTTAGAAAGAAAGTTATCTGTTTCCATGGTTACACTACACTTATTTCCATCGTTACACTGCACCTATTTCTGTGGTTATGCTACACCCACTTCCATAGTTCTGCTACGTCTGTTTCCATGGTTACACTACACTCATTTTCATGGTTATGTCAAGTCTGTTTCCATGGTCACAGTACACTCATTTCCATGGTCACACTGCACCTATTTCCATGGTTAGGCTACACCCATTTTTCTGGTTATGCTACACTAATTTCCATGGTTACAATGCATCCATTTCCATAGTTACACTAAGCCCATTTCCATGGTTACACTGCATTTCCATAGTTACACAACAGCCATTTCCAGTTTTATACTACACCCATTTAATGATTATTCTACACCCAGTTCCATGGTTACGCTTAAATCTTTCTCATGGTTAAATCTGTTTCACTGTAACACTATACCTATTTCTAAAGGTACACTGCTACACCCATTTTCAAAGCAATACTCTAAGCCAATTTCCATGATTACACCATATCAAATTCCACCTTTAAACTGCCCCCATTTCCATGGTTACACTATACTAATGTCCGTGGTGACACTACACAGAGTACACAGAGTAGTAAAATGAGCTGACTTAGTTAGCTGACGTTAGCAGATTGTTGCCATACCAAACTCGGTCTGTGCTTCAAGCTCCTATTACTAAAGTCATAAAACACCTACATTAAGAATGATTCTATACGTATATGAGATTGTGTCAACAATACAGTGTGACAAACAGCCCTACACAGATAATGTGCAACTTCATGATCCCCCCTCCTGCACTTCTGAAACTAAAACTGCCCCCTTGTACTCAGCTCCTTATAAACCAGCGCAACACATGAGGACATATTCACAAGCAGCACTAAGAAACAGGATCCACTCACTGGGGTCCAGGCACAGCGACTGTCTGGCAGGATACCAACGCTGATCTGGAGAAACAGAGAGAACATGGAATAGAATGTAACACAGACACACTGCCAAGCAGCTTAGCATCGTCACAAAAGGTTTTCAATTCCAACTCAGAGAAGTCACTTGCTTGATTTGTGGAACATAGACTTTATGTCCAAAATGGTGGCAGAAGGTTCAACCTGCAAAGAGAGCGTAATGTTTACAGATAGTCCCAGTACTGTGCAGAACTCAAAGACCACCCTTCATTCATACAGTGTCCACTCTTTACCACAGCGTCCACTCTCTTAGTGAGGCTTGCTGTCAATTTTTTCTAAGAAATCTAAGGAGATACTTTTCCACACCTCCAAAGTTCAGTCTTAGTCCATAAAACCAAATTCTCTTCATTTTCGTCCTTGTCTTGACAGGTACACATCCTTAGACTCATAGTGCTGAGTTGACTTCTCACAGTGGAAGGATGGACAGTAACACCAGTGGAACTTCAAACTTTAGGTTTGAAAAATCTTGTTTTTTCATATTTACCATTAACTTTCCCCATTTCTGTGCAACTGAACTATGCTATGTCTAATATTTTCCAGAAGTATCTCCTGAAAAAGGGTGGACTCATGGTACTGTAGATTGTATGTCCAATATGGATCAAATACTAATGTTTTTGTAACAAATATAGTCCATGTATACCAACTATATAAGCCCTCATGACCACCTGTTCAGTCTCAGGTGCACCACATCAGGTGTGATCACATCAGTCGAAATACACATTTTTGGGAAAAAACTGATTTGGAGATTTGGATTTCAGTCCCTTTCTAGAAGTGCCAAGTAAACGTCTAACAATACTTAACAATAAACTTACACTTTAAAAGCTCACGCAAGACACTGACACACTGGAATGCATGGCCATGCACAGTACCTTGTCCAGCAGCAGCAGTTTCTCCTTGTTTTTGGCGTCCAGGATCTCCACCTCAAAGTAAACAATTCGTTTAGCCTTTTTGGGCACTTTGGACCTGCTTTTAGCCGGGGCAGGTGCTGGAGAGGCGTCAGCCTTGCCCCCCTTTGCCTCTAAAGCCAAAACATCCATTACTGCCCCTCAAAAATAACTCTAGAAGTCCACACTGCAGGTGGCTGCAAGTTTAAACCAGAACCCTTCCAAACTGTATCTCTGTTGTGGCCTTCTTACACTGGAAGGTTTTGGAGCTCTCCCTGATTTTTCTCTCGAGGCCTCTGTCTTCCCCTTTCAGTCCAGGCAGGTGTGTTAAGTCGAACGTCCGGCCATGAAGTGAACGGAAAATGTCTCCTGCCCCCTTACACTTGGGGGGCTGCTTGCTCTCTCCAGTGCCTGTGGGTCCACCAGAAAACCTCTGAAGGTGAAACTTGAGAGCACCAAGGCATAATCTATGACATGATTTTCACTTGGCTAAATATACAACCCCCCTGCTTCTCTGCACTTCTGCAAGCCCGGACACCCTGCAGATCCCAGAGCAGTCCAGCAGAAGTGGCCCTCATGACTCTCCTGCTCAGAGACTAGTCTTTGGGCCAGAGAGAGAGAGAGAGAGCTGGCCGCATACCAAAGTAGCACAGGACGTTTCTCCACCAGCCTGCTAATGTCACTTGATCTGTATCATTCTACCACTGGACTTGAGTGAATACTGTAGATTGACTCAAGTAATAAAACAGCACAAGCCATTTGCTTGTAAACGATCTACATTCTACACTGTTCTTGCAGTTTCCTTCTTGCCCTGAGCTCCACTTACAATATTTGGCTGGTTTTATGTACTAAATATAATAATTCATTTGTAGAATTCCCTTAGAATTAAACAGACCGCTTTTGTTATTATGCCATTAAAACATGTTGTTGAGCTCTGTGCAGATTGGTTGCCCTGTGTTGCGCCTCGTTCAAAAACCAGTCCAGGCCGAAACACTCCTTATAACTTCTGTGTGAGTGGGTGGAGCTAAACTGCTGTGGGCTGAACTTATATGTAAATGTGTTGTTTTTTGTCATAAAAACAATGAATTTCAAATGGTCTGACTTTGCTTCATTATTTTGGTTGCATTGACGCAGGAGTGAACGGTATCTTTTTAAACTTTTAACAGTCATTACATACAACATCAAACTTAAAAAAATTAGCATAATTCAGTTATTATTTATAACATGAGTACAAACGCTGGGGTCCAGTATAAAATTGCTTTGGCTAAACCCAAAAATTTAGCCCTCGCTACATCTGCTGTAAACATTTCTACTTTTCTCTTACAGAGACACCATCTAAAGCAAGATTTCCTGGTTTCATGCCTTAAAATCTCAGGCTTATTATTAAACAACTACAGGAACTTCAGTGCAAATTGATTGAGCTATTCTTAGGTTATAAAAGTGTGTAATAAAACCTTGGGCCTAGAATATGATGATGTATCTTGATGGTGGAAGTACAAGACTATAGGCGCTTTGGGGTGGATACTTTGGGGTGGGCTGTTTGATTTTTTTCATTAGTTGGCTGAATCATTCAATTAATGAAGAAAAAGGTTAAACGACCAATGGAGCTTTGTGCTTAACACTAGATCAGCCACTAGGTTGCAGTCAGGATTGGATGAGCATTGCAGTGCTTCCCAGTGATTGCATAACACATACTGTGTATTGTAGTGAAAGAACAGCAAAATACACAAATACACACATTCTATCAAACTACTGGGGCTTAAGGGTGCAATGCACTACTGCAAAATATTACATAACAAATAATGTATTCCATGTTCATTTTAAGGGGAATGAAAGTGGATAAATGAAAAATGAAAGGAACTATGACAAAGTCTTTCTAAATGATAATTAATACACACACACACACACACACACACACACACACACATATATATATATATATATATATATATATATAGTATCTGTACATTTTAAATGAAATGTAATGAATTTTTAGGAATGAATTTAATGAATTTTCATTCATATTTATGCAGAAAATGTCAGGTGGCGTAACCACACATTAATTAAAATATTATATTTTAGCTATTTACCACTACTGAAAACATGGATAAACAAGTCTTTGTATTTGGACACGTGTAGACCATTTTTCCCGGAATTCAATGTTATATTTCTGTTTCTCTAATAAATTATTATTATAACCCATTTCCATGTTTATCTAAGCTTGACTCAAAAATAACAGTTTCTTTACCATTTTCTTGAACATGGGGTCTTCTTCATGATGCAGGAGTCTACCCACTCTTTTTTAAAGGTATGTCAGAATACAAGTCTTTTGTTCTCGCTTGTGCTGCGTGTCACTTTAAGGAATCAGAATTAAAAGAAAAGGTTTCTGTAACTGGTTAATTATTTTTAAAGTTGCCCTATTTTTAAATATGTTATGATTTGAAAGAAAGGTTTCACAGTTTCATAAGATCAAACCCAACTATTTCATTTAGAATTCTTTATAACTAAATTACATTTTTAATAGTTGACTTACTCTGCATATATGGTTGGATGGTTGCACCAGCTGAGATTTTTGACTTTAGGAGGCCTGAATGAATTTTGATAAAGGAGGTAATAGTTTATAGGGAAATATTATGAACAGAAATGCTCTTGATATCACTGACCCATATAAAATCCTGCTCCTTGGTTTCCTTGAGTGCATGTTGTTCAAGATATTATGTTATGTCGGAAATATGCCCAGTTTATACCTATGAAACCCCAGGCTTATTCCATGCAAATTCTACATAAACTGCATTATTCTTAGGTTACAAAATTGTGTAGTAAATATCAGGTTAAAATTGTTTTTTAAAAATAAAATCAAAACAGATCTTTTAATATCCCGTTGTGAAACATACAACTGATTTCCAGTTACATTATGGTTGGCATCAAATACTGTCCTGTTTATTCAGATTTGATTTACCTTTTGGCTCCAACAAGTCAGATTTTCTCACTTTAAAGAAAAGCACTGTTTGAAATGTCCTTGCTCTGGTAGGAGTAATGATCCTTCAAAATCATTGTATTTCCTGATCCATTGCCACTCTCCGCTGGGTCCTAGGGTCCTACCCACCTACACTGGGATCATATGAAGGGTTTAGAGTATTTTTGGCATGTTACTGCTCATCGGTTACACGTCCTCTAGCATGCAAAGCTTCTGATGGGGCAGTGCAGCCACACTGCTGCACCCTCCAGTTTACCCACAACCACGTCAGCAATTTAACCTGGTATTCTGCAAACACTTCACTCAGAGTGGTCTCCCAGGGGTCTTTGACATTAAGGCCAATATTAGTACAGTATAATTCTAATTTATAGTTGTCCATCAGTGTCGAGCAGATAAAGCAAACACAGCAATAGGCAAAGTGCCCCGATTAATCCAGTTTATTTAGAGCAGCTGTTTAGCTTTACATCAGCTGTTGTCAGGCCTTGAAGGACCTGCAATAGTGCAAAACAGTGCACAGGCTCAGTTACGAGTATTTACACCTAAATTTAAAATTAAACCATCGAGTATCATTTAGACTTTTGGCTTAAACCCTCCAGTGCAAAGGGTGAACTAAATTACATAGATGTCAAATGTCAGCACTGACCAAAATGACATTTTATTGACTAACTTTGCCTAGCTGTCCTAATAGTGGCGTAACTATGGGCACCCAAAATATATAAATGACTTTCAATCAATAATAAAATTACAATATCATTTGCTTGTTATGTCTCAAACAGGTGGATGTTCTTAAAGCATGATGCTAGCATTTAACGTTAACTTAAATGCTTTTATTGACTACCTGTCCAACTATTTCTTTTGATTACAATCAAAGCAGGGGATCCTGGTGGGGTGGGGTGGGGGGTGGCAGGGTGGTCTGGGATCCTCTAAGTAACCTTTGGTGCCCCTTGAAAGTCCCTGAAAATAAGCCTACTATGAAGTTATGCTGTTCGTTAGGGAAAAGTAGACACATTAAAATACAAATTCAGGGAAAGGTCATTGTTTAGCTGTACCTACACTCAGCAAGCATTGGTCTCTGGTACTCTCAACTCACTAGACATGCACTGATTTGCCTCAGGGTGGTGCTGCAGCAAACTGGTTCATTCAGTTGGGCCTTCATGGCCTACCAACTGTAACTATGGCTAGGATACATCTGAAAAACTTTACAATATGTCATAGTAAATGTGTAAATCTGGAAACTTGTCCAATTTCGCAAAAGTGGTGGAAAGAGTGCTCATTTTTGCTCATTTCTCAAGCTGAAGACACAAGACGGTCAGTTTGTGTAAGACCACATTACGAAAAGTAAAACAGAGCATTTCTGGAAAAGGAATTGGTAAAACAAATATTTTGTTGCTATTTACTGCGATCAACAGTGCTACTATAATGAGTGAGCTAGCAGCCAATCAGCGCTGGAGTAGCCAGCCAACACGTTCCAAGTAATCCCAAACACATTCAGTGATGTTGATGTCTGGAGTCTGGAGTGGACTGTCCATTGTTCTGAAAATACCAGCAGCATCTTTGATTCTTGCTTGATTTGCACATTTTCCTCTTTTTTGTCTATGTCCTTTTCTCAGTAAGAGCTTCTTGACAGCTACACATCCTTTCAGACTCATAGTGCTAAGTCGTCTCAGTGGAAGGATGGACAGAAACACCTGTGAATTTTTTCAGATCTGAACCAACGGTGGAGATTTTGTCCTCTCTCTCAAAGATGAAAGCTCATTTTTCTTTGACATTGTCCTTCCTTCTGCAAGTAGATTATCTTATATCTAATCTTCTCAGAAATATCTCCTGAAAAATGAATAACTTGTATTTGAACAAGAGCCATTCTGTGTGACATCTTTTTGATACATGAATCATGATGATCTTATAAGATTGTTGAATGCTAAAAAATGAATGTATTACATTGCAGGCTGTGAAGGATCTGTTCGAGAAAAGTTACCCTGGATAAGATGTGCTCTGAATAAGATGGAGACAAATAGATATGAGGGCTGTCTGTGCAGTGTTGATGTGAGTGAACTGGTGAGGTAAGCTGTTAAGAAATTGGATCGTTCTCTGAGTCATGGATGTACAATTGTGTCAGTATCTATATTAGTGGCTTAAGTGAGATCCCCCCCACCCCACCTCCCCTCAACCCTGGCACCACCACCATGACCATGGGGTTTTAAGTCAACGGTCTGGAAAGCGTGTCTAACCTAGGAACAGTTGCTTAAAAGTGGGCAAAGCATGATACGTCATTTTCCACTTTTAAATTCCCACACGTCGGAAACATGACTGTCCTACTAATGTGCAAAGGCAAACATCTGAATGGAATATGTGAATGAAATGCTGGCACTACAGAACGTGAATTAGCTTCAGTTCAGTACTTTCTGTCGTTTTATTACTTGGTTTCCAAAGTTTCAGAAAATATAATGACATAAACTAGCATGCAAACTTTAGGATCACTGTTGCAGATAAGTGTATACAATGATTCTATAATGATGCTGCCACTCTACAACTTTCACAGATTTCAACTAATCAGTAGTACAGCTGTAAAATGGGAAAAACTGTGTCCAGGATTATGAACAGAGCAATAGAGGTACTTTTTTATACTTAATAGTATGAATGAATACAACATTGGCACACAATTTAGTGAATCAATCAAATTTGGCATATATTTAACTAAGTACCTCTTTACAACTCATTGTTTTCAAGCTGAAAAGTATGAGGTGAAATAAATTGGCTAGACTAGAAACATTAGCTGTTTATCTCAAAGAGTTTAGATGTTAACTACCTAGGCTTGCGTGTCGGCTAAAGGGCTGCTTACAGAGGAATATGCCAATAACCGAGTGAAATATACTAATAGTTGAATAAAATATGCTAATAACCAAGTAAAATATGCTGAGTGAAATATGCCAATGACTGTGAAAAATCCTAATAACTGAGTGAAATATGCCAGTAACTCAGTCGAATCTGCCCATGGTTAAGCAAAATATCCATTTGTAAACTACGTGGTCTGAATTATTTAGTTCTACATTAATCAAAAGAATAAGCACTTAAGCACACAGGCTAGGAAAAGGTCTGTTCATGTTAGGATATCCAAATCATGTGTCCACTCTTTGGGAGTTTGTATGGATCCATACTCTCAATAAGGCTAATGTTATCCATGTTCTCACTGTAGATGATTCAAAAGTGACTGAGACACTGAGAGTAAAGCTATGCTAAAATTAATAGCTTCAGAAAGTGCTTGATTGAGACAGGTGCCTGTTTAGAATTTAGAATACAAACTTGAAATATATAAAAAAACACATCTTGAAATCCCTTCTGGTGTCTAGCTTATTTCATTCTACATGGTAAGTTATTACTAAATAAAATAACAAAATGTGACAAGTGGTTGAAAACTTTTTCCCAACCAAATGTCTGTCTGCTGTTTCTGTAGAATATGGTCAGTTACACAGACAGTAACTTTAACATGTTTTCATGTACTGAACTAAAACGGTTCAACTTGATCCTGGTGGAGGCTTCAGCACCTGCCCATTGGCCTCTATTATAAGGGCATTTTGAGTCAGCAGGTTTTCTGTTTTTAAATCATGGCAAACTTATACTACAGACACATAAGACAGACAGTAGGCCAAAAAAACAGTGTAATATTCCTTTAAAAGAACCAGGCCTTACCTCACATTGCCTCATTGTGCTGGAAAGGTTAGTTCCTCAATGTATATTCAGCTTCAGATGTGTCTTCTCTAAACTCAGCGGATGGAAAGAGCACAACTTCACTGTGGATACTTGACCCCTCTCATGTGTGACCTCAGACTGACCATGATTTGCTGACCATGCATCTGCAAACTAAGCTTAGAAATCTGTCTATTTATTTTTGTCTATTAGATGCTAGAACACAGCGTAGTGATGACTGTTGCACCTGTCCAAGCATGACATGAAAAGAATTTCACACCGTTTCCTCAATCTTAAACCACACATGCCATCAAGAACAGACAAGACTTTAAATCGAGTGAAAACAAGTGTCAAAAACCAAAGCAACAACGCTATAAGGGGGGCATTTTGTCATGTTTAGCCAGATGCCATATAAAATATATGGGCTCAAGCCCATTTACATGCGACTTAAATAAAACTTAGTTTATCATGTTTGAGATCAGCTAACCCTTCATGCTTTAGTGTTTTCAGATAGTGACTAGGCTTGTAACATTAGCTGAGGTAACAGACGATTGGCATTGACTGGCTTTTGTTGTAAACCTCATCTTCTTTGGATTTTTGTGGTGTTTATATAGTACAGTACTGTAATAGTGCCATTTATTAACCATGTAGGCTAGCAGTGTTTTCTAGTGAAGTGAAATACCCCAGTCGCAGGGGCTGAGTTATAAGCTAGAGGCTGAGTTGAATATCCACTTTTAAACTGTGCATGAGCTTTGAGTGACTTTAAAATTCTACAGTACTCAAACGTTTAGCCCCACACCAACTAGAAATAAAAGAGGAGGTAATGTTAGCATGTCCAGGTCATTAATCCACTCTTTGTTTAGACAATAAGGCCAAGAGCATCTGCGAAGTGCTGTAAATGTAATTTTAACCATACTCTGTATCTCTCTGGAAACGGATATGTCCCTTTTCATTTCATTCACTTTTTAGCGTGGCAAGTCTGAAAAAAGCACAATAAACAGCACTCTGTTTAAGCTCTTGTGTATCTTGTGTCTATTTGCAGCATGTAAACAAAGAAAGCACCCTGGCGAAGTGGAATGACCTCAATGCGAAGTGTGACATTGATTCCCAAACCTTATATGGAAGCACTAAGCGACATAACATCAAAACTAGAGTTTGATATGTTATTTGTTGTGATAAGCAGTAGTCTGAAGTGATACTTACCCCAGCTTCAACAATTTTATAGCTTTTTTATGTTAGTATTCCTCAACAGCCCCTTACTACAATACCCAGCATGCTTTATGCAAACATATCAATCAACCACTTAGCAACCTATGTGGTGTCAACCAGTCATGACTGCTGG
Organism: Pygocentrus nattereri; assembly: GCF_015220715.1. Classification (NCBI taxonomy): domain Eukaryota; kingdom Metazoa; phylum Chordata; class Actinopteri; order Characiformes; family Serrasalmidae; genus Pygocentrus; species Pygocentrus nattereri. Next base: position 9,060,762 of record NC_051211.1, on the reverse strand, counting down.
TCAAGCCATGTGCTAATAAAACCAGCCAAGCAGTGGCGTTGACTGGGTTTGTAATGGTCTTTGGTTCAGCCCAGTGCACTGTAGAATTGTTCTGAGATATCCTCCTCCATATATGTATATAAGGTAAAAATAACATGTAAAATGTGTAACTTTTCAATTTTAATGTAAGAATTTACACATTAACAAAGATTGCACTGATGTGCCAATGTTAACTAGCATGTCTTATGAGCAAAATTATAGAGTGAAAACACTTAGAGAAAACAAACCCAAAAGCCTTGTAACAGGTAGCAGGTTCCACATCAGCCATCTCTTCTACAAGTCTCCTCTTCAATGTCCTGCTAATAAAGCAACTTTTTATCTACTTATTTATGGATTTTTAAATCTAAATAGCCATTCAATAAAATGGCTCTTATTACCTCCAACAGAATTTTAAAGAAAATTTAATTGAACTATTTGCCAACTGTGAAATTAGACTTCTGCATTTGACCCATCCGTGCAGTGAAACACCCACATACATGGACACTAATGAACACACACACTAGGGGGCAGTGAGCACACTTGCCCAGAGCAGTGGGCAGCCCTATCCACGGTGCCCGGGGAGCAATTGGGGGTTAGGTGTCTTGCTCAAGGACACCTCAGTCATGGACTGTCACCCAAGGGGATCAAACTGGCAACCTTCCGGTCACAGGGCTGGTTCCCTAACCTCCAGCCCACAACTGGCCCAATATTATTTAATAAACAACATTAAACACAATGCTACAACACATCATTCCTACTTGGTAATTTTATGAGTGTCAAGATAAACATTTTAGAGATGCACCACCCGACCTGAGCCTGATGGGTTCTGATGAGTTTGAGGGGTAGAGAACGTGCCCCTGTGGTGCAATATACAGTTCAGAGCTGATTACAACATATTCGGGGCTACAGTCCTGGAAGTCCAGGCCAGGTGACACTCCAGCAACCAAGTTAGCATTAGTGTAACTCTTACCTCAGTTGCCTAAACTGTAAAGAACACAGATTTATTCAGTACAAAATGAGCACAAGAGACACGTTTTTTCCCCTTTTGGCCAGAAAAAGAAACCAAACTGAAGTAAGGTATCTAGCCAGGCAGCTACCATGCTAAGTTTAGCTTTTAACGTGTTGTCCGATTGTTGTTGTGATGATTTGATGACAGTTAACACAGATATGCATTCCTCACAGTAACATTAGCTTTTGTCTTCCTTCTCCATTCACCACTCCCTTAATATCCTGCATTTCTACTTTACTAATTATTTTCAAATGATAACTTTACTTACTCGTGTGAAAACACTTCAACTTTTCTTTCACATTCCTTAGCTCCCTATTAGTCAGACAAAGCTACAAAGCCGTTTTGGAATGATTGGCATCCTACCTGGGGCCGGCTTCCCAATCCGGTCCATACTTTGTTCACTTTGACCAGGAGCAAAGTTTAATAAATGAGAAGGTAGAAACAATAACACAATACTTATGTTTATACAGGAAATATATTAAGTACATGAATAAACAAAAACAATGCATAAAAAAAAAAGAAAAAAAAATACGGCTTACTTGTGGGGGCCCCCTGGTGGCCTGGGCGCCTGAGCAACTGCTTATAGAAAGAAACAGCCCTGCACAAACACTTCTCACTTCTGAGCTTTACAGTTTTATTTTGACCAGAGGTATGCCAAGAAGTATGCCAAGACGTATGCCAAGAAGAACAGCCAAGAAGAATGCCAAGAAGAACAGCAGCTGACCAAGGAAACCTTCACTTTCTGTGCTGATAGATGCTGGATGTGCTAAGTTGCTCTGCTGCAGGTCTATAGAGAAGTCAGTATTTGAAGTCCTTAAGTTGTATTTGAGTATCTTTACTTCTTCTTGAACCACAACGTTACTGAAGTAACAAGACTTTTGCTTGAGTGTGTGGGCCAAAGTGAGCAGACTTTCCTCTGTTGGTCCAGTATGTTCATCACAGATCTACATACATAAACATAAAAGCTACCCGGAGCAGTCCATGCAGTCTAGATTAATCTATGTCTGAGGATTATAGCAAAACAAATTTGGCGAAAATCGGTTGAGTAATGAGGACGTTGTGGCCGATTGAATCCTGAGACTGACGATCTCTTAATACAAGTGAACTTGTTCACAAGCGGATCTTGACCGCTCCAACATGGCGTACGTGCAGACGTATCGCCTCAGATAGAGAACAACAGGCGACGCGGCATCTAGGTATGTATATCTACGGCATCCATCTCCCGTGGTAGTAGGTATTAAGCCCTTGTGTAGACACTAGAGGTGTTTTTGAGCCCGCCGCCCGTCAGCGCCGGTCACCGCCTGTACTCCATGAATGTAGGGGGCGCTGGATGTCAGACCGCATCACTCGCTACAACATTTTTAACGAAGAAATGCGGTTTTTCTCGAACTTTCCCTGAGATGGAGGGTTGGGCGCTTACATGACGCGTGAAAAGTTTACATTGCTTTAATTTAATACAGGTGCGAATGTTTGCTGGAAGTGTCAGGAATGCGGCGGAGGCCGCTCGCTGAGGACGAGGCATATTCGCGCGAAGCCGGGGCTCAGTCTTCGTGCCGGACTCGGGCTGCGGGCTCTGGTATTGCCGAAGCAGGACTGCCGGTCAGCGCCCGGATCTCCGGACCCGAAGCTGCCGCTTCTCTCCTGTAAAGCGCTCAGTGAGTGGATGTGTTGAACATGATCTCGGCGGCTTAGCGCTCTGCGGTTTCTGTGGCAGCGGTGTGCTTTAGTAGGGGGCTGTGATGGGTAAAAATTACTACAAGGTCTTGGGCATCCAGAAAGGTGCTTCTGATGATGAGATTAAGAAAGCGTACAGAAAGCAGGCTCTCCGCTTTCACCCGGACAAAAACAAAGCTCCCGGAGCCGAGGATAAGTTTAAGGAGATCGCCGAGGCCTATGACGTGCTGAGCGACTCCAAGAAGAAGGAGATTTATGACCGATACGGAGAAGAGGGTGAGTCCATGTCCACCGCAACACAACACAACACAACTCGACATGACATGGTGTTGGAGAAAGTCCAGACGTGTTGCTTCACTGTAGAGCTGCAGTGGAACTTCTCACTGCGTCCAGCGTCTGTCCGCACACGAGCTGAAGTTTGTTGGGCTCTGCTCTTCTGTTTCTTTTTGGTCTAGAAAATGCTAAAGCTTCAAAAGCGAGAGATGTGAAAAAAGAGCAGTGAAAAATCCTAAAGAGAAATTACGAGCGGCTTTGGAATGAGTAACATACATTTGAGCACCAGCAGAATAATCAAAATTCTAGCTACTTAACTACAAAGAAGTGAGTTAGTTAACATGCACTATATTACCAAAAGTATTCACTCACCCATCCGATTCATTGAATTCAGATGTTCCAATCACTTCCATAAACACACTCCTAAACCTTGTGGAACGCCTTCCCAGAAGTTTTGAAGCTATTGTAGCTGCAAAGGGTGGGTCGAAATCACATTAAACCCTTTGGATTAAGAATGGGATCTCACTGAATTTCATATAAATGTGAAGGCATACGAGCGAGTGCTTTTAGCAATATAGTGTATATGAGTGTGTGTGTGTGTGTGTGTTTATGTACACACATTTAGGTGTGTATATACACATGCACACACATCATATAATATAGGAAATACTAGTAAATAGTAACTTTGCAGGGGAAGGCAAAAACTCGACTTTCAATGTAAGTTAATTTAAAGAGATTTATGATTTTGTAGAAAAGTAGAAAAATAAAACCGTTTGACATTTCTTTGTAGTTGGGTAAAGGTATGACTCCGTGTTGTATTCAGGTGATGTCGGATGGTGAGAGAAATTCTCTATTCCCAGTACCTGTCTTGGGACTCATTGCTTAGCCAATTTGATCAGTACAGTGTACCAGGTTATACCTCTGCCTTCTACTCTGTAGACTAAGGTTCAATCCCCTACCTGGGCAAGCACCCTACACTATACCAATAAGAGTCCTTGGGCAAGACTCCCAACACCACCTTCGCCTACCTGTGTAAAATAATCACATTGTAAGTCGCTCTGGATAAGAGCGTCTGCCAAATGCCATAAATGTAAATGTTTTCCTTGGTCTAATATGTTAACCTGATTGCTCTCAGCAGCTAATTATTAAGTCCTTCATAAGCTGCATCAGGTAGAACCGGGAACTCACAAAAAATGTGCAGGAACTAGGAAACTATGTCTAGGATTAAGAAAAGCCACAAACAGTTTAGAACAGGTTACAAGGCTGTTCTCAGTTGTTTGTTTTGGTATCTGTTTGGATGTTGGACCAGGCTTTTTCAGGGCTGGGTCTCCTGTCCTGATACGGTGAACGGTGAAGTCCATTAACGACATATTAGAAATCTTCCTTAGTTTTGATTTTGATGGTACAACATAAGCTGGTTGTACTGCTGACATCTGTGTCTTAAAACTGCGCTATGTGAGATTTGGGGATTTGGAGACCTCTCTGGTGGATCTGTGTAATTGCATGTGGAAGAACATTTTGTAGCAGTGGTTTAGACACCTTCCCTGAGCAGATGAATCTGATGATTGTGATCGTATTGAAAGACCCAGTAATGATATTCATCAAAAGAATATTATTTTGGTCAAAACATCCAGGCCGATCATCAGCGATGCCTCACTGACAGATACGTAAAAATTATCAAAATATTATTATTTTACTTTGCTTATTTATTTACTTATGTGCCAATGTAGACACAGAGTTTCTTTAAAGATGCAAAGCACTTAATGGACCTGGCTTGTAACTCACTCTCTCATGCACTCTCGTTCATGTTTAGCAGGCTGAAGAGTCTCCACAAGGTGGCACTATTAGCACTCAAATATTTGTTGTGTATCTATGTTTATTTTGCTGTAGGACTTAAAGGCCACTCTGGCGGTGGAGGTGGCAATGGCCCCAGCTACACGTTCCATGGAGACCCACATGCAATGTTTGCAGAGTTCTTCGGTGGCCGTAGTCCGTTTGACCAGTTCTTTGCTCACGGTGACGACGATGATATGGACATTGATGACCCTTTTGCTGCTTTTGGCATGGGGGGTATGGGGGGCTTCCCTAGGTCCTTCAAGTCTCGTGTGGGGGGTCCTCATGGAAGCCGAGAGAAGAAGAAAGACCCTCCGGTCATCCACGAGCTGAAAGTGAGCCTGGAGGAAGTGTTCTCAGGCTGCACCAAAAAGATGAAGATTTCCCGCAAGCGGCTGAACCCGGACGGCTGCTCAATGCGCACCGAAGACAAGATCCTGACGGTGGACATCAAGCGTGGCTGGAAGGAAGGAACCAAGATCACCTTCCCCAGAGAAGGTGACGAGACGCCAACCAACATCCCTGCTGACATTGTATTCGTGGTCAAAGACAAGACACACCCAGTCTTCCGCAGAGACGGCTCCGATGTCATCTACCCTGCAAGGATATCCCTCAGAGACGTGAGTGTCTGTTTTCCAGGGTGGATTCAGTTACATTAAACACCAGTTACTGCTCACTAATCTGTGGGCAAACTGCGCAGCAGCATTAATTAAGTGATTAAAATTAAGTGAGCATTGATATTCTTGCATTGTCTGGATTTATAATTAATATATAGTCACTTTCACTTCAGTAATAATATTTTCAGAGTGAACTGATTTCTTTGGGTGACTGCTTAATCACACTACTGCAGTTATTCCAGGTGCTAGAAGAAAGAAATGGGAACAGTTTTTTTTCCTAATCTTTTATCTAATCTCTCACCCACTGTTTTGTTGATTTTCTAAGATAAAGTTAACACCCCTTCTACAGTAAACACATTTAAATATGGCATTTTTCTGCAAGTGTTACTGCACAATTTCTGTGTATATGCCGAGTTTGCGTACGACAGAATAATAGAGCCCAGGGTGCAGTTGCTGAGTTCTGTGAGTACACATCAGAAATATTTGATGATATAATGCTAATTTAACACTACCACTATTATACTGTATCAGTGTAGATCGTAGAATGAGGTGGACCTATGAAAATGTTTCATCAAAGCTGTTCTTGTGAAGTTTTATCCAACTATCCAAGTTTTATCCAAAATGCAAACAGAAAAAAAAGAGCAGTATTGGTTATGTTTGGTCTCTCTAATGTTTTTGATATATGTGTGCAGTTGGTCAGGAGCCTCCGCCCACAGCACTAAGCAAATAGCATTTTACTCCTAATTCTCATCTCTGAAAGAGGAAATTATACAGATTTACAGCTTCATTTCCAAAAACTTTGGACTGAAATGTACACGAAAGTGTTCTCAAAAGCACATCTTAAATGTTTCCTAATGAAATTCAGCAGCTGCCTGGTGGCTTTTACAAGTGTGTTTTGAGTCAACAGGTTTTTTGGTCTTTTCTAAGTGCAGAGTAATTATTTTCTGTAGTGATACAGATGGAGTAGATAGAGGCTATGCTGGAGTATTGCCTTTATTACATGTGTTTTGCTTCATGAGGATTAATGACTTATTATTTAATTTGAATAAGTATTATTATTTAGAGAGCTTGAAAAATCGCTCTATTGTTATCTCTCATACTTCTTATTCTTCCACACTTTTTGATTAATACAGCCCGAACCGCTTAACGTACGGACTCGATCGGATTGGAAGTTTTTAATAAAATTAAGTTTAAAAATTATGGCGGAATGTTCTAGAACTTCAAATTTTAACTGACATTGATGTCACAGCAGGCTACTCAGTCTCACAGACACACCCGTCATGCAGGGAATCTGCTTTAAAATCCTTAAACTTTCACCTAGAAACTCCATTTCAGGTTTAAATGATAGAGAAACGTGTCCTTTCTGAAACTTCAAAATATCTCATCATTTTATCCATTAGCTTTAGAGTTATGAGCGTTTGTTTGGCACTAGGCACAGAAAACTGCCCCATTCACTCCCATGTAAATTCCTCAAAATCAGATTCTGCTTATTTCAAGATTTTCTCTGTTTAACTTGTCATAACCCAGACATTTTCTTCTCAATATACACAACATTACACCAAAATAATCCTCAAGGAGTCTTATCTCACACCATCTATCCGGTTAAGCGATAGAGTAAACATTTGCCGAGTTATGACTGTTTGTTCAGATGGTGCAAATCGGACTCAAACAAGGCTTCTCCACTAAGAGCTGCATAATAACAGTGACAGTTCATTTGAATGACTCTTCTCCCCTCCCCCTCAAACACATACATCTCTCCCCCTCACACACACACACACACAGGAGGTGTTTTCGAGCACTCTTGCAGCTCATTCAGGAAATGCACATCTAGTTGTAATTATTATTATTATTATGACTATTATTATCCGCCCAATGACTGCTGGGATAGGCTCCAGCACCCCCCCTGCAACCCTGAGGGAGAAGCGGCTTGGAGAATGAATGAATGACTATTATTATTATTATTATTATTATTATTATTTTAATTACTATTATTATAATTATTAGTGGTAGTACTTTTTTTCTGCTTCATCTCCCTCTCTTTAGGCACTGTGTGGCTGCACGATCAGCGCCCCCACACTCGATGGCAGGACCATCACGGTGACGTCCCGTGATGTCATCAAGCCAGGCATGAAGAAGAGGATAGTGGGTGAAGGACTGCCTCTGTCCAAGTGTCCAGAGAAGAGAGGGGACATGGTGCTGGAGTTTGTGGTGAAGTTTCCAGAAAAGCTGAACCCAAACACTCGTGATGCTCTGCTGCAAATCCTCCCGCCATGATTGGAGTGGACCGGTCAGGAAGAACTCTGCTTCAGCACACTAACGTGTAGTACAGCTGAAACTTTTTTTTTTCCCATCACTTCCAGAGTAATAATTTATAAACACCCATGTTCAGTGCCCTTTTCACATCACTGTGAAACCCTTTCATTTGTACAGTAATGGTGGACTTATGCAGAGATATGCGCAGGGTATGCCGTACCTCAGTTTGTGCAGCTACCTTCTTTTCATAGCTCACCATGTCCTGCAACATTATGAACAGTACACTCTTACAAGTAATGGTGCAAAATGGGTCTATAGAGATTTCACGAATAATTATTTAAGGGAGCACAATTGGGAATCGGACAGTTTATTTTTATGAGGTCATTTGAATGCTCCTGTTCCTGTTTGTCAGCATTTATTTTTTTTTTTTTATTTAGTGAAATTACAGTCGTCTCAGTGGAAAGTTACAATGAGCAAATTCGCTTATGATTATAATCCTTTATTAGTCCCACAAATGGGGAAATTCACTTCGCAGACTTCTGGGGTGAGTTCATTTTGGGTTCAAAATCTTTTGTAAACTGACCTGTAAATTCGCACTTTCTACCAACAGCCTTCTAAAAGAGCCTGGCTACTTCCTAATTCAAAAAACATGACTGCAAAATGCTTGAGGGCACCCATGAGCAAGTCCTCAGTAAATGGGGCTGAATGGAGCTAAACATAAATTTAAATAGTTCCTAACCAGCTGTGCAGGAGCTTCCTTCTACTTTCGAAAAGTAAGAAGGATGTATTACATCAAACATGTACAGTATCTTTACCATCTTAACCATATCTTTCTGTTTTTCTACTGCAAACAGGTTTTGGGCCGTGGGACACTAGTGTTACAACTACTGAGTGTTGATTGGTTGGCATTACTGCTACTGAGCACTGATTGGTTGGTGAGCTAATTGGCTTTTTGGCCAAGTAAAGCGTTTCATGCTCACTGATGTCATGAATGTACGTGCTTTTGTGAGTATAACAAGTTTTTCTATATCAGAAATGAGTGTGTTTACATGCGCCCAATAATCTGATCTTACTCAGATTTCTGCAGTTATCTGATTATTGAAATGGTCATGTAAACAGCACACTCCACTTTCTTAGATCAGAGTAAGGTCTAGAAATAGAGAGCTGGCTCAATCAGATTTCTCAGTGCATATGGATGCTTACTACGATTTCTTTAAGTCATGAGCATGTGTAAAATCAGACTGCGATACTGGAAATAAGCAAGCAGGGTTTTACAGCACCTGCGAGGTGACAACAAAACACTTTTGGAGCGACACTAAAACCAACTGCATGCTTGACTAATTGAAGGATTTAAATATTCATCTTTTTGATCAACTTGTCAGGCTCCAAAACACTCAGACTTCAGCTCACCGCCTCAAAAAAATGCACCTGTTTCGGGTCATCAGCTAATTAGCAGGTCCTTCCTGAACTGAATTCAGAGCGTTAGATGAGGGTAAACACTAATCTATGTAGCACTTTGGCCTGGAAGTTTGGCAAATTGACCTGCATATTCTAGTTCAATGTTAAAAACAAAAATACGCAGCATTACGTTCGATTTTTAATGTTACATTTATGTCACGTCTTCTGTGAGTTTATTGGCTGATGACAGCATAAATCGGGTTTTTCCATTATTTAATTACCCAAGTGCATGTAAACACATTGAATTTTCTGCAGTTGTCAGATTAAGTTAAGGTAAACGCACTCACTGATTAAGCTATAATTTTTGCACAGAAGCTCCATATTAACCCATTCATTGTGGAATTGCTCAATAGCGCCCTGTAGTGTTTAACAAACCCGGGAAAACATTATTGAGTGGCTACACTCCCACCAGCAGCCCATCAGATTTGATCACGTTTGTGTCATTACTGTGTGTGGTTAGTGAGTTGTGTGGCTAGTTTGCTTAAAATGACATCCTATATATTCCATCTCACCGACTGCTAAAATGCTTCAATAATATTGTTTAAAGGGACATTTTAAAAAAATAAATTTCTCAGATTTTTTAAAGAAATGAGTTTGATGTACTATGCAAACATTGAAATCGGAAAACATGCCATTGACTCAAATCCATAAATGGTCTCTTTGAATGTAATTGTTTTTGTGATGTTATGAGAATTCGTTTAATTATCTGACACATACGTCCACTTGTTCTGCCTATTGTGGTTTGCCTTCGCCCATTAAAATCAAGGTAATAAGGAGTCCTTAATTTTTTTTTCATTTAGGCACAATACAAGGCAGCCAGTCACAACAGAACACATTTCCATATCAGCTTTAAAAGCACAGTAACAAAAAGCAGCCGGTTTAATTGAAAGACATAGAGGTTGGAAAATTGACATCTAATCAATGGGTGAATTATGACAAAAGTTTGAAGTGGACCTTGGGGGTAAAAAAAAAAAAATTAAACACAAGAAAAATGTAGATTATAGGCTCTATAAGGCTGAATATGAGCATGAGTGTTTGAATACTTTTTCAGAAATATTAAGTATTTCTATATATATAGAAGTATTTATAGTGAAATGCTGTTGGGTCCTAAATTGATGTAAATAGGCAACTTTTTTTTCAAAAATGCCAGTTTGACCCATAAATAAACTTAGGTTGCAACTTTGCCTAACAAAGTACAAGTACTGGAATGTTCTGTGTTCATTTAGGCTCAGTGTGAGCTTTAGGTAAAACTGCCATTGTGCAGTTTGGCTTGAATGATCGGTGAACCTCTACTAAAAACCCTTTGAAGATCCAAGTGTAGATTATAGACCCACAAAAAAAAAAGTCTGTACAGTCCCCAGTCTGTACAGTCCCCAGTCTGTACAGTCCGTATATATGAACATAAGCTGCAAATACAGCCGTTTTTGAAGTTAATGTTTCTGTGATGTCACAAAAACAAACGCATCTCGCTGTCTGTTTAGCATACAGCAGTTTATTTCCACCCATTCATGCAGAAGTTGTAGTGTTTTAGCTTCGACTCCTTTTTGGATAAGGGGAACCAGTCAGAACAGCTCATTTACATAAAGCAGTCTTACATTCAGTAACAAAAGCATGTTTAATTCTAGAGGCTGAGGTTGGAAAATGATCATAACAAATATTACAATTGGAGTTGAGGCAAAAGTAAAATGAAATACACCAAAAATATCAGCCCTTCAATTGAGTGGTTTCAGTTGAGTTTTTTAAAGAGCCGTCCACTGAAATGTCCGTCAGCGAACCAAAAATAGGCTCCTCTGTGAAAATAAAACAAATTAACAAGCAAAAACCTTGTGGCACCTTTATTTGTAAGAGTATTTTTCCTTCTTTTCTTTCCAAAGCTTATTTCTGTCTCTGTTCTTCAGTAGATTAAACTGTGTATTTCTTCCTTTTTTCCTCTTCTTGTTCATCATTGAAGGTGCTTGTTGTGAGTTGTGTGTGGATCTGAGACACAGAGCTTGTTGGGAGGAAAAGCAGAACCTGTGCTTGGTCCAGGAATTCCACATGAGCTTTGGGCGTTTTCTCACAGTGCTTCCAAAGCTGTCTTCTCTGTATTGCAGCCACTGTGATTATTGTGTCTTGGGTAGGTTGAAAGATGTCTGAATGTAGCGTTTACTATTTTGGATTATATGCATATACGCATTGGGTTCCCCCGAAATGATTTTCCATATTCATATTGTGTATTAGCAGGTCACAGCTCAAGTCATTTTCCGAACTCATACAGTCGTATGCAAATGTTTGATCAGCCACAGTCAAATTATGTTGATTTTTTTTTTTAAGTGAAAACAACCTTTTACAGCAATATTTGGCATTTTAATGTACAATTTCATTTATTTTTAACATATCATGAAAAAAGCATAAAATATCAAATGTGCCAAAAAAGTTTGCACAGACCAAATTTTGTATTTTTAGGTTAAATTCAGTGAAATATTAAATGTGCAGAAGTGTCTAGTCTTTAGAGTATGTGTTAACTTATTGTCACTAAAAAAAATAAAAAAACACATAAAAGGGAGGCCAAACTACTGCATACAGCTGTATTTAAAAAGTACTTTGTTTTTCAACTTAATATCTATATTAAGTATATTATCCCAGTACTTACTAAAAGAAAAGAAAACCTGTTCACTCAAAACACACTTCTAATACAATCCAGTGGGCCGTTACTTCAGCTTCTATTCTAAGGCTGTTTCAGCTAAGCAGGTCTTCTGTTCTTTAACGTGTGTAAGCAACTGTGAATTATTGGCCTTGATAATTCTACAGATGGACCAGTAGAGACAAAGTTGAAAAACTATGGGCTATTCCTTTAATACAGTCAAATGCAAAGGTTTTGGCACGCCTTGTCATGTTTTGTGGCTTTTCAAAGTGAAAATAAGAGACTAGGATGGGAAAACCTCCTTTAAAGGTAGACAGCTTGTAAGATGAACAATTCGTATCCATTTGAGAAAACAAAAAATTGATGCCCCCACAGAGGCATCCTTTACTTACTTAGGGCTAAAATGAATTGGGATGAAAGCTTGGTGATGTATGTGAAAATTAAAGGAGATAAATCACTTTTACAGTGTCTTGCTTTGATTAGGTACGGAATACCTTTTCTTACTTTCACCAGTGGAGACGTAAACGGCCTGTATTATCAAGGAAAAACAAATTCCCTTGCTGAAAAAAGGAAAGTATGTATGTGTAAATATATATATATATATATATATATATATATATATATATATATATATATATATATATATATATATATATATATATATATATATATATATATATATATATATCACACACACACACACACACACACACACACACTGGGTGAGTCAAAAGTTTCAACATTCATGTTTAAGGTTTAACATTTTGGATTAACCGAGAGCGCTGTAGTTGGTGATTAATAAAAATAATCCTCAAATAAGACTTGCCTAATAACTAATATTTGTGCACACAGTGTATATATAGTATGTGTATGTATATATATATATATATATATATGTGTGTGTGTGTGTGTGTCAGTGTAGCTCCATATCATTCGTGCAAAAGTTATTAAAGAGTGTTTCAGCTGGGACTGCCTTTTGGAAGAAGTTCACAATACAGGGCAGCAGGTCAGAACAGAAGTTGTGTGTGTATGTGTGTGTATGTATATATATATATACATACATACACACACACACACACACACACATACACACATGGTCACCAGAAGAAAAAAAAAATACAATACCAGTGTAGAATATGGGTGAAAGCACATTTTGTTGCCTCCAAAAACAGTAAGACACAGTTGCCTGGGTAACTGACTGTCTGGCTGAAAAGGTTTTTAAAAATGATCTCACATATCCAATTTGTGTTGAAGACAGAATCCCTGTTCTAAGATTTTGTTTGACAGCTGAGTTAAGAAATACACAACTACTAACTTGGTTATATTTATTAGCTTATAGCTCAGGATTGGCTGAGACCAGAGAGAAATACAGGCTGATCTTTGGTGACACCACAAGGATTTTAGGTAGTTGTATGATAGTTCATGCATTCATTACTTGCATAAGGTACTGGTATATATATATGCATAAAGTATAAGTGGGAATTCTCTAATACAAGGTCTCTGATAGGAAGAGGCTATGCTCCTCATAAACCAGCTCTGGCTATGCTCCTCATAAACCAGCTCTGGACAGCTCCTTGCCCTGCCCTCCACAATAAGAGTCCTTAGCAAAATGAACCCAGTGAATACATGCTGAAAAACACACAGCTTAAAATGAACATGCAAACGTTTCTTGAATACACCACAGTATATTTTAAACAATATAAAAGTCAAAAAGAGCATCGTACACACACTTTACATAGCCTGAATCAAAGAAAACAATCTTGGTGGTAATATATTTAAAAGTAGGTATGTGAGGTTTTAGGAATATAAAATATAAAATATTTTTCAAACGTAATAGATGAATTGAATCCTAATAATGCACATAAGTATAGTGTGTTGGATGAGCAGTTTGGCTGTGTCTGTGCCTGTGAGTGGCCTTGAGGCATGGAAACGGATGCAACTTCCAGAAAGAGATTATGAGCTCAGGCATAGAGGTTTCAGAGAAACGTGCCTGTAGACACTTATTCAAACCACTGGAGCATCTAGATGAGGCGTTTTCATCATAGCAGGAGAGTGAATGGCACATGCAACTGACCCCCGCAGGTCCAGCCTTCTGGGAAAAGACGCAGTTAAAGACTATAGATGGCAGCAGTGCTCTTCTTACGGGGTGTGTGTGTGTGTTTCTGTCTGAAGCCCAAGGAGAAGAAGACCGTGTTGAAACATTCCTGCAGCCCATCCTCTCATCCTTTAGCACTCTCGAAATTCACTCACGGTTAGAAATACCCCGCTGTTACATATTCTGTGCGTATAAGGCCGACGTTCAGTCTGAAAACAGCAGTTAATCTGGTAAGTGGCTGCGATTTGAGCTCATTAATAACGCCGTGTGTGTAATGGCTAGGAACGAGCTAATTAGCTAACGTTAGTTAGCAAGCTAGCAAAGTTAGAGATCTGAAGTCTGCCTGTCTGCAGCGCTGGGCGAGGCTTTCTGTAAGCATGGAAGCCCCAGACAATTAAAATGTCTCTCGTGTTAAGATATAATTCTGCTATAGGTAGTTAGTATCAGCTGCTACGTCGGCAGCAAACTTGCAGTGTAACGTTAGGCTGCTGTTCATAGTTGTCCCTGCCGAGGTAGTTAGCTCGCTAACGGGCTAGCTAGCTAAATAAAGTTGTTTCCCGTTGAAAGTCTGTTTGTCTTTCCGTTAAAAACTCATTTTTATTAGTATTTATTAGTAAGTTTGTGTTATATTGCTGGACAGACTCTCGATCCTTTGTTAATAGATTTATCGGTTTAGTACAGTAACTTAAATCCTCCGAATAATAAGGGTGATTGTCATGTAGGTGTATTTGAATCAGATGTCGGTGTACTGTAACCGGGCTGTAAGTTAACGGAGTGCAAGTATTGGGAATGCGTGATATTATATTCGTAAAACAGAAATGAAGTATGTGTATAGTCCAAATAACATTTGGTAAGGGCAGGATTCAGAATAGTTACTTTTTCAGAACTTACTTTGTTTTGCATTTTTAGGGGAATAAATTTAGGACACACAGTAATTAGATATATATATATATATATAAACACTATCTTTAAAAGAAAACCCATCAGTTTTTAAGTTTTTGAGTGCATGACATATAAAACACTCTAAAGATGAACTCAGTAAACAGCTTCTTTACTGGAAGTCCTGTTAAAGCCTGAGTAGACTGATAAACTAACATGATGATCAGTTATTAATCTCAGCGTTACTGAGCTCTGCTAAAGCCTGAGTAGACTGATAAACCAACATGATGATCAGTTATTAATCTCAGTGTTACTGAGCTCTGCTAAAGCCTGAGTAGACTGATAAACCAACATGATGATCAGTTATTAATCTCAGTGTTACTGAGCTCTGCTAAAGACTGAGTATACTGATAAACTAACATGATGATCAGTTATTAATCTCAGTGTTACTGAGCTCTGCTAAAGACTGAGTAGACTGATAAACTAACGTGATGATCAGTTATTAATCTCAGTGTTACTGAGCTCTGCTAAAGCCTGAGTAGACTGATAAACCAACGTGATGATCAGTTATTAATCTCAGTGTTACTGAGCTCTGCTAAAGCCTGAGTAGACTGATAAACTAACGTGATGATCAGTTATTAATCTCAGTGTTACTGAGCTCTGCTAAAGCCTGAGTAGACTGATAAACCAACGTGATGATCAGTTATTAATCTCAGTGTTACTGAGCTCTGCTAAAGCCTGAGTAGACTGATAAACCAACGTGATGATCAGTTATTAATCTCAGTGTTACTGAGCTCTGCTAAAGCCTGAGTAGACTGATAAACCAACGTGATGATCAGTTATTAATCTCAGTGTTACTGAGCTCTGCTAAAGCCTGAGTAGACTGATAAACCAACATGATGATCAGTTATTAATCTCAGTGTTACTGAGCTCTGCTAAAGCCTGAGTAGACTGATAAACCAACATGATGATCAGTTATTAATCTCAGTGTTACTGAGCTCTGCTAAAGCCTGAGTAAACAGATAAACCAACGTGATGATCAGTTATTAATCTCAGTGTTACTGAGCTCTGCTAAAGACTGAGTATACTGATAAACCAACGTGATGATCAGTTATTAATCTCAGCGTTACTGAGCTCTGCTAAAGCCTGAGTAGACTGATAAACCAACGTGATGATCAGTTATTAATCTCAGTGTTACTGAGCTCTGCTAAAGACTGAGTAGACTGATAAACCAACGTGATGATCAGTTATTAATCTCAGTGTTACTGAGCTCTGCTAAAGACTGAGTAGACTGATAAACCAACATGATGATCAGTTATTAATCTCAGTGTTACTGAGCTCCGTTAAAGCCTGAGTAGACTGATAAACCAACATGATGATCAGTTATTAATCTCAGTGTTACTGAGCTCTGCTAAAGACTGAATATACTGATAAACCAACATGATGATCAGTTATTAATCTCAGTGTTACTGAGCTCTGTTAAAGCCTGAGTAGACTGATAAATCAATGTGATGAGTTAGTTATTAATCTCAGTGTTACTGAGCTCTGCTAAAGCCTGAGTGGACTGATAAATCAATGTGATGAGTTGGTTATTAATCTCAGTGTTACTGAGCTCTGCTAAAGACTGAGTAGACTGATAAACCAACATGATGATCAGTTATTAATCTCAGTGTTACTGAGCTCTGTTAAAGCCTGAATAGACTGATAAATCAATGTGATGAGTTAGTTATTAATCTCAGTGTTACTGAGCTCTGCTAAAGCCTGAGTGGACTGATAAATCAATGTGATGAGTTGGTTATTAATCTCAGTGTTACTGAGCTCTGCTAAAGCCTGAGTGGACTGATAAACCAACATGATTATCAGTTATTAATCTGTGTTACTAATCACAGTGTTCAAGTGATAATGTATCAGAGTTGTACTGCACTCGTACTGTTTCTTTGCACTCATACTGTGTTTCTTCTTATTTACATACATCATATTGCTACCTCCTTTAAAATAAAATTTGCAAAAGCATTTGTTGGGATGTGGTGTTTGCTTAATTCGGAAGTCAGAACAGACAAAAAAAACACCAGTAGGTTCATGTTTAAAAAAAATCCAGTCAATGTCCACAAGTTTAATGGTTTTTATTCACACTTTGTACAGCACTTAATCGACCTCAACAGGCCTGATTCCATTCACTTTTTAACAAAGCATGCAGTTGATCAGTGATCTTTAAGTCATGTGCTTAGAAAAAGCATTGTGACTTAATTTATCATCATATTTCCCACCCCTATCTGCAACATGTGCTTATATTGTTATTTGTTTTTATGTTGTATGTTTGAATTTCTAGGTCTGCAGACTCCATTTAAATGGCTTGAATCCAAACAGGCAACATTCAGAGACTTCTTTGAGATTAGCTGTGAACTGTGTTAACACATCATCTTGCCTGCTCTTCCATACAATTGAAGACCAGTGAAGCATCCAAAATGCCACTTGGTTTGGGACGAAGGAAGAAGGCGTCTCCACTGGTGGAAAATGAAGAGGCAGAGCCCATCCGTGCTGGTCTTAACGTGCCTGGACTGGATGGACTCGATGGTGGTGGTGTAGGACTCTCTGAGGGTGCGACACAGGAAGGCCTGCCGCCCCCACCTACTAATCTTCGCCCTCGCCTGATTTTCCACACCCAGCTGGCACACGGCAGCCCCACAGGCCGCATAGAAGGATTCAGTAATGTCCGTGAGCTTTATGCCAAGATTGGAGAAGCATTTGGGATTCCTCCTGCAGAGGTACGAGCCATAAAGTAGTCTGATGTCACAAGGGCTGCATTTGCTGTCTTCTATTTTTAATGACCTTTTTCCTCTTGTATTAGGTCATGTTTTGCACACTGAACACTCACAAAGTGGACATGGACAAACTCCTCGGTGGCCAGATTGGCTTGGAGGACTTCATTTTCGCTCATGTGAAGGGTCAGAGGAAAGAAGTAGAAGTTTTTAAGGGTGAGGATGCTCTTGGACTCACAATCACTGACAATGGAGCTGGCTATGCGTTCATTAAGGTAAGACAGACGGACAGACAGATGATATTTAGGAAACACATTTATGTGAAGAAGAAGAAAAGGAGTGCTTAGAAAAGCTGCTACTGTCGAGACAAAAGGAAGCCAGGATGTGCTAAAAATAGATGTTTCCTTTGCAGAGAATAAGGGAGGGCAGTATCATTCACCAAATCCAGGTCATCAACGTTGGAGACATGATTGAGTCGATCAATGGTCAGATACTCATTGGCTGTCGACACTATGAGGTTGCCAAGATGCTCAAAGAATTGCCCAAGGGGAAGAACTTTGTCTTGAAGCTGGTGGAACCATTGAAGGCCTTTGGTATTTTTTTTTATTCAGTGTTGTGTCAAAAGAACTTTATAGGGCTAATTGGACGGGAACCGTTATTAGTAATCTTTACAAAGACTGAAAAACACCACTTTGGGGGGCCATTAACATGAACTCATTTGCCTAATGGTGTGCTGCTAGATTTTATATATTATAATCATAATGGTAATATTGTTTCTGTGAATTTGTAAGTGAAAAGTAGTTAACCCTGTATTGCAGGAATCATTACTCAAACAGGATAAAAATGTTTTGTGTTTTCATTATTTAAAAAAATAATGAAAGTAATGGAAATATTTGAAACAAAGTATTTTTTAAAATCGGCATATGGCAACAATGCACAATTGTACCATAGCACCATTAAAATAATAAAAATAATTATTCTCTGAAAACATTTTTTTATTGAAAACATTCCCAAACAAATCCAACTTCTACTCGGTGAAATGAATGACCCAAAATTTACAATTGTTGGATTTATTTCAATTGGTGCTAGGAATTTATGGTAATAACAGCATTATAATAATTCCTAGTGATGTCATAAAGTATTTGTCCCTTTTAAAGTAAAAGACCCTTTTTTCCACAATTAAATAGGACAACACAGATTTCACATTACTGTCTTTAGTAAAATTGAGGTGAAGTCATTGTTGCCATGTGGCAACACCCTGCCATAGAGGGATAACGCCCTCTACAGAGAACACTTTTCTGCACATTTTAATGCAGAATTACTGTTTATTTGCTCAATTTAAGTTAAGGATTATTATGTATATTATGTTGAATTTTTGCCAATATGTTAAACTAATGAACAGAAACAGTGCACTAAAATTAGCAGGCAGTTGCCATATTTAGTTTACTTTTATTTTTTGATATGTTCTTACACATCGTCAATCACTTGCTCTGTATTAACTCGGCAACATTGTAAATGAGGGGCACCCTCGGTGTTCTCCGAGATTAAAGAAAGGTTGATTGATTGAAATTTAAGTTCTCTATAAAGGATGTGTTAAATTATTTTACTTTAAACTTTAAAAATCAACAAAACATGTCATTTGACCAGGTGTATTCAAATGTCTGTTTCAACTTGTTAAGGGACAAAATATATGTTATAATGACCATGTTGTTAAGCAGTGTTTTGTCTAATATATTGATATTGTTCTGTCTCAGATATGATTAGTCAGCGGACTGGGGGACGCTCAGGCTCTGGGGTTCAGTTGGGCACTGGCAGAGGAACACTACGCCTGAGATCCAAAGGACCAGCAACAGTAGAGGAACTGGTTAGTGCGCATGTTAAAGCAGAAGTTTGCACAATTTACCTCTTGAACCAAATATTGCTGATTGACCAAGCCATACGGTTGGGTCCATAAGAGAGGCTATAGAAAATCTGGGAGTTTTCATTTTAACTGTAAATAAACAACAGATCACTTGGAAATTTGTTTAAAAAAATAAATAAATAAAGTTGAAAAATATTTAGGATTTGGTACTGTTTCTAGGTCACTATTCAAATCTGTGACACTGACTATTATTAGGCCTTTGTACAAAAAGGTCTGATTTATTTATAATCACAGTGAACATTTACTAGTCTAAATTGTGCTCTGCAATAAATGAGCTTGGGCGTTTGCTTGGAAAATGCACATAATTCTCCAGTTCTACATGTTGACATTGATAAAGTGATTGATAATTTGATTAAATGTTGGGATGTGGACTCAGCATAGCTCATCTGGTGGCAGAGTTAAATAAACAGTTGTCTGCTACTTTCTTCTACTGCTTGTTCGCCTTATTAGCCTTATAGTTGCAGTGCATAACTAATTAACCACAAATGTCTTGAGTGGTTGACTACATTTGTAAACTAGTTTTTCTAATTTCACTGTTGTATCGCCTAAACCTGTACAAATATTTGACAAACTGAATGCTAACTTTTATTTGCTGTTTTTTAAAAATATGTTTCCAGCCTTCAGCGTTTGAGGAAAAGGCTATTGAAAAGGTTGACGATCTGCTGGAGAGTTACATGGGTATAAGAGACAGTGAGCTTGGTAGGTGATGTGCTTTTGAGCTGTTTCTTTAGTTTTGCTGTTTCTGGTTTTGTATATAAATATGTGTTTTATTGTCGTGCCTGTCTGTCATGACTGAGGCTGCATTTCTTCCACTCAGCTGCTACGATGGTGGAGCTGGGGAAAGACAAAAAGAACCCAGATGAGTTTGCTGAGGCCTTGGACGAGACTCTTGGAGATTTCGCCTTCCCGGATGAATTTGTATTTGACGTGTGGGGAGCCATTGGTGATGCGAAGGTCGGTCGGGTCTAGTGCTAGATATGGGAGACAGCGGAACTAAATGGGATCCAGGCGGAGTCGTTTAAAGGAGGTGGAACAGCCACCAGTCAGTGCTACTAGAAAACACTATAGCACCCTTATAGTGTCTGTTTATAATTCAGTTTTACAAATTGAAACACTTCAGCTGTCTTTTGTTGGGAGCATACTCTGGGAGTGTGTGTTTTTATTTTTTTATTGTTTTTTTTTTTGTTTGTTTGTTTTTATGCAACTTGTATGCAGAACTTTAAATTCCACTTTCTTCTGACCCTCGTCTTTACTCAAATGCTGTTGCTGTTATGCCCTAAAGACACACTAATGTGCAAGTACAAATCTGCAGATTTGTATTTGACTGAATTTCAGACACTAATTGTGTTTGATAATTGCTATTAAAAGTCTCGCCGTTGTACCACTAGCAGAAAACCACTAGCAAAATTACAAATGGGTTTTCAACACCTTTTCCAGGTGTCACATACCTTTGGGAGACTTGTAGGGACCGTGGCTTTACTCGGTCATTCCCGAGAAACTGTGAGTTTCACTTTGCACTGTGTTGCACTGTTGCGCTGTATGAACTGCACTGTGATGGGCTTGCACAATATAGGCAAAATCTCATATTGCAATTATTTTGCAAGATATTGCTGTTGCAGTATACCGTCCAGTATGTGTATTAAAGCATGTTGGCAAGACTTTATAAAGTGCATAGTTTGATATGTTTGATCCTCAGTTCTCCACTCATTTGGATCATTCAAGATTGGTCAGATTGCTTCAGACCAATAACATATAAAAGTTTATGTTTGGGGTGTACAGTATTGCAAAATTAGAATGAAACTTATAAGACATTTTTCTCAAAACATGATATGCATCACAATATTAAATTTTTTAGAGGTTTAATAAGTTGGAACAGACAGTAGGGACCAGCAGTGTTTACTGCACTAAATCCCTTTAAACTGAATTAATAATGCTAATAATTTGTTATGAAACATGCAGTTGGTCAGTGTTCTTTAAGTACTAATGATATCCGTAATATGCTCAGAAAAACATGCTGTTATGTCATTTATCATGATAACAATATTGTGTTGGTGGCAATAGTTTTGTAGGTTCTGTAGCTTTCTGCCATATTGGTTTTGCAAAGGCAACTATCATGAAACAATATATTGTACAGATGGGCAGTGTGACGATGTTTTATGATCATGATAAACCGTGTGCTTCTCTGAGCATATCGTGGGTATTGTTTCATTACAACAAGAGTATAATTAGTCCTGTTTCATTGGATTTAGTGGAGCAAAGTGATGAAATGAATAAAAATGTTTGTGCGCACAGTTGTGTATCTTGAAAAAAGTATCATGATGAGACGTTTTGCCATATTGCCCACTCCTAATATATTGTGCAGCCCTAATGCACAGCCATACACTGTGTGCAGCTGCTTTGGCTGATGTGCTTGCACAGTGCAGTTTTGGACCACTTTGTTAGATGTTACACTACATGACTCCTTCAAGCATGTACTGTCATATTTTATATTCTCTATATTGTCTTGTTTTTATATGAAGGACTGAAGGCTTAGTGATAGTTTAAACCAAATTGCTTTTCTTTGTTTTTTAAAAATCTGTGGCATGCTCTCTCTGGAATGATTGAGGCATTACTTATTCTAAGCAAAGTGTGCTATGGGAATGTAAAGGGGAATTCCAGTGATTTTAAAAAAGTACATAAATTGTTGAGATGATTCTTTATAAAGAAACTCTACAGTGGTTTTGAATGGAACCGGAGCTCTTGATAACTGCAATGTAAGTACAACCATTTTGTTTACTATCCCTTGAACCTACACATGCCTTAATATGCATTGTTTGTAGTGGTAAAAATAGTGGTAACTTAAATTCTTTGGGTGGTATTTTGACTTTGAGTGCTCTACATGCACCTCTCTACCATATGTGGATTTTAAAAACTTACTGTAGGCCTCAGGCTGATCTCAAAACTTTCATAAAAGAATATTTAGCTATCAGACAGTGTATTTGTACCCATTTCACCTAATAACTGTCTGTGGTATAGTGTTTGGCGACAAAATCTCTTCAGGCATCCGGTTCCCTTCACCACTGCTGTGAACAGTTATGACCTGGTACGTTTCTCTAGAATGAAGCAAACCAATCTAAATGATATTTTGAAAAATCAATGGGTTTTCCCCACACACTAGCAGTCCTAGGAATCCAGAAGAGTTTCCCCTTTAAAACTGCACAGCTCCATGTTTTAAAATGTGTTTTGAGATATGAGTGCATGTATGAAATGACTCCTTGACAAAGCTGATACTGTGGGCATCAGCAAGGCTGGAAAGCATTGAAAGAAGCTCCTTATCACTTTCCCAAAACATAGTAATCTAACAGAGAGTTAACGTTGGGCTCCAGACAGTCATATCAAATTTAAGGTCCCATTTGCTAAATAATGGCTCTGTACCAGACATAATTATCAGAATGAGTGTCTGGGACGAATGAAAGCATGCCACAGATGTTGAGGGTAGGTGATTTGGTTTAAAAATAGTCGTTTTGAAGGTGGTAAACTGAGCAAAAGCAACTGCACTGTTAACTTTTTTCCCCCTAATCGCCTGTTAAAGGAATATTCCAGTGTTTTTCAGTCTAATCTCTGTCTGCTGCGTTTGTAGCTAGGGGTTCATTACCATTGCTAATCAGTTTGATCCATATGTGGGAAGCATGTAGATTTTAAGTTCTGTGGCCAGTTCCTGACTGTCCTAAGCCTTAGATCAAGGATGCAACACATCAAAATATCAGTTATAGAATGGATCGTTCTGGTTCTGAAATCTGGATGGCTGAGCCACATTTGAAGCCAATGTAAGATTCTTGATATATGCACACTTCTGACTGCGCACATCAACTGAGTTCTGTATTAATGCATCAAGATAATGAACGTAGTGCTGGTACAGCTGTATGCAAAAGTGTGTGCCCCTGGTTAAGTTACATGTTTTGTTGATTTCCTAAGTTAAAATAAGCTCATATTCCTCTACAGAAAATGCACTTCTGCACATTTTAAGTTACAGTTACTGTTTATTTGCTGTGTTTAACATACTGGCAAACAAAGTAAAACAGAAAATTTGGCCTTTGCAAACATTATGGGATGTTTAATTTTTCCCCCCCAGATATGTTAAATCCTAACAGATACATACAAATTGTGCTCTAAAATGCTTAGGAAAATGCTATGTTTAACTTTATTCACTGTAGAGAACTTAATTTCATATAGACAATTATCTGTGAATTGTAAATTGAATCACACTTCATGTATAGACCAAATAGTTGAGGGCGTTTACATGCGCTTAATAATCCAATAGCAGCAAAAAATCTGAGTTTGTCAGTAATTTGTTCAACACGTTTACAAGCACCTTGGTAATCAGATGAAAGGAAAACCCCCTGAATGTCTCAATCAAAATTCTGGAGGGTGTCTAAAAATAACCCTTTCCTGACGTTATGCTGTGTGTTAGGAGTAGTTTAACTGCTTCATCCATGAAACGATGAGCTTCTATCTTTGGTTTTCTTAACTAACTACAGATGCAGCACTGGTCTGCCTCAGGGTGGTGCTGTAACACCCTGTTGGTCCTTCACACCTTAGCAACTGTAACTATGACTGGGTTACCTCAAAAAAAAAGTTGTGTGCCATAGCTTAGTGTAACAAAACGTCAATGTCATACTACAGTTTTTACTGAAACATTGAGCCACTTCCGCATCACTCAGAGTGTTTTCTTGCCTTCTTGTGGCTGCTGTGTTGAATGCTGCTTGCTATTTTTGGGACAGCACTCTGTTTTCATACCTGCATAGGTTGAGAAAAGTGAAAGAAATCAGAGTAAGGGTATACATACACTGATAAATCTCAATACTGAGCCAAAATCCAGCTTTTTTGGTTTTGTAATTGGATTTCATGGTCTTAATCCAATCAAAGAAATTTTGAGCATGTTGTTCATATGACCACTTAAATATTTAGATGACTGCCAAAATCCAATAATTATGAGATTATTAACTGCATGCAAGCACACTTACTGTCTTGGTGCATGTTTGCTTCTGAATGTTTGATATGGCGCATGGTTGTAATCTCAATATGGTCCAGCATGCCAATCTTTTTAGAGGTAATTCATTTGTTGAAGACATGTCTAACAGAACCAACATCTGTATAATTCAGATACATTCCTTAAGCAGGATGAAAAACTCACCTAATCACAAAGGAAATGTTGTTTATTACAATAACATTCTTTTACTTAATGTTGATTTGATTGAGTCCATTAATGATTAATCAAAAGACTCTCACTGTTGAGCTCAGTGACTGGGTGCTTCAGCTTCTGTCCATTGGCTTCTAAGTGCGTTTTGGTTCGACAAGTTTTCTTTTCTAAGTAGGCAGGTTATTGTCCATGGTAATGAACTGTACACTACTGATATAATATGATGTGATTGGTTTGACTGAAAAGCAGCATTCCTTTAATATGGCCCACATTCCTACTTCGTAAAGGCGTTACATGAAGGTGAATGAATTTGTTTTATGCGGACGACAGAAACACTACTTTTTTGTTGGATTTTTGGTAAACTGCAGCCTAATGCCAAACCTCCGGAAATCGTTTTGTAAGAGATCAGTATTAAAGCAGTATTCTATGAATATTACAACCAGTATTTCAGCTGTTGCATCATCTCTAGTTTTATACATTGGACAAAAAAAAGGTCTTTGAATCTCAAACTGGAACAGGGCCGCGACGATGTGGATTTCAAAGACGTTGTCTTTAAGCTTTGACAGGCGAGAGAGAGAGTTCTCGAGACTTGGAATCTCTTTTATTACAGTGTTGTAGGATGACGTTACAATTACACAAATGTGGTTAAATGTATGTGGACATAGGACACATTGTTGGGGTGGGGGGTGTAATAAAGTTTAAAGATTAGATGATTTTCCACTTGCATAATAACAAGAACACAAAGCCTGAGTTCTGTAAAGTGAGAACGCCTTGTTCATGTGGTGAGGAACCAAGCCGTTCGTTTTCAGTATTTGGCTGTGATGCTCTTTCTGGCTAATCTAAATTCATGAATCAGTTTGTTTTTTTACTTATAAAATGTTTACGTTGTTGCCTTTTACAACAACTGAAAACAGGTCTGTTGTGGATGATTTGCTTTGTCTTCCTTCAGTGCTCGTTTGGATGTATTATAGCCTAAAAAAACAGTTTTTAAAAAAGATGATAGATGCTGTTACACTACTATTCTGGTTTTTGATGACTTCAGTGTTACACTGTTTCAATGTGTCGAACTACCGTTAAATTGCAATAATAAGATTCAGAGTCATATGTTGTCCGTCATGTCTTCAGGGCAGGAATACTGTTTCCGATGTTTACTCAGTTGTTACTCATTGCACCAATTTCTCAGCATCATTAAAAGGAACAATGTACCGTCTTCAGTTGTAATTTTTTTATTGATCTGATATGCATGTTTTGTTCTTTTCAGCTGATGAGGTGTGTGTGTGTGTGTGTGTGTGTGTGTGTGTGTGTGTGTGTGTGTGTGTGTGTGTGTTATGGCAGTTCTTGGAAATACTGGGCTTGTTTTCTCCACCTGAATGACATCAGTGAGGGTATCCTAAACTCTTAGAATTGTTTGTGTGTGCATGTTTTGGAGGATGATCAATCATTAACCCTTTAAGGTAAACACAAAATGTCAATTTGTGTTTTTTTGGTTTTTTATATTTTTTATTTACTCTTCCATTAATTATGTGATTTTTAGTGCATTTGTTTTGGTGAGTAATCTGTGATCTAACAAAGCCAAAACATTCTGAAATTTTTATAAAGTTTGTCACAAGCTACCTTTTTGAACAAGAAAAATACCCAAATGAATAGGAATACGTTACTCATCAGTTGTTACTCTGATGTAAAAAAATGCAAACTGAGCAAGGCAGGTTCTATACAGTGACAGAAAACATGGTAGTTCTAGTTCTAGTTGCTGAAATTGTTAAGATGTTAATTGTTTCGCTATAGCCCTTAGTAGAGTTCATGCGGTGTAGCTCCTCTAGCAGCAGACTTAAATGAATTTCTTTCTTTTGAAGGGGTTTTAGGTGGTCTAGTGCCCTTAAACCTATTGTACTGTGGACAGAGTAAAATGGTTCAGATCATTTTATCACACCTGTCTTGTTCAGTGCAAAAAACGGATTCATAAACTGAACAGATTCCACTAATGTTTGAAAAATTCTGCCTGATTTAGTTGTTAAGATGTCAACCAATGGCCGTTGACCCTGGTCCTGCAGATGTAGTTGGATGCAGATTGGATCTGTACGGTGCAGAGAATAGATCTCCAGAAGGAGGGCTGGAGACCACCGATGTAAACAAAGTAATTTAGAGTGGTTTAATGTGAAGTGTGCGGGGTTGGGATAGCTACTTTCTCAAAATTTGTAGCTACAATCTAGCTACTGTTCCAGAAAGAGTAGTGGCTACTTTTTGAAAAGTGAAGTGCTACTTTTTAGCTAATTTCAAAGCAAGATTGTCAGAATATTTGTGACTCTCCACCTGAGAGACCAAACAAGCCCAACTGATAGTGTGAACAGGACATTTAATCTTGTGCTAGAAAGAAACATACAATTGAAAAGCTGCAAATATACAAGATCACCAAAAAGTGTAACCAACAATCAAACTTTAACACATTAAGACTAAAGGCAAAACCAATCAATCCAGGTGCAAAGCACTGTCAACTTGAAATAAAACTGCTCCAACATTTCAGCAAGATACACCAATCAGGCATAACATTAAGACCACCTCCTTGTTTCTGCACTCATTGTCCATTTTATCAGCTCCACTTACTCTATAGATGCACTCTGTAGTTCTACACTTACAGACTGTAGTCCATCTGTTTCTCTGATACTTTGTTAGCCCCCTTTTACCCTGTTCTTCAATGGTCAGGACCCCCATGGACCCTCAGAGCAGATACTGTTTAGGTGGTGGATCATTCTCAGCACTGCAGTAACACTGATGTGATGGTGGTGTATTAGCAGGTGTTGCGCTGGTATGAGTGGATCACAGTAGTGCTGCTGGAGTTTTTAAACATCTCAGTGTCACTACTGGACTGAGAATAGTCCACCAACCATATATATCCAGCTGACGGTGTCCTGTGACCACTGATGAAGGACTAGAGGATGATTAGCTCATACTGTACAGCAAGAGATGTCGTCTCTTTTTACATCTACAAGGTGAACCAAAAACGCAGGTGCGTCTAATAGCGTGGACATTGAGTGGACACAGTGTTTAAAAATGAGTATAGAAACAGACATGACATTCAGGGTCTTTATTTGGTGACTCTGTTTTGGGTGAGAATCAGGCCTGAATGATCTGTGCACTGCTGCAGACCTGCTACAGCTCCACAGCAGAACTAGATTTTTGGAGTTAACACACAA
Source organism: Pygocentrus nattereri (assembly GCF_015220715.1). Lineage (NCBI taxonomy): Eukaryota > Metazoa > Chordata > Actinopteri > Characiformes > Serrasalmidae > Pygocentrus > Pygocentrus nattereri. Next base: position 9,032,980 of record NC_051211.1, on the reverse strand, counting down.
CTGGTATTTCACCACCCTTTAACGCTGAAGACTGACGTGTAGACTGTTGAACACACAGCAATGCAAAGAAGGAAACAAATTGATCATTTAGAGATGAATGGACTTGCATGTATAAATCACGCTGGTTTGCTGATATCAGCTTAATCAGCAGCGACTCACAAAAATTAAGTCAGCTTCTCCTTCTCCGGCTTTTCATTCGAATTCTCTCACTCCACCTTAAATAGTGCCTGAGGTGCCAGATTGTACTGCTGCACCATTTAAGGTGGAACGGGACAATTCGAACGAGAAGCTGTAGGGTGAGAAGCGACTTCAACCTTGCAAAAAGTCGAACACTGAGAGACATTTTACAAGAAACTCTACAAGTTTCCCAGGATGTGAGAAAAGTGGCTACAGCTGAGCTAAAGGTTAAAGCAGAGCAAAGTGAGTCTGAGTTTGGGTTTATATTTTTAGCTTGTATTAGCACATCAGCACACACTGAGAAATACTTACAGCCAAGGCGGTAAAATGGATATAAACTGTGCCTCCCAAGGTGGTCTCTTTATTGCTGAAAGGACAAACCGGCTCTTATGAACATTTCGGTTGCGACCCCTGAGTTAAACCTGCTAGTAAGGGGTGGCGCCCATCTGCTCGAACTGTCCGCAGCTCAGTCAGGTTTGCACAATTGCCACCAGCCCAGTGAATGACTGCGCTTTATGGTTCAGGTTTTGCTCGGATTGACTGAAGCCTGTAGTGAAATTGTAGTGAAAATTTTTGCTATAGCTACACAAACAATTGTAGGCGCTACAGCTACTAGCTACTAATATTTGTAGCTAACTACAAAAAGTAGCACGCTACTTATCTACTCCCCATCCCTGGAAATGTGCCATTCTTGAAAACATTTATTTGCAACAAATTTTCTTCCAGTTTTACCACTATTTTTATCAGAGTTAGATACAAAAACTCAGGAGACATTTTTGGATAGAAAATGGCTACATTTGTATTGGAGATATTACAACTCCTGGTTCCTGTTACTTCCACCACTTTAAAGAAAATCACTGAGTTTCTCTACAATGAACATCTCAGTGATTGAGTTATGCTAAATTTTGGAAACAACAAAACTTGAATAAAAAGAGTACTTTTTTTATCCAGTTAACATTTACATCATTATGTGAGGATCTGTTAGAATCAATTTTAACAGAAGGAAACAATCAGTGCAATCAAATCGAGCTACAGTCGTATGCAAAGGTTTGAATACCTGCAGTCAAATGACGTGCTGTGTTAATTAATGAGATAAAAAATCTCATTCTGTACAGAGAACAAAGGTAAATATTGCGCTTTTCTGTTTAACACTTTTGCAAAGGTCATTTTTTCTGCACATACCCTTCTAACCCACCCCCAATATGTTACATTCATCAAATAAACAGTAATTGTGCGTTTGAATGTGCAGAAGTGGGATTTCTGTAGAGGACTTGTGAACTTGTATTCACTTTTCAATTTTCAGCCAAACATTTCCTTTGGCCAGGGGTGCCCAAACCTTTGCAGATGACTGTCAGGTTTAGAAGACATTCTAAACCGCTTGTGGTTGGTGTAGTGTAGTGGTTAACACCTCTGTCTTCTATGCTGTAGACTAGGGTTCAATCCCCCACCTGGGTAAGCACCCTACACTATACCAATACGAATCCTTGGGCAAGATTCCTAACACTACCTTCGCCTACTTGTGTAAAATGATCAAATTGTAAGTCGCTCTGGATAAGAGCGTCAGCCAAATGTAAATGTAATTCTTTTTGTGTAGAGTCTCAGCACTCAAGAATCAGGGGTTCATTCATTTGATTTCATCTGATAATGTGATAAAATATCGCTGTTACCTCCCAGCACTAATATGCCTCAAATGAGAATGTAATTAGAATTGCTTGACAGTGTTTCTGATGTGGGTGTATGAGCTTTGAACACATTGTGTGTTGCCCTGCGGAAAGAGCAGCAGTGCCTGCTGTAGTCAACACTGTCCGAGTCTCCAAAACACTGATGTTTACAGCAAACATCTCACATATTTCCCAAGCAGTGTTTGTTTTCCCTCAGCACCCGCTGGTCCTGCCATGATCTCAGCATGACAATCTCACCTCCATAAGGCAGGGTAAAGTGCAATATGGGTTGGTCCTATTTACTCTAGTGTGGTCAGTTAGTAGATGGAGACGGGCCTATAAAGGGCTTTAAAAAGGTAGCAAGGATCATGTTTGACCTGTTCTTCTAGGGTGGAACACGTACACAGGTGGGTTGGAAGCTCATAGTAAAACAGTGACTCTCAGCAGCGAGCATCAGTGTCAGGTTGAGGACAAACTGGTGCATGTTTTTTAAAACTCTGGGCTACAGTCTAGGACAAGGGTGTCCCATTCAGGAGGGTCACAGCACCACAGAATCTGGCATTCATTTAACACGTGATCCAACTCATCAACTAATTGGCAAAGGTTTTGGAATTTGAAGTGTCTCTGTTAGTAGAGGGAAACTTTATAAGTTACGAGTATAAATTTGATCTAAGAAGAAGGAAAACACTGGGTTCGCTGAATTGGGTCTGTCAGAGGATGGGAAAAAAAGACTTTCCAAGTCTGTTTGGATTTGATGGAAGAAGGAAACCACTTTTTGTGAGCTGAATTTGATCTAGTAGAAGAAGGAAATTAGCTTTTTGTGAGTTGAATTTTGTCCTGCAGGTGAAGGAAAACAAAGCTTTTTTTATTTTTAAGTTGTACTTGATCTCAAAATAAGCTACCATTTTTTTGTAATTTGACATGTAAAAAGACTGAAACCAAAAGTTTTTTGAGTTGATTTTTTTTTGTCTTAAAGAAGGAAAACAATTTTTGAGTAAAAACTATTTTTCTGAGTCTAATTTAATCTCTTAGAGGAGGGGAAACAACATTTTTAAAGGTTTAATTTGATCTCTCAGAAGAAGAAGAGGAAAAAAAACATTCTGCAAGCTGAATTTGACTCAGCATCTGCCTTTAATAACTGTTCTAGAGTTGAGACTTAGTGTTTGTAGCTGCTGAGGTAATGCCCTTAAGACCCAGGGCTTCCTCCCAACCTGGGATGTCTGCTGTGCATCTCAGCCCCAAAGTGACGGCGGTCCTTCGACCCCGCGCCTTAACCTCCAGCTCTCGGGCAGCCGTGGAGGACCAGCTATCATGCCCTGTGTGCTGTGAGATCTTTGCAGACCCCGTTGTGCTCCGGTGTAGCCACAGCTTCTGCAGGGCCTGTCTGCACCAGTTCTGGAGCAAGAAGGGGACCAAGCGCGACTGTCCTGTCTGCAGGAAGAGGTGCTCACTGACTGAGCCCACGGTCAGCCTGGTGCTGAAGAATGTCTGTGACACCCTTGTGCAGGAGCAGATGGGACTGGCCACCAACGGATTAGGAGGTGCTGCCACCACCAATGGTGCATCCAGGTAGGGGTAGACAAAAGAACTTTGTCATATCGTTATCGTGATTAATTACTCTAGTTTTCAAAAGTTTGGAATCAGCTGTCATGTATATTACTGCTATTTTGTTCAATTGTAACTTGTGTAATTTAGTTTTTATACAGTATAGATTGAAATAGCTCATATACCAGCTACTTGATTGGTGTCATCTCTAATATCCACAGTGGTCATTCTGGCTCTCTTCAGTGAGTCTCTTTTGGCCCTTCATTCAGTAGCCTTGCCAGTTTTTTATGTTATCCACTGTTTAATTTGCAATAAAACCAGTCTGCCTTATCATTATTAACTAATGAGGCGGCCATGTGCACTAATACATCCCCATACCATCGTGTATGCTGGCTTTTGAACTGTATGCTGATGAAAAGCCGGATTGTCCCTCTTCTCTTTAGCCTAGAGGATGTAGCGCCCATGATTTCCAAGAAGAAAATCAAATTTTGATTTGTCCAAACACAGGACACTTTTTCACTTCACCTCAGTCTGTCTCAAATGAGCTTGGGCCCAGAGAAGGTGGCAGTGTTTCTGGATCCTGCTTATTTGTGGTTTCTTGTGCATGGTTGTAACTTGCATTTGTGGAGACAGCGATGAACTTTATTCACAGACGGCGGTTTTCAAGACCATGCAGTGATTTCCACTACTGAATTGTGTGTCTCTTTTTAATGCACTGCACATCACAGCAAGCCAGTGCTGGTTTTCTGCCTTGTCTTTTGCATACAAAGTCTTTTAATGATAACTTGTACCATAGATTAAGAAATGTCTTAGTTCTTTGCTATTTTACATTGAGAGACGTCATTTGCCCATGAAATCTTTCACTTCTGCTGAAAGACAGATGCTCTTTTTATACCCAGTCATGTTACTGGCCTGTTGCCAATTATCTTAATTTGTTGAGATGTTCCAACAGTTGTTTTTGGCATTTACCAGTCTTTTGTTGCCCTTTCCCAACTTTTTGAAATTTGTTGTTGGCATCAAATCCAAAATGGGCATATAGTTTTTAAAAAAACAATAACATTTCTTAGTTCAACTTTTGCTAAGTTGTCTTTGTACTATTCAAAAATAATTATGGGGTTTAAATGATTTGCCATTCTGTTTTTTATTTATATTTTGCTCACTCTTGTGTCCAGGCCTCCTGACCTTTGTCCTGCTCACAAAGAGCCACTCAAACTCTTCTGTCAGGATGATGAGGAGCTGCTCTGTTGTGTGTGTCACACGTCCAAGAAGCACCAGGGCCACCGCATGTGTCCCATGGAGGAGGCTGCGCTTGACCTCAAGGTGAGTTTTTGTGGCTGGACAGGAGCTCGACCAGAACTGCCCTCTGACAGTAGCAACCCAGTACCCCGCTGACCTTTTCTGTCATGCTGACAAGTGGATGTGATATCATTGGTTGTTTCAGCAGCTCAAATATGTAAATGATGTGCTGTAAACCTTTTAAGTTCATGTATCTGTTACACTTACATTCCAACTTCTCTTACAGTGCTGTGCAAAAATCAGACACCGCCCTTCATTTATTTAATTCATTAAAGTTATTAAAGGCAAAAAAAATGGAATTTCTAAACTGTCCAAAAAAAGTCCATTAAAAGTTTTACAGAAACTGGGACTCCTAACAACTAGACAAGACCTGATAAACACCAAACTGTCCCCTTCACATAAGCAGCACTTAAAGCTTTCATCTTTGAGAGAGAGGAGAAAATCAAAATCCACTGGTGTTTCTGTCCGTCCTTCCACTGTGAGACGACAACTCAGCACTGTGAGTCTGAATGGATGTGTAGCTGTCAAGAAAGTGTTAATAAGAAAAGCGAAAAGACAAAAAAGAAGAACATTTGCAAATCAAATGAATCTGCTGGTGTTCTCAGGTCAATGGACTGACCATCCCAGAGTCCAACCTCAACATCACCAATTGTGTTTGATTACTTTGTTTGTGAGAAGCAGAAAAAGCAAACAACTTCTAAGACTGAACTTTGGAGGTGTGGAAAAATATCCCTGCGGATTTCTTTGAAAAACTCAAAGCAAGTTCCTGAAAAGACTGGAAGCTTTTATTAAGGCAAAGAGTGGACACACTAAATACTGAAAAAATATAATTTGTTGTGAAGACTTTCTCTTAAATATGAATATTTTTCCATTTTTACTGGAAATTGAATTAATGAAGGGCTCTGATGTCTGCATAGTACATTGTCTCAGACTTTTGAAAGGGTCCGTTTTTACGTTTGGTCAAAACACTACACACTAAGTTAAGAATCTTTGTGACTATCACATTTGATCAAGAGTATTTTATATACAGTTTAAGTTAATACTTAAATTATTCAATAAAAGTATGATTGTTACATTTTTGGTTTTGGTTGTTAATCATTTTAATGTTAATTAATAATGCATTATATTTCCAAAATCATCCAGCGTTTCTTCTGAAATCAACTGTGTTAATAAGGAATTTGTCCTACTTTGCTGTAATAACTGTCTCTACTCTTCTGGCAAAGCTTTACACAACATGTTGGAACATTGCTGTGACGATTTGATTGCATTCAGCCACAAGGTCAAGTAATGATGCTGGATGATTAGTTTTGGATCACAAACGCCACACCAGCTCATCCCTAATAGAAGAGTATTAATGTAAAATCATGTAAGACAATGACAGATCAAATTAAAAAGATAAATACCAAAAGAGACCTACAATTTCAAATAAAGCCTGTCTGTCTAATAAAAGGTGGAATTGAGTTCTACAGTTCAGAACCATAATAACTGAGAGAGTCTCTCCACGTTTTCTGTATTTTGTGGTATTTATAGAAGGCCAGAACCTTCAGATCTAAGATCACATGTAGGAGCATAAACCGTAGGTGCTGGGCCATTTAGAGCCTTAAAAAAGAAGGAGAACTTTAAAATCGGTCCTAAAAGATACAGGTACAGGTGTTCTCTATAAAACCACCTGCAGCCCATTCTCCATCAATCTGAAGAAGGCTTTAACCATGCAAAGGGTTCTTTGAGTGATCAGGGTTCTATACAGAACTGTTTTCTTTATTAAAGAACCACTGAAAACCCTTCTTTTTTAAGAGTGTGGTCGGTGCAGTACTTTCTGATGATATAAGCTCTGTTTTTAGGATCCATGCTGCTGCTTTTTGTACGAGTGGTAGAGGATGGATTGTTTGAAGTACAACTAGAATGTGGTTTTCTGCTCCAGCACATTGTTTTGTCAATAATCTGCAGTTTTTTCAAAAACACTGCAGGCGTTTTTACAGCAATGATGTTTCCTGATTAACCATGGCGTTGCTATTTTCCCTGTTAGTCAGCACTGCATAGCAGCAGTACAGCATTGCATAAGTGCATTACATGATTTACATGACAGGGCTGATGCACTGGCACATAACTTTCCAACATACAGAAATGACATGTAGCCTTGATTTAGGCAGAGTTAGTTCGTTAAACAACTTCATTATAAATCAAGTATCTATGATCCAACAAAGGCTCCTTTATCCTTTCTTTATGTTCATACGCTGGCATAGAAGTCTGGCTTCTTCTGGCAAAAGTACATTATCATAATACTTGAAGACATTTTCACAACACACACTGAGTAGAATGTTTAGTTTTTTAAGGTTTAATTAGCAAACAATGGAAAATACTACCAATAACTGAACACACTGCATTGCATTACATCCAATTAAAGATGACTAATTATGGTCCATGTGTAATAAAACATGATGTTAGTACTGTTCTTTACGTACTCACTAAACATTCAATATAATCAGAAACTATGATAAAATATCGTAATATTGCCGACCCCTACATGGCAGTGGCTACTTCCATTTACTCAGTTCCTTAAAACTGTGATGTATTTGTGATGAATTGTTCTTTTCTAAGTGTTTCAAATGATAATGCTTCAAGCATTACTTTTTATTCCCAACCCTTGTTTAAACGCTAGTATTACTGCAAGTCAGCAATTGTAACTTAGCATTTTAGTCATTTTGAAACCTGATAGTTGAACTCACCATTGCATTTTGAACACTTTTACCACATTTTATAGGGATGCATAATATCGTAATCATATTGCCAGGTAATTGCTTGCAAATTAATAAAAATAACTAATATTTAAACAGGTATTTATTACATTTATTGTACTACTGGAGAGCAGAAAGTGTAGGTAGCACTAGCCTACTGCGCTAAGTGTCCAAATTGTATTCATTTTGTTGTATTAAACTTAAAGAATGCATTTTACAGTTCTCCCTAATACTAATCCAGGTTAAGTCCCTTGACATTTTTATAAATGTGTATGTGATGATAGCAAAGTAGATATGTAAATTAAAAATATCAATGCCTAGTCAGAGTATTTTGCCTGGTTTAAGGACGCTCTACCACTCCAGCTCAAAATTCAACCAATTTCTAGGGCCGAACTTTGGCAGAATGGAAAAATATCCCTGCACAATGCAAAAAAATCTTAAATCTAGTCGATACATCGAATATTCTTCATGATGTACAGTATCTAAATGAGCTGACAATAAAGTGAGATAATTTTACTAGTTATGGTCATTTAAAAATTACTATAGCCTCTTATTCTCCAAGGTGTATTTTGGTTTGTCCAGCTGAATATACACGAGCAAATCCTTTTTTCTGATCATAAACATATTGCTATATGCTTACAATTTACTGCTGAAATCCAAAAATCTTAGACACTGTTATTTTATAAAAATTATTTTTATGGAGATTATACAAGCTGTGTGCACGCAATTGTAATTAGTGCACCTAAAGTAACTGAGCTCACTAATTGAAAGGGGTTTCTGGATACTTTTGGGCATACAGTGTATGTATAGTGGGCTCCAAAGGTCTGAGGCCAGTTTGAAAATCTGAGATTATTTTGCATTCAAATTTCAAAATTCATGCAAATAAACAGGAAGTTTTAGACTTTTATAAATTTATGACAAATAAAACAAAGAAGAAATATTCAAGATTCGGTCCTACTTTATATCAAGTGTCTCTAATAACTGTGTAGTTACATATAAACAACATATGTAACAACAATATAACTACTAATGATTTAGTTACTGTTACAGATGGATTACAGAGGTAAATCATATGTATTTATACACATGTATCAACTTCAGTTTTGCTTCATGTAATTACACAAGTGTACGTTAACAGTTGTAACAGCCCATCCTCTCTCATGTAATTACACAAGCGTACGTTAACGGTCGTAACAGCCCATCCTCTCTCATGTAATTACGCAAGCGTACGTTAACGGTCGTAACAGCCCATCCTCTCTCATGTAATTATGCAAGCGTACGTTAACGGTCGTAACAGCCCATCCTCTCTCATGTAATTACGCAAGCGTACGTTAACGGTCGTAACAGCCCATCCTCTCTCATGTAATTACGCAAGCGTACGTTAACGGTCGTAACAGCCCATCCTCTCTCATGTAATTACGCAAGCGTACGTTAACGGTCGTAACAGCCCATCCTCTCTCATGTAATTACGCAAGCGTACGTTAACGGTCGTAACAGCCCATCCTCTCTCATGTAATTACGCAAGCGTACGTTAACGGTCGTAACAGCCCATCCTCTCTCATGTAATTACGCAAGTGTACATTAACGGTCGTAACAGCCCATCCTCTCTCATTTAATTTACACAAGGGTAAACGCAATTACATTTGTAGTCAGACTGGAAAAGCAGCTTTTGTCAGAAGATTTTATGAAGCAGTAACAGGAAGCCTGAAATAACTTACATTAAGACATTTCTTACACGATGTCTGAATGCTTTTCTAACATTTAGCTAGCATTTGTGTTGCTAGTGCTGTGACACTGTAACCAGTTTCAGCTTTAAACCATTCTGTATGTGACAGCACAGCAGCTGTTCCTTCCTCTTAAATCTAACTTTTATAACATTAATAGACTGTGTTGCATCACCCCTAAAGCAATGTCTACATTACCACTCCATTATTACACAGTACCTACATACCAACTACACAGGAACTGTCCACGTGCTTTAAAGTGTAACTTTAACACTGCACTACAGCAAAGGTCCTGTGTAGAAGATACACTTGTGTAATTACATGAGGCAAAACTGAGGTTGATACACATGTGTAATTACATAGGCTGTACTTCTGCAATCATCTGTGACATTGACTAAATCATCAGTAGTTACAGTGTTGTTGTACATGTTCTTCATGTGAAACTACACAGTTTATAGAGACACTTAATGTAAAGTGGGACCCAAGATTCTGCACGATTTAAGCAAATCTCTGAAAGTGACCATGTTAAGGCCTTAAGCTAAAGGTTTTTTTTCACGGTTAGTGATCTGAGTGCACTGTAATCAAATGAAAAAGGAGAAAAACATTTCATTCTGAAATTCAAGTTAAAATTTCAAAGATATTGTATAATATTAGAGAAGAATGCAGAACAGAAGCACCTTCACTAGTGATCTGACTTTTGGTCCCTGCTGTATCTTTGCTGTTACGGTTCTCAGTGCCTGTCATCTCTCAACCTGTCTTTGTCCCGCTCTGTAGGCAGAGTTGAAGAAAGAACTTGTGCCCATGAAGAAAAACCTCCGGCGCCTTTACGAGGCCAAGCAGGAGCATGACGACGTTACTGTACACATCAAGGTATCAACAGAGACCAGGCTGAACTTTCCAGAACATTTAAACCACCCAAAATAAAACGTAAAGCTATGCCAAAGAATTCATCCGGCTGAGGGAGTTGTAAACAAAGCCAATGAAGTTCCCACAGCTGAGGGAGTTGTAAACAGAAAGCAACAAATCAGTGACTGTGGCAATTATATGTAATTTACTGCACAATTACTGTTTTCACGTGCAGCGATTCACTCGACATGGAGCGCCTTTCTACGCCTCATGTGGTTTTTTAGCTTAGGGTCCCTTCTCTGTTTCCACAGAACCAAAGGCAGCAGGCTGAGAAACAGATAAGGGAGGAGTTTACAGAGATAAGGCAGTTCTTAGAAAAAGAAGAGGCAGCAAGGCTGGCTCGGCTGGCCGAGGAAGAGGAGGAGAAGAAGCAGCTGATGAAGAAGAGGACGGATTACATCACGCGTGACATTCTCACGTTCTCTCATGCCGTCAAGGCAATAGATGATGAGATCGCTAACGTTGATTCCCAGTTTCTGCAGGTGTGACATTTTCTTTATAATGCAATAATAACAAGGTTAACAATCTGCATACTAATGTTCATACTTGTCTTTTCTTTGCAGCATTACAAGCTCATAAAAAAGAGGTCAGTATGCTCCACCAAGAATGTTACATTCCTATATTTATCCTAAATCCACAGTCTGCTGATTGATCTCACTGTTGCGATTGCAGGACTCAGTTAACATTCGTTGAACCAGAGAAGGTTCCAGCTGCTCTAATCAATGTGGCCAAGTATGTGAGCTCTCTGAAGTTCAGCGTGTGGGAGAAAATGCAGGCCATGGTGGAATATAGTAAGTTCTCAAAACACTGGCAGGTCCAAGAGATGTTGGTGGGTCAGCCTTTTGCAGCATGTAGGAAATAACTGTGGTGTATCGGAGCAGAGAAACACCGTTGAACTGATTCACAGCATGAATGCTGTGGAATATGGATGTGACATTTTCATAAAAAAGAATTTGTGGTTTTAGTGGTTGAAATGTAAATAAGGTCATTCAGAGTGGTCTGATGTGAAATGGCTCACTGTAGAGAAACTTCTAGATTCTGATTTCTTTACTGTGGTGCTGATAGTAATATTGGATCACTGGGTCTACAACACAAATAGTCGTTATTTACTATCCGAAATCACCAGTGAACCTACATTTACTTCCCAAGTGTCAATATGTGTTGTTTATGGTAAAATAGTGGTAAAATCTGAATTTACCCCACTCCCCCACTAAATGGATTTTTAAAATAAGCCAAAGCTTTATCTTAAAATATCATAAAACAGTGTTTCAGGCATCAGGCATCGTATTTGTAACCACTTTGTATAATTCATTCTAAGTTAGAAAGTTTCTCTAGAGTGGACCATTTCACATCAAACCATTCTGAATTGATTTATGCAGTAACAATGCAGTAAAAAATCCCCTTTAAGTCTAATCAATATATCAAAACATTCCTATGTTGAAAGAATAAGATTTTAAAATCATTCCACTCTTTCTAGTTTTATATTTGTTGTAAGCCAAATTGATGTAGTTGTGGGCATTTTCCTTTTATATTGATATGAATTTTATTTAGTTGGGTGTTTTTACAAAAACAATAAACTCAACTGGCTGGCAGAAGGAAAAAAGAGGTCTTTGGGATTTATAATGAGTACTTCAAATCCAATTTTTCTCTTGAGTAATAAATACAAACAGTACTCTGAGAAACTATGTACGTTTTGAGGATTTGAGGATTTGGAGACCTCTCTGTTGGAAATGTGTAAGTGCATGCAACATACAGAAGAACATTTTGTAATGTTAATTGTGCTTCAGTGCCCTTCCCAGAGCGGAAGCGTATTAAGTATTTACAGCAGTCAAATTTGGTGAAAATGTGAGTGAATAATCTACTATTGTCATCATCTTTTCATCAGTATGATATTGATTTTATGTTTAAGACCTAAACATCTAGCCAGCCCTTCTTTTTGAGCCTGAGCTTATTTTACCATACTTTTTTTCGAATGAATGACATCTTTCAGTTTTAACAAAATTAGTGAGCATTTATTACTTAAATACAGCTTCATCATCTTTCTTTTCCACTTTCTTAGCTCCTGTGACTCTGGACCCCAACACAGCCTACCCCTGCCTGTCCCTATCCAGGAACCTGACCAGCGTGAGCAACACCGGGGTCATGCAGAAGCTGCCTGATAACCCGGAGCGCTTCAACCACTTTGTGTTTGTGCTTGGATCTGAGGGTTTCGCCTCGGGCCGCCATGCTTGGGAGGTAATGGTGGGGGAGAACAACGACTGGGTCATTGGTGTGGTGAAGGAATCGATATCCAGGAAGGGCAAAATCTCAGGAGGTCCCGAGGGAGGCTCCTGGAACATAGCTCGGTCAGACGGCCGCTACACGGCCATGACGGCTCCGCCAACACAGCTGAACATAAGTGGTCATCTGGAGAGAGTGAGGGTGAAGCTGGATTATGAGGCTGGAGAGGTCAGCTTCTCCAACCCTCTGGACCTAACGCCCATCTACACCTTCACTGACCACTTTAGAGAGAGGATGTTTCCATTTTTCTGCCCCGGGGCAAATATCAACGGCAGTAATCCAGGCCCTCTGAAGATCTGCCCAGTTAAAGTGGCGGTGTGGAACAGCATCTCCTGGTGACAGTGGCTTTTAAAAGCAAGCAGGATGTAGTTATAGTCCCTGCTGTGTATTAAGTTGTTAAATTCTGTTATGTTTTTTTTGTTTTTTGACTGATAAACTGTAGTCAGCTGTTAAATCAATGCAATGTAATGAAAATACATTCAAAATTCTACTTTTGTTCAAGTTGGTTAGGTGTTGTACATTGGTGAGGGTTTCACTACAGTTCAAAAGTTTGCTATCAATATTTTCAGTAATATAAAACCAGATAAATGTATTAGCTTCTTGTAAAATGCTTAATACGTAAAACAGGTTTCAAGCGATTACTACTAATTATTAGGACACTAAAAATGTCCAGAATGAATAGTGGCGTAGATGATTCCAAAATGACCGAGAAAGCTGTGTAACATCAAGAGTTACATTCTGAATTTTTTTTTCTTTCTAAAAGGTGGCGATCAAATCAGATAACGTGATAAAAATAAATAATTACAGCATATTATTTATGACTTAAAAACTCCTGTTATTGAATGAAACAAGCTTTTGGCATCTAGCTTAACTCTGCATTGTACAAAACATTACTGTATAAAATAGAAGATATTAGAGAGGTATAAAATGTTCTACTGTAACATTGATGAGGTCTTTCATGACGTGTGGGTCTTCAATATGTATGTATATATGTAAATGGTCATGGATCACCAGGGCACAGTGTTCCCAGCGTAATCAAAGAACCCACCGTGATGCTGTTCATTGAGTGAACTCATCACTTTCAGCAGGCCTTCAACACTCTGCTTGGCCTCCATTGGTGCCTAGCAAAAAAAAAACAACAAAACAAACAAAGGGGGGGCTTAACGGTCAGGGTTGCTTTGGGTGACCACATTAGCTAAATGCTATGATTAGTGTAACTGGAGATGGATGGTTTATCAGCCATCAAGCAGAGGTCAACCAATGCATGCAGTCATGATTAAACTGACTGGAACCCAGTTTTCAGCATATGTTTTAAAAATAAACAGAAATAAGCAAAGCACTTCTGTCCTCTTACTCATTTGATTTACCTTTACATTTAATTAGATGACATTTCTGGAATGGGCTATGTTTAAAAATTTGGCACAACCACTAGTGTTCCTGCGAGGATAATGGGGTATGTCAAGGTACCTTAAAAATAGTTCAGTACTGCAAAGCTCCCAGTTAAATGACTCACCTCTCACATCCTTCATCACATACATTCATCATTTTGATGCATAAAAATACACTCAGAGTCCAGAGCAGTGCAGAGGACTACATCTTTCTTCAGCTCCAGAGCAGCACACACTGTCAGCATGTTCAGGCCGGCCTGAGAGACAGAAGCAGATCCGATATCACTTAATCTGAGCTTCAGAAACATGTTCTGCACAATGTGTTTGGAAACTAAAGTGGAGTTTGAGCAGGTCTAAACGGGACAGTATAGCTAAACAAGGCTAATAATGACAGCAAGAGGATATGATGGCAAAGCTGGCGGCCCACTGGGTTTTTGCCCATCGTTTTCCAGGTGACCCTCCGGTGCCTAAGCAGAATATTAGAAGAACTCGCTCAGTTTCTATTCACAGTCCAATTTACTAATTTTTCCTTCACTTTGATCTTAATTTCTTTCTTTGGCCAATCAAGTATAATCATATACACTATATTATCCTAGAATCTCTGCAGTTGTGTCTCCTTGTAGACAGGTCTCTGGTTGCACCAGAAGTCACTAAAGCAGAGTGTGGATTGGCTCTAGCAGGTTTTATTCAGTTTGTAAATGGACAAATGTAACCAGGTTTGGGATAACTTTATTGTGTAGAACACTATGTGTCCAAAAGTCTTCTCTCACCCATCCAAATCATTGAATTCAGGTGTTCGAATCACTTCCATGGCCACAGGTGTATATAACAAGCACCTAGGCCTGCAGACTGCTTCTACAGACATTAGTGAAAGAATGGGTCGCTATCAGGAGCTCAGTGAACTCCAGCGTGGTACCGTGATCGGACGCCAGCTGTGCAACAAGTCCAGTTGTGAAATTTCCTCACTACTAAATATTCCACAGTTAACTGTCAGTGGGATTATAACAAAGTGGAAGCGATTGGGAATGACAGCAAATCAGCCACGAAGTGGTCGGCCACATAAAATGACAGAGCGGGGTCAGCGGATGCTGAGGCAAATAGTGCATCATCAACTTTCTGCAGAGTCGATCACTACAGACCACCAAACTTCATATGGCCTTCTGATTAGCTCAAGAACAGCGTAGAGAGCTTCATGGAATGAGTTTCCATGGCCGAGCAGCTGCATTCAAGCCTTACATCACTAAGCTCAATGCAAAGCAGACTTGAGTGTAAAGCACCGCCACTGGACTCTACAGCAGTGCAGACGTGTTCTCTGGAGTGACAAATCACGCTTCTCTATCTGGCAATCCAATGGATGAATCTGGGTTTGAGTGAAAGGAACTCAAAAACTTTGTGGGAACAGTTTGGAGACGGTCCCTTTCTGTTCCAACATGCACACCAATGCACAAAGCAAGGTCCATAAAGAACTTGAAGAACTTGACTGACCTGCACAGAGTTCTGACCGCAACCTGATAGAGCACCTTTAGGTTGAATTGGAGTGGAGACTGCGAGCCAGACCTTCTCATCCAACATCAATAGCAAAAATACAGTGAACCAGACGACATTTCTGAGCAAAGCCTTTCAGTGAGTGTGTTCAGAATAAATGTGGCCCCATCTTTTCATCAGGAAAGAACACAAGGGGGGGCATCTTACTTTGTAGAACTTCCCCCCCAAGTGACCCTATGTAGTTAAAACATTTCAGGCCAAAATTCAGCCCAAATTTTATTCTTACTAAGCCTAATAACAGGATACAATATTAGTACTGCCCTCTTCCATCAGATTTCTGAGCCAGCTGTTATGAGGCCTACCTTGCTGACGCTGTAAGAGAAAGCAGGGAAGATGAAATAGAGCTGGGGAATGCTTCTCAAGGAGCCCACTGGAGATGTTGATCATGCTGCCTTACAACAGGATATGGCTGGTTCGCCACTACTTCTGGCCGCAACACACAGATACGGCAAGTACTCCTAAAGGCAGAAAAGACAGGTAAAGCTCATGTAACGTGGTTTCTGCTAATGTATTACATAAAAATCCATAAAACAGAAGTGTTGGCCAACCTTAGCTCCAGTGCTAAAGAAGCAAACTTTGGACATTAATAAAGTGATCGGCTGATCAACTCCATTAACATTACATGCTCCACCAAACAGTTGCTTTTAAAGCTAAAACTGATCCAAAGTCAACAAAAAACCTGAATCTGCTGAATCTGATTACCTTGGTGACAGACACGGGTCCTATCACATTGGTAGTGAAAGCACAGAGCATGTTATTATCGGAGGTGTCCTGCATTTCTCTGTGAGCCAGCACACCAGCGTTATTCACCAGCACGTTCAGCCCCTTGTCCCCCACCTGCAATCTCTGCAGACACTTTAATGCTGTTGGGGTCAGTACTGTCTAGCAAAGGCGATTTAACGGGTTGATCAAAAAATGTGTTTTCCGTTACAGTCGCTGTCCAGCTTTTAGAACATCAACAAGGAGAGCTACTCATGCATGTTTTACTCAAGTATTTTCCGCTTGTGTGAATAAGATCATGGCTTTTATTTGCAATAACACACAACGTTTGGTGTTCTTTTGCTTTTGTACAATATTTTTTCAAAGACCAGTGTCAAGTAAAAAAGCCCTGAATGATGTTTCAAATGAATGTCACAGGAAGCAGAGCATTACAGTGATTTTACCCCATAAAATTACTATAACACACAACCTTGAAGGGCTTACTGCTTCAATAATTGGCAATATGATATCAATTCTCAGTAAATAATTTAATGTATTAATAGCGGTTAATAATATTAATCACAATAAACAATTCTTCCACCAAGTAATGGTTTGGTAACAGTAATCTATGCTGGCAAATAATTGTAACAGGTTACATTTTTTTCCATGAACAACACACCGGTTTTTAATCACTTGCTGCATTAATACAGAAATGAAATGATGTATTCATGCTCACGTTTATCCGTTGAGTATTTCACAAGGCTTTAAATGTGGTTCAGCCAATCAGACTATAGAACCAGAACTATCTGATTGATGATTGTTTCGACTGGTGAATACTGAGGCAGGTTGATGAGAAAGAAGTCCTGAATTCATTTGTGTGTTTACATCTAATTAATAAAATAACCAAGATAACAAGTACAACCCCATCCCTCGTTTATTTTTTAAATCAACATTTGAAATTCTTTTTGGAAATCACAGTCACTGCGTCCTCTGGACTAAAAACCACTCCGCTTGTTATCAGTATACAGTTCAAAGTCAGCATTGATGATGGTATAGGGGTGCATTAGTGCACATGGAATGGGTGACATGCACATCTGTGAAGGCACCATTAACGCTGAATGAGAGATACATGTTCTGGCAACAGATGCTGCCATCCAGATGACGTCTTTTTTCAGAGAAGGCCTTGATCATTTTAGCAAGACAATGTCAAACCGCATTCTGTATGTATTACAGCAGCATTGGTCCGGATTAAAAGAGTCTTGGTGCTAAACTGACCCGCCTACAGTCCAGACCTGTCACCACTGAGAACATGTTGCGCATTATGAAATGAAAAATACTGCAAATGAGACCCTGAACTGTTGAGCAGCTGAAATCATCGTCTTCACCATCATCATGGTTAACCGCTTACTCCAGTTAGGATCATGGTAACAGTTGGGAGAGCAGAGAATCTCAGACAATCTTGTACTCCCGCAACTTCATCCAGCTCATTCCCTGAGACCCCAAGCTGCTCCCAGGCCAACTTGGAGATATAATCCCTCCAGCGGGTCCTAGGACGACCCCTGAACGGGAAAACATTTCACTTTCAAAACTACAGCAATTGGCTACAGCATGTCTTTTTTGGAACGTGTTGCTGGCATCAAATTCAAAATATGCATATATTGCATATTGTCTTTGTAGTATTTTCCTTTAAAAATATGGTTTACTTAATTTGCATATCATTGCATTCTGTGTTTATTTACATATGCACAATGTTCCAACTTTTCTGGACATGGAGTTGTATGTGTTGGCCAGCATCATTTTTCCCGGGAGGCCTAAACTGGCTCGATGCTGGCTGGCCACCAGCACTGGACTGTGGGCCTAAATTAGCCTGAGGTTGGCTGGATACTAATTTGTATTAGTATAGAGAAGACTTAGGAAGTCAACAATGTTTAGCTAAAAGTTGGCTTGTCCCAACATAAGCCTTCAGAAAGTACAAGTTATACCCCCAAAACCCCCTCTGCATACAGCACAGTCCTAACGACAGAGTCTACAGCTGCTTCCAGTGTTGTTAGTTAGGACCTGGTTGTCAGCTGAGTGATAGTGAGAATATGAGATACTGTCAAAAAATGTTTTTTAGCCAGTCAGATAGAGGAACAGACTACTGTGTAAACTTAAATAATACATTTAAAATATACATTTACCAAGAGGGACAACAGTGATGATGTCTGGGTACTTTTCCACCAGATCTTTCAGTGCCTAAATAATAACACCCACAAAAATAAAGAGTAAATTATAAATAAGAGAAGAGAGTTTTTACTACAAACTTCTATCACTCTCCATTGCAGTTCTGTTGCTGACTCACCTTTGACCGAGGTCCTTCAGGGCTACAGCATCCGGCAAAAATCTCCTGGGCTGTGCAGGGTCCCTCCACCAGCTGCCTGACCATCTCTAAACCTAGGCCTCTGTTAGCGCCTGTGATCAGAACGCTGCACGCTTTAACCCAGCCATTTCTCTCCACTTACTGCTGTTACTCTTAATGCAGAGAAGTCTGACCATCTTCTTATATAGCCAGTATATTTTTACAAGCTCCACACCTTCAACAGGAATGTATGCATTATTGTGCAGTAAGCCAGGGGGATGTGTAGACAATACATAGGGCGTGGCAGGGTGGGGTGGTGGGTAGCACTGTCACCTCAAGAGGACCTGGGTTTGATTCCCTGGCTGGGTGACCAAGATCCTTTCTGTGTGGAGTTTGTGTGTTCTCTGTGTCTGCTTAGGTTTCTTCTGAGTACTCCAGTTTCCCCCTCACAGTCCAAAGACATGCAGCTGGGCCAATTGGACATGGTAAATTGCCCCTAGGTGTGAACGTGTCTGCCTGTCTGCCCTGTGATGGATTGGCGATCTGTCCAGGGTGTATCCTGCCTTTTGCCTGATGACTGCTGGGATAGGCTCCAGCACCCAGAAGGAGAAGTGGCTTAGAAGATGTGTGTGTGTGTGTGTGTATATAATATTATCATAATGTTTATCATTAAAACACAGAAAAAGCTTATTTACATCTCATCTATTACATCTCGATTTTTTAATGTATGATTCATTATGAAAGCATTACATTCTATGAGCAAAGGTCTTTAACTTATATACAATTATTTATATATTTAATGTTATATTAGACAGTAGACTGACTGTGACTCAGCGTTCGAGATCCATGAAGAATGAGTGTCATGTACAAGCACATTTGTCCCGGACAGTGAGCGTGAAATTTAATATTGCATCTGAGACTAATTGTAACTAATAATAATTGCAAGTACTAACTGGAGTGCCATTAGCACCGTAATGATGATGAGTCATCTCCTCTGCTCTCAGCCTGAACCTCAGTGTTCTAGCCTCTTACACCCTTCCACATCAATTTGGGAAAATATTCCTATTCATCTACAGGGACTGAAAGCATTTGACAGCCACACAAAGGTGCTGTTATGGTGCACTGAGAGAGCGATATGTGGGTGTATGAACACAAATGGAAGGTAAAATCAAGCCTGATTTCGGAAAAAATAACTCCACCTCTCACCTCACCTGGGAAACCTCACTTTGGGAAAATCCACAACACACACTTGTGATGCGTAACGCATACTAAGTGCCGCATAACAGAGCAAAAGAAGTCAAGTGAATAATGGTTTTTAAACTATGTTTTTTAATGTGGTTTCAGAAATGTTTGAATATGGACTCGAGTGGTAAGGTTAGCTTGTGTATTGATATGAGACTAAAACTGAAGTACTACTGACTGGAAATGACTCTCACATGAAACCCATGCAAGACAACGCATTTTGTTTTAATCACTTTATTCTGTACATAATGCTTCTGTGTGTGAATGGCACTGAATGAAGGCAGCAGTAGCCCAGTGCAGCAGGAGCACGAAGCGGTCAGTTTGTATGGCTAGTCCGACGTCCTTTAAAACCCTGCATCTGCATGCAGGCTCCTCCACATGCATGCCAACAATATACTCAAACTGACAGAGGACAAAAACAACAGGCTAAGAAACTGCATGAACGTCCCAAGTGGGGAAAACAAACAATCCTCATCAATGCAAACATCGAAAAACGTTGACCATTACACAAAAACGATGCAGTTTGTTTGGTGACTGCAATGTCAAAAAATGTCATTAACGACACAGAAGGCTTGTTGCAACAGTCTCCTCTGAGAATGGCAGAACAGATGCTGTCTAACGTGAGGGGAAAAGATTGAAGTTCACTCAATTGGTCCAGTGCCCAGTTAATAAGCTCATGTTTGGCCTTCTGTGCTGTTGGCAAGCTCAGATACAGTCCACAGGGAGCTGAAGAAGTCAACCAGTATCAAATGCTTATGAAACATTTGATAGCTCCTGCCACAGGCTGATCCAAGACAATGTAAAACGGGCAAAAATGAATTCCAGATTGACGATCCACAGAGCAGCTAACGGACATGGACTGCTCACAACACACAGAGAGACAGAAGATAAATTTCGCCCTCAACATACATTTGACAATGTGTTCCTTTGGCAGTCCAGGTTAAGATTGGCAGTGTTGGATATTTAACATACATTCACATGCACAAAGACTAATACAAAGTACAGATTTATTTAAATGCACTTATGTGGCCACAGCTCCCTTGCATCAAAACAAAAACAAACAAACTGATGCAAAAATAAATAAAATGTAAATGAGATCGTAAAAGGTCCATGCATTTGACAGGCCTCAAGATAGAAAAGAAACAGTTGTCAGCAACTCACTAGGTTTGTAATTCACAGTCCTTTCTTTTTGGGTCTCTCTCTCTCTCTCTCTCTCTCTCTCTCATGCACACACTCTCCCAGGCCGTGATGTAGTTGTGTATTTGTGCTGGTGTCTGGTCACAGGTGGGTGCTGTCCTGCGTATCAAACCTGTGACCCTCCGGTCTGCCCGCGCTGGGCTTGCGGCCACTGCCCTGGTTGGGCATCAGAGACAGAGGATCAGGCCTAATCAGATACCTGAAGGAGAGAAAAACAAACCCTCAGGAGACTTTATAAAACATTTTTTTTAAAATTATTATTATATTATAATAAAACAAAACGAGCCCTGTCATCAGAGCCAACTTTCATTAATTCAATAACATTATTTTCATTGTGTGAACACGGGTTCATGTGAATCAGAACATGAAAATCACATGATTTTCACAGAATGATTTCAAGTGCTCATCATAGATATCCAGTGAGAGCAACAGTGGCTGCATGTTCCCTATATATATATATATATATATATATATATATATATATATATATATATATATATATATATATACACACACATATATATGTATTATACATGCAGTCGTAGGCAAAAGCTTGGGTGCATGTTTAGTTGACTTTCTAAGAGAAAATAATTTTAGTTTAACAAACTGGAATAACATAAAACACATAATAGAGAATGTGCCATAACTTTCGCACATGCCACATTTTATGTTTATAAAATACATTCTACCAGTAAACAGCAATTCTGTATTAAAATGTGCAGAAGTGTGCTCTCTGTAGAGGATGTGTTCACTTATTTTACTTAAAAAAAAAAAAAAAAAAAAAAAAAAAAAAACAAAACATAATTTTACCAGGGGTGGCCAAACTTTTGCACATGGCTGTATTCAGTCAGTGATTTCAACTAAAGGTCCATATTCCCACGAGATTCCTGTTGAACTCGTGGGACCCACTACAATATCTTGCAATGCGGGGCTAATTTTCAGTGTTGTGCACAGAGGCGTACAGGTAGCAAACCCACTGCGGGCGGGAGCGGGACTAAGCACACATGGCAAGACATCCTGCAAATTAATGAATCACCTAAATAAATTAGAATGATCACTAAATCCTATACATAAACCATCTAAAATGATAACAGTAAAACAATTTAAATGATTTAGAATAAAGGTCACTTCAAAGAGTTGTGACGCATCTGATCACATGAACAACATGCACATTCTTATAGCTTAGAGAGATGGTGGGGCCTTATGTCTGGTGACCACACCTGCTATGCCCAGCCAAATACCACCTATAACCATTCTGTGGTTTAATTCTTATTAGTCTTTACTGGGAATAAATGACGTATGGTGACGTTACTTCAAAGTGAGCCTGATGTCCATGACTACTGTGTTATTTCAGCAGAGATAAATGTGCTTGTAAACTACATCAGATATTGATATTCATCACAGTTCTTTTCAATTTGCTTGGTTTAGTTTTAACTGCTGCTTTGGAACACTAGATGGTAATGTGTGCACATTACTCGCTTAGTGTAGAGGGAGAAGCAGTCTAGCCATTCACTCATAGCACATATCAGTTGGACAGTTAGGATAATAAACTGAATCTGTTTTCATATACTTACACAACGTCATGCAGCTCGAGTCGTGTGTCAGGGGAGGGGTTGATGAGGATGTAGGAGAGTCTGTTGCCTTGGTCTGTCATCCCATCTTAAACCAGACATGCAAACAGAGAGCATAGAGTCTGACACTGTCTACAGTTCACAGCCAACGGACAACGAGATCAGACAGGAGGCAGGGAAACAGAGCCAGAGTGCAGAGTATTGTTCACACTATAAAACACACCCAACAGTAAAAGCAGGGGGTACCAATAGTAACAGGAACAGTTAGCACAGAATCTGGCAGTGCACATAGCCATAGAGATCAGACAAACAGGAAGAAACTACAGAGATGAAAGAGAACAGGTTCACAAAACAAAGCAGCAGCGCACAATGTTGACACAATCTAAAGCGCACATACAACAGTGACATCAGACACTGAAAAACAATAGAAATCAGACAGAGAACTAGTTAACACAATTTAAAGCGCACATACATTGAGATCAGACATCAAGTAAAGTAAAATCAACAGAGATCAGACAGATAAGCGAAAACTGACAAAAAACAGCAGAGCAGAAAAACTGATAGATACAGCTCACACTCAAGAGCACTGTCAGATTAAGCGGTCTTCAAACAACAGAGTCTGAAATGAGAGCTGGGCAATAAAACAATAACAACGCTTTTTTCAATATTGACAATTCACATTTGAGGTATTTTTTGTAGAATGACTGTCTATCGTCTGTCAACAAGCAACTGACCATATACACACACAGCTGAAACATAAACACACAATAATACAGTTCATTAGCCAGACAGGCAGCTCCTGTTACTAAGGTAAAAAAGGTCAAACAAAACTAAAGCATGGCAAACTTGAAGTTATGAATATTGTGACTGGAGCGGCGATGCTCTGACAAACAGCACAACGCTCTCAGTTTCAGCTTCTGTTTCCCAAATGCTTTAGCCAAGCACGCTAACGTTATTCCTCCTAATAAACACACACACATTCAGCTCGGTCTCCACATTATTCACCAGCATCACTGTAATATTTTATCTGATGACTTTTCATCAACATTAGCACAAGAATAATAAGAGTGGATGGTGGAGATCGTGTCTGCAGTGTCTGGGTTTTTTAAAATGCTGTTAGAAAAAAAACCTTCAAAAGTCAAAGCACCGTTTATCGTTATTGTTTCAGATAAATGTAACATCATAATTTTGCTGCCGTTCACTGAATTAAACAACAGAAACAGTCGTTGCCTTAAAGTTATGACAGAATTTCGGACATTTTGTCTGGATGTTTCTGTGATACCGTTTTCTTATCTGGAGTTAATGGATGAGATTATGAACTTAACTGTTGTTCTGTAGCTTCTGTCCTAAATTTAGTCCTAATTGAAGCGGTCAAGGTGATTAAACAGATGTCAGAGTTACGAAGTTTCTGTAATACAGCCCCTGGTCTTGTATTAATTTTGCAAACTTGGCTGTGAAGTGGACACACTTTCCTATGAAGACTTTGCTTATACTCACAAGATGAAGAGCGAGCAGTTGTGTAGTCATTTTGTCTCAGACGTCTAGACTTATGCTTGAAGAAAACGTCTCGGAACAAGAGGGTGTTTTCTCTGTTTTCTTAAACCAGGTGGATCTCAGATGGAAGTTTGCTGTCAGTGTGTGATTTTCAGATTGAGCACCATGACCTTGTCTTACTATGTTTACAAAACTTAGTAATTATAATCACTAATCACTTAATACTGAAATATGGTAAGGTATTATATTATTGCTGTTGGAAAAAAAAACATGTATCTTCAAAAAAAAAAAACATTAGGAAAAAAAGGAAAAAACATTAATGTAAAGTTTTGACTTTTACATTAAAACTTTTGATGTAAATAAATGCAAATAAATTGTATTCCAAGCAATTGTGGAGCATTTCTGTTGCTTCCTTCATCATGAAATTTAAGTGTAAACCAGCTGCCACGTTCAAATGATGTAGGAAAAAAATGGAGTAGCATGCTTTGTTTGGACAGCGATGATATCGTATCATGATAATAAAATTTTGACCATATTGCCCAGCCCTAACTAATACATTCCATAGTTCACACCTAACAGAGACATCAAACAAAGTTAACAGCGTTTTAATAAACACAGACTGAAAGAAACAGATGGTTAAAGCATCCAGAGGGGAAGAGAGCAGAGGAGGGAGCAGTTGTGTGTTTTGGTGTGTGTCAGTAAGGCAATGATGCATGAGTGATAACACAACAACAGAGCACTTAACAGCTTTACCAGCAACCAGAGGTGACAGGTGGACATCTCACACATAAGCACACACGAAAGGTGTAAAATGCGCCAGTGCATCGTGATGCAACGATCTGAAGATGGTGACTCAAGTGCATCAAAACTGGAATGGAATTTGTATGTAATTACGGTGATATTTACTAGTGTTCAGTACTGTGTGAAAGTCAGAGACCAATTTAATATCCAGTCAAAATGGGCATTAACTGCAAGTTATTCATTTTCAGGAGACATTTCTGAGAGAATTGAAAAAGGAAATGACACTCCTAACAACCACACAAGACCTACTAGACCACCCAAACTGTCCCATCAGATAAACAGCACTTAATGCTTTCATCTTTGAGGGAGAGGAGAAAATCAACCTCCACTGTTACTTCAGATCTGAGAAAATCCACAGGTATTTCTGTCCGTCCTTCCACTGTGAGAAGACAACTCGGCACTATGAGTCTGAAAGGATGTGTAGCTGTCAAGAAGCCCTTACTGAGAAAAGGACAAAAAAAGAAACAAAGAAAGAAGCTGCTGGTGTTCTCAGAACAATAGACTGTCCTCCCCAGAGTCCAGCCCATTCAGATCACTGAATGTGTTTGGGATTATTTGGATTGCGAGAAGCATAAAATACAACCAACTTTGGAAGTGTGGAAAATATCCCTGCAGATGGGATCTGAAAAGCTAAAAGCAAGTCTTCTGAAAATAATGGAAACTAAATAGTTAATAAAAAACTTGACATCTTTAGTTGACGCGTCTATCATTTTCTGTTAAACATGTCTTGCTGATACTGAAAAATGAATAATTTCGTTTTTCAAGGTCTTTATTTGACTGGAGATTAAATAAATGAAGGATAGTATTGTGGCTTTTTAACAGGACTGGGCTGCGGAAAAAGTATTTGCCCATCACCCAATTTCATCTGTTTTTACTTGTCACATTTACGTGTTTCAGATCATCAACTAATTTTAATATGGCACAAATAAACACAATATGCAGCTTTTAAATGGTAAATTCATTTTCTGAAGATAAAGATTTATTCAAAGCCTCTATCACCCATGTGAAAAAGTAATTGCCCCTAAACCTAATAACTGTTTGTGCCACCCTTGGCAGTAACAAGTGCAATCAAACATCTGCGATAACTTGTGATGAGTCTTCCACATCGCTGTGGAGGAATTTTGGTCAACTCTTCTTTGGAAAATTGTTTTATTTTGGCTACACTGGAGGGTTTTCAATCATAGAACAGCCCATTTAAGGTTTTGCCACAGCATCTCAAGAGGATTCAAGTCAAGACTTGGATGACTCAGACACTCCAAAACCTTCATTTTGTTTCTTTTGAGCCATTCAGAGGTGGACTTGCTTGTGTGTTTTGGATCACTGTCCTGCTGCATAACTGAACTGCTCTTAAGCTTTAGATCATGAACTGATTAGTGGACATTTTCCTTCAGGATTTTCTGAAACAGAGTAGAATTAATGGCTCCATCAATTATGACAAGTTGTCCAGATACTGCACAAGCAAAGCAGCCCCAGAACATCACACTACCTCCACCATGTTTGACTGCTGGTATGATGTTCTTATGGTGGAATGCCTTGTTAGCTTTATGGCAGAGTAACAGGACCCATGTCTTCCATGGGTTCCACCTTCGACTGATCAGTCCAATGAATATCATGCCAAAAGTTGTGGGGGTCATTTAGATGTTTTTTTAGCCATGTGAGATCCAATGCGAGGTCCAATGTGAGGTGTTTTTGTTGTTCTTGGCAGCAGTGGTTTGCGCCTTGTGCCTCTTCCATAGGTGGCACTTTTGCCCAGTGTCTTTATTATTGTTATTTGTGTACATTGACCTTAACTGAGGCAAGTAAGGCCTGCAGCTCTTTAGATGTTTTTCTGGGTTCTTTTGTGACCTCCTGGATGAGTCATTGAAGCACTCCTGCTCTTGGTGAAAGTTCACCACTGTTCCAAGTTTCCTCCACTTGTGGATAACAGCTCTCACTGCAGTTTGCTGGAGTCCCAGAACCTTAGCAATAGTTTTGTAACCCTTTCCAGACTGGTATATATCAATGACTTTATTTTGCATCTGTATTTGATTGTCTTTAGAATGTGGCATCATGTGCTGAATTTTGAGATGTTATAGCTTTTTTCACTTTTTTTTTCCACTATTTGCCAGATAGGTTCTATTTAAGAGATGTTTTGATTCAACAGGTTTGGCAATAATCATGCCTGAGCATAGCTAGCACAATCAAACCCAATAGTCAATAAGAGGCTATTACTATTAAGAGGCAGGGCTGAACAGGACTTTTCCTGCAATAAATGAAATCATAATTTAAGAACAGCATTTTGCGTTTACTTGGGTTATTACGGTCTAAAATTAAAAGCAGATTATGTAAAACATTCAGTTGTGACCAAAATGCAACAATAACAGAAATTGGGAAGGGGCAAAACTTTCACTGCACTGTACATTATCATATACACTTTTGGGCAATAAAAAAAGCTATAAAAATACAAAATTTCTGTATATCTCTACTGTGTAAATATTTCTTATAGTCACATTTGTGTATGCAGTGTATGTGTTTTATCTGTGTTCTACCTGTGATGCACTGAATCATTTCCTAAATAACCCTAATTGAGCTGAACTGCTGTGATGTCAGAGATTTACACCCCTGCAAGACACACACACACACACACACACACACACTCACTGAATCCAGATGGCGACAGGCCGAGGTGCTTCATGCGTGTGCGGACAAGGGCATTGAGCTCTTGTCTCTCAGACCGGCGGAAAAGACTGAGCCTCTGTTGGCTGATGCGTTCGGCGGCACTGCCCGGACCTTTGGCTCCGCTTGGACCCCGGCCCCCCTTACGGCTGAGCCGCCGTGCCCACTGCATGCTCTTCCTTCTGAGCAGCGGGTGGTCAGAAGCATGGGAGGAGGACGAGGAAGGCGGCTCAGAGGAGGTGGAGTTACGGTGGGGGCCGGAACGACACAGCAGAGGCTCCCGGGGCTCCCGCGTGTCCTCATAGTCCTCCACTGTGATGGACACCTGCGACTGCAAGAAAGACACAACATCAGATCATCCTCTGAACATCACTGACTCATATGAGTGCTATAGCACAATATATAGGGACATGGGTGATGTGCATAATATGCAGTATCACAGTGTCAGATGATACTAAGGTTAGAATTTTTTAAGCTTGTGATGCTATTCTTCATTAGTACTGATAGTCTATGCTAGAAGAATAACAAAGCTTGTTTTAAGGGACTATGGGACCTCCAAAAAGGCTGAAATTGCATTTTATGACTTGTTCTGAAAGATCAAATATATCACTAAAATATCACTGATATTGAAAAGTATTATCACAGTTTATCAGTATCATGATATAATTATGTAAATGATATACTGCCCAGCACTAATTCAGTCATTAGTAGAGAGCAATATTATGTTAATGCAACCATTGCAGGTGTTTTATAATGAAAAGTCATGGCTTGCAGTTAATGAAGGGTCGCCAGTGAAACGAGAATAGAAGCTAGGTCCTGATAGGAAAGTCAGTTTACTCAGCGGCCCTCTTGGCAACGCACCTGGGCAGTTATTTTCAGCCATCTCTTTGAATGGGGAGAGACCCATCAGACGAAAATCTGATAGATCCTATCTAGTTTGTAGGTGTTTAACTCTAAGCAGTGTGGCTACTGTGCATATTCATTCCTCCACAAAGATTCTTTTCTTCTTACGACTTTTTTCGTCTTAGGTCTTTCCCCAATGCTGACTCAGCTCATGAGCTAAATAGCGAGACTTTCGTTACTTTTGGACTGTCAGAAGAAGGAAACACTAACTTACTGGCGGGCTGTTGACTCAAATGACATGAGTTTTAGGTTTATATTAGGTTAGCCTACATGTTAGCACAATGTTAGTGAGCATCTGGAGATTCCTTTGCTTTGGTTTTCACTTTGTCCTGACATTCATTTGACAATAACACAGTCAATTTCTCAGAAATGTTCTAGTGCATGTTATCTGCAGCATCAGCATGTACTTCTGTGGAATACTGGATATACAATAAATTATCCTAGACATGGAGATGGGAGATGAAACCTGAACCTACTGTGTTTACCCATTCAATCTCAAGCTACAATATGCAGGGAAAAAGACATATCCCAGAATTCAGTGCATCACTACAATTATGGTATATTTGTGCATACGATGCATTTCAAATTACATCACAATAGTCAGCTAGCTAATGATGAGTATTCAATATGTCTTGTTAAAAGAGTGAAATGCTTTATAAGACATGGTTTCTTACCTTTATATGGGATGCTGTGAAAAAAGTGCAATTGAAATGAATCTGTAATTTGTCTTTCATTTGTAATGGTGGATGTCTAATAAACTATTTTCCTTATTTCTGCTTATTTTACTGAGTAAGGACTGATGGAAAACATGAACTGTCAGAGAAAAAGGATCACTTTTTTTTGTTCATCGAGGTACAAAGAAAGTAAATGTACCCTCAAATGGTTTTAAGGTTTAACAGTGTACTTTAAATAAGCTTGTCCCAGGAGAAAAGTATGTATTTGTACCTTTTCATAACCTAACCTGTTTTTAAACAGGAAAGTAAAATAATATATATATATATATATATATATATATATATATATATATATATATATATCTACTTTTGACTCACCCTGTGTGTGTGTGTGTGTGTGTGTGTGTGTGTGTGTATTATATATACTGATTATATATACACACTCACTGAGCGCTGTATTTGGAACACCTGTATACCTAAACATTCATGCAATTATCTAATCAGCCAATCGTGTGGCAGCTATGCAGCTATGCAGTTTCGGGCCAGCAGCTTCAGGCAATGTTCAAATCAAGCATCAGAATGTGGAAAAAATGTGACTTCTGTGATTTTGGCTGTGGCATGATTGTTGGTGCCAGACAGGTCGGTTTCAGTATTTCTATAACTGCTTATCTACATTTACGGCATTTGGCAGACACTCCGATCCCGGATGACTTCATCTTTTTTTACACAGGCAGGCAAAGGTAATGTTACAGTCTTGTCCATGGACTCTTATTGGTATAGTACAGGGTGCTTACCCAGGTGGGTATTGAACCCCAGGCTACAATGTAGAAGGCAGAGGTGATACCCATTACGCTGTACCAACCATCTCCTAGGATGGTCTCAAACAACAGTCTCTAGGGTTTACTCAGAATGGTGCAATAGAAAAACATCCAGCCAGCAGGCGTTCTGCATCCAGATACGCCTTGTTGGTGAGAGAGGTCAAAAGACAACAGCCAGATTGGTTCACCTGACAGAAAGGCTATGTTACCTCAGATAACCACTCTGTACAATCAGAACAGAAAAGCATCTCAGAATGCACAACACATCAACCTCAGCCCCACTGAACACCTTTGGGAAGAACTGGAATATCGATTGTGAGCCAGGCCTTCCAATCCTTCTAAATAACATCAGTGCCTGACCTCACAAATGCTCTTTTGACTGAATGGGCACAAATTCCCACAGACACTCTCCTTACTTGGGGTAAGCTTCCCAGAGGAGTGGAGGCTGTTACAGCTGCAGGGTGAGGAGGCAGTTCTATAAGGATGTCCAACAAGCACAGAGAGCTGTGATGGTCAGCTGTCCACAAACTTTTGGTCATATAGTGTACATTCAAATATGATTGTGGGCACAGAGGGGAAGTATTACTGACTTTGTTGCCGGGTTAGTTATTGCCTAGGGATTTTGAGATTATGGTTTCTGAAGTCTCTCAGTAAGTCTGTAAAACCACCAGCGCTGATTTAATTCTTGATATGCTCCTCCGAATCCTTTTCACAGCTGTTTAGTTTAAAAAAGTTAATCCCGTTTAAAGATGGATTATAAGAAATGCTGGAATACCTCATATTACACTGTTGGTTTTATTGTATTATGTGTATTATGGCACTGTGGCTCTGCAGCTTTGCGTACCTCAGATACAGGCAGCTTATGAGCCTCTGTGCGGTAGATGCCTATGGGGATGTCTCCCGTGGACGAGCAGAGCTTCTGGTAGAGCCGGCCGTAGGTGCGGATCCACAAGTCTTCTTCTGTGATCTTCATCTAGGAATTCACATCAACATCACTACCATGCAGAAGCTATAAAAGGCCATGGATTCACATACTTTACTGATTTCATTTGATTTTTTTATTTACTGAGTTTTACTGTGAGAACAAGCAAAAGGGGAATTCCACCAACTTTTCAAAATGTCTGCATAATTCACTTATTGAGATGTAAACAAAGTCAGAATGGTTCAATTTGAAATGGTTTATTATACAGAAACTCACTGGGTTAGATTTCTTTACCTCGGTAGTGACAGGAACCAGGTGTCACACTACCCAAAATGACACAAGTCCTCTGAATTTTAATATGTAACATTGATGATGGTAAAATAGTGGTAAAAATGAAGGGAATGTTCTTAGGGAATACTGCCTTACAGTGCCCTGTATGTTCCAACCATCAGGCAGTGCATTTATAACATTTTTCTGTATATATCATATACAACTCTGGCGAAATTTATGACAAACATGATCTCTATGTGTGTGCATGTATGTGTGTGTGTATATATATATATTATATTTTTTGTCATAAATCTCAACAGAATTCATTTGAGTGAATCTTGTGAAAACTCAAGGCTTTTCCCTTCTCTGCAGTGTCATGGCTGCGGATGTGAATCTCACAGCTTTTCCACACTGATTTCTGATTGTTCGAGATTATTGTTTGATACTATCTAGACTGTCAGAAAAAAAAACAATCACAGAATCATCATCATCATCATCATCATCATCACTGTCATTATCATCATGGTCATGTCATAGGATCTTTATCAATGTCATCCTTATCATCATCTAGGGCTGGCAAAGTAGGCTATGCCTGACGTGAATTTACAATGTATTTGAATAAATGTCTAAAAGGTATAATTACTTAATTTGAACCTTTTCCATATTAACAATAACTGTTCTGTTTAAAGTCCTTTGATGAAATGTATTGTATTGTAGCTTAGGCTACATTTAAGCTTAGGAAACACCACCATAAAATAAAATACATGACTATTCAAATTATTCAGGTCAGTCCTACCATGGTCAACATCCTGATCATCATTACCATCATGATCATGGTCATCTCACCATCCTTCTAGCACTAAAATATTGGGCTTTCCACCATGTGGGCAGGTGAAATCTGAGGTTGTACTTACGGCACAGAGGAAACCAGACCCAGGCATGGAATCCAGTCCCAGCAACAGTCTGGTAATGGAGATCATGTAGTCTTTCACAAAGGACTAGCACATACAAACAGACAACAGAGAGCACTTCAGTGTACCAAACATCTCGCCAACATGTATCACTTTCTGTCCTAAGCACATTAGAGCACATACACCTGCAATGGCTCTGCAGAATCATGAAGAAAGAGAATAGCTCAGTGTCCATTACTGGCTTACTGTTACCTGATATAGCAGAGTGTCTAGCATACTGACACTGAACACCTTCCCAGCGGCAAAGGGTAATCGGAACATGAAGACCAGGTTGGAGCCCCTCTCTCGCTCCTTCTGCAGGACCAACACAGCAGCAAGTACATGGTACAGGACATTAAATTACATTGCTCACTCATGGACAGTCAAAAGTTCACACAGAATATTTTCTTTTATTTGTACTATTTTCCACATTTTAGAATAATAGTGAGGTCTTGGAACTAGAGATGTATCAGTATTGGCCTGATATCATCACAAAACGCTAGATTTGATATCGAAGGACTTAAAAACACATGAATCTGTTACAAATTTAGCCTTAAATATCATAGAATTTCTTGTTGTACAACAAAAAAGCAGAATAAATGAGTTCATGTGATAACAACAGTGACATGCAGCCTAACTAGTTATGCTAAAAGTACAATTCCTTTAAGTAGTCAGATTTAACACAGAGTGCTACAGTAATTCTGTTCTGTCTACTTGCTTAACCAAATAAAAATGTGATTTTGTATACGCCATGTTATCGATTATGTACAGCACTGTGCAGACGTCAAGGGCTACCTTTCATTTATTTATTTTCAAGAAATATTTATGAGCAAATTAGTTGTAAGATAATCTGCTTGAATAAAAAAGGAGAAAGTCAAAGCACAATCAGTGGAAAAATAGGATGGTTTCCAAATCTGGAGTTCAAAAACTTGTTAAGAGATACAGAGAAAACGACAAACCATCATATAAACAGCACTTAAAGCTTTCATCTTTGAGAGAGAATCTTCAGTAGTACTAGTTTTTTGTCTAGGTTTGAACTCTGTTAGTACCCTCGGGACTAAGCCTCATTTTCTCTGTTGTCATGTATGCGTTTTGTCTGCTATTAAAAGCCACTGCATTTGCATCCAGTCTTCTCCTCCTGTGACACAGACGTGAAAAAAACACAGGTGCCTCAGTCCATCCTTCCACTGTAAGAACTCAGCGCTATGAGTCTGAAAGGATGTGTACCCTCATTTCCCTGAGAAAAGGAAACAAAGAAGCTATTCGTGTTCTCAGGACAATGGACCACCCCAGAGTCCAGACCTCAACATCAGTGATTGTATTTGGGGTTACTTGGATCATGCGAAGCAGAAAATGCAACCAAATTCTAAGACTGAACTTTGGATGGGTGGAAAAATATCCCTGCAGATTTCTTTGAAAAACTTAAAGCAGCTCTCCTAAAAATATAAGCTGTAAAAGAGGTAAAGAGTGCACACATAAAATACTGAAAAAAATAGTAGTTGAGTTTTGTGTAATTTTAAATATATGCTTTTATTTTTAGATAACATAAAATATGATATCATATAATAATAATAGCTATTTTTACTGCCAATTAAATAAATGAATGGTGGACTTTGCAGACTTTTGAACTTTGCTCTTTTGCCCAGACTTTTGCACTGTATCACTATGTAACACGGAATCATGCAGTGGCTCTTCTACTTCAGATTCTTCTAGATTGTTAAGATTCAAAGTCAGAGAATCTAGACAGTTCTTCAAAAGTTCCTCAATGAACGCTCTAGGTCTTCTCAGGGATGCTCTTCCAATAGAATCCCACATATGCTCACATCTTGTTGCCTGATACTTAGCATTTAATTTTTTTTAATTTTATTTAAGTATGGTCCATCATTACCACCACAATAATAAATTCACTCATGGGCACCAGCTTCACCATTTACACTTGTTTTCAAAACACATTTCAAGCATTTAAGCATTAGTCTTTTGATCAATAACAGCTTTAAGATCATTAAAATCTCGATCAGAACCGTCTCAACTTTTAGATGGTACTGTATGTATTAATTTACCCAATAAGAAGCCATATTTGCAAGATTAGCATCCAAAGTTCAGTATCTGAAACATTTGTTACAGTTTTCCAAAGTTCTCCGACTGTACAAGAAAATTGTGTCCGGGCTGCCTTATATTTTGAGTTATTTAAACTTCAAATGATAAGTTGATACAAAAACACTATTCGAAATTCAATTATCTCAAAAAATTTAAGGGACTCTGAACATTAACTTTTTAAAGTTAAAACAATATTTTTTTTTTGTACAGAGCATCATGTGACATGGAATAACTTCATTTTACTTTCAAAATTCAAAAAATAAACGGGAAGATGACTGAATTATAATATTTTTTAGTCACTGATGTTGACTGAAAGTCACATTCAACGAAGTCTGAATGATTATTATTATTATTTTTTAAAATTAATCCAATTTTCCAGTGTTTTTTCGAAAATATCAGTTCAGCAATGCATACCATATTGACTTTCTGATTATTCAAAAAAT
Source organism: Pygocentrus nattereri (assembly GCF_015220715.1). NCBI lineage: Eukaryota > Metazoa > Chordata > Actinopteri > Characiformes > Serrasalmidae > Pygocentrus > Pygocentrus nattereri. The sequence continues at coordinate 8,998,649 of NC_051211.1, read as the reverse complement.
CAAAGCATAAATGGCATAAACAATGATTTCACATGATTAAATTTCAACTGATTTTGGCAGAGAATGCGTCTAACAGCCTGATGCAGCCAAGTGAAGAGGGTGAATGTGTTCACATATGTAGCCGCACTGGACAAATGTAAATACACTATTAGAACGACAGCAGTTTGTGGATGTGTGTGGCAGCAATGAGACTAACCTTCTCGAGTTTGGACAGGGCGAGGGAGTAGTGATCTTTCACTCTGAACTGCATGAACCGCATGTTGGCAGGGTGGGTGAGTTCTGTAATTATACTAAGAGCTGGAAAAAGCCTGTGAGAAACAAACAGCAGGAACAGCACGCTCACACAGCTGCACATCCAGGAATCACAGCAAAGATTCCAGCAAACGCAAATGCCTACACACACTGAGATTAGCCAAGAAAGCATTCTCTTCAGATCGGTAAACAAAGGTTGTATGCCCACCTCATCATGATGCCTCTGCTGAGCTCATGCAGTCTGTATTTAGCCGCTGCACACAAAAAGCTAGCCAGCAGCAACTAGCTTGCTGCTCAATTGCTATGAACCTGATTGCTGGAGCTATGCGTGCATAAAGGTTAGCATATTCCATTTGTTTTTTAGATTAATTTTTTTTTTTTTTACATTTTGTTTATTATAGAACAACAACTGGCCATTTCCCAAACAAGCTGTTGTTGTAGCTGGGCCTTTAAGACAGATATATGTAAATTAGCTCTGTTCTGATTGGCTGACCTCTTCACAAGTGAAACGAGGCTGGAATATACGGACTAAACTTTTCAGACTGAAATCTTCAGCTGTTTCTTTTAAATACTGGATCCTTAGGAAGGTCACGATTGTATATTTGCTTCCTGACAATCAGGAACCGCACAGCGTTTAATTGTTTAGCACACACCCTCTATTCTGATAGCTCTGCTACAGACTATCTGCAGGAGCAACACCCCATATCACTTCAATGTGAATGTGCTGACTAAATTGCTGTACACTGAATGGGCTGACATGCAGACGTATGCAAAAGTTTAAACATCCACAATAAAGTGACATGGTTTGGTCATTTGATAGTAATAGCTGATAGTTGATGGTTTGTTCAAGTGATAGTACGTTATATCTCTAGAGAGAACAAATTTAAATATTCAATTTTCTGCAAATTTCTGCCGTTTATTTAAGTCTAACGTGGCCTTTTGCACAGGCCACAATTTATGTTTATTTTTTTCCTAATATGTTAAATTCAGCAGTAAACAGCAGTAATTGTGCATTAAAAAGTGCAGAAGTGTGTTCTCTGTAGAGGAAGCATCACTTCATCCAACAAAATGACTGTATAATAATGTGTTAATTATTGCGACAACACAGCTGCATGTCCATATCCAGACTGTATGTCCACGTCCATGTCCACGAAACAAAGATACACGTCCACAGAATTCCACAAAAAAAGAGAACACCCCAGGGTGAAGAAACAGCATGTGCTTCATCTACACTCAGGGGCTGGACCCATACCTGAACAAGGTCTGTACGTTCACAATGGTTTTGGCATCAGCCATGTAGTCCTCCTCCGCGATCATAGAGCTTTCCTTATCGACCACCACCATGGTGTCTGCAAACGTCACCCCACAGCGCAGGAGACTGTCCAAACTGCACACAAATAAAGACACAGACTCAGCGTTCTGAAATCAGAAGCATAAAGAAGAATAAAGTTAAGCGATAAAAGAATGAATCAAGTGAAGAAAAGGCCTGAGGCTTCCCTTACTTGTCAATGGAGCCCACAGTGTAGAAGACCATAGGGAACCAGCAGATAGCCTCCAGGAAGTCTGCTTCAGGGCTGATAAACAAACAAAGATACACACGAAAAAATTCTTAGACAGGAGAGCAGGGCCCAATTGATACGATATTTGGCTGATGAGTTAGTACAATATTAAAGTTCCACAGATCAGGGGTGTAGCTAAACAGGGGCCTAGAGTGGCCTAGGTTGTCCCACTTGAAAGCTCAGTGCCCCAGATGTCTGATTGTTAAAATAAAGTTCTCTGATGCCAAAATATTACAAAATTTAAGATCTGCATGTGCAAAGGCACATAGTTCTCACATTCTCATTATTTGTTTTTACACTTTAAATAGATAAAGGAGGCAGATGCTATCACCATGGCATCGTTTACACAGCTGCGTACTGCTATTGGTCATGCATAACGCATTAGGACGCTCCAATGTTTCAGTCATATGCAAAGTTGGCAAAACAAATCATATTATTATCATTATATCACAATGTAATTTTTAGCCCCTTAAAATCAGCATTAGTGAGAATGTATGTACATTAATCAGACCCTACTAGAGAGTCAGCATTGTGACTTGTGCCTGCAGGCAGGTTTAGGTTCATCACTGACAAATGGAGGGTTTGAACTGGGGAGCACAGTAAAAACCAAAAAAAAAAAATATATAAAAACAGCAATTTAAAAATTGAATACTGTGCATATACTGTACACTGTATACTTTTACAGAACTGATTCAGGTCTTGTATTTTTTTCTTCTAAAATCCAGTCAGATGGTTGCAGGTGCGTTTCTCCAGAACAACAGGCTGTTAGAAAAATAAATAAATGAAATAAAGCTGATCATCACATCTCTGGTACAAAGTGCCTTAAACGATCCCTTGATGTCTTTTCCACAGTATTTATGATCGAATTGTAGCAAAAGTGACAGAATCACCTGCTGTGGCTCTGAGACTCTCTGCTATGAAATCCCGCCTGCAGTCAGATAATGGGGAACAACAACAAATGACTCAGAGCTTTATTACCTTTGATTGTATTACAGGCCTGCACCGCTCTTCCATCACAAGCAAGACAGCAGCTAGATTTCATAATAATAAATGTGAGCTACTGCAGTGTGAGAAGGACGCGCTGTTCTTCATGAGTGAAGCCTGTTGTGTATTAAGGGTGTTAAAATGTATTCACACACTGTGATGCACTGACAGCTGCATTAATTTTAGAATGTTCTTTCTATGATAATTTATTATAATAATATTCAACAAAGTCTGTGGCAAATATTTTAAATATTGAACACCTGTCCTATTGTTTTGGTTTAGTTGTATTGGATAATGACATGTATTCACTCACCCATCCAAATCATTGAATTCAGGTGTTCCAATCATGTCCATGGCCACAGGTGTATAAAACTAAGCACCTAGGCCTGCAGACTGCTTCTACAAACATTTGTGAAAGAATGGGTTTCTCCCAGGAGCTCAGTGAATTCCAGCGTGGTACCATGATAGGATGCCACCTGTGCAACAAGTCAAGTCATTAAATTTCCTCACTACTAAATATTCCACAGTCAACTGTCAGTGGTATTATAACAATTGGAAGCGATTGGGAACGACAGCCATGTAAAATGACAGAGCGGGATCAGCAGATGCTGAGGCACATAGTGCACACAGGTATCCAACTTTCTGCAGAGACAATGGCTACAGACCTCCAAACTTCATGTGGCCTTCAGAAGAGCTCAAGAAAAGTGCGTAGAGAGTTTTGTGGAATGGGTTTCCATGGTTGAGCAGCTGCATCCAAGCCTTATATCACCAAATGCAATGCAAAGCATTGAATGCATTGATGCCACTGGACTCTAGACTCTATAGTGATGAATCTCACTTCTCCATCAGTCAGTCTGGACGAGTCTGGGTTTGGCGGTTACCAGGAGAACGGTACTTGCCTGACTGCATTGTGCCATGTTGTCGAATTTGGTGGAGGGGGATTATGGTATGGGGTTGTTTTTCAGGAGTTGGGCTCGGCCCCTTAGTTCCAGTGAAAGGAACTCTTAATGCTTCAGCAAACCAAGAGATTTTGGATTTCATGCTCCCAACTGGGAACAGTTTGGGGACGGCCCCTTCCTGTTCCAACATGACTGTGCACCAGTGCACAAAGCAAGGTCCAGAAAGACATGGATGAGCGAGTTTGGTGTGGAAGAACTTGACTGGGCTGCACAGAGTCCTGAACTCAACCTGATAGAACACCTTTGGGACGAATTAGAGCAGAGACTGGGAGCCAGGCCTTCTCGTCCAACATCAGTGTCTGACCTCACAAATGCGCTTCTGGAAGAATGGTCAAAATTCCCATAAACACACTCCTAAACCTTGTGAAAAGCCTTCCGGGAGTTGAAGCTGTTATAACTGCAAATGGTGGGCTGACATCATATTAAATCCTATGGATTAAGAATGGGATGTCACTCAAATTCATATGTGTGTGAAGATGGAAGAACGGATACCTTTGGCAATATAGTGTAAATATAAGAACATTAAGTCAGAGACCCTTCATTTACAGTCAAAATTTCCATTAAGTCATTCATTTTTCAGTGTCAACATTTTCAGTATCTGGCATTAGAAAAGGTCATACTGAAGAGCTTGGTGACTTTACATGTTCCACTGTTACAACTGGCACAAGTTTTGTGAAATTTCTGCTCTGCTAGATCTGCCTAGATCAACTGTAAGTGCTATTATTGTAAAACCGAAACATCTACAAGCAACAACAGCTCAGCCAGAAAGCGGAAGACCACGCAAACTCACAGAGCAGGGCCCCAAGTGCTGGACTGCGTAGTATATAAAAGTAGCCTGTTGTATGACTCACTACAGACTTCCAAACTACTTCTGATAATAACATTAGCATAAGAAGTGACTGTCAGGAGCTTCATGAAATGAGTTTTCATGGCTGAACAGCTGCACAAGCCTAATATCACTATGGGCCACCACTGGACTCTGGAACAGTGGAAACGTATTCTCTGGAGTAATGGATCATGCTTTACTATCTGGCATTCCCATGGACGAGATACAGTTTGAGTTTGGTGTGGAGCCCGGACCTAAAACCTCAAGGAACACCTCTGGGAACCAGGCCTTTTCATCCACAATCAGTGCTTGACCTCGTAAATGGTCTTTTGACTAAATGGGTACAAGTTCCTACAGGCACACTCCAAAAACAGAAGAGTGGAGGCTGTTACAGCTGCAACTCTAAACGAATACTTATGGTTTTGGAATGGGATATGCAATAAGCTCACGTAGGTGTGATGATCAGGTGTCCACAAAGTTTTGGCCATACAGTATATCTGAAAAATGAATAACTTGTACTTAATGTCCATTTTAAATGGATATAAAAAAAATCAAGGGTGTCTCTCTGACTTTTGCACAGTGTAGTAATTCATATGTATTCAGTACAATATTTTTCAATAATTCTGAGACATACTAAAATATTAAAAACAAATTGTGTTGAAATCCACTGTGAGATTCCATGATGTACTGAATCTTTTCCTTACAAATGGAATCAAATCACTGTAAAGCCAGAGGACTGGTGAGCTGTTCTCTGTTTGCAGTACTCACATGCTCTCCAGCAGCAGCACAATGGGGTTCAGCTCCTTCCTGGGTCTGTAATAGGCTCGCAGAGGCACGATGAAGTTGTATAGGCCATTGCCTGCACTCTCAGCCGACACAATAATGAGCTTGTTTTTAAAGCCATAAGAGCGGGCGTCCTCATACGGCATGTGGTGGCATGCCTGGTCAACGGAGAGAAGTGACTGAAAAGGGCCTTCATCACATATCATCCACACAGTTTAACCATTAAATCATGCCAAAATCAATATGTGTGACCAGATTCACTGAAGTATCTTACGAAACAAAACAATAAATGTATTTTTTCCAGCTGAGACTTCCAAAAATAGATAAATGGCTCTTGTTTACTACAACTTCACTGACAGGAACAGATTCTAGATCAGCATGCCTGCTCTAAATGCAACTTTATACCAGACATGCCAGGTAGTATGATGCAGCCTAGTGAGAGCATCAATAAACAGTCAGTTTCCACTCTACTCATATAGATTTAATGGAACAAAGCTTTTTACAATTTTAAAAAGTTATGACATTTGGTATCAGCTAACTTTTTGGCTAAAAGGCATAAGGTAATGTTATGATAAGACTAGGTTAGTAACATCACCCAAGGCGATATATATATAGATTACACTATATAGATGCACAAGGCTAAGTGATGTTCTAAGAAATTGAGAATGTCAGTGCTGAAAGTCAATAAATACAATTGACTTTGACTGGTTTTGGTGTGGTGCAGCACATTCAGTGTGCAGGAGTTGCCATTGCAACACACTTCTTTATGTTCTCTAGTTAAAACTAACCACATATTACCACCCTCATACTACCACTTCCACTTCTTCTTTACTACTTCACTAATACTATTATTTTTTAGTGTTTGGTAGCTTTCTTTTTCGTTTCTGTGTTGTCTTCAGATGCTGAACCAAATTAGATTAACAGCTCTGTTGGGCCGGATTTGAGTGAAACTGCTACAGGTGTTCAGTTCAAAGCAGTGATTTTGTGGTGCAGCAGCACTTTGTGTCTTTTGTGCTGTGCTTTAGGGAATACACAAGGAGAAAGGGTCTCACCTTATCAAGGCGGAGGCAGCAAAAAGGCATCTTCTCCTGCAGGAGGTGGCAAAGTGCAGGAGAACTCCCGATGTATGGAGAGTTCAGTGGGTAGCCCTTTACCCACCTGGTACAAACACATACACAAAGAAGCACTTACATCAAGGCCAAAAACTGAAGCAAAATAAAAAAGGTTCCAGTTCAGTAAATAAATTTAGCCTCACAATGAAAGAATGAACGAACGAACGAAAGAATGAATGAATAAACGAATAAATAAATAAATAAATAATGGACTCGTAATAAATCTTAAAATGTTTAAAAAAGTTTTAGATCAGTTCAGTCAAAAATCTAGACCTACATTGACATAAAACGTAAACAATAAAAACACCACATCAGTAATTAACAAATAATGAATCCAATAAAAGTCTTTGACAAATGTAGCCTAAAAATACAAACTAAAACTAATAAATAAACAAATATAAATAAATTCAATACATAAATAAAAAGATTGATCAGAGTCATTTAAATAACAACAAATCCTATCCAGTTGTGCCACAAATCAAGCCTAAAAATAGCAAAGGATTGTATGTAGTGTCACAAAATGTAAAACAACTTAAAGTAAGTCGTGCTATAACATCAGTAAACAACTCATAACTTCACGTGGTAACAGTAAGGCTGGGGTAGTGAAGTGCTTGAGTGTGGTGTATATCTATCTCTATGCTACTTATTTGAGTTTTGACCATTGAAAATGGACGACATAATATTCGACCATGACAACCATATTAGCGAGTACATTTTTTGAGCATATATAATTGGCTAAAAATAATGATCACTGGAATTTTTTACCTTGTTAAAATAATGATCATATCAGTGGCAAAATGTTAATATCAGTCTGGCCCATCAAATATCATCAACAGTAACACCCTCAGTTTCAATCCCAGCTCTACTCACTCGCATTGCGCTCCCCACCACTGGCCTTTCTGCTCTGCTCCTTCATCCTCCTCCTCCTCTTTTCCCTCCTCTCCACCCTCGTCCTCAGACTGGTCCCCCAGCAGGTCAAAGGTGGGGCTGACCCCGTCCACTAGCTCTAGCACAGGGGCAATGCTGTGCCTCCTCTCCTCTGCCGAATCGCCCACTGTGGGCAGCGAAAGGGTGTTACTCACACCCGCTTCAGCCCGGCCCCCACCACGCCCACCACTGACACCGCCAACACCTGTCGGCCCTGAGCCCTCTGGACTGCTGTCACTGGAGTCATGCAGGTCTATAGCCACCGTGCCTGCAGACAGGAATCCACACACAAGATCAACTAAATTTACTATGTTTTCTTCATGATGTATTCATTAAGATGCGAATAAAGGCAGTCAGAGTGGTTTGATGGTGAAGTGGATCACTGTATAAAAACTTACAGACTTGGATTTGTTTACAGTGGTAGTGATAGTAACCAATGCCTACAACTCAATTATAGCTATTTTATCTATTATTCCAAAGCCACCAGTGAACCTCAACCTTCCATCCATCCATCCATTCATCCATCCATTTTCTAAGCCGCTTCTCCATCAGGGTCGCGGGGGGTGCTGGAGGCTATCCCAGCAGTCATTGGGCGGAAGGCAGGATACACACTGGATAGGTCGCCAGTGAACCTCAACCTGTCTTCTGAATTTTCATATGTAACATAATGTATATAATATAATGGTTAGAAATTTGAACAACAAAGTTTGCTTTGGTACCATTTTGCCGTACAATGTGCTGTATGTCACCCTCCACCATGAATAAGTTAAAAAGGGTAAAATCTTTTCTCAAAACAGTCATAAATCATCAGACAGCATATTTGTAACCATTTCATGTAATATCTTTCTGTGAGGGAACTTTTAAAGGCATTAAACACCCAAGACATTTGCTTCCGATCACCACCACTGTGGGCATTTCAGATTCCATAAGATTCTCCAGAATGGAGCATTTCACATGCTTCTTCTTCTTTCGGCCGCTCCCTTTAGGGGTTGCCACAGCGGATCATCTGCCTCCATCTTGCCCTATCTACTGCCTCCTCTACTTTCACACCAACCATCTCCATGTCCACCTTCACTACATCCATAAACCTTCTCTGAGGTCTACCTCTTCTCCTTCTACCCGGCAGCTCCATCTCCAACATTCTTTGCCCAATATATCCACTATTCCTCCTCAACACATGTCCAAACCATCTCAACCTGGCCTCTCTGGCTTTATCTCCAAACTGCTCCACCTTCACTGTCCCTCTGATCTGCTCATTTCTGATCTTGTCCAGCCTTGTCACTCCCAACGAAAATTTCACATGCAGCCATTCTAAAAGACTTTATCTATATCTCTACCACGCATTTATGTGGAACGTTTGAAAAATTTGGTGAAATTCTCCTTTAAGGGAACAGCTTGGCATATATATCAGTTTTCCCCCTTACCCCAAATGTACATATTCATCCAAAACACATTTGCTGTCTGAAGCTTTCCTCTTTAGTTTTGCACGGGGGCTGTGAGGCTAATGTGGCTAACCGGTAATGAACATTTATCAACCAAATAGCACCAAAAACGTTTAAACTACATGATTAAACCATCACATAAAACTGTGCCAAGTTTTTAGACAGTCTCAAATAGGCCTGCGCATGTGGTTTCTTCCACTGACATCTAAACATGGATAAAAAATGGCCAAAAGTCCAAACCATAGCTAAAAACAGTAGCAGCAGCCATCTTGAAACCTGAATTGTGTCCATTTTCAATTAACAGTATGTTATAAAGTGTCAGAAACCACATAAGCACGTCTTTTTGAGATTATTTAACATACCAACAAGGTTGGAGGCAAGTTTAATGATCAACACACACAGTGTGTAATTAGCACAGTGCTAATTAATAGAGAGCTTCATTTACTTGTTAGCTACATCAGCCTCATAACTCCAGCACTAAACTAAAACATGGGTGATTGCTACAGGGCAAGTGGGAAATTGTGTAACTGCAGTCATGTAATATTTAACTCCTTTTTTTTACTACTCATTTACATTTTAGTTGTGTTTTTTATCATTTTCCCCTCAAAACACATGCTAGCTCAACAAGCTCCTTTCAGAATTATGATGTTCTTCAGACACATTAACGCTCTCAGGTCCTTTTTTCTGGCATGTTAGGTAGGAACCTGAAGCTGTGACATCCCAATTAGCCCTGCTGAGGATGATGGTCCTAATTCCTCCACTGTTTGAAGTGGAAATGTGTGCTGCTGGAAGGAAAGACAGGATTCAGTTCCAGGCCCTTTCGCTAGGTGGCATAATTGGACCAGTGGGAGCCTCCATGATATGTTGTGAACCCTGACATCTTTATTATCCTGTCAACCATTTGTCTCTAGCCTTGCCCTGATTCATCCTCCTTATTCATGCGCAGCAACGCTGCACTGTTATTATCTTTCGAAGAAAGTGAGCACTACGAACCAGATATTTCATCTTGAGCTGTCAGTATGTACACAGTGATTCACATGGATAGGATTGAGACATAAGGAGCTCACACTATCATTCAAAAGTTTTATGAACGTTTTTCATAATCTTAAAAGCATCTTGGTCTCTGCATATATGGACATTTTTCAAGAAAAGCAGCCGACCTGGCTCCTCATGAAGATGTTGGAGAGAATGCTAAAGAGTGTCTAGTGCTACATCACAGTATAGTGGGGAATCCAAAGCATTTCCTCCAAATTGTTTTTGGTGCATTAGCATGAATTTGGCAATAAAGGTATTTTTTAATGTAGCTTTAATCATATTTATAATTACAGTCTTGGTATCGTTTTTGGCGTATTCACTTAAGCTAGCCATCAATTGAAAACAGCCAATAGCAATCACGCACAAGTCCATACATTTAGATTGCAAATGTTTTAGTGGCAATTAAGCTTCAGGTAAAAATTCTATTACGATATTAATTACATTAATTATAACAATCATTTAACAGTGTTTTCAGGAGTTACTAAATGTAACAGTACTGCATGTTTGTTTATAGCTAAAGCTATGTAGATAAGAGCGTGTGAGGTTGTGACTGACCCATGCTGGCGATGATGCTGTGTACAGGCAGGCGTGTCAGTCCGTGGTAGATGGTCTGTGGGACACCCCTTGAGTCGCCCCCCGGGCCCCGGTTAGGCTCTCTGTGGCCCCGGACGAAGGCAGAGTTTTCCTCTTTGGAAATGTTGATGTAGAAGCAGGTGTCTGAGGCGCTCATGATGTGGCAGGGCCCGGGGTTCAGCAGAATATTCGCTGTGTCCAGTCTCCGTACGCCAATAAGACACACACCATACCTACCACAGCAGTGCAGCCCCATATTATCCATATACTGTGATATTTTCTTTTAACTTTCTATTTGCAATGTATTTACAATTCTATATATAGGTACTTTTATATACATAAAACACATGGGACATACAGTACTGTGCAAAATTCAGAGACTACAATTCACTCATTTAATTTCTCGTCAAAGCGGCCATGAAGTACAAATGAATCATTTTTGAGTATTTGGGAAAAAAACAGACAATATATTAAACAGAAAATTACACAGAAGTTATGGAATAACTTTTTTGGGAGAAGACTGCATATGTAAATTCCCATATCTAATCTCCACTTCCCATGTCGTTTTTGCAATCCCCATCACTCCATTTCCTCCTTGTTGCTCAACCAAATTTCAGTCCTACTACAGTTATGGAGGTACAACCTTCTAGCTCCAAATAGAAGACACTCAGAACTCTAACCCAAGTTCTCTTCCTTGCCCCTCATAATACCACCATATGGTCTGAACTTGCAAACACTATTTAGTGTACACTCTTATTTATTTACTTTATTGAAGCTTCAGTTTTTCAAAGAAATCTGCAGGGATATTTTTTCACACCTCTAAAGTTCAGTCTTAGAAGCTGGTTGCGTTTACTGATCCTCACGAATACCAAAGACATTTAGTGAGGTTGAAGTTTGGACTCTGGGATCTGAAGCAACAGTGGAGCTTGATATTGTCCTCTGTCTCAAAGATGAAAGCTTTAAAGGTAACACCGCACTATAGGGTACTGTTCACAAGGCTACATGACATCTACACATGCGAGAGAGAGTGAGAGTGTCTGTGGTCTTATGTGCTTCTGTCAGTGATTTTCCATCGCAGACTTTGGGGGTCTACCAGTTCTTGCACAGTTGTCAGGAGTTTTTGTTTTATTTGTACCTTTGAATTATTTAGAAATTTTGGAAAGTTGGAACACCGACTTGCATTTATTTATGCAAGTGAATTATCTGATCTCTAATTTCCTCAATAATATCTCTTTAAAAATGCATAACTTGTATTTAATGGCCATTTTGCTGGGCATTTGAGAAGTTGGTCTCTGATTTTTGCAAAATACTGTGGGTACATATACATACACATACACACACACACACACACACACACACACACACGTATGTATAAAACAAATGTGTGTTTGTGTGTAAATGCTCACTTCTTGTGTGCGTGGAATGAGGCGAAGGTAAAACTCTTGCCCTGGTACTCCCCGAAAAACTTGCTCTCCTCCAGCCGGATGTGGTGCACCTCATTGGCCGAGCAGCGGCGATAGGTGCGCTGCCATTGTTCGGCTGAGTTTGCGCCACCTTCCCTGAGAAATTGCAGATGAACAGGTGGATGACCTTTATGAAGATTCACACTATGATTTTCCGACATTAGCATCAAAGCCCCCTTCAGTGTTAATGGTCACAAGCGCAGCCAAAGGAATCAGCGCAGCTCATGAGTAAATGGATATAATCTTATCAGGGTGAACACGTGCAGCTCACACACCTGCTGGCAGATGTGTGTGTGACGGGGGCCTTGGAATGGTTGGGAGGATGGGAGGGAAATGAAAGACGAAGAGACTGGAGCAGCAGAAAGCAGCAGCGATGAAGAAAAGGGCATTACATAAACGACTGCAGAGATAAATTCACCATTTATGAGTCTCTGCACTGCAGGGCTAGGTGTGTGTGTGTGTGTGTGTGTGTGTGTGTGTGTGTGTGTAATAGTCCATGAGGTTACTGACCTGCTGAGGGGCTGGAAAGCCCCCCCTCGCTGCCTGAAGGATTCTGAAGGTGCTGTTCTGAAAATAAAACATAGATGCACTGTAAGTAATGACCCAGGTTGTTTTAGTCTATATATGTATGATTAAGTGTGAGTTCATGTATTATCTTTATTGATGACCCAATGAGGAATTCAGACACTTGGCTAAAGGACTACATTTGAAGTAAAGGGGGAACAGAGTAAATCCGACACTTCTAATATGCATTCACATGTTTGCGTTTTGGAAAAATTGTTGTTCTGCCCAACTGACAACAGCATGAAGCCAGTGTTACTGGCAGAAATGGATTATCATTCTTTAATTTTTTGATGTGTGATATTGATTTCGTTTAAATGGAACTTTCCACACTGGAAAACAATATCCAGCGTTGCTGTCATCTGTCTACTCCCCAACATATATACGCATCATTAGTATCTAGTAGTCTTGTGGGATCACACATGGTCTTGCAACCAGAATACGCATCTAGGACATCTTGTTAAACTTCTAGCACTGGACTGCGGTGCAGTCGGCTACTAACACACTGAAACCCCCAAATTCCTTTAGCCTATGCTCTTTTAACATCTGCTAAGGAGTATAATTGTTGGACTTGGGAACGTGATGCCATGTCCTATGGTTGTCCTAAGGTTTAGTCAGTCTAGGCTGGTTCTGAATAGTTTTATGAATCTTGCATTCCTATGTCCTTTCCTTGATTCTGTAGCCCAAAAACTTACTAAATAATGGCAGAGCTGACTGGCATCAGAGCAAAGCCAAGGAGAGCAGACAGAAAGTCAGTTTTACTCAGCTATCTGGAAACAGCTCTACTTAAACAGTACATTGAAGGCACTGCAGTGAGTGTTGATAAACACCAAAATCAAGCTCATTTTATAGTCTGCTCATACAGACTTAATGGTATGAATTTTTTAGCTTTATTCAGTGAATTTATTACATCTGGCATCAGTCATCTAAATCTTCACAAACTCACTGTTGTCCAGTTAAAAGGTACATGGTGATAGTATCATTAGCAAAGTCAACATACAGTTGGAATGTTATTTGCCATCCACCTGGAGTTGGTTAAGATGTCTCCTTCTTATCTGATTCACTTTTTTTGCATGACAACCCAACAATAATACAACAATCTCTTTAAGCTCTTGAACCCTGCCAATATGGCGGAACACTCCTACATAGCAGGATAATGTGTCATTGATTCCCAAATGATATAACACAAAAAACAAGCTAACAAACCTATGTTTAGCTAAAGGAATCTTTTTTTACTTGCAAGAGGTACCATCACCCCTGTTCTGAGCTCCACCTTCACAAGGCTCGATTGGTTTAGAACTAATCAAACTGTTCCCACCCTAATAATTCAGCCTTCCCACCCACAATTAGCCTAAACTTTCATATGGTTGTCCCCTGACCTTCTCATTATGTAATCTCGTCTGGCCTCATGAGACAAAGTGTTGAAACATCTTTCCTGCAGAATTTATGTACAGAAAAACGGTATGAGTGATGATATTAGTGCATGTTCTTGTGTTTCTACTCACTGTCCTCTGGAGGAATGAATCAGTAAGGTTATCAGGGTGGATGTCCCTGGGCACACACAGTTGAGGGCTAGCATGGCGTATTTAAACTCTTCTTCACACACTACATGATCTGCATTGGACAAATAAGAACAAACAAATCCAGATTGGCAAGGTCAAAACACACAAGGCATGACGCAATCCTTGGATATTTTTGCAGCAGGTGTTCATACCTACACAGGATAAGAATGAATGATCAGTCGCTTTTATGTCCAAATCGTGACTCTAAAGAGTGAGATTTCCAAGAGGTGCATCATTCAGTGCCTAAATTATTAACAACATAATCTTCAAGGGATATTCCAGCATTTATTATTCTAATCTCTGTCTGCTGCGTCTGTACCATATGCTCAGTTACCATGGATAATTGTGTCAAAAAGAACAAAAAAGAATAGAAAATCTGGGGACTCCCAAGCGGAGCAACATGATAACACTGGGGAGAAAAAATAGATCAAAAAAATGAAAGAAATCATTTAAAAAGGATGGCTTCCCCTTTTGAGTCTTGGTTCCTCTCAACGTTTCGTCTTCTTGCTTTTAGGGAGCTTTTCCTTGCCACTGTCGCCATTGGCGACGCTCATGGGGACTTGGACCCAGATTTTTATAAATAAATAATTTGACTTGACTTGACTTGATAGCTTATTTTAAGAGGGCAAATCAGAATATCAGAAGATATTTCTGAGAAAGTTAATTACAAGACAGTTTACTTAAGAACAAAGAAACTAAGGACAAAGAGAGAACCTAGTTGACCACCAAAGCTGAAGACAGCTCAACGCTATGAGTCTGAAAGTATGTGTAGTTGTCGAGAAGCCCTGACTGAGACATAAGAAGCTGATGGCTCTCAGAATATTGGACTGCCCACTCCAGAGTCTAGACCTCAACTTCACTGAATGTGTTTGGGATTACTTTGCTTATGTGAAGCAGAAAACGCAACTTCTAAGAGTAAAGATGTGGGAAAATATCCCTGCAGATTTCTTGGAGAAACTGAAAGAGTAAACACGATGAATACTGTTAATAATTTTAGAATTCCGTTTCATTTTTAAGGCTTTCTGATATTATGTTTTCTGCTTTTATTTCCCAATGCTGAAGAATAAATAACTTCACTGGCACTGTAATTGTTTGTTGGTGGCTAGAAATAAAGTAAATGAAGGGTGGACTCGTTGGCCCAATCCCATTTCACTACTTAGCCCTCCGTTTTGCACATTCACATCTAGGGTTAGGGTGTCCCGATTTTTCTTGAGATAGAGGGGTAGAGTGAAGTTTTGGGGCTACATAGTTCTCCAAATGGAGGTTTTTCAGAGGCGCACTCCAAACGGAGTGTTCTGGGGGAAAAAAGGAAAACCGGTAAGATGGCTGCACAAGCGACCAAAAACCCCACAAATGTAAGTATTTTCACTGTTAAAACATTACGATAACCTTTGCATTGTCTTAGTTTAATGTTGTTAAATGTATTATAGTCCTTTTATTCAGAACAAACATTAAAAATCACTAGTAGTTTTCTGATGTCTCAGTAACAAGCTAGCTAAATTTTACGTTTAGCCTTAAAAAGTTCAGCAGTACTGATGCCTGAAGAGCCCGAATTTAGCTCCATTTAAGGTGGAAGGGGGAAATTCAAACAAAAAGCTGGTGAATATCTGACTTTAGCTTCATATCACTGAAAAATTAGCGGTTGGCGGTATCAATAATTGTCGTTTCACCCTCTGTGAGAGCATAAGGTGTCACTTAAATGTAAATGTAACTAAAGCCCAGCAGTGAGCAGCTGAACTTTACCCACCTCTGCTATCACTGCTATCACAGAGCAGTGCTAATAGCTCTTAATGAAGTAATGCTCTCTTTAATTTGAGATTTGTTCCAATTCATAGGGGAAAATTTCAACCACTACCCCTTGGTAATGCCAAGGGGCAAGGTGACACTTGAAAACAAGGGGTAGAGGTAAACATAAGAAATGGGATTGGGCCTTTAAATTTTTAAATAGCAATTGCAATATTGTTTTGTAAAATCACAATTAGATATAACCCCCACAAACTATTCAGCACCATCACCAGGTAAATAAAGTAAATAACAAAGGAATATTTTCATGCATTAAATAGAAACCGTGTCCTTGCTGAGACGCAATATAAGCTCCTGCCCGCAGTAACACCCTGCATTTGATCTGTAACGAGCTTTTAAGAAGGGGCCACAGCTTTGTTCTTCCATTAAGGGTACCTGAGATAAAGAGAGGTCAAAATGACCTGCCCTGTCCACCCTCCTCTCACTCCCCTGCCTTTGATGGCTGCCCTCTACTCACACACACACCAAGCCACAGCGTCCACCTTCATTTAAATGCCAGAGAGAAAACGAAAGCAAGAACGGCTGACCGTGAGAACCAAAGGACAATTTGGATGCATTTTATGCACATTTAAATGTTCTTCACACTAATCTATTCCACATCCCTTATTTAATACAGTAGCGCCAGCCTTTAAAACTCTACTCTTGAGTGAAGCCTGAATTACATTCTTCACAAAGGCAAAACATTCAGCGTTCTCTGTAAATTGGTGAAATCTGCGGAGCTGTTTTTGCTTTGAGTACCAGCCGTTTTGCTGCCTTTCAGGGTCAGGATGATTTTATTTTAAAAAGCATTTCTCAGAGCCTCTGGACGCGTTACATAATAAGAGAGAAGAAGCAATAAAAGTCACAGTGAAAGACTGATGAAAAAGAGAGGAAAAACAAGCATAATTGAATGGAAATGGGACCAGCAAAATTGAAATGGTTATAAAATCAAGAGGACTTGTATGAAAGAGCTGTGAGCAATTTTGTGTTCACAACTTAAACAATGGATTGCAAGATTAGTTTCAAATATAGAAAATGTCACTTTTTTCAATAGAAGAGAAAAAATCTCTGCCTTTGTTTTGAGATTTGTGATACAGCTGGCAGATTTCATGGAGGTTGATGTTTGGTTGGTTTTAGCAGGTCTTGGAGGTGTTTTGAGGAGACACAATACACACATTTTCAATTAATAATTACAGTCATAATCAATAATCAACTGCAATAGCAAGGTATATACACTGGCACAGACATTCCATGCTGGCGCATGCTGGCTCGCCGCGACCCTGAGCGCTGTTTATTTTCTTACCGCATCAGCATTTTGCTGTTGCTACATACAGTTGAGGCCATAGCAGATGATGCATGAATTGAAATGTGCAGTCAGTCCTTTATATAAAATCACAATTGCTAATTTCAGTCCACCATTTTTAATTTAACATTACCATCCTAGTCCTTTTTGTAACATTGCATCGTTAATGTGACTTTTGGCTTCTGTTATTGGCCTCTCCATTCATTTTCTGCTTTTGTCAGTGCCACACATTTGGATTTAGCACTCCTTAAAGCAGATTTACCCAAAAACACAAACATTTGAAGTGTGTAAAACATAAATCTTAATTCTTTACTCTCACTGAATGCTAATGAAGGAGCCATTTAAACTTAGTCTTTTATCCATTCACCTGTTTAGCCTGCCATTAGTAAGTTTTAGCCTAGCCATTAAGCAAATAAGTTGCCAACCCCTTAGTTTAACCAAAACCAGGTTCTTGCTTCAACTATCAGTACGGTTGGTGGGCCATGAAGGCAGCATGACAGTCCAATAACAGTGTGACTTGGTTCGTTAACGCACAATTTTGTTGTCGAATTCAGTGAGGTGGTCATAGGTGTATATGATGAGGGTTTTGCAACAGACTCAAACATAGCCAGTCAGGTTTTTGGACTGAAACTAGTAATTTTACAATTCAGTAGAAGCCACTTAATTGGTAAGCCTTACCAATTAACCTCACATCACAATATCATCAAATGTACCTGTATTAGTATTAAAACGACATGAATGGGAAATAACCACATTTTCTTTTTGTACCGTGACACATTTTTAACAGCAAGCTGAGGTTTCATTTGATATTAGCTGAGGGTGTTGAGAGGTGGACGTGAAACATGATATTATTGGTCAGTCTTGTTTTTTCTGATGTAATCAATAATCAATAAATAAGTGCAAATAAATGTAAGCAGTGAATGTTTAGAGGCAGGCAGAAGTTAGAACACCCTGAAAGAAAAACAGTTATTCATATGCAACACAATTAGGCATATTGCTGTTGTTGTTTTTCAGTTTTTGACATAATTTTAAAACATCTGTTGCCCTTCACATGGTGTGTAAATCTCATGGTGAACAGACTAACAGAATTGTCCCAACAACAGCAATTATATATAATTATATAATTAAACATACAGCAGTTTGATATTCATCATTATATCTTACACATTAAATCAGGGAGGTCCTGATCCAATCTGAGGCCTTGGGTCCAGGGATTGTCTACAACAATACCAAGACAATGCCAAGAATACTCTTAAAAATAAAGGTTCTTAACTGGTTCTTACTTTGGATGTATGTTCTAGGTAGAGGCACAGTGTTAGGGCACGCACTTGCATCAACGTCTGTGTTTTGGTGGTTCACCTCAGCGCCTCATGTTATTAATGAATGCATAACTGACTGATTCCAAGTCCTGCTCATTTCAAAGGCATATTCATTTTTAATGAACATGCACGCATCACCAATGACGCCCTGCCATTCAGCACCGCTCTACATCTCCTGCGTGATGCTTCTCGCCTGGTCTTCACTATCCAATCATTGCTCAGCAATCTTTGCTATTCATTATTACTCTGGTCCAACTTTCAGTTTGTAGCTGATTCCATGAATCTGTTTTGAATTTTAAGCAATTTGAAGACATGGTCATACGAGAGGCTTGTGAAAGACACCTGATACCCTGACAGAGTGTTTTATTCTCTACAGTCGTTTCATTTATAGTTTTAGCAGTGTCTGAATATGATGAGCTTTAGGCCTTTCATGCTGTATTTACCTTTGCTGCTGTAGTGGTTAACAGCCTATGCTGTCTTACACTTTAAATATGTTAATAGTATAATAATGGGATCAACAGGAAATGGGCAGGTTGTCCTTAAGATGACTCTCTCTCATTCTATGGAGAAGATGATGATTTGAATGCCATTAGGCCACCATGGTAATTATGTTCTTTTCACCATAGTTTGATTACTACAGATTGCCAGTGAACTGCTATGAGTCCCTTATATTATGTGTTTTCTTAAGGCTTCTACATCTCATTTACAACAACTGAAGGGTCTTTAGGGAACTAAAAGTGGGTCATTTATGGCATCATTCAAAAGAACCTTTTTAAGCACTTTTAATAGTATGATTGTGTATTAATGAATAAATGAAGAAATAAATTCTGAAATGCAATTATGTAAAATGAAATTATATGAACACTCTCTGACTGCCTGTTCTGTGCATTTGGCTGAAATAATTGTTTAAAGTGACATTTCAGTGAAGTAGTGGGGCCTCAAAAGTGGGGGTGTTCCATTTTCAGAGATGAAGTAGTCAGAAGTCAGGTGGAAATGCTGCGAGCTGCTGCACTCCAGCCTTGTGAAGTATTTCAGAAAAGAAAAGCAGATTGGACATGGCTCTGTAATTTTGCTGCTGCTTCGGGTCAAGATTTGACTTTTTCCAAATGGAGTTTTAAGTAAACAACATGTCTAAGTGCTTTGGGTACAGAGCTGACATTAAAGAGAAATATGTGGCTTCAGAGTGGCTGAAAGTAGAACAGGGAGCAATTACGTACATTTTGTAGTGATGAAGTTGGGGATACAGTGGAACGCCTTCGCAGACAGAACAAGTCCAGACAGCCAAGAACAGGCTTAGACATCTCCACTGAACAGTGACGGAGTGTAACTGTTGCATAGCAGTGACAACTGGAGAGGAACTTCGAGTTTTCAGAATGTCATGAAACTGGAGCTGCTGTACAAGAATGTGCTGCTATATTTAATAATGCCTTCTCACACTCTGAAAGTCCTGGCGTGCCAAGATCGAAGTCTGAAGTTTGCTTCTTCAGCAATGGATCTATGAGACTCATATAGCTAACAAGTCACGGAAGCTTATATCATATTAATTAGCACTGTGCAACCTGCATGCCTAAATCACAATGACTCTTACACACATGCTTTTTTGGTTTCTGACACTGTATGGCATGAAATGGACAACAGCACAGACGTATAGAAGTTAATGTGACCAGATTTTTTTCCAAGTAATTGTGAACAATGTCTATTGGTCTGGTTACCATGAAATTTTTAAACAATAAAAAGAGAGACGAGTTTTCTTTAAAATGTTTAGATAATATTTGGAGAAATTGCTTACCATATACTGACATAAGAATTTAAGTAAAAGTGTATTTACAAAACATATGGGGCAAACTTTATGGCACACTTAAAGAATATTTTATGTAAAAAAAGGAAATTTGCATATTGCTCCTAGTCTCCTGGAATTCTACTGTTATAAATGAGTATTTCCTGTTTCCCTGGACTATAAATATGCAGGTACACACCTGTAAAATCCCTTTTCATCCATCAAGATAAACATAACCAAAGAGCTGTCAACTCAACATAAGATAAGACAGATAGTCCCAGGTTGAAACTGGGGATTTCCACATTTGCACAAAATCATCACAATTACCGAAAAAGACTGCATATAATGAAGAGCCTCTCAGACCCTCTGTCAAATATGGTGTCAGTTCATTGATTCTTTGGGGCTCCTAGTATCACAGGGGGTCCAGGGGTATGAATTCCACTAAATACCAAGAGAAATTAGCCTAAAATCTGTCTGCCTCTGCTAGAAGGCTGTGGGTGGATTTTTCATCAGGATAATGACCCCAAACACACATCAAAATCCACACAGAAATGGCTGCAATGTTTTGCAATGGTCCTCTTAGTCTCTAGATTTGAATGCAACTGAAAGCAAAAGAAGACCCAAGAATATCAAGGAACTGGAAATTATGAACGGGGTGCCAAATTTGAAATTTAATAAAATTGTTACAGAAGAAAACTTTTTTCTTGTTGTTCCAAAATACAGTGTAAAAAGCAAAGTATGCAGGTTACCCATTTCCTTAACCTTGAAATGTCACTCACATATGTGTTTTTTACTATACTGATTTTAGCTCAGGTGCCAATAATTCTGGAGTTGACTGTAGTTGGTGGCAATCAGGCTCAGAGACTACTAGTACTACTACTACTAAATCCAGAAGTGTCATAAAATCTATGGGCTGTTTTTCCCAACACAGAGTACTTAACATGCTTGCCAAAGGGTTCTGCTAAAAGCGTGGCTCATATTGTGGTTGTGCCCTGTGGAGTCATTTGTCCAGAGTTTGAATCCCTGCCTCGTTCACAACCTACATGACATTATTTGTTTGAAAGAAATGATAGACATCCCTAAAGAAAGGGTGCTTATTCCACAGCAGCGACTCTATTAATCTTGAAAACACTGTATCATCTGGAAATCAAAGCTATTTAATCCTTAAAAGTCTAGCATTATGAGTGTTGTTTGACATAGTTTACTCATTTATATCCATACTCAAAAATATCCAGCCACAGTGTCCTGTGGGCAGCGTCCTGTGACCACTGATGAAGGACTAGAGGATGACCAACACAAACTGTGCAGCAACACAGGAGTACTGCTGGAGTCTTTTCACAGTCCACTGAATTAGACACTCCCACCTTGTTGATCCACCTTTTAAACTCAGAGACAGTAGCTCATACAGCCCACAGGCGCTGCTGGCTGGATATTTTTGGTTGGTGGACTATTCTCAGTCCAGCAGAGACACTGAGGTGTTTAAAAACTCCAGCAGCACTGCTGTGTCTGATCCACTCGTACCAGCACAACACACACTTACATACCACTGCAGAGCTGAGACTGGTCCACTATCCAAATAATATCTGCTCTGTGGTGGGCCTGTGGGGGTCCTGACCACTGAAGAACAGGGTGAAAGGGGGCTAACAAAATATGCAGAGAAACAGATGGACTACAGTCTGTAATTGTAGAACTATGAAGTGCTTCTATATGGTAAATGGAGTTGATATTATGGATAATATGTGTAAATCCAAGGGGTACCTAATGAAGTATGTAATGTAAATATAAACAGCTTCAGCTTATAAAGAGGCACCCACATGCAACCACATTCAAAATAGCTTCCCTCCTGCAGATTTGAGTCTTATCCTCCAAATGCCAGTCAATGAAACTTCAGTAGGCTCTAATGAAACTGTGCTACGGTGCTCCAAGATGGCATGCTACGTTACATCGGAATCCTTAGCATATGATAGTGCACTGGACTGTGACTGCTTGTAGGGGTTTTACAGACTAGTTGACATTACTGATCAGCGATGATGCTTTAAGCTTGATGTCCATGTTGCTGATCATGTGATTATGTCACTAAAAACATAGACACCTCAGAAAAGACAACAGATGAGGAGCCTGGTGATTTCAAGGTCCGTATCTCCATTTTCCTGAAGGCTAGCAATGCAATTCAGGACTCACTGGAAAGGGCACGTCACGCTTTACTGACCTTTGGAGTTTGGCTTTGTTCTCCGCCGATCCACAGTGCTTCAAAATCTGATATTAAATGTCGTCATCTCCGGTTTCCCGAAGACTACAATATAAAGTCCTATGTTGTTGAAGGCGAGGCAAAATGCCCAATAATCCTGATTTCACCTCTAAATTTCTCTGGCTCTCCAGACCACCACCAAGGGTGAGCTCGGCATGGCTGGCTGGGGTGCGCCTAAGTCGGATACAAATTTGCAAGTTTCAGGGGTCTGTATATCTGGCTCCCTGAAGGTTAGCAATGCTATCCAGGGCTCGTTGGAAAGGATATGTTACACTCTACTAACCTGTGGAGTTTGGTGTTGTCTCGGATTTTTAAAGTTGGATTTTTTTAAGTGACGTGTGGCAAACCATTCCACTGTCCTGTGGTTTTACTCACAACATCGTCAGCTATTCCTCGAGTTTCATCACATAAATATCGGCTTTAATAAAATTCAGGCTCACTGGTAATGTGTAAATCTAGGCTGTTTTATAGCACCCCCCATATCACTATTTGTACAGGAGTACCCAAAAAGCTTGAAAATGTGAACTCTGTACTATGGCAATACAAATATCACACTATATCATTAGACCTCCACATTTAACCCATCTGTGCAGTGAAACACCCAAATACATGCACACTAGGGAGCAGTGAGCACACTTGCCTGGAGTGGTGGGCATCCATATCCATGGTGCCCAGGGAGCAGTTGGGGGTTAGGTGCTTTGCTCAAGGGCACTTCAGTCACATACTGTAGGTCAAGGGGATCGAACCGGCACAAATGCCCCATTCAAGAGAATTTAACCATTTAAAAACATATTTGAGAGTGCACAAAGGCTTTAAACAAAATGCAAGAAGTGATATTTTAGGCCGTTAACACCATAAGGGGGCCTAAGAGGAATAACCACGGATATAGTAACAGTGTACGAGGGTGCAGCTCGGATGGTTTCGTAAGTCTGGGTTGTTAAAAAAAGATTTCTGATAGTTGTGCCAGACAGTTGTGAGATCCAGTATGCAGCTATGTTAATGTGAAATACACTGAAAGTCTACTGGGTTCTGATTCAAATGTGTCAGTTGGTTGCATATGAATAAAATATGTGACATCAACACAATTGCTGTCTTCCATTTTGCTTTTTTTAGCAAGAGTCTTGTTGATGTAACACATTTTATTCATGTGCAACCACTTGACACATGTGAGTCATCCACAACCCCGATTCCAATGAAGTTGGGACGTTGTGTAAAACATAAATACAGAATACGATGATCTGCAAATCCTTTTCAACCTGTATTCCATTGAATACACTATAAAGACAAGATATTTAATGTTCAAGCGGATAAACTTTATTGTTTTTTGCAAATATTCACTCATTTTGAATTTGATGCCTGCAACACGTTCCAAAGAAGTTGGGATGGGGGCAACAAAAGACTGGGAAAGCTGAGGAATGCTCAAAAAACACCTGTTTGGAACATTCCACAGGTGAACGGGTTAATTGGAAACAGGTGAGTGTCATGATTGGGTATAAAGGGAGCATCCCTGAAAAGCTCAGTAGTTCACAAGCAAGGATGGGGCGAGGTTCACCACTTTGTGAACAACTGCGTGAGCAAATAGTCCAACAGTTTAAGAACGTTTCTCAATGTGCAACTGCAAGGAATTTAGGGGTTTCATCATCTACAGTCCATAATATCATCAAAGATTCAGAGAATCTGGAGAAATCTCTACAAGTAAGCAGCAAGGCAGAAAACCAACACAGAATGCCCATGACCTTCGATCCCTCAGGCGGCACTGCATTAAAAACCCACATCATTCTGTAACGGATATTCCCACATGGGCTCAGGAGCACTTCAGAAAACCACTGTCAGTGAACACAGTTCGTCGCTCCATCTACAAGTGCAAGTTAAAACTCTGCCAGGCAAAGCGAAGCCATATATCAACAACACCCAGAAACGCCGCCGGCTTCTCTGGGCCGGAGATCTCATCTGAGATGGACTGATGCAAAGTGGAAAAGTGCCCTGTGGTCTGACGAGTCCACATTTCAAATTGTTTTTGGAAATCATGGACGTCGTGTCCTCCGGGCCAAAGAGGAAAAGGACTTGTCGGGATTGTTATCAGAGCAAAGTTCAAAAGCCAGCATCTCTGATGGTTTGGGGGTGTGTTAGTGCCCATGGCATGGGTAACTTGCACATCTGTGAAGGCACCATTAATGCTGAAAGGTACATACAGGTTTTGGAGCAACATATGCTGCCATCCAAGCAACGTCTTTTTCAGGGACGTCCTGCTTATTTCAGCCAGACGATGCCAAGCCACATTCTGCACGTGTTACAACAGCGTGGCTTCATAGTAAAAGAGTGCGGGTACTAGACTGGCCTGCCTGCAGTCCAGACCTGTCTCCCACTGAAAATGTGTGGCGCATTATGAAGCGCAAAATACGACAACGGGGACCCCGGACTGTTGAACAACTGAAGTTCTACATCAAGCAAGAATGGGAAAGAATTCCACCTACTAAGCTTCAACAATTAGTGTCCTCAGTTCCCAAACACTTATTGAGTGTTGTTAAAAGGAAAGGTGATGTAACACAGTGGTAAACACGCCCCTGTCCCAACTTCTTTGGAACGTGTTGCAGGCATCAAATTCAAAATGAGTGAATATTTGCAAAAAACAAAGTTTATCCGTTTGAACATTAAATATCTTGTCTTTGTAGTGTAGTGTAGTGTTCAATTGAATATAGGTTGAAAAGGATTTGCAAATCATCATGTTCTGTTTTTATTTATGTTTTACACACTGTAAAAACTTCATTGGAATTGGGGTTGTAAATTTAAAGCCCAATTTTCTTCAGTACAATATACAGGGGCTGTATAAGAAGTCTATTTTCCTGTATAAGAAACCATTTCCCTGAAGACATGTCTACGTAATGGCATTACAGGGAAAGATTTGTCCATTTAGGTTCCATTTCCTCAATACCTTTTGGAGTCTTCTCGAGTCAGAAATAACAGTCACACCATTACCTGGCAGACGGGAGACTGTGTTTTTCCAGTGAAAGAAAGAGATCATGACTCATCAGTTGGACGTTGGGCTATTTTTGGTGTATTTGGTTGTTTTTGGTCTTCTTACTTGGTGGTTTCCTTGTGTTCTAAGAGGAAAGCTAAGTCAGAGGCTACAGCAGCTTATTAAAAAGCCTCCCAAAACAACCACATTAAGGTAAAAATCAGAGCTAAATGATAACAATCCCCCTCTCAAACTGTTGTTTTTTAGCCTTTCTACTCTAATTGAGAGATGCATGACAAACATTTGTGTTCTATTAGAGACAGTAACAATGTGCAATGGGAATGGATCATTTGGCAGTAGTGCAGTAGGTTACATTATCTGCTACAGTGACAAACAAAGAGAAATTACACAAATAAAATACTTTTTTTTTTTAGAAAAACAACCTACATATTGCTATGTGACTTGCATCTTTGTCCCTGACAGCCATTCAACAGATCACACAGTCCAGTGTTGTCAGGTATGGGACCTGGAGCAACACCCACACTACATAAAAAAGAGCAGTTTAACTTTAGTAGGTTCTACTTTATATTATTTGCTGCTGTCAAATCATCATAGTTTCCCACACAAACTATTATCCAATCATGATAAGTTTGAGTTTTCTACACCGATTGCACAAGCAAACAGTCTTTAAAAACTGATAATAAAAATAATTTATTGCTTATTGACTTTATTGACATTTTCCCCAGTGGAGCAACACTGGCTGGCTTATGATGTAATCTTGAAGAGTCTCCAATAAAGTCTTGGGTTATCTATCCAATATATCTGGCCACTGCTCAAGGCAGATAGGAGTGTCTGTCAATATGGTGTCAAATAGTGCAAATGGTGCAAATCATGCATAATATATTTTTGCACAATTTTCTTCCCAGTTTAGCTATTTTCAGGTCCACCTTAGCTTTGTAATGCTAGCTGGGAGGATGAAAGCTAGGTGAAGGGTAAAGGCCAGCATACACTTCCTCCAAGACATGTGAAGCATGACCACAAAGAGCAAACACAATGTCACTGGATGGATAAACACGTTTGGAGTAGAATGACACACGACAGTTCTCTTGGGGTGTTCTGACACTTGGTCAGACACTTGGCTGAGTCATTGTTTTCTTTGTCTAGGTGGACAGGTCAAATGAACTTAGATCCCTCTAAAAGAAAGGTCTCAGCATGGCTTGTTGTGGTCTTATTGATCCATGCATTATGAAAACAAAATAGCCCCAATCTGCTTTATGTTTTGCTTTATGGTTAAAGATCCTTGAAGCTGACTACACATACAGACACATTCTTCCAGCACTTCGCTCCTCAGGATAAAAGCTGCCTGTGGGTTGGTGGGATCTCGCGGCTCTGACATATTAAGCCTATATACCCAGACAGCCTGTGTGTTACAGTGACTTTACCAGGTTAAAGGGTGAGGCACAATGCACTGCTATCTGCCACTTTTTAGTGTGGTTTAATCTACTGAATCTATTCATAATGACACTATTTCTATATTAAAGTTGCTCTAGGTAGGTTTTTGGGATTTGAAGACACTCAGCAACCAAAACCACTTCCAGTAACCCCAAAACTCCTCCCTATGCAGCATGTCACTGGGCACATGATCCATGTCTAAGAGGAAGATAACCAAGGTAGGGAACCAGACAAAACTCTTAGTAGCAATATGGACAGACACTATTGTGAAAAAGAAACTGCAGAGAAAGAAGCGGAATGGATGAACAATTGGTAATTGGTTGGAATGTAACAAGCAGATTTGCATATTCCTTCCGAAACAGCAATCGAATTTCAGTCCGACTAACCAGAGACACATCTGGCTATGAAGTGTAACTGCATGTGGCTAAAATCTTATCAGGATAATAGTCACACGAAGTGACCGGGTGTAAATGGGGTCAAAAAATGGGACAAGAAAAGAATTTGATGCTGTTGAAGGCTCTGGCAGAGACTTTTGAGAGTACCTTGGATGGCAAAAAAAAATGTTGGTCAAATCAAGCCTCAGCCCAAAAAACTAAACTGAAGCTCTTATTTTGGACATATTATAAGAACAACTAGTTCAATGGAAAAGACTATTATACTTGAGTTGAAGGGAAAAGAGGAGGAGGACAGCAAGCAACAAGATGGATGGATAAAGTCAGAGGTACCATTAGAAAGCTATTAAAAAGCATTAAGACTCAAACAGAAGACAGGATTTTCCAGAGAAACACTATACATATGGTCAACAGGAGACTGACCTGATTCCATTTAATAATAAAGACAATTGAGTTAAGGCAAAACATATCATCAGCAAGGAAATATTCTCTAGAGTGCCTCCAAACCATGAAAACCCCTTTTTATTCACAGAGCGTGATGGAATACTTACCGACATGGCAATTCAGACAGGACTAATGTTACTTGGGGTTATTTTTCCTGTTTGTTTCACAGTAGATAAATATAATGCCGTGGCAGATTCAGACTGGAATAAAATCATTAAGAAACACTGGCAAAAACTACTTTACTCCACCTCACCGTATAAAACAAATCCCCTCCTAATAATACCCTAGACTCAGTGGATTCCGCTCAGCTTGTAACTACATCGTGTTTCTGCGTACATTTTCAAGGCACACAAGTGTGGCTGAATGAAGAACTACAGACTGGGCTCTGATTCTGAGACACTAAGAATCAGGCAAGGCCAGACCAGCAGGACGGATTACCTACTGCTGGGCAACATTCTGTCAAAATGTAACATTTAGAGGTGAAACAAAGTCAAGTTAGAGAGAATTAGACATAACTTTCCAAAGCTTTCTTCTGCACTCCAGACCACAGTCAAATTAGCACTTTCCAATTTCCCTTCAAGGTCAGTTCCTTGTGCCTCCCCTCTGTGCTCCTTTGAATCTTTCATTTTAGCTCTCTCCTCTCTCCTCCTTCACTTTTCCCTCCACCCCACATCTGTTTTTTGGCTTGGGCTCCTTTTCAACACTTTTTTGTCCTTGCTGACGCGCAGACTCACCACCTCATAGTACAAGGGGGACGGCGAAGAGTGGATTATTCAATCAAGCCCTCTGGTAGCTTAGCCTCAGTGAGCTAATCAGCTAGCCACGCAAACTCTGCAATGCAATATGTTTTTTGAGAAGTTTGAACATAATGTACATTAAACCTGCGAATAACTGCTTCATCTGGCTTTAAACCTTGCTCCTGAAATGTGGTCTTTCTTTTTGTTGTTCTTAGTCATGTAGTTATTAGCATGCTAACTAGCAAGCTAGCAGAGAAAAGTAATGAAGTCATATTAGCGTAACAAATGAAGTCATTGGCGGCCTGCAAAATGCTGATTTAAATGATGAGCTTGTGGATGTCTAGAAGCTGAGCATGTCCTCAAGCAAGTAAACGTTAGCTGATTCCTATGTTATGAACAGCTGTTGAAACAATTTTACTAAAAGAATTTGAAGCAACTTGCTGAACTGAAATTTATTTCATCTACTGAAGTTATTTCACTCGCAATGAAGCTGAACTGCATCAGTGCAATATGAACTTGGCTCCATTCATTAAACCGTCTAAACTGACCATATAAACCATGAAATAAGATTCACGTCTTGAACCTACTTACTGCTATCGTTGTGGGCAGAAAGCCAGGCAGATTCATTTGTCAACATCCAGTGGGGCAAAAAAGTATTTAGTCAGCCACTGATTGTGCAAGTTCTCCTACTTAGAAAGATGAGAGAGGTCTGTGATTTTCATCATAGGTACACTTCAACTATGAGAGACAAAATGAGAAAAAAAATTTTTTTAAAGAATTTATTTGTAAATTATGGTGGAAAATAAATATTTGGTCAATAACAAAAGTTCAACTCAATACTTTGTAACATAACCTTTGTTGGCAATGACAGAGGTCAGACGTTTCCTGCAAGTCTTCACCAGGTTTGCACACTGTAGCTGGTATTTTGGCCCATTCCTCCTGCAGATCTCCTCTAGAGCAGTGATGTTTTGGGGTTGTCGCTGGGAAACACAGACTTTCAACTCCCTTCACAAATTTTCTATGGGGTTGAGGTCTGGAGACTGGCTAGGCCACTCCAGGACCTTGAAATGCTTGTTACGGGGCCACTCCTTCGTTGCCCGAGCGGTGTGTTTGGGATCATTGTCATGCTTGAAGACCCAGCCACGTTCCATCTTCAATGCTCTCACTGATGGAAGGAGGTTTTGGCTTAAAATCTCACGATACATGGCCCCGTTCTCTCGCAAACTTCAGACGGGCCTGGTCCCTCTTGGCGTAGTGTGTTACTGATGGTAGTCTTTGTTACTTTGGTCCCAGTTCTCTGCAGGTCATTCATCAGGTCCCTCCGTGTGGTTCTGGGATTTTTGCTCACCGTTCTCATGATCATTTTGACCCCACGGGATGAGATCCTGCGTGGGGCCCCAGATCGAAGGAGATTATCAATGGTCTTGTATGTCTTCCATTTTCGTACAATTGCTCTCACAGTTGATTTATTCACACCAACCTGCTTGCCTATTGTAGATTCACTCTTCCCAGCCTGGTGCAGGGCTACAACTTTCTTTCTGGTGTCCTACGACAGCTCTTTGGTCTTGGCCATGGTTGAGTTGGCTGTGGACAGGTGTCTTTTATACAGATAACGAGGTCAAACAGGTGCCATTAATACAGGTAAAGAGTGGAGGACAGAAGAGCTTCTTAAAGAAGTTACAGGTCTGTGAGAGCTAGAAATCTTGCTTGTTTGTGGGTGACCAAATATTTATTTTCCACCATAATTTACAAATAAATTCTTTAAAAATCCTACAATGTGATTTCCTGGATTTTTTTTCTCATTCTGTCTCTCATAGTTGAAGTGTACCTATGATGAAAAAAACAGACCTCTCTCATCTTTCTAAGTAGGAGAACTTGCACAATCAGTGGCTGACTAAATACTTTTTTGCCCCACTGTAACACTACAGCATGTCTGTGTCTCAGCATCTTTGAGACATCCATTGCAAAAAAGGAATGTATCATTATGGCTGGAACTAGGAGGGCGAGCAGCTATGTGACCCATCACATTCTGAGTTTAATACAGAATAAAATTTATTATATCTGAATAAAAAAAAATCAACTAGACTGTGCAGACTTGGGGGGTACCAGCAAACTGGCTAACTCTTTTTATTGAATCCTCATTTTATCCCCATGAACAGACACCGTGCTGAGCATTTCAAGCTATTCATTTTTCAACTTGTGAACTGTCTTCTCACAGTGTAATGATTTTGGAGGAACCCAGTGAACCTGCAAATTCAAAACATGTATTTTGTTATTTGTCAGTCTGCTGCAGTTCCACTAGCACTGCAGCTTTCCACCTTTCTTTGCATGCTTTTGAAATGTTTAACTCCTTTTGGATGGATTATTATGGTTATATAGACTGGTATGGGTATAATATACATTAAAATATATGCTTCTGAGAGGGCATACCAGATGCGCCGAGAGGCAGCATGAGGCCAGATGTCTATCTCCAAATAGATAGTGTTTCTCCAGAATATCTTCTCTTCTCTTTGAGTCTTCATTCTTCGTTTCTCATTCTGCTGAAAGGCTGGTTCATGATTCCTCTAATTGTTTCCATTCATCTTGTTGCTTATTGCTTATGCCCTCTGCCTCTTTTACAATCAACTCTTCCAGGCACAAAGGCCTTTTCCAATGAATCAAAAATAAGCTTTGGTTCATTTTGATTTGGGTTCTCTGGGTTTCAAGTGAAAGGCGAGGCTGATTTTGTTTGAGGATCCATACGTTTATTTTCTTCGCCGTCCTCTTAAAGGTTCTCTCAAAAGTCTTCGCCAACACCAAGGCACAAACGCATCTATATTTATCCTGTATCACTTGTTTACTGTCCAGCTTTCATATCCATGAACTACCAGAGGGAAGAACACAGCCTGGACGTTTCTGATCTTTGTTTCTAGAGATGAATCTCTGCATTTGAAGATGTTTTCACATGTTCTGCTGAGTGCCAATCAGTGTTGTGTTTCTTGCTAGCTCCTCCGTTATTAATAATTGATCTGAGTAGGCAAAAGCTGTCCACCATTTCCACATCTTCTTCATCAATAAAAAAGTTAATAATCTGTCATCATAATCTTAGTCTTCTTCATACCGAGCTGAAGTCCCATCTGTTCACTCTGTTCTCTTCTTCCTCCAGTCTTGCTTCTTCCATTGTATCTTCTGCACACAGGCTGAACAGGTATGGTGACACTCTTATTATTAATTATGACTTTAAGAACTAATCCACTGGTCCCAACCACTTTGGAGGTGTGGCCCTGACCTTGGGATGTATAAATGTCCAACTGTTACAAATCTAAACTGGAATATTTCGCTTAAAAAGCAAAAACGTTTAGAAGAGTGAGTTAATAATGAAATGTAAATATTGTTTTTAAGAGTGAATTTGAGTATTTAAAAACAGAGTATTAGAACCCTGTAAAATGCTGTTCAGGCTAATCGCAGAAAGATGAATTTTTGGGCGGCCAATTACTGACCAAGTATCGGCCAGGTAAGCTACATAATAGCTTTTTTCTCTCTCTCTCTCTCTCTCTCTCTCTCTCTCTCTCTCCCCACATCTAAGACAGCTTTTCATTTTTATCGTCCACCTTCAGAGAAGCGGCGAATCAAGAGAGTGAGTGGTCTTCCCGCAGACAGTAATTACAGCGGCCCTCCTCATCTGGCGACACTAATTAAATCAGCACGTTGTTCTCCTGCTTTGAAGCGATCTGGCTATTGACGTGGCTACGCGGTGCACCGGGCTGAAACAAGGGAGCGAGCAGGGAGTCAGCTTTCTGTTGAGAAACATTTACAAATAAAAAAAAAAATCAATTAATACACAAAGATCCCCACCAGTCTGCAAAAGAAGCCAATAAGCTGAATATCTGAGAAGAATAAAAAAGACGTCCACAAGAGAATCGCTAACCCGCTTTTCGCAGGGATGCGGGTATTAGGCAGAGATTAAGCTATTTGTAGAGCTCAAGTCGGGTCTTCACTGGCAATCATTAATGCTACCCACTCAGCCACTTAGAGCACCTCTTTACAGGCCGTGTCACAACACAGGACGTGCTCACCAACAGCCAGAGGAATCCTACCCTGATCTGTTCCACAGTGCTGTCAAAAACAACACTGCAGCTTTAGCTCCCACAGAGAAAAGGCTGTGATGCCTCTACACTGAGCACAGTCTGGGAAGAAATTTTACAAAGATCTCCGCAAAACAACCTGCTGATGATGCTTCAAAGGTGACAAAGGTTGTGCAGGGAGAGAGACTTGGTAGAGAATTAGACAGCTAGGACTAATTAGACTTTACACAGCTTGTAATACAATACAAAATCATTTAAACACACTGTTTTATTGACTTTCACTGTTAAACAAGGGATTTTTAGAGAGCATTACTAAGCCCTTAGGGCAGAAACATACTCAATGTAAGTGTCTTTGCTAGTTCTTCACATCAGCGCTTATACAGCTAACTTCACTAACTACTTACATGTATGAACAATAAGTTGTAAAACATGCGAAAAAGCAGAGACATTGATTTATTCCGAATGAGTTTAGAAAGAGCTGTCATATGCAAACTGCAGAGCTGCTGCTCCAGAGCTACAGTCCACATCGTCCACGCAGAGATATGTAAAGCGCTGTTGTTTCAGGTTTTACGTCGAGATGGAGAGGGTCACTAACCCCAAAATACACCTTTGAATGGTCACAGCTCAAAGGTATACAGAGCACTGTCTGACCCAGCCAATGCTGACTTTTTTTAAAGTACACTGTTATGATCTTCATCCATCAGTGTGACTTTTAGCAACTCTATAACTTAGAAGCTACTGAAAAATGAGTAGCTAGCTACTTTGTAATGGCTAATTCACCAACTTTTAATGCTGAAGACTGACCGCGCAGACTGCTGGACACAGCAACACAGATGAGATGACAGAGATAAGAGACTTAAGACGAACATCAATAATTTGGAGAGACTCCAGCTGGTTTCCTGATACGTTTAATCTGCAACAAGTCGCAAAGCTGAAGCCACTTTTCATTCACCAGCTTCTCGTTCAAATTTTCCCATTCTGCCTTAACTGGTGCCTGAGGTGCCAGATTATACTGCTGCACCATTTAAGGTGGAGCGGGAAAACGAGAAGCAGGAGAATGAGAAGCAACTTAAGCCTTGTGAAAAGTCAAACAGTGATAGACATTTTACAAGCGAAGCGGCTACAGCTGAGCTAAAGGTTAAAGTAGAGCAAAATAAGTCTGGGCTTGGGTTTATATTTTCAGCCTGTACTACAACATCAGCTCATACTGAGACATACTTACAGCCGAGATGGTAAAACAGGCAGAAAATGTTGTGACTCCCAAAGTGGTTTGATTTTTCTTAACATTTCGCTTGCGACCCTTGAGCTAAGCTTACTATAATAAGGGGTGATCAGCAATTGATCGCTTGCTTGAACTGTCTGCGGCTCAGTCATTGCAGTACGGTTGCCACCAGCACAGTTAAGATTCTGTGGCTCAGATTTTTCATGGATTGTTTGAAGCCTGTAGTGAAATTGTAGTGAAAATTTTCACTATAGCTACACAAAACTTTCTAGGTGCTACAGCTCTTAGCTACATTTCTTAAAGCTTTAGCGGCTACAGCTATTAGCTACAAAAATTGCAGCTAATTACAAAAAGTAGTGCGTTACTTAGCTACTTCCCCATCCCTGTCAGTATGCAAGTTTCATTGATAGTGAAATTACATTACTATTGTTACATACTGCTACACAGGCTCTGCAGGCCATGAGGAGCTTGGAGGTGTGCCCAGGTAAAGTGGCTCAAGGAGTGTGCCATGTCACACGCTTAGTTTATAGATAATTAGAGGAATTGTAACCGAGGAGGGTGGTGTAACGTGGAGCGATGAGGTGGACGCATGTGCTGAGAAAAGCGAGATTTATTGAGGGCAAATCCAGGGTCGTGGTCAGAAGAGCCCAAGGTCAATGAGCCAAGACGAAGAGAACGGTGGGCAGACATAACAAAAAATGAACACAGAACTCCAAACAGGCCAGAAATAAACAAAAACTCTTCAAACAATACAAACACTTCGAACACAAACCTTGCATCAAACATCCAACAGCACGTCAAACATACCCAACAAAGACCAACCAAAACAAGGGGCAAACACAGGGCTTATATACACGAGGGTTGAAACACAGGTGGCAACAATCAGGGGCGCAGTCAGACAACAAGGGGGCTGGACTGAGACTCAAAACAAAGAAAGCACATGGACTAGACCAAAACTTAACATGCACACATGGACAGGACTGGGAGGGGCCAATCGTGACAGGTGGGTTTAGAGGTGGGTTTCACTTTAAATGGTAAAGCACTTCTGCTGCAGCATTTAAGGTGGAATGGAAAAATTCAAAGAAATTCGAATTTCTTCTTTGTTAGAAGCCAACAAATCAGAGCAATTAACCATGCTGGCAATAGAAGAATGTGTGCTGATTTTCTTGTTCTACTGGAATGATGTTGCAATGATGTGTTAAATATATGTTTACATGAGCAAACTTGTTCTGTGAGTGACTCGTCCATCTGCTGGTCTGCCGTGACAGTTGCCAGCGGGACAGTTGACTGGATGAAAGCACAGTGGCGGCACAAAACACATTGGCTGTCATCATAGCGGCCCTGGCTGCAGCATTTAGAATGCAGCTTGCTTTTTGTTTGCACTGATACATTTCAGAACATAATGACTTGTAAAATGGTGTTTGCATAGCTTGAAGTGTTTAAGTGTTTAAGTTTAAATTTTCTGACAGCATTTAGATAATATAATAATCCATGGATTCTCACACGCATCTATAGCTGAATTCCAGAGTGCTTAAATTAGTTAAAGCTAACGATATCTAGAAATTAGCTCTAAGTATGTTGGGGTGGGTGGTTTCCAAACTAAACGCCTGTTATACATTCTACAGGAAGATCAATAGGAGTTCTATTAGAATATTTTAGTGAAAGTATTACTACAGGAATGTTACATGCAGCACTACAGTTCTTTTTCCATAAAGTCCCATGCCAGGGATTTTGACACCTACCAAAATTACAATCAAAAAGGTAAATGAGAGATGAGATGTTTCCATGAGTTCATCTTTCATCCAATATAATTGAGACATAAAATTAGCATGCAAGCAGAACTTCTAACACGCCCCAGCTGTCACCCAACACCACCATAATGTCTTGATTTGGCACAGCTTCAGTTTGGTTTCTGCATGCAGTCTGATTGGCTGCGTGCCAACACATGCAGTGGAAGACGGCAGTGAGTCCCACCTCACTACATCTCTACAATCATCTGATTAGCCAGTTCTCTGATTTGTATTAGAAACACATTCGCCTGTCTCCAAATTGCAGTGCTGGGGCCTCTCCATTAGAGGTTTTCACAGGGATTACACCAGAAACTGACAGCACCCAGAATGAGGCAGGATGGAACGGCATTACATCAGTTAGAGACTGCCCTTCATTTAAGAGAATCCACTGGTGTAAGGGTCAAATCAATGATCGTAAAACTGAAACGGCTAGCAACTGTGCATAGGATGCCACCATTCCAACAAGTCAGTATGCAACATTTCCTCCCATCTAGACATGTGGGTGGCATTACTGAAAAGTGGAAGTGTTTAGGAACCACAGCAATTCAGCCATGAAGTGGCAAACCATGTTAAGTTACAGAGCAGGTTGCCGAGTGTTGAGGTGCATAATGCATGAAAGTCAGCAACACTTTTCTGATCAATAACTGCAGAGTTCAAACCTCCTCTTGCATCAACATCAGCACAAAAACTGTGCGCCGAGAGCTTCATGGCATGAGTTTCCATGGCCAAGCAGCTGCATGTAAGCCTTACATCACCAATGATATTGCCAAGCATCAGATGAAGTGGTGTAAAGCACGCCACCACTGGACTCTAGAGCAGTGTAAGCATTCTGATGAGTGATATACTCATACTTCTGGGTTTGGGGAATGCCAGGAGAACATTACCTGCCTGACGGCATTGTGCTAACTGAAAGGTTTGGTGGACGAGGGACAGTTCTATGGGGTTGTTTTTCAGGGGTTGGCATAGACCCCTTAGTTCCAGAGAAGGGAAATCTTAATGCTTGAGCATCCCAAGACATTTTGGACAACTGTATGCTTCCAACTGGGAACAGGTTGAGGAAGAACCTTTTTTTTGTCCCAGCATGACTGAGCCCCAGAGCACAAAGCAAGGTCCACAACAGCATGGCTGGGTGAGTTTGGTGTGGAAAAACTGGTCTGGCCTGCATAGAGCCTGACCTCGACC
Source organism: Pygocentrus nattereri (assembly GCF_015220715.1). Lineage (NCBI taxonomy): Eukaryota > Metazoa > Chordata > Actinopteri > Characiformes > Serrasalmidae > Pygocentrus > Pygocentrus nattereri. Next base: position 8,961,943 of record NC_051211.1, on the reverse strand, counting down.
CCATCGAACACCTTTGGGATGAACTAGAATGGAGAGTGCCAGGCAGATAAACAAGTTGCCCTCTCGTCCAACATCAGTGTCTGACCTCTTCATCAGGTATGATTCTGCTTTTCAAAATTGTAGGTTATTCTGGGCTTACAGGCACCCAAGCTATAAGCGAAAACACTCAGTGTTTCAAGCCCTAAATGGGGGATGAAACTCTCTGGACTGCTTTTACTTTCCCAAGATGGATAATATCCCACTCAATGGCACGCTTTGCCTTTTTGTGAGGAGCAAAGGATTGTTATTTGAAGACATTCTGCCATTTATTCCTTTCTTTTCCACAGCATGAACAACATGAAAAGCACCACCTGGCAAACTAACAAACTAACAAACTAACTAACGAGCTAAATAACTAACTAAATAAATAAACTGTCCTATCCGGTGTGGAAAGTTTTCAGACTATTATGTCTCCTATACCATTTCTTTTCATAAAACAGGGAAGTTGTCCTGTTCACCTTTTTTTTAAAACGGTATATCAAAAATGGCCCCAAAATGGCGAAGCTCATTAAAACCAGACTTTGTTTTGTTCCACTCTTTCAATCTGTCCAAGTGGGAGTCATTTCCTTTTTGGTTGTGCCGGTCAGTGTGTTGTGATGAACAACGGGGACGGTTCAGTTATTAAAGACAAACTGGGGAAAAACAGCATGTTTAATCAAATAAAAGATAACAGAAAAGGCTTTCCAGACGGCCGTCTGACGCGATCTGTATGCACAGAATGTTCGTTGTTGTGGGAAACGCCAAACTGACTCTATGAAGCAGAACAAGGTTAAAGCCAAAGTAAACTAATTTGTCTGTGCTTTTTTTGAGATAAAAGACTTTGATATAATATGTAAGCAAGTTTCATAACGATCCATTCACTGCCCAGTCCCTACAGTCCAGAGCTGAAAACAAGCTTCAAAAACAACCTAATCACAACAAATTTGCCAACGTTTTGATGCCACAATCACCACCTGTACATATGACCGCACACTGAGCCTACAGTGAGGGGAAACAAGCATTAACACACTTTTTTATTAATATACTTTTAGTGCATATATTTATTTCATATACATGTAAAGGTTATGTTAAAATAAATCAAGTTTGAGATATTATTACTGGAAAAAAATTGCAGATGCCACTCGTTGGCAAGATTTCATAGAATGAGTAGCAAACATGGCAACGATGGTGGAGCTTCCTAAAGTAAACACTGGAAAAAGCTACAGAACCATAGCATACATCCCTGAATCCTCTATTACTTGGTGTTGCCTTACAGCAACAATTACTTCATTTGCTTTGAAAGGACAAATAATGTATGACATGATTTTTTATCCTGATGTTGTTATTACCAGCATAAATGTTATTACTGATGTTATTACAAATACCAATTGAAATTGTATTAACTTACCATATTTGTAACTCTTGAGTCATACGTTCCACTAAGAATAAGTTGGATTTGTATGGTCTTGTTTTTAGGACGTTTTTAGAGGAAAATGATTTTATGGTCCTTTTTTTTTTAGATTTTATGGTGCTATGGTATAATTCGGCATTGTTGCCATATGGCAACAAGTTACCAAATACTCTACTTTAATTTATATATAAATATATCTGTTATTTTTTCAAAATATTTCCATTATTTAAGCTATTTTAAATAACAAAAACACATTGAAAGATTTTTATCATGTCCAAGTAATAATTCATGCAACAGAGGATTAAACATCCCTAAAACTCTTTCAACATCATGGAACGATCATCCATACAATCTAATCATCTCCAGACAGGCGCACCACTCAAGATTTCACAATGCACTTTCAGACTATGGATAAGGAGGGGAAGAGAGAAGCCAGCAGTTACTGAAAAAGAGCTGCAGGATGATCTAAAAGCAGCAGGAATAGCAGTTATACAGACAAAAACGATGGGAAAGATTGAAGAAAACATTCCCGGATTAGTAATCAATGAACTAAATACTGGCTGAATAGATAGCCTCCTAATAATGTAACATCGGGAAGCATGCTATGGACTGTGTGCAGTAGCGTAACAAGGTAAGAGTTTCTGGGCCCACAGAAGGGAGCTGGGCCAGATGACAGTTTAAGCTATAGCTGAGGGTCACTCTTGTATGTATATGGAGGGTTGTGTGAGAAGACCTACGGAGGGGTGTGCTAGAGGGCCCTGTAAGGAGAGAACAATCTAGGAAGAGTCAGCTGGAAAATGATTAAAGGTTGTGCTGTTCCTGACTGTCAGGAAGGAAAACGGATCACTGCAGTCTTCCAAAACGTCCACATGTCTGGAAGAAGTAGTGGACAGTCAGTTTAGCTGACATTCCTGAGCACTTCAGTCTAACAGTTTGCTCCACTCATGTCAGTCTGGATCTCTTCATTGAACAAGACACAGTACAGGGAAACCAATCAGAAAAGAGCTCATGTACATATATTAGTCTGAAAGCTACAGCCTGTTTAACTGTATGGTTGCAAAAAATGAATTATGACTTAAAATAGCAAATGCCATTTCAGGAAAAATGAATATGCCCCTAAAAAGCTAGCTAGCGGTCTGTTGTGATTCCAGCTGGCTGTGGTGGAAATTCAGGTGCAGTAAATGAGAACTGTTGTTTTTTTCTCTCTCCTTTAATTTCTCTACAAACTTCCACTGCACTAAACTGGAAAGCTGTTGTGTTGGACAGACAAAGGCTGCATGGCTTCAGGGTCGCAGTTCTTCTGACTCATGATGCTAATTGTATTAGTGGGTCACCTTCGACTCTTTTAAATGAGGACGGGTCATTCTAAAGTCTTTTGCTGCAGGTGATTTTTCAAACGTCCAAACTCATCTTAGTATTCATTTCCTTAATTAGATATCTGAGGAGATTATGTGCAGTTTGGAATTAAAAAGTAAGGTTTTATAATAAGCTTCTGACTGAGCATTTGACAAAGAACTGCATGTTTGGACGCCAGTTACTTTGACTTGGACACCAATGACTCGGACTTTGACTCGAACACCAGTGACTTGGACTTTGACACGGACACCACTGACGCAGACTTTGACTTAAACACCAATAACTTGCTCTTTGACTTGAACACCAGGGACTCTGACTTTATTGAACTCCACTGATTCAGACTTCAACTCGGACACCAATGACTCAGACTTTGACTTAAACACCAATACCTTGGACTTTGCCTCAAACACCAGTGACTCTGACTTTATCTTGAACTGCAAAGGCTCTGACTTCAACTCGAACACCAATGTCTCGGGCTTCAACTCAAACAACGATGACTCAGACTTTGAATCAGACACCAATGACTCAGATTTTAACTTAAACACCAATAACTTGGACTCTGACTCGAACACAAGTGACTCTGACTTTATCTTGAACTCCACTGACTCAGACTTCAACTCAAACACCAATGACTCTGACTATGCCTCGAACACCAAAGACCCAGACTTTAACTTGAACACCAGACTTGTATTTTGACTCACACACCAACGATGTAGAAATTGACTCAAACACCACTGACTCGGACTTTGACTTTTTGCAATTCTTTTTTTTTCTCCTCCCCAATTTAGTCGTCTCCAATTACACCCGCTACTTAGGACTCCCCCAATCACAAGATACTACCAATGCTAGGAGTGTGAAGGCTAACACAGGCTTCCTCCGAGACCTGTGAAACCAGCCACCGCTTCTTTTCGAACTGCCACTCACGCAATGTCACGTGACAGCCAAATGCGCTCGGAGGAAAGCACCAACCGCCAAATCTGTTACGTCAGCTTAGAGAAGCCTGCACTGACTAGCATTATGTTGAGTGATGGGGGAGAAGGAGGGCCATCCTACCCACCCAGAGAGAGCAAGGCCAATTGTCTCTTAGACTCCCGGCTACAGATGGCTGTAGCATCACCAGGGATCAAGCTCACAATCTCCTGATGATAAGGCCAACGCTAAGACGGTTAAGGCGTTCCTTAAAAATGATCTTCAACTATAACTTTTTCAGAAGTTCAAAAGCTAAATAGTGTTTTAAAAAAATCCATGTCTGAACCGTGGATTCTGTAATTTATTTGGATGGACAAAAAGCAAAAACTTAATATACAACCATACATTTCTAACACGCTGTCATCAAAAGGCTTTATTACCATTACCAGCGATTTTGGTGTTGAGCGTTGTCATGGCATTAAATTTGTAGTACGAATGCATACAGACTAGTTCAGGACAGATTAGGACTCTGGACCTGACTTGGCGATTTGAGACTTGCTTGTTATTTGCAACGTAGTGCTTTATACCCACCTCTGTTTTCTCAAAGAGCAATGATTAAAATGCCCAACCGCTGTTAAACCCCTGTGCGCAGGTTAAACACAATCAGCCTTTCTGAGTCTGTGGGGGTGGGGAAGGAGGGCTGTGGGGGAGGAGGGTTTTGATGTGATCATGTGTGGAGGGGTATGTCCAACACACACACACACACACGCGCTCTTCTCATCAGCTGCTCATCACAGCCGGCCGTGTTTCTGTCTCCCTAATAACAGTGTGAAATTCCCCTTCATGCCGCTTCTTGATAATCACTTCAGTAATGCAGCCTCACACAAGCGTACGCACGCACATTTATACACACGCGAATGAGGACACGCTCAAATACATATGCACAGACACACAATGCATGTGCACACACCTCAGCTTTTAACTGCTTTTCACAGTAGCCATTAAATGCTGCTCGTCTTAGAGAAGGCCTGCCTGTAGAACCTTTCATTTTGGTCAGTAGCACTGATGCAATATATTTTGATGAAAATACATACGATTTACAAAAGCAGATTTTCGTCATAATAGGTGAACAAGCTAGAGAACATCTTTAAAAGTGGTTATTGTGTTTTTTTGTGGAAGTCGTACACAATTAAAATGAAGAAAGCTACAGTTGTCTGTTTCATCTTGACCCTTGGGGTCCTCCACCCCTTTCGTCCCTCGTTGCTCACTAGCAGCTCAACAAAGACTCACAACATTTCACACAGAGAGTAAACACTGCCCTAGTTAACTTGATAACAGAGCTCCTGGGAAAAATATTTTATATTATTTAACATCAGCGTTGATGTTCCACTGGCAGAATGGTCACTATGGGGTCTGCAGAAAAGGGAAAGTAGTTTAGATTTGGCCATTTTTCTTTACTTAACTGCAAAACTGAATAGACATTTGTAAAGCAAGGGCCGTACTGCATGCCATTCATTTTATCCCCCTGTTGTGATGAGAGTGCTCATTGGCACTCAAGTGTTTAAACCCCCTTTGGGTCAAAAGACTTTCACTGTGCTTCTAACAAGTTAGGAGAGGAAAACTGTCAGATGCAGGATTAGGAATAGAAACTGGCCTGACATTTACTTCAAACATACAATCAGCTAGTTATGTTTTTTGGCCAAATCTTGTGGCAGTTTTATGAGGTAAATAATGTGATATGGGTTCACTTGCACTATATTTGAATGCTGCTGCTACACCTGTGTTACAATGGCATAATGACACATCCAGTTGTACTGTAAAAAACGCTGAGCTTGCTCTATACAAAATGTCTTGTGTTGTGCGCATGTGTTGTGTGTGCATGTGTTTGTAGGTGCGTATATGTGCGTGTGTGTGTGTAGGTGTGTGCATGTGCGTGTATATGTGCGTGCGTGTATGTGTGTTTGTGTGTGTGATCCTTGGTTAACCTGGACTTCCCTCTCACTACTTCATCACAAATAGTGCTCACTCACTGAGACAGCTGAAGCGCAGGCGGCCCATCAGAATGTATTTTAGCATGGGAGAGAGAGAGAGAGAGAGAGAGAGAGAGAGAGAGAGGGACAAACAGAGAGAGAAAAGCAAAGTGAAAGAGAAGAAAGACAGAGAGAGAGAGAGAGAGAGAGAGAGAGAGAGAGAGAGAGAGAGAGAGAGAGAGGGACAAACAGAGAGAGAAAAGCAAAGTGAGAGAGAAGAAGGACAGAGAGAGAGAGAGAGAGGGACAAACAGAGAGAGAAAAGCAAAGTGAAAGAGAAGAAAGACAGAGAGAGAGAGAGAGAGAGAGAGAGAGAGAGAGAGAGAGAGAGAGAGAGAGAGAGAGAGAGGGACAAACAGAGAGAGAAAAGCAAAGTGAGAGAGAAGAAGGACAGAGAGAGAGAGAGAGAGGGACAAACAGAGAGAGAAAAGCAAAGTGAAAGAGAAGAAAGACAGAGAGAGAGAGAGAGAGAGAGGGACAAACAGAGAGAGAAAAGCAAAGTGAAAGAGAAGAAAGACAGAGAGAGAGAGAGAGAGAGAGAGAGAGAAAGAGAGAGAGAGAAAGGGACAAACAGAGAGAGAAAAGCAAAGTGAGAGAGAAGAAAGACAGAGAGAAAGGGACAGAGAGAGAAAAGCAAAGTGAGAGAGAAGAAAGACAGAGAGAGAGAAAGGGACAAACAGAGAGAGAAAAGCAAAGTGAGAGAGAAGAAAGACAGAGAGAGAGAAAGGGACAAACAGAGAGAGAAAAGCAAAGTGAGAGAGAAGAAAGACAGAGAGAGAGAGGGACAAACAGAGAGAAAAGCAAAGTGAGAGAGAAGAAAGACACAGAGAGAGAAAAAGAGAGAGAGAAAGGGAAAAACAGAGAGAAAAGCAAAGTGAGAGAGGAGAAGAAAGAAAGAGAAATGTAGAGAGAGGAGAGAGTGAACAAGAAATGGAAAAAGATGGCTAGAGAGAGAAGTAGAGAGAAAAAGAGAAAGGGAGGGACAGAGGGAGGGCGTGCTCTCTTATCTCTAATTTTCACTCCAGCAAGGTTTAACCAGCTCTTTTTGGTGATGTGAGAGGAGCTACATGTACCAAAGGACAGAGTACAATCATCTGTCCCTCACCGACAGACAAGAGAGAGAGAGAGACAGAGAGACACAGAGAGAATGTAACCTCTAGAACAGCGAAACATATCCTTATATTGTCAATACACTGAAAAAATGAATTCATATAACTCAGTTCATTGAACTGACGGGATCTAAAATGTGTACATCATTGAATGATGTACATGAATAAAATATATTACATCAACACATTTATTTCCAAACATAAGTAAACTGAAAGACATAATAGTGCTGATGTAATACACCAATCAGGCGTAACATCATGACCACCTCCTTGTTTCTGCACTCATTGTCCATTTTATCAGCTCCACCTTCTCTATAGCTGCACTTTGTAGTTCTACAAGGACTCCACTTGTAATGCAACACACACTACCACACCACCACCACGTCAGTGTTACTGCAGTGCTGAGAATGATCCACCACCAAAATAGTACCTGCTCTGTGAGGGTCCATGGGGGTCCTGACCACTGAAGACCAGTGTAAAAGGGGGCTAACAAAGAATGCAGACAAACAGATGGACTACAGTCTGTAAGTGTAGAACTACAAAGTGCACCTATGTAGTAAGTGGAGCTGCTAAAATGGACAATGAGCGTAGAAGCAATGTTAGGCCTGATCGGTGTAAATTCTATTCATAAGGAAATCTACACATTACATCAAATACAATTAAGGTTCAAAAGTCGTTGCATATGCAAAAAAAATTCCCTGATGCTGATTTAAATATCACAAACTGACAAAATATGTTTTTAGATCTGCAAACACAAAAGTTCTTTTTCAATCTGCTCTCTAACTTAGAGAATATTCTGATATGGAGTATCAGCTGATACTGAGTCTGATCTAGTCTAAATGCCTTCATAGATAATACAGCTGCACACTTATACACTATAGTAAAATGACATCAGTGTGTGGTGCACTGCAGTTGTTTAAGGAGTAATAATGTAAAATAATCACTTTATTGTGTTTTGACTTCACAAAGAGCCTCATTCACCAAAATCGCCCTACGTTTTTTCTAAAACTTGTTCTTGAGAAAGGTCCTAAGGAAAAGTCTACATCGGATTCATGATATCTTCTTAAACTGCAGAACTGTTTGCACCTTTGTCTTCCTACGTTTGCAGAGATTCATTCTTACCTAAATCCCAAAGAAGAAAACATTGGTGAATGTCAGAATCTTCCAAAAGATTCAGAAAACTGCAAACTAAATAAGTTTATTAGAAGAAATTTCTTCTTAAAAACGGTTGGTGAATGAGGCCCAGTGATGTTATATCGTGCGGACAGTATCTGTACCTTTATTTCAGTACTGAGTGAATTTTAACTCGCAACCGGTTGAAAATGAAACTATCACAGAAACTTTTCCAGCCAAAGCAGTTCCAGACATTTAGACTGCTGCATTACCTTCTGAAATCATCTCTACAACAGCGGAGTGCACAGAATACAAACTAAAGATTCAAACTGACTCTGGCTTATTTTAGCCGATACCTGATCCTGGAGATGTGGTCATGACCAGCAAGAGGTACTTTCAGAAGTGGTTTAGTAGATTTAACGTGAAAACAGTGACAAGACTACACAATCTGCAGTGGCACTCGGCTGACTCAGCTGTGGTTTGGCCACTGTAATGGTGAGGGAGATGAAGGGGCAGGATGCAAGCACAAGTCCAAAGTTTTACTGTGCTCAATAATGAAAAAAAAAAACAAAGAAAAAAACCAAAGGGAATCAACAAACAACGAAACAGAACAAGGCTAAGAAAAAATAGACACTCAAATTGAAAGGAAGAAAAACACTTACATGAAGAGCATGAAGAAAACAGATATACAAGGGAGAAAAGCACTGATACAGATATGTGGAACAAAAACATCAAGCAAACACAAGGCAAACAACCAGGAGTATAAATACACTGAGAGTGAATAATAAACACCCGGGGCTAACTAGAGGGCAGGGCTACGGACTAGAGACAGGTGAGACAGATAACCAGGAGGCAGGACACTTAATAACCATTAGAAAACTCATTTAAACCACTTATGCTTTTTCAGTGATCAGTGAGGACCAAGAAGCAAGACACATTTCAGCTGTAAGGGTAAATATATTAAATGATCAACTAAATAAAATTGAAGGGTAACTGGAGTCAAATCAGTAACAGCCGTTTATGGAAGAATTGAAGGATGGGAAAGGAAATGAAAGGAAAATGTACATAACAATAATGGATGGGGTAAAAAAAGGAGCAATATAACTGGTAAAAACCCTAAATTGACCGTTGATGTCCTACACATATTCAGCAGTTCACTGTGCGATGCTGGTCACGTTTTTGCTAAATGAACCTCATTTAGACCATGCCTAAATTTAATATCACTAATCGTAAAAACTACATTTTCAGAAATTTTATGGCCTTATATTCCTCAAATCTATTTTAAGACCACCTTTTAAAGGCGTTTTAGGGATCTGTGGGGACCCTGTGTTACCGGATTCACTCCAGTCAAAAAAACAGAATGACAGCGTGTTAACAGACTCAGAAAGGACACGTGAAAATTCAAGGACACTCAGTACGTCTGTCTCCACACACACACACACACACACACACACACACACACACACCACATAATAACACCATTTTCCCATTCTTACACCTGACTGCTGGGTTAGAGAGGATGTGAAGGGTAACAGGATTTGTGCTCTGACCTGCAAACTTGACATGAAACTTATTCTCAGGTTTGAGAATCTGGACATAGAGAGGACAGTTTGGAGCAAAATCCTTCACTGCCCAGGCCCGGAGGATAGTCTGATGATCCTGAAAAAGACAGAACGGGGGGGGGGGGAGAGGGAGATACACTATAATTACTCTTGAACGTGCTCCTTCCATCATTTCTTTGTGTATGATGTTAATAACTTTGTCCTTCTGTTTAGGTTAATAACTCTGCCAATGTAACAGTCAACTCAAGAAACAACTGTGTACTGAAATGCAACTAAATCTACTGTACAAAAGTCAGAGACCGTTCTTCATGTATCTAATTTCCAGTCATTACAGCCACTGAATACAAATGATTCAAAATACAAAATTATATTGAGTGTGTTACTGTGTCCACCCTTTGCATTCTTTTCAGGAGACAGGAGGCTTTCAGGTTTTCAAAGAAATCTACAGGGACATTTTTTCCCACATCTCCAAAGTTCAGTCTTAGAAGTTGGTTGCATTTTATGGTGGACTCAGTCTATTGGTGTGATCACCAGTCTACTTATGGTGTGGTCAGTCTATTGTTCTGAGAAAACCAGCAGCTTTTTTGATTTGCAGTAAAGCCTTTTCTCAGTAAGAGCTTCTTAACAGCTACACATCCAGTCAGACCCATAGTACTGAGTTGCCGTCTCACAGTGGAAGGATGGAGAGAAACACCTGGGATTTTTTTCAGATCTGAGTTGAGCTTGATTTTCTCCTCTCTCAAATATGAAAGAACTCCTTTTCTCTGTATCAATTTAAAATTTCAGTCCAATTTTGAAAACTCTATTCTCCTTGACTTTCCCTTCCTCATGCACGTAGATTTATATCTAATATACTCAGAAATATCTCCAGAAAATAACTTGTACTTAATGCTGTTATAATTTATACTCTGTACTTAATGCTTTGACTGAAAGTAAAACAATGACGGTGGTCTCTGAGAGAGGGATGAGAGCGAGAGAGTGAGAGAGAGAAAGAGAGAGAGAGAGAGAGAATCAGGGAGAGAAAGAGAGAGAGAGAGGAATGAGGGACAGCAAGAGGGAGAGAGAGAAGAATGAGGGGGGGGAAGAGTACCCTATAGCTCATAAGTGCCTACTTCTATTTCAAATTGCACAGAGCAGCCCACTGACTGGCTTTCATAGATAATAATGTGGGATTAGTGGGATTAAATAATGAAGCAGGACCCTTACTGTGACCAACACAGAGAGAAATGGTATCTTCTAATAAAGTGCCTCAAACACAATGCAACTGACCCATCCTTGCTCTGCTCACAAATGCATTATTTCATAACTACCACTGCAACTTTGAACAAGCTTCGCATAACTTTTGCAAAACTTACATTCAAAACTTACGTGCCCAGTTCTACATTTAGAATGCATTATTAGTTTCAAATGGTATTGATTTTTACAGACATGTGTGAAAAGCCACACAGTTTGGACTGGGTTCAGTTTTTGTTATATAATCAAGACATAAGAAGTAAATACATGCGTGACAAGTGAAAGCTCCAGCTGTTTCAGTGTTGCTGCCTAAGTTAACACGGTAGCCAGCACAAAAATAAAATTCTATCCATAAATGCATTTCCATAGATGGACAATTTAAGAATTTAAGGTCTCCCTCTGAATATCATGTACTGGAACTGCAATTTATCAAAGTGCCCTTTCGCATATTACATTACTGCATAGTGCCAAAAACTACACCTATACCTAATGTATTCAAACAGTGTGAACTTCATGCGCAAGCAAAAGAAATTTTAAATGAAAGACATGTTTTACTTTAATGTATTCTGATAAAAACTAAGCTCATTATTGCCAGCATTCTGTGAAGCTTATCCAACCTTGCAACAGTTGCTATGACAGAACAGCACAGGTCAAATGGAAATGGAAATAAGAAAATCTGAATGTGTTTCAAGAGTATAATGATAAAGAATATAAGCATCATAGGCTTTAGGCATGCAGAGTCAAAGGATTCTGCTGGTATCCTGCCACAGCTTGGGGGACAAGGTTGTGCAAGGCATCGAAGTCTGGTAAAGGACTGCACCTATTTAATTCTGTTGGTCTCTATTTACTCTGTTTATTTTAAGACGCTAATGTGAACAATGTTGAAGCTGAATTCAGGAGGTTGTGTAAAGTAATAGATGGGATTTGACAGACTAATTGGCACAGGACTTGTGTATTCTTCCAAAATTCCCACCCTGATTCAAGCCCACAATGAAGAATCATACTGGACTAAAATCATTCCACAATTATTACCATCAGACTGTAAAACTACACACACTGCAGATTCATACTGGATTAAAATCACTCCACAATTATTACTGTCAGTCTGTAAAACTACACACTGCAGATTCATACTGGATTAAAATCACTCCACAATTATTACTGTCAGTCTGTAAAACTACACACACTGTAGATTCATACTGGATTAAAATCACTCCACAATTATTACTGTCAGTCTGTAAAACTACACACACTGTAGATTCATACTGGATTAAAATCACTCCACTATTATTACTGTCAGTCTGTAAAACTACACACTGCAGATTCATACTGGATTAAATCACTGATCATGTTGATAATAGCTTAATTTACAGCTCCCCTCAGCAGAATTAGTCCAGCTCCACTCAGGCTTAAGAAAAGTTCATGCTAATAAAGAACTGGATCAAGTCAGAAGGCAGAGAAGGAGTGAAAGAGAAAGTGGGGATTAGAGGAGGAAAAGACCAGAGAGGAGGGTTTCTGGAGGAACGTACAGCGGCCAGGCGGTCCACTTCAAACCGGTTACTCAGGATAAAGCACGCTTCTGCATCATCCATTCTGCAGCCAATCGGAACAGACGGGTGAGAGAGGAGCCGGAATTGCAGGGAGCAGAGAGATGCAATCCATTATATATGCAAAAAAAAGAAGGAAATGAAGATGGCAGGGAGAGAGAGGGAGGGGGTTTATAAGGTTATCAGTGGAAAAAGACAAGTTAACATCAGAGCCACACCAAGTCTATTAAATACTGAGAGGCTATTAGCCAAATGGAACAGACAGAGGCAGAATTACAGCAGGCCATTAGTTATGCCTCTCTCTACAGGCTACAGACAAAATGTAATTAAAACAACTTTTATCAAAACATGCACAAACAATATATTGCACAAACACTCCTTAAGGGAAGAGCTGAATCAACATGTCAACATTAATAATTATAAATAAAAGCTAGAGGCTCCATGCATAACTAATATTCTACCACTGCTAGACATGTTAGCATTTCCAAATTATTTCCTTAAATAATCACACAGGAAATGCAATTGGCACTGGCCCAAAGTGCTTCTGGACATCTTCGGGCCTGCTAAGGTCACTTTTTCTTGACCTCCTTCTTCTTTACCACTTCAAGCCAACAGTTAAGAAGCAACACTAACTTTGTAAAAACGACCATGAACATTGATGCTCTGATGCCCCTGAAGGCTTCATGAACACAAAAAGATGTTTTATATTATAAATTTGTGAAGAATTAAAAGATGTTCAATGTAAAAAACTGGGCAGTGCTTTCTTTTACAGTCTCCTGAGTTCTAGGTATTAACCAGGTAAATGTGAGGTACACACCTCTACTAGATAAGCATAGTGTGATGACAAATTTGATGACACAATTTAAATAAATTACACTGAAATGGCCAATGGGTTCAAGGTAATAACTGGGCAAATGTGGGATACGAAGACTATATTGCTGTGTAATTATTTTGGGTAAGAACCCGTTTTTTTGTTTAAACTTAGGGGCTGACAACTTATGTTCTTGACTAGAAGTAGACTGGTCAGCTGGCTAGCATCCTAAAAGATACCTAACAGCCTAAACAACTCCATCATTAATATCACAGGCTTGAATTAATTATTTACGTATGATTTACTATAAAATGGCAGTATAGAAGTCTAAAAATATCACTTTAATGGATTACGCACTTCAAATGTCCATATTTTAGTCCGACGTTGCGTCAAACCCAGGCTGAATCCCAAACGGCTCAGTGCTCCCTAAATAGTGCGCTATGAAAATATTTTAATTCTAGCCTCTACAGCCAAATAGTGCCTTGTTTTGATGCAGAATCCAGTATTTAAATTCCTACATAGTGCACTATGTAGGGAGCAGGAAGACATTTGAGATTCAGCCCCAGCACAAGAGCGGCACAGCTCGATTGATCCTAAAAAGACTCACAGTGGTAATTTGGTGACCAAAAAGTACTTGTAAAGTGAATGTTTTGGATTAAACAGTGCTGTGCAATCATATGTTCATTGTTATATGACAAAAAGTTAAGTAGTTCCTGAAATGGATGCAATATACAGCAATGCGACTGATGTTCTCCTCAATGAGTGGTCCATGATTGCTTGGTAATGATACAAAATGCTTGTTTATATTATTATTAACAATACCTTGCGATTTTATCATGGGGAAGGGAGCTTAACATCTCATGGCTTATTGCTTTAGTAACTACCTGGTACTTACCCACAACAACTGTACACAACAGACCTGTGGACTTTGTACCACATACTTATCCAGTCAATACCTGGAACCTGTTGGGCATTTCAGTGTGGCTCAGTTCAACTGCCTTGGAGTTTGTATCTCACACTTGCCTGGTTAATAGCTACAACTTACTGGACTGTAAAAGAAAGTATTTACTGAGTGAACATAAGTTCATGAGCCTGTGACATCATTATATCACCTGATCCAGCTAATCAAAGTCAATAAATGCATCAGATTGGGTTTAGAAGTCAACTCTGTAGGGTTGTAGACTTCTAGCAGCAGTTTTAAGCAGCTGCGTCCTGAAGCAACCCTGATTAATGTGCCAACAAGGGTTCCTTAGAACCGAAGACCTACGTTTGGTGTCTTAAAGAAACTTGGGTAATAGCTCAGTTTAGGGGGGATTATAGTGCCCTTGTAATGCTCCTATTAAGTCTAATCAAGCCAGGAGCTGGTGCTTAACTGGCTGCTCATATCCACTTTATTAACCCAAGCTAGGGTGAAATAGAGGCGTTTTCTACCTGACTCTGACTTAGATTTTCCACGTACAACCTCAGGCTTGGATCGGGTCTGGGTTTGTTTTCTAATGAGTGATTTTTTATGTACTAGTTTATTTTTCACATTCTTGTGCACATTCTTTTCTCTCTCTTTACTAATGTTATAGTCTATAGCTTCATTAGCAATAACTTCATAGTTTGAAGGGTGGGTAGATGTGGCCCTAAATGAAACTAACCTAAAGCTAAAGTTCAACAGTTCATCAGTCACAGTGGATGATAGGAAGGGTGCGCTTTTATGGTAAAAGGTCATAGCAGATCTTTCTTCTTGTTAGTTAAGCTTGTTCAAAGTTTGTTTAGCGTTTCTACAGTGGCAGCAGTAGCGAGAAGAACTTTTATGCAGCAGGGCCACTGTTGGGTCTGATTTAATTTCTCATTTTTACCCTTACCCCTTGTTTTTGAGTGTCACCTTGCCCCTTGGAATTGAGTTACAAGGGGTAGTGGTTGAAATCATCCCCTACAAAATAGAACAACTGCAATAAAAACAGAACATTACTTCGTTAACAGGCGAAGCAGTGCTCTGTAGGCGACCCTGCCACTCTGCCTCACTGCTGGGCTTTAGTTACATTTAGAGAATCATATACCATCAATGAGATGGGATCCGACAATTATTAATTATCGCCCATCCCTAATTCTTCAGTGGCATAAAGCTGAAGTCGGCTAGTCGCTTCATACCTTAATTGTCCCATTCCACCTTAAATGGTGGAGTAGATGGGATGCCTGAGGTGTCAGAATAACAGAATGTAACTGCTGCACCGTTTAAGGTGTAATGGGAAATTTATCTAGCTAGCTACCAAGATATCAGCAATCTAGTAGTGATTTTTGAAGCTTGTTATGAAGAAAAAGAACCATAATACACCGAAACGACATCAAACTAAGAGAATACAATGA
This sequence comes from Pygocentrus nattereri, assembly GCF_015220715.1. NCBI lineage: Eukaryota > Metazoa > Chordata > Actinopteri > Characiformes > Serrasalmidae > Pygocentrus > Pygocentrus nattereri. Next base: position 8,946,490 of record NC_051211.1, on the reverse strand, counting down.
TTATTGTAATGTTTTAACAGAGAAAATACTCTCATGTGTGGGGTCTTTGGTCGCTTGTGCTGCCATCTTGCTGGTTTTTCTTTTTTCTCATAACACTATCTGGAGTGTGAACCTTTGTTTGGAGGGCCGTGTAGCACTAAGACTTTGCCCTGCCCCCCTATCTCAATAAAATCGGGACACCCTACCCCTAGGTGCAAAACTGAGGGGTAAGGGCTAAGTGGTAAGGGCAAGAGGTGAAATGGGATTGGGCCTTGACCAATCCCACAAAAATATACTGATAATAAATACTGTTACCGCATAACAGTTGTATAAAATACCACTTCATTTGCATGTTGAGCATGCAAACAGGTTTGGGTCAAGCTCAAGCTTCAAGTTTAGCAGTACCTCTCAGGCTGTGCCTGGACCAGTCTCAAAGTCATAGGTATGGGTTGGGTTTGCGTTCCAACTTCATGCATGTGCAGACCTCTATAGTCAATTGAGCATTTTTTATTGAACTTTTATTTGCGTCTTGAGTCTTTTGATGTATTGATATGAGTAGATCCAACTAGTGCTTTGCTAAGAAATGAGATCTAACAGATTGGCTATTGATTAGAGGCTGTATTAACATCTACTTTGTGCATATTAACTACAAAATGTTTACTTCAGAATAGAGGCAGTTTGTCTTTATTTAGCACTAACCAGTAGTTGGTGCTGGACAGGAATTGAAAGAAAATGAATGCATTACAGACTCTATGCTCTGGTGAGGGTTGTGCACAAGTGTTCTGAAAAAGGGGAAGTGATCTACAAAATCACTAATTGGCTGTAAATAATGCTGTCTAGAGCTAATTAGTGATGTATTATTAAGGTGTTAGTAGGAATCAAATGAAAATTATCACAATGTATACCCAATATGGCAATATTGTGCACAAGATTATGATTTATAACACATAAATAGAAATGGTCTGAAAATGCTTATGCTTGCTCCAGTTTTTGCTTAGAAAAGTAATAATTAGCAGCCAGTTAATTACCAGTTACCACCTTAACAGACCGCTTAGCGCAGTCGTAGGCTGGAGGTTAGGGTTCCAGCCTCGTGCCCGGAAGGTCGCTGGTTCGATCCCCAGAGCCGACAGCACATGACTGAGGTGTCCTTGAGCAAGACACCTAACCCCTAACTGCTCCCCGGGCGCTGCGGATTGGGCTGCCCACCGCTCCGGGCAAGTGTGCTCACTGCCCAGTAGTGTGTGTGTGCGCTCACTCGTGTGTATGTGGTTAAATGCGGAGGTGAAATTTCCCCGTTGTGGGACTAATAAGGGTCTCTTAATCTCTTAATCTTAACAGACACATCTCTATGGAAAACAATCCAAACTGGTTAAGCTAATTCTTAAGTTATAAGAGGGAAGCAAAAAAGCCTGGACCTTCCGACATTCTGGCCATTCAACGGGTTAAAAAAACACACAATACTGAAAGGTCTATATCAATTAAGAGTATTTTTCCTGGAATCATACATTTTAGACAAGAACCTTTATGTTTGTGAGTGAATGCGGTGGTCTTACTTAGCCCTCATCAGGTCCTGGTCTTTAAGGGCGGAGCCCTGCAAGTAGATGACCCTCTGAGCCCACAGTGGGATGTGTAGGACCCTCCGCACCTGGACATCTATCTCTGCTGGGCACAGGATCACCACGTAGTAGTCCTAGCAACCACACAATTGGTTATAGTTAGAGTTCTGCAACTCGAAAACAGAAATCCTGTCCAGTTCCCGAGGTGCAGTCCTGTTCTTCCTGATTACCCGGAGCTGAACACAACACTGTCCACAACACTGTTCATAACTGATCATATTTCTGGTTTGCAGGACTGGATCTCACAAAAACTGCTGTAAAATATCTACAGTACCACTCAGAGGTTTCAACACACTTGAATAAACGTATGATTTTGATGAAATTAGAGACTTTTTGATTTTAAGGCATATATGCAAATGACTGGAAATTGTTTATAAAGACAAATGCTGTGTATTACAACAATAGAAAAAAGTATTTCTTTTAAGAGACCAACAAAAACCAGCAAACAGCAAATGTTCTGCATATGCTTATCTTCTTTGAGTCTCCTGGAAAAATATCTCAGGTGGCTCTACATGATGCTGTTTGGGAGAATGCCAAGAGTTTTATTTCACAGCTTTGATGTCTTCACTGTTATTCTATTGACTTTTTTATCATACATCACACTGGAAATATGCTTACAGTGAGAAGCAAAAATATTGGGATTGTGAGTTTAAATGATTTATTATTTATTCATTCTACCTGTATTCCAGATCAAAAGATGTTTATGAGACTATGAGACTACAGTGCAGAACATCAGCTTTTATTTCTGGGCGATATTGTCCAGCTTTTGACATTTGTTGTGTTTATTACTCCAATTTCAGTTGAGTCTAAGTACTGGGACATACTGATTTTGACTGCTTCCCTTAATCATGAAATATACAACAGGACTGTGAAGGTGTAGGGTTGAGTGTAGTCAGTGGTGTTTGCATTGGGGCTCTGTTTTGATGTAAGAGGTCTAAAAATCGATAAAAATGAGAAAATTGACTATGATGGAAATTGCAAGCAATTTTGAACATGAGATTAAAGGAAATGCCAATTGGAACCACTGCAGAACAACTGGGTATTCTACAAACAACAGTACAGATTACTTAGAAAAAGAAAGAAACTACTGGAAGTGTAAGCGATTTGCGACAATCTGGCCATTCCAGGAAGACTGCAGCAGCTGATGACAGGAACATTGTTTGACCTGTAAAGAAAAACCCAACAATAACAATGAGTGGAACAAAAGCAGTCTGCAAAGTGCAGGGTGTGTCAGTATTCACCATTTGCAGAAGTAGACTTTAAAAGAAGGAATATAGAAGCTACACAAGATGCACATCTCTCATTAGCACCTTTGGGAATTTGCAGTTCCCAAAGGTGTACAAAGATGATCCCGAAGAATTCTGGAGCAATGTTCTATTGACAGATAAGATTAATCTTTATCAAAGAGATGGGAATTGATGGATGATCCTAGGCACACTACTTCATCTCTGATGCATGTATATACACTACATGAACAAATGTATTGGGACACCTACACATTACACTTACAGCTTTTCTGACATCCCAAATCCATAGGCATCAATATGGAGTTGGTTCCCACTTTGCAGCTATAACAGCTTACACTCTTCTGGGAAGCGTTCTACAGGATTTTGGAGTGTGTCTGGGAATTTTTACCCATTCATCCAGAAGAGCATTTGTGAGGTCAGACACTGATGTTGGACGAGAGGGCCTGGCTTGCAATCTCTGTTCTAGTTCATCCCTTTCAGGCTTTTATGGACCTTGCTCTGTGCACTGGGGCTCAGTCATGCTGGAAAAGAAAAGGGTCTTCCCCAAACTGTCTCCACAAAGTAAGAAGCATACAAATGTCTAAAATATCTTGGTCTTCTGAAGCATTAAAATTTCCCTTCACTGGAACTAAGAGGTCTAGACCAACCCTTGAACAACAATATTATTATTATTATTATTACTATTATTATTATTATTATTATTATTATATCACTATCCCTGCTCCACCAAACTTCACATTTGATGCAATGCAGTCAGGCAGGTAACATCCTCTTGGCATTTGCCAAACACAGACTCGTCCATCAGACTGCTAGACAGACTGCTTTATGCCACTCCAACCGACTCTTGGCATAGTGCTATGTGACATAAGGCTGCTTGCAGCTGCTTTGCCATGGAAACCCATGCCATGAAGCTACCAGCACACAGTTTTTGTGCTGATTTTAATACCAAAGGAGGTTTGGAACTATGTGCCTCAGCACCCTGCGACCCGCTCTGTAACTACGTGCCATGGTTGCTTTCATTCCTAAATGGTTCCACTTTTTAATAATCCTACTCACAGTTGTTCAAGGAATATTTAGAAAGGAAGAAATTTCATGAACTGTACTGTTGCAGTTTTGGTCCCTTATTACAGGACCACGGTCGAATTCAACGACCTATTCTTTAATAAATGTGTGTAAAGGCAGACTGGATGGCTAGGTGCTTTATATTATACACCTGTGACAACAGCACTGAATTAAACACCCAAATTCAATGATTAAGAGGTGTGTCTCAATACATTTGTCTATATAGTGTACAAGGTTGCTTCTAGAACTGGTTCACTGGTCACTGAGGATGTTGCTAGTGATGATGGCAGCAGAATTAATTCTGAAGTGTACATAAGCATCTTGTTTTTCAATGTCCAAACAGATGCCTCCAAAGTCAAATGATAGAAGTTCATAATGCAGGAAGACAATGACCTGAAACATACAGCACACTTAACCAAAGAGCTCATCACTAAGAAAAGGTGGACAGTTATATAACTGCCAGTTCAGCCTCCTAATTTGAACTCAATTGAGCATAAACACTGAGACCAGAACACCACCAGGCCAAACACTGACTGAAAAAGGCTGGTGACTCAGTGGGTCAGAGAATGGAGGAAGTCACTGCATGAAAAGGGTTTAGGACCAAATCCTAACTTTAAACAGCTTCATTTTCCTTTCAGTTTATCAGCTTCAACTGAAAGTGGAGGAGTAAACATAACAAATGACATTTCTTTCCCAGGAAATGTATTAAATTATGTAATATTGAAAAACTGCACCAAAATAAAAGCTGACATTCTTTCACTCATGACATTCTGTAACTCATTTCACCTCATTGTCCCAATATTTTTGCTTCTCACTGTCTGTCCCACCCAAAAATGCAAATATAACACAATGCCACATTTCTGGTACAACGTCAGGATTTCCATGTCTATGAGAATCGACCTGCGTCAGAGAAGAGCGGAACTTCAAGGCTATATTGCTATGACAACAATTCGTTCCATCCCCTCTCGCAGCAGCTCCCACACCATCTGCACAAACCGCTTTTCCATTTACACTTCAGAGTGCGTGTCGTGTTACATGTCATACGACATCCCCAGGAGGTGTAGCAGCAATCAGAATAAAAACACAGACATGCCACTAACATTGACGCGACCCTGTGTATGTACAGACGGATGGAGGAGATGAAGAGCGCTTGTGGCTTCAGTACCTTCACTCAGAAATAGATCTGATGATTTACAGTCAAACTGCTGTAATCGCTCTGCCTGAACCACAGCTGCCTGAAGCTCCTGCTCAGGATGAGCCCTGATCTCTAACTAGCACAAATCTACACTCACAAACACACACACACACACACAAACATACATATTTGGTTCCTACAACATACACATTTGCATGCAAAAGTTTGGGAGCCCCAGTTAAATTATAATATAACATTGTGTCCTTTAAAAAAAGGTTTTTTTTTTTATCTTTTACCCAATTTTCTCCCCAATTTAGTCGTCTCCAGTTCCACCCACTAGCTAGGACCCCCCTAATCTCTACCAATCTCAACACTACCAATGCTAGCAGAGAGAAGGCTAGCACTGCCACTCACACAACGTCACTGGACAGTTGAACACACTCTGAGGAAAGTGCCAACTGCCAAATCTGTTATGGCAGATCACGTCACTATGTCACTGCGATCACGTCACTATGTCACTATGTATGCTATCCTACCCACGCAGAGAGAGCAAGGGCACTTGTGCTCTCTTGGCCTCCCAGCCACAGATGGCTGTAGCATCACCAGGGATCTCATGATGCTTTTAATGCACTACTACTGAGTATTGGTGGAACTACACATGTTGGAAGGGGGGTATAAAATGTGGCCTGTGCAAAAGTTCTGGCACTTTTTCATATTTTATTCTTTATTTTATGTTTAATAAAATTTGTTACGCTTAGCAAATAAATAGAAAGTGTGCTCTGCAATTTGCAGAAGACTAACATATGTAAGTGTGTTCACTGTAGGGGACGTGTTTACTTATTTTCACTTAGAAAATCAACAAAACATGTAAACTGACTGGGGGTATTTAAACGTTTGCATTCGACTGCACACTAGCATTCATAAGCTTTGGCTTGTCATATTAACAATTTTGTCATTTTATACAGAATAACAACAGACTATGTAGATTAAAAAGTTCAGCCCTATTAGCCCTATTATCTATTAAAGGGAAATTACACCAAGCGTTACAAAATGGTTCACAATTAAATCATCATTCGTCAGAGTGGTTTGATGTGAAATGCTCAATTCTAAAGAAATCTGTCAGCATTGTTCACAGTGGTGGTGATAGGAACCAGACATCTGAAGAATTCAGTGCCTCTAAAAGCTTCTTCAAAGGAAATGATTACACATGAAACAGTTTCAAATGCACTGATGCCTGAGACATTGTTTCATGGAAGTTCTGAGAAAGCATTTTGGACTGAAAGGAATTATCATATGTTCCCAAAAAGTACATAACGTCCCCAAAATAAAACTTTGTTTTAACGTCAACATTGCATAAAACTCAGACGACATGCGCAGATAAATGCTTATATCTGGGTTACAGACATTGTGACCTCTGTCTGTGAGTTTTCTATACAGTGCACCTTGCAGTAAGGTGTTTGTTTCTGGTGCGTGAAGTCAGATGAAGACTGAGTGGGATTGATTTAAAGGTTGCATTGTGACTTTTAAATCAGATATTCATTTAAATTCAGATGTGTATTTCATGGATTTCAGTACTACATATGAAAGAGGCCCAAACTGAGCTAAAACTGTCACGTTTTATCTGTTTTACTGTTCACACTGCCACCGAAATTTCTGTCACAAATTAAGAAAAAGATCAGATTTGGGTTTTTACATGCAATGTGAACGCCTTCCATGTACATTAAATGTTTCACTATTGGAAACATTTGAAGCTTAACAGGACTGGTATATTATTTTGAACATGTGGTGAAATTGGTTTCATATTACTGAAAACAGTGATTCCAAACTTTTGAACAGTACATTCTGTACATACATTCACATGCAAACATACACTATATGGCCAAAAGTATGTGGACACCTGGCCATCACATATATATGAGCTCATTGGACATCCCATTCTAAAACCATGTGCATGAATATGGAGGTAGTCCCCCTTAGCGACTATAACAGACTCCTCTGCTCTTCTAGAAAGCTTACCACAAGATTTTGAAGTTTGACCATTCAGTCAAAATAGCATTTGTGAGTTCAGTCAACTCAGTCAACAGAGGATGTTGGACGCATATAATTGTCTAAAATTTTATTGTATGCTGTTGCATTAACATTACCCTTTACTGGAAATAAGGGGCACAAACCCTGAAAAACAGCCCCAGACCATTATCCCTCCTCCACCAAACTCCTGCTTGCACTATGCATTCCGATAGGTAGCCTGCCCTAGATTCGTTCATCAAACTGCCGCAGTCAACCGGCAACCTGCATTAAACCACTCCAGCCAGACTTAAACACTAAATGCTTCAGCACACAGAGGCACCACTCTGTGAGTTTGCATGGTCTGCCACTTTGTGACTTAGTTGCTATGACTTCTAGATACTTACTTTTCACAATAATATCAATTACAGTTGACTCGGGAAGATTTAGCATGGCAGAAATTTCACAAACTTGCGGCCAAGGTGGCACCAGACCTGGTCGCTGAGCTCAAAATCTACTGATGTTTGTTTATGAAAACTGTAGGGGTATGTGCTTCATTTTATACACCTGTTATGAATGTGTGGGGCTGAAATACCTAAACAGGCACTTTTGGTCATATAGTGTTTATACATGTTGTGAAAACATCTACACAAGCTTATCTGGACACCCACATACACACACACACACACACACACACACACACCCTGCCCACACACCTGCAGTCTAGGATGGGCGAAGAACTCATTGAGGAAGTCCATGAGGAGGTCAATCTTCAGGCAGCTCACACACAGTACCACGTGCTTTTCGGTTTGTGCTCTGTAGCGGCTGTAGTTTCCTCCAGACTTCTGTCTCTCCATCCACAGGAAGGCCAGCTGCTCAAACTGAGGAGAGAATTAAAGCGGATATCAAACCGACCTCATGCAAATCCTTCAGAATAAAGTCGCACCAAGGAAGCCAAAAGACAGGAAATGACACACTGACATCTGAGAAAATGCCAGTAATAAGAGGCTTTGGTACAACCCCAATTCCAATGAAGTTGGGACGTTGTGCAAAACATAAATAAAAACAGAACACGATGATTTGCAAATCCTTTTCAACCTATATTAAATTAAATACACTACAAAGACAAGATATTTAATGTTCAAACGGATAAACCTTATTGTTTTTTGCAAATATTCACTCATTTTGAATTTGATGCCTGCAACACGTTCCAAAGAAGTTGGGACAGGGGCATGTTTACCACTGTGTTACTTTCCTTTTAACAACACTCAATAAGCGTTTGGGAACTGAGGACACTAATTGTTGAAGCTTTGTAGGTGGAATTCTTTCCCATTCTTGCTTGATGTACAACTTCAGTTGCTCAACAGTCCGGGGTCTCCGTTGTCATATTTTGCGCTTCATAACGCGCCACACATTTTCAATGGGAGACCGGTCTGGACTGCAGGCAGGCCAGTCTAGTACCCGCACTCTTTTACTACGAAGCCACGCTGTTGTAACACGTGCAGAATGTGGCTTGGCATCGTCTGGCTGAAATAAGCAGGACGTCCCTGAAAAAGACGTTGCTTGGATGGCAGCAAATGTTGCTCCAAAACCTGTATGTACCTTTCAGCATTAATGGTGCCTTCACAGATGTGCAAGTTACCCCTGCCATGGGCACTAACACACCCCCACATCATCAGAGATGCTGGCTTTTGAACTTTGCGCTGATAAGAATCCCGACAATTCCTTTTCCTCTTTGGCCCGGAGGACACGACGTCCATGATTTCCAAAAACAATTTGAAATGTGGACTCGTCAGACCACAGGACACTTTTCCACTTCACGTCAGTCCATGTCAGATGAGCTCGGGCCCACAGAAGCCGGCGGCGTTTCTGTGTGTTGTTGATATGTGGCTTTCCACTTTGCATGGCAGAGTTTTAACTTGCACTTGTAGATGGAGCAGCCAACTGTGTTCACTGACAGTGGTTTTCTGAAGTGTTCCTGAGCCCATGTGGGAATATCCGTTACAGAATGATGTGGGTTTTTAATGCAGTGCCGTCTGAGGGATTGAAGGTCACGGGCATTCAGTGTTGGTTTTCTGCCTTGCTGCTTACTTGCAGAGATTTCTCCAGATTCTCTGAATCTTTTGATGATATTATGGACTGTAGATGATGAAATCATCATTTTCACTTATTTCACCTTTGGTCTTCTTTATGCAAGAGGACTCTCTCCTCAAAGATCTCAAAGTATATCCGCTTCTTTTAGTGAGCTACAAGTGAGAAATAATTCATATGCAGGTTACAGCTGCAACTTCTAAAGGTGAAGTTCTAGTACAGTAACACCAGCAATAGCAGTAAATAATCCCCCAGATATTTCCTGCTGATTGACTCCCCTGACTGCTAGCACATTTCAGCATGGCCATTACTGTTGATAGCTTCCTCAGTCATCACTGTCAACTTTCTAATAACTTCCAGTGGATGAGGCTGTTGGAAAACAACACCATTTTATCTTCATAAATCAATAGTTGGGCAGCTGCTGCTGTACTTTATATGCCTCCCTTTGAAATCAAAGACAGAACATACAGCCTGTGCTGACAGTTACAAATATCAGACAAAGAGAGAAAATGGAAAATGCACTTTGATTGTCAATATATTGTGATTTTAGAACGAATTAAATATTCAACGTGTTTAACAGAACTGAGCTCAGCTTATCATTAGTCCAAAAAAAGGATGAAAAACCTTGCTCTTAATTTTCACATATGTTAAAGTAACAAGATCTTAGATTCAAACAAAAGCTTTAATCACAATGTAAGAGACAGCTGACATTTTCAAAAATAAACAGGGGGGAAAAAGAAGTTGAGAGGTTCAGATATGACAGCGACAATCTGTGATTTGTTACACTGCATTTAGTCTGTAAACAGGTCCATCTGGAAAATCCATAGGCCATAAAATGAGCAAGGCGAGAAATGAGCCCCCTCCATTGCCTGCTGATGACTTGGGAGACACTGTGTACTCAGTATGGGGTAGGGATTTTATAGATTCACATAACAGTATATAAAAAAATCTATAATAAAAACCTCTTCAGTAACACAGCTAGGCATCGCCTCAGCGGTGTGGGCGTGAGTGGGAGAGGCATGGAGTGCATTAAGGGATTCTGTTAGAAGATTTGACATGCTCTTAATAGGGCCGGTGGGTGCTGTCTGTTGCTGAGTGGTCTAAGAGGAGGACACTTGGAACAGAACGTTTAGGGAAATACTGCGGAGGCGTGCGCATGAGCACTGTTGACTTGTGTCAGGTTTAACGTGCGCTCTGATGCTTCGGTGGATTGCAGTTGTAATGTGTCTGCTTTCCATAATGTGCATGTGGGAAAGTGGGAGCAGCAGGAGTGACACTATGTGGCAGAGAAAACTGCAGATATGCAATACCGACTGGGTCCATAAGAGGCCGCCAAAGTAGTTACATAATAAAATCGTGTGAAATTTCATTGTGTGTCTCATTCAGGCGTGATGTATGGAGCTTAAACTAGAAGAGTAAAATTATTTTATTTTCCAAATCTGATAACATTGTGTGCATATGTAGTGACGTGATCAATGACCTGATGATTCCTTCCTTTGATATTTCTAAAGCTGGCCACTGCATATTTTCTACGTGACTCTAGGCAAGGTGAGGCAAAGTTCTTTTATACAACATACTTCACACATAAAGGCAATTCAAGGTGATTAATATAAATTAAAATAAAACAACAATACAAAGTGCTTACATGTTCAAAGTAAAATAAGATAATCAAAAAAAGGAAAATTATTTTACAGTGAGGAAGACCACCCTCTATAATCATATAAGAGTTATAAGATATAAGAGTTATTTTTGAGTCATTTCCAGCACCGTAAAGACAGAAATGTGAAATTAAACCTGTTCTGTGGAATTTGAATCTGTAGCTTGACTGGCCTACTTAAAATCTTAGTGAGCAGGTTACAGACCCAGTCAGTGCCACAAACCTCAGTACAGGTTTGATTCTGACTAACTTTGCTCTGCTAAAGTGTAGATAATTAAAAACTAATGTCTGAGAAAGTAAAAGTCGAGTGGCTGTTGTCGGAGTGACAGAACATCAAAATTTAACATGTTCTGTAGTGCTTGGGATTCAAGAGCTTAGTTAGTAGGCCCAATGTGCCACACTACAGCACAGGCTTGGTTCCACCTAAATGGTGCTAAAAGGACAACCATTTAGAGGAGTGCACGTTCACGTTTAGGGGCATGGTGTCCCGATTGTTGTTGAGGTGGAGGGGTCGGGTGAAGTGTTAGGGCTACATGGCCCTTCAAACAGAGATTTTTCAGAGGCGCACTACGAACGGAGTCGTATGAGAAAATTCCTAGAATGCCCTGCGAATCATCGGTAAGACGGCTGCACAAGCAACCAAAGAGACACACAAATGTCAGTATTTCTCTGCTAAAAAGCCGTGGTATTGTAAGAACCATTGTAATGGTGTTTTATGGTCATTTCCTTCATAACACTCATACAAATTGGCAGTAATACGCTTACGGTTACTACCTGGTGAAATTTCCGGTTCTACCTTAAATGGTACAGCAGTTACGTCCTGGTACCTGAGGTTGCTGCACCTTTTAAGGTGGAGCGGGAAATCGATCATGAAGCTGACAATTAAAAAGCCAAGTTCAACTTCATATCACTGACGTATTCTTGGTGGCAATAATAAATAATTGCCCCCCTCTTTGAAGGCGTATGATGCCCTAAATATCTTTAAGCAACGAGGAGCTGAACTTTCTCCTCTTCTGCTGTCACTGCAAACTGGCAGGGTGGCCCACAGAGCAGCACTAGTGGCTGTTAATGAAGTGATGTAGTTTTTGCCGTTCGATTTTTTTTCAAGGCTATTTTAATTATGATTCACCTGCCCTGTCATGTGACACACAAGTGCAATCACCACAGCTGGAGGGGGCATATTGGAAATGGCCGGAAAACCATGTCTTGTCTGTTTATCACTGACGACAACTGATGATGTATCCGGTTCTTGAAGGGTTGTCTCATTTCATAGGGGGAAGACTTCACCCACTACCCCTTTTAACTCAGTTTCAAGGGGGAGGGTTACACTCGAAAACAAGGGGTAGGGGTAAAAAGAAGAAATGGGCTTGGGCCTTAATGTCATAATTTTGAAATCAAGCTTCCTTTTCAAATACAATGGTAAACCTTATTACTGTTGTACTATTCAACCTTGTTTGCAACAAAAGTAACACAAAAAAAACCCTCTGAAGTATTGATCAATTCCAGTGTTCGCATAACAGTGGTAGTATTTAACCTTTAAGAAAGTCAATTAAATCTACACAATTAAAATAAGGGTTCTTCAAGGGTTCTTTAGTAAAGAAAATTAAAAAAAACATTCAAAAAACCCTCCATTAATCTGAAGAACCTTTTCATGATACAAAGAACCCATTCATCATGCAAAGGGTTCTTTGAATGTTCATGGTTCATTGAGTCTCCATGTTAATATCTGCCAAACAGTGTGTTTTTGCATATGCCACAACTGCGATATTCAACCTCTTTACCTCCTTGGAACCACCGGCGGTCCCAAAATGCACTTCGTCTTATTCTTCATAACTTTCATATTTCATAAGCCACATTCAAAACGTGGGTGTTACATGAGGCTGTAACAGTCTTCTTTCCAGTCAAATAGATGGTGATGTAATTTTAGATCATTATAATAAAAGAAGCTGAATTCTGTCGACCCATTTTTCCACAAATCTGGGCTATAAACTATAAACGGATGGCGTCTCTTCAGTGATATTTTATATCTGTAAAATTATATTTATAAAATAACACAGAGCGACTACGATTTTTTGACTTTCAGCAGTAAATTATAAGCATATAGCAATATGTTTATGATCATAAAACATTTTCGGTTCATTTGAGGGGAGCATTCACAAAAAAAAAATAATAAAATACAAATTTACATTTATTTCATGCAGTTACTGAATAATTTGCCTTATGATTTGATTGTGTAAATTCAGCTGGACAAACCAAAATATACCCTGGAGAAGAAGAGGTTAAAAAAGCCCTATTGTTTTCTAAAGCTGATTTTTAAAGCGGGAATACAGGCCAACCTTACACTGAACGCACCTAGCATGTGCACTAAGGAGAGCCGGCAGAAGTGGCTGGTTGACCAAGCCTGCAAGAGACCCATTGAAAACAACACAATCCTGAGAGCTCAGCAGGTGATCTGGGTTTTTTTCCCCATAGACACACACATACACCCTCAGTGAGCGAGGAGCGACTCTCTTGTTCTGCACAGTGATGAGGGACATAATCATCAGAGGCCCTCAGCCAGCACAGTCACGTAGTCCTTTCAGTTAGTTTACATAGGTGTTCCCTGTTTTTTTCACAGGGGTGTCTCATGAGGATAAAAAGCACACGAGACATGGGAACAATTATGATGCAACCAGTGAGCATCAGGTCCCAAAACACTGCTATAGTGAGCATAATAACCACTAACTAGCCTAATGCATTCTGGCCATTTGAAATATCATTAATTCATTAGAAAATGACCCTGTTCCATTACCACAGAGAGAAAACAGCATTTTCTGTGATCAAAGACAGACGTCTGCACTTGACTGTTTATTTGCTGTATTTAACATATGGGGGGAAAAGAACGTGGCCTGTGCAAAATTTATGGCATGTTTTATATTTTGAGTTTTATTTTTTTCAATACATTAATTAGCAAATAAACAGAAATTATTGAGCTCTAAGAAGCAACTTAGAAAATGTGTGTGTTGAGGTCTATATTGACTCCTTTGCAGCAGCTATAAAACATGCAATGGCTCTTTTTGACTCACACGATTCATATGTTAGCACCCATGTGTCACATACAAGGCCTGCAGGCCAGATCAGGCCTGCGATGCAATCCTATCCGGCCTGCAAAGGTATTTCAGTTTTCTATTAATACTGGCCCATTCCACAGTGTGCTGCGCCACAGTCCCCAGAATACACTGCATCCACACTGCACTGCTCTGACTCTTCTATCCCAACAACAATGTACACAATTCCACACCAGTCATATCACCAAACACACAAGCTGTATTTCAGCTGCAGTTCAATATAAACACCTGAACAAAGTTCAGCAGCTCAGCCCAAGTATTAATGAACTTGCAGGAAGTAAAGGATGCCAGGTGTCTAGTTCAGTCAGGTGGGTTTAAAGGACCAAGCACCTGAGGACTTTTAAATTTGTCATTTTTAAAGTAGTCATGTAATATTTCAAGGTCTGCTACATCCATCCATCCATCCATCCATCCATCCATCCATCCATCCATCCATCCATCCATCCATCCATCCATTTTCTAAGCCGCTTCTCCGTCAGGGTCGCGGGGGGATGCTGGAGCCTATCCCAGCAGTCTTCAGGCGGAAGGCAGGATACACCCAGGATGGGTCGCCAGTCCATCGCAGGGCAAGGTCTGCTACAGGTGTCTATATTTTACTGATGAGGTTTTTGCATATTTTTAATAAACAAGGTCCAGTTCAGGTTACAGCTCCTCATTAATTGAAAATGAAAGAAAAGGATTTTTTCTGGCTCACAGATTTGTTGAGATTTTTTAATACGGTGACTTTAGTGGTCGAGTTTCACACCCCTGTGTTAACGGCTGCTAGCCTTCACCTTCCTAGTACTGGATGTATTGTATGATTAGGAGAGACCTAGCTAGTGGGTGCAACTGGATGTGGCTAAAAAAATGGGTATTTCTGGTAGAAAATTGAAAAAAAAAAATGCTAAAAAAATAAATAAAACAATTTACCGTTTTAAATATTCAAACTGTCAATATTAAATACCTTTCATGATCCTGTTTACTCCAGCTAGAGTTTCTACAGACTTTTACAGAAATGAGCCCAGTTGGGTTGAAGTGACCTTAGGATTCACATATGGCCTCCTACAGCTAAAGGGGGCTTATTATACAGCCAAACGTGGAGGATGAAAGTTACAACTCTACTGTGATATGCATCAATATCAGCCATACAAGGTGAAGAGATTACAGCAATAGGTACCTGCTATCTCCATCTACACTGATGTCCTAGCACATCAGTTGTGGTTCTAGATGCCTGTTCTGAAGCCTGGCTGTAATTTTAGTGATGTTAACTACACCAGAATAAGACGGGCAATGTGGATGCACTGATGTACTCAGTACAGTCTTTCCAAAAACAAGAACGTTTCTTTGGGACGACTGCAATGACAAAGTGACAGTCCTACAAAAGGTGTTTAAATACTACCAAAAAACAACAGTGGAACCCTTTTTGGTGCTACACAGAACCATTAAAGAAAACACAATACAACCATTTAGGCATTCCAACTTTCTGATCTTTGATTTGTCACCGTTCGTTCTACAACAGTTAGTTCGCAAGCTGATTGGTGGAGAAGTGTTCTAACTGTGCTGATATTTCACCATAACATCCCAGGTTTTTCACAAATACTGTATCACTCTGCTAAGCAATGGGTTTAATAGGTCTGCACTTCTTACTTTGCCACAAACAGAAAACGGATACTTTTACAGCTGATTTGGTCAGACTCTGAAGATGAGACTACACTAAAGTCCCAAACTGTCATCACCACTGAGCAGCTTTTCAGTCAGCAGCTGTGACAGAACAACAACTAAACAGCCTGGAATTAACCAGACATGAACTGAATACCATTCGCCAAACGTGTAGTCTCGCCTTCAGAGTCTGACCTGCCACAATAAACAACAAAAAGCTGCTCAGTGGTGATGACAGTTTCAGAGTTTAGTGTCAGGAGCTGGAGAACGAACTGCGGGCTGTGTAGTGAGTGAGCAGAGCTTGTTACTGTGACGTAACAACGAGAAGCTTGTTAAGGAACTATAATTTGGTGGAAGGAACTGCGAACATTAAAACACATTAAATGACACGTTCACGGCCCAGTTTATTAATTTCTTACTTTATTTATTTAACTGTTGTATAAAAGCAGTAGAACACTCAAGGTCATGTATTATCACGTATAACATCATGGCTGTGATGATCTATGGCACTCGGCTTGATGTTATTTCGCAATAACACACTCTCTCTCATGCTCTGTTGCTTAAATATATAACAGTTGTTCTTATTAAAGAACTTGTGAAGAACCCTTTTCACTTGGCCCAGATGTGAAGGGTGACTCTTGAAAACTGTGATTAAATTGATAAATACAACTATTTTACATTTCGGAACATTTTCTTTTCATTGCTGACAAAACAGATCAATGTTTTTTTTTTTTATTTACTGAACAATCACACACTCTTGAAAATGAATGGAACCTAAAAGGGGTCTTTGAGAGGCTTTAGGGGTCTTTTGGTTGCTTAAAGAACATTTTCTCTCATAGAATCATTGATATTAATGTAATATGAGAGTCTAAGGAACAATTTTTCATTAAAAAAATCCTGATAATATAAAGGTTCTATTAAGAACCCTTAAAGTAGAGCCTTTACATTACAGCTGCTTTATGAGAAAGCTCTTCACACAAACACATCTCTTTATTTAACATGTTCCTCTAGGGAACCACAGAGGAGAATCACTCAAATGTCCAAATGGTTCAAGTTGTTATGGTTCTGCAGACAGAGTGCAAAAGTTTGAACACCCCTTTTCTAATAACGTTTATTTCTGCAACATGCAGAAAAAGCATTTTGTAACATTGCTTGTGCTTTGGACCCCACAAGCAGACAAATCTGACTTTAGTGAGTGCTCTGAAAAAGTATTTGTAGTGAACTCTGGCAAAAATTGGAGAACATCATGTCTTCTGGGGATGTAACTGAATCATCTACTATTCTCATCGGTGTCATTTGAGACCTGAACATCACACCTTCTTATTAAGCCTGTATGTGTGACATTAACGCGTGTTTATTATGGTCCGAAAAACTCCCTCCAACCTGGTTCCTCTGACTTTTAGATCATTATTTCAGGCTTCACAGAGTGACTTGCCGTGGCGCACATACACCATATTCTAATCAACATAGTTTCTTTTTTCTCCACACTCTGTAATGCTACTTATTCAATTACATATCCGTTCAGACTCATAGTGTTGCGTTGTCTTCTCACAGCAAAAGAATGGGCAGAAACACCTGTGGATTTTTTCAGCTCTGAAGCAAAAGTTGAGCTTGATTTTCTCCTCTCTCAAAGATGAAAGATTCCATTTTCTCTGTATCCAAAATGTTTAAACTCCAGTTTTGGAAACTTCTGTTTTTTCACTTATTCTCCTTGACTTTCCCTTCCTCATGCAAGTAGACTTATACCTAATATACTCAGTAATATCCCCTGAAAAATGACTTGTGCTTAATGACTTTATATTTTATATTTTGACTGGAAATAAAATAAATGAAGGGTGGTCTCTGCCCAGTACATACATGTCTGACATGATCTGAAAAACTTCCTCCAAGTCCGTCCCGGACCCTCCAACTTTTAAATGAATATTTCAGGCTATACCGGGTGACTCACATCAGTGCATGCACACCATATTTTATTTTATTTTATTTATTTTTACTCAATTTTCTCCCCAATTTAGTCGTTTCCAATTCCACCCGCTAGTTAGGGCGCCCCGTATAGCACGATACTACCAACAGTAGGAGGGTAAAGGATAGCACAGGCTTCCTCCGAGACCTGTGAAGCGCCAGTGCATCTTTTCGAACTGCTGCTCACGCAACGTCATTGGACAGCCGAAGGCGCTCGGAGGAAATCGCCAATGTCAGATCTGTAACGTCAGCTAACAGACGCCTGCGCTGACAAGCATCGCGTTGAGTTATGGGGAGAAGGGGGGGGGTGTTATCCTACCCCCCCAGAGATTGAGGCCTCTCGTGCTCTCTTGGACTTCCGGCCATGGATGGCTGTTGCATCACCAGGGATCGAACCCGTGGTCTCCTGATGACAGGGCCAACGCTTACACGGCTGTGCACTCAGGAGCCCTGCCCACCATATTTAAGTGTGTCCTTTTTCCTCTATACTCAGCAGTGCTACTACTATAATCTTAGCAAAAACTATTACATAGTGCAGCTTTAAGCAATGATTTTGCAGCAAAAGATTTAGAGGAACATTTTTCCCTATAGAACCTTCTTTTACATTTATGTTTGTGAATGTTTACAGAACCTACTAAGATACTATTATACTAAAATCTATTTAGGTTCCTTTATTTATGGCTACACCCTTTATAGTGGGGTTCCTACAGCAGTTGCCCTATGTGTGTGCGTGTGTAAATGTGTGTGTGTGTGTGTGTGTGTGTGTGTGTGTGTGTGTGTGTGTGTGTGTGTGTGCATGCTGCTGTAAATGTCAGCTGGTGTTTGTGGATGAAAGCAGGTGGGGAAGAGCCACACTGGACCTGCCCTGCCATTTCCACTTCCTGTGAGGCAGCGCAGGGAAACCCTCACTGTGCACATCAAAGCTCATTCCTCCACTCTTACACTCCCTCAGGAGAGCCAGCCTGTGTGGGAGTGTGTGTGTGAATCCATGAGGGAAATAAGCAGGTGCATACGAGTGTGTCACTGGAGGGGCTTTCACCCACCTCTTCTATGTGAATTTTGAAAAAGCCCATAACAAACCTGAATGGAAAAGCCAGAAATTCAAGAGAAATATTGTTTTCCCACTTAGGTGGAAAAGTTGGTTTAACAATAAAGCAGAAATGTGACAAACACTGAAAAAGACTTCAAATAAGTGATTATGCAGCAGGAGCGAAAGTAATGCTGATAACGGTAGCTCTGGACAATTGTTGCCAGGGGTTCAATGGGCAATGCTGAAGTGGGACAGCGACTTCAGCCCTTATTAAATGGGCCACTGCATCTGAACTGTTAGGGCCACAGTCATGTACTACAGGCAGAGGGCTGTTAAAACTGCTCTACTGAGAGCTAATAAAGGTGCAAATACCTCCATGTGCAGTGGGTTATGCTACATTCGGCACAAGTATGTGACATCATCTACAGGAATTTGCACATAATAATTGTTGGACAGACAGATAACTTCAGACATTCAGTGTTACTGGCATAGTCAAAATTTCATTTTAAAGGCAGAAGACTGGTTATAGGTTGCAGGGGGCCAGCTTGCTGGCATCATGTCCCATATATATGGCTATACCAAGAATGACATCCACCAAAAAGCCTAGTTAATTATAGCTACATCTTTAGAAAACTGTCCACTCCATTACTGTAACCAGAGGGGAAAAACATCTTTGAATATTAAAGTCAATTAAACACAATTGCTTACCTCAAATTCAACCAGCTGATGTTAATTACTGTAACAACATACAAATGCTGCCTGTAACAGCACATCATGGAACAAAGCTAACAACGCTCATTTCTATTCTACCTTAAATGGTATAGCAGTTCAACTCGTAACAATCCAGGTTTATTTTACACAAAGGCTTATTATTCAGTAACTACAGGGACTTCAATGTAAACTAACTGAGCTATTTTTAGGTTATAGTAGTGTGTAATAAAACTTTGGGTCATGGCTTTGTCAACTGATCCAACTAAAATGTGGATAAGAAGCCAACTTCAGCCACAACAAGTAGTCTTAGCTTTTTACAGCACTAGGAGTAGATATCTAGGGTGAACAGCTGGAAACCTTTCACGCTACTGACCATTGTTCTCGTTACCATGGTCAAGCACTAGGTAAGTAGCCTATAGGAACTACATTTCCATTTGGCTGACGCTCTTATTGAGAGCGACTTACAATTTGATCATTTCACACAGGTAGGTGAAGGTAGCATTAGGAGTCTTGCCCAGGGACTCTTATTGGTACAGTGTAGGGTGCTTGTCCAGGCAGGGGATTGAACCCCAGTCTACAGCATAGAAGGCAGAGGTGTTACCACTACGCTATACCAACCACTAGTTCAGTCCAGCTA